>NC_080600.1:18743932-19364488 GCF_027887145.1 Ammospiza caudacuta | reverse complement strand
TCCAGGAGCTGCACTGTGTCTGCCTTGAACTTTGTGAACCTTTTCCCAACAGAATGTAACTGCTGGGCAAAATGTTCTGAGCAGAGCTGCAATATGCAATTAGGACTGTCTGGTTCCCAGGGAATCTGGAAGCTGAACTACAGCAAAATTGAATCTTTTTAAACCTTGATATTTTGGGAAAGAATAATCTCAACACCTGGAGAACACTGCAAAACACTGCAAAATATTCACACAGATTATTATTAGGTATTACAATATCTAATATAGTGTGTCCTATTCTTATAGCTATACTATATATATGTGTGTGTGTGTGTGTGTGTGTGTGTGTGTGTATATAATTTTTATATAGCATACCTTTTGGGGTCCCAGTGTAAGTCACATGCCCAGTGTATCCTCTGTCTTCTCCCAGTGCCCATGTCCAAGAGGCAGAGCTAGCACTGCCTCAGGCATTGAGGTTGCAGAGGCGATGTGGCCCTGCAGAGGGAATGCATTACAGGCAAAGAGGCCAGAACCTTGGCTAGTCCTCATCACACATGCCCACTAATGCACAGTTCATGCTGGCACAGGGAGGAAGATATTTTGTGCCATTATACGACCAATTTGAAGGATGCTCAGAAGCTGTGGGTTGTCTGTGAATGCTGCAGTCACACACATCTATGCATGTCACTTCTGAAGATAGTGGCTTCATCTGATGTGGAGCCTCTTGGTCTGATGGCTGAAAAAATGTCCCCTCCTGAGAGGGGAGTGAGTGACAGGGAATTAAGCTCCATTGCTTCTCCTGGAGTTAGAAAAACTTTTGTAGAGCTAATTTCTTATCTATTTGTTTTAGCAAGACAGGGCTGCATTTTCACCCTTGTAGGCTGATCTTGCTCATTCAACATTGTTCATTCAACAGGAAAGTAAATATCTCTTTGAGCTATACTTCTCTCCCCCACTTACTTGGCAGGAGACACCCGTAAAAGAAGAAGATAAATAATGTGTCAAACATGATCTGCAGAGGATTCAGCTGAGTGGTTTCTGGCTTCCCCTGCATGTCCTCCAGCTGTTATGCCCCTAGTAACTTCAATTGCTGTACACAGCCTTGGCCTGGCTGCAGTTTCATTCAGTTGGATCTATACTTCCAAATATTTTCTGCTATAACAATCTGGCTGGGCCAGGACTTCAAACCTCTTCCTTTGCGGACTGGGAAAAATATATAGTAACTATCTGCACTCTGCTATGAACAAACATTTAATAGCTGTAAGTTAAAGATTTCATTCAGAGCACTGGGTCAGCAAACTGCTTCTGTGGGAACCAGAGTCCCATGTGTCAGGTTCATATGTACCTCATCGCATACTTCCATGGCTTGGCTTGCCCAGGAAGGAAGACCATTTTTCTACCAGCATTTATCAACTTTTATGTGATGACTGGCAAAACTCCTTCATGAATTTTCCCTGAAAATTCCTTTATGAAAGAATATTACACTCAAACAAAGCTGAAAGGTGACTGCTTTCAACAGAAAGTTCCTGTTATTTGTCAAAAAGAAGTCCCAGCTGTCTTAATTGCAAGATTGTGATGCCCCACACCAAACCTGTTGTTCTCTAGCTTGCCCTGGGCTGAGATTGTGCTTGTAACAGCAGCAGAGCCACATCCCCACAGCAGGATTATCATGGAAAATGGTGGCAGATACCATGAGACTTGGAATATAGCCATGGTACTGAAGGGGCAGAGAGGAAGGGAGTGGGAGATATTTATACCACAAATATCCAAGAAGTATTTTAGAATGCAAATACTCAGGGGTTGATTTTTTTTGCCAAAAACTTGTAATTTCTATGAAAAAGATAAAGGGGGAAAGTTCTTAAAAGCTTCTACAGGAAAAAGATTAATTTCAGTCATATCTAATGACTATATTAAATGATGAATATGTTCTGTTAACCTAATTACTGTTTAGAAAATGGATTGCACATTGCTTTGCTATATGCACCTCAAACATAAAATATTAAAAATCATCTGCATTTTCTAAACTCACAGGGATTTTCTAGAATTAGGCACTCAGGGTGTGTGGGTGTGGAAAATAGAAGCCTTTAGCTGGACCTCTGAGAAAGTCTGGTGATCTGAGATTTTCCAAAACTCTTTACTCATTAGTGTTAACTGGTAATATCTGGTGACTCCTTCTCTGTCATTTAACACAAGAAAATTCCTCTCCATAAATCCAGTGACTAAAGATTTCAGGTCAGTTTTTAAGAGTGACACAAAGATGTTTCTCCATGAACTCCACAACAATAATAAACAATGCTTGGTGTGTAGATTTGTAGGTCTCCAGTAAACATCTTCCCTTCAGCTATTCAGTGAATTTTATCTGTGAAAAATATTTTACTCTTGGTATAAGCAGGTAACACCATCTGTATTCACTGAAGACCATACATGGGAAAAGCAAAATAAAATACAGGGAAAGCAAAATTAAATACCAGAACTGACATTAGCAAGGAGTAGAGAGGTCGCCAGAAATTTAGAAATGTCCATTTCAATGAGGGATCGAAGCAGGACAGTTACAGCAAATTGTGTCATGAGTGGCAATCAAACATGTAAAGGGAAGACAAGGCAGCTTTTTTTTTTGTTGTTGTTGTTTGTGGGATTTTTTTTAGATTTAAAATAAAAATTGTTTTTCTTTATCTGACAGCTATGAGGAAGAAAGATTTTTTAATTTTAAATTCATGTTATTAAATTAAAAGCTTATTTTTTAGAGAAGCATTTAATGTTAAAGCACTTGAACTTGGAAAATTTTTAATTTCTTAAGAAAAAAACACTGTCCTTTCCACAAGTGGATTATAGATTGATTACAGGACATCAAAAAGTCAAATAGATTGATTCATAGCTGTTAGCATGCTTGTGCTTACAAACCGCATACTGCATGTGTATTTGCTGTTAGTATGATTTATAATAATATGCTGATAATATTAACTCTATGCAAAAGCTTTGCAAACAGGGACCTGACTGAAACAGTTTAGAGAATAGTCAGGGACTGATTAAAGAATGGATGCAGCACACTGGGTTGTGCTGTGACTGACAGGGCAGTTTTCCATGTGCTTCCCTCAGATGGTAATTTCTGAGATTTCTTTTTTTAAGGGGATTCTTCAATTTTATTATTTGCTTGCTCGGCTCTGGAGGCAGGCTTGTTGCTTTTGGGAAATTATTGCTTCAGAGTTGTGATTTAGAGAGCTGGAGATGTAAGAGCAGGGAAAGAAGCAAGGTTGAAAGCTTGGAGGCAAAATGCAAAAGAAGTTACAACTGAGGTGGAAGAACATGGCACTGCTGGTAAACTTTGCAGATTAAATAAACTTCTCTGGCATGATAAGTGATGTTAATAAGCACAGAGCATTCCTGAGGCAAGATCTAGACTGCTTGGTAAGCTGGATTTTTTTAGAAAGCTTGTGTATACACACAGCCTCTGGGAAGGTCACATGTACACAAACCAAGAATGCAAGTTATATTTTCAGTTTCAGACTGGGAACTAGAAAGCAGAAATTCTGGAAACAGTGTAGGGGCTGTTTTGGATGAACAAATGAATGTGAATTCCCCATGAGAGGCTGGTGCTACAGGGGCTGATGCAATCCTTGTGATAGATTGTGGTAGATAAAAGGATTTAGTAGGGCTAGAGAGTGTTAGTGCTCATGCTCGGATACGCAGAAAATACACAGAAAACTGGACCAGCACTACAAAAACAACTGAAGTAAATTATATCTATCAATAAGAGATTTAAACTATTTTCTAACTTATCCACTGGAAGGTTAAGAAGTAATTTGACTAAGATGTTCAAGAATCAATATAATGATAGCATTTCTGATGCTGATCTTCCTTGTGGGAAAGAAATTGCAGCAGAAAGGAAGGCATACAAAGTACCAGAAAAAATAGATTGCCTTATACTAGTTGCTCTACAGGAGCTATGCACATGTGTGTTTACACCTCTTACCCTGGGAGACAGGCTCCCCTTCCATATAACCTCACCATTACTGTAGTTTGCTGTAGGTAAGAACGTGAATTTGAGTGATTACTTCAGGGAAGCTGACCCACAGTAATTTTTTCCCTTGAGGTGAACTGTTCAGATGTTAAAGTCCATAGAGAGGTCCAAGGGCTGTTAGCTGAGGCTAGCCACATTTGGATTAAAGATATGATGCATTTCTTTTTAACAGGGAGGGTTAAATATTTAGGTCAGGCTATCTAGGGATGTAGAAGGTTCTCCATTAGTTGCAGTCTTTTAATCAAGACTAGGTGCCTCTGTAAAAGACACACTAATTGTTCAAACTGAAGTTAAAGGTTCAACATCGAAATTCCTGGATGAAATTCTGTGGCCTGTTAGGCTAAAAGCTCATAATGAACGTTGCCTAGCCTTTCACTCTATTAATCTGTGAAAAAAATGAGCAGACCATTGACAGATAACCAGGTCCTCTGCAGTTCAGACTGAGGATAGCAAGAATGGGGTTATTAAATTTGCTGGAAAAAGTAAAAGAAATTTGCAAAGAAATCTGCCAGAAGAATGGGCAGAAAGCTGGGCTTGGCTACAGTAACTCAGAGCTCAGTGGAAGAACTTGTGGAACAATGTGGGACATTCTAAGAGGACAGGGAGGTTATTACTGGTGCAAATTGGAGAGACTGTGCAATGGAGTGACAGGCAGATCTTGAAAGAGGAAAATGAGTCCACACTGGAGGAAATGTCACTGCTGATTTAGGGGGTTACAGTGAGAAATTATTTGCCAGTTCTGACAGAGAAGGGAAGAGAGAGTAATTTGGGCAGAAAGGTGAGACAGCCTTGGGGGAGAGGGTGCAGAGATAGAAAGTCTGGACACTGTGGAAGAGAAGTGAGACAGACAGTAGAGAAGAGTTTGAAGGATACTTGCTTTGGAGAATACAGAAGTCAGCAGAGCATGAGCCTTTGTTCATATAGCATGTGCTTGGCTTTAATCACAGGCTTACCTGATGGCATTACATCCATGCTACTGAGGAAAAAACCAGGCCCCTCACATGATATAAAAGCAGTGCATTCAATTTTAACCACTCCATCACCAAAAATAAATTGTACAGTCATCCTATTCCAGACTACCAGATGGATGGCTGAATAGTTAGAACTCAGCAAGTTAGGTAATTTTGCACTGAATATAAATGAGAGTTACAAGATAAATGACATTTAGTGACATTAATTAACTGATTAAATTAAACCTGATATTTTAATCAGAATTTGTTTATGCAAAGCTCTGGATAAAAAAGAAATTGAGTTTAACCTAGTTACTTTTAAAATTCCAGTTACCATAACAACTTCTTGTGATATCAATTAAAGGTGGTCTTTTCTTTACATTATTTTTAGAATTTGAGTTACCATAACAACAGAATGCTGCTTCATTTGCAAAGAGTTAAAATACGTTGTTGTTCTTTGAGAAGCAATCAAAATACAAGTGGGATGCCAGGAATTAATACCCCAGAATAGTTGCACAAACACCATTTTTCAAACACCTCACTTGTGGCACAAGAGCCTGATGGATCTTCTCCAGTGTGACAGGCTCAAGATGTTCCTTGGTTGCTCAGATCAGGAAGAGATTATTTATCAATTGGAAAAGAGTGGGGCTGTCAGGCACCAGAGGTATTATGAGCTGTCAGATCTGCAAGGAAAAATGATGCAATAGCAAATAAATTCACCTGGCCCTCAAGTGTTTCCGCAGGGCAGGCAGGAGAGTGCCTCTCAGTGAGGCAGTGACCCCCTGCCTTCTCCCCAGAGATCCTTGGTGGGAAGAGAAAAATGCTGACAGATCATTTCAGGGACTGTGCGGGGCCCCCTCAGAGGTCATCCTTCTATTCTACCTCTGGTCAGTCTTCTCCTGGGAGAAGTTTTCCCTTATGCAAGAGCAACACCTGTTGACAGAGAGCAGCCTTGGTATAAACTGTCGACAGAGAGAACTGGATGCAGTTCTTGTCTCTG
Organism: Ammospiza caudacuta; assembly: GCF_027887145.1. Classification (NCBI taxonomy): domain Eukaryota; kingdom Metazoa; phylum Chordata; class Aves; order Passeriformes; family Passerellidae; genus Ammospiza; species Ammospiza caudacuta. The sequence continues at coordinate 19,358,541 of NC_080600.1, read as the reverse complement.
CCCAATCCCACAAGAACCTCCATGAGACAAAAGCATATGTAGGATTAAAAATCAGAGATGTCACAGTAACCAAGGTATAGAAAGGGCACCACAAATATGCACACACATATTTGTGTGTGTTCACCATCAAATTAGCTAACTGCTTACACTTATATTCCAAGCCTTATTTTAACATAACTACTACTCTAACTTACCTCCAAAGGGGAGGTAACTAACAACTACATACCTCTACAGGGTCTGTACAGATGGAGCTCTTCTCTTCTTGAGCTGGATCTTAGAGATCCCATTTACTTGTATGTAGAGGAAGGGAAGGCCTCTAAACACTTCAAAGCCCTTGAACCTGCAGAGAAAATGTCTTGAAGCAAAATATCAGCCCATGAAGCAATGGAGTAAGGTGTTTTTCACAGTCAGGATCCCACCTGTCATCCAGATGTAGTCTAGAAAATATGAGTAAGGTGGGCATCAGCTTCTGTGCTCACTGTCCTTCTGGGCATAGCTATTCATGAGAGGACACTGCAAAAAAACCCACAGTCCCTGTTATTCAGCTGTGGTTTCTAGTGGATCTAGGGAGATACTCTAGACTATTACCAAACTGGAGAAGAAAGGGGGATGTCAGAAAGCACAAGCTACATTTCCCCTACTTGCGCGCTTCCCACACACACTTGCACATTAACTGCAGAGGAAAGGCAGACTTATGCTGGATTTCTCCTGATGCCTTTTGGCGATAGGACAAAAAAACTGCTATAGCCATCTTGCATTGTTCTGCAGTGACCTTTGTTCCAGGCAAAGAATGCAGATGAAGTCCTGAAAGTAGGAGAGGTAAACCTGCATTCCTGGTTTGATTATGGTCTCCTCACTTAATGAGTTTTTAAGAGGAAGAGGAGGAGGAGGAGTGGGCACACAGGGGTATTTGCATGTGCTCTTGTGTCTGAGGCTTATTTAATTAAAAGACAATAAAAACGTCAGCTGCTGCAAGTTGCAATCTGGATCTCCTTCCGCTCCCCTTATCTCCCTTCCTTCTTCCTATTTTCCAAGCAAATAGATAAATCACGGGGAGGAGGGGGGTGTCAAAGGACAGGACTGCTGCAAAATGCCAGCTTGTGCTGATTTATGTTGGGCTAACATAAATTGTGAGAGGGCTCAAGGCAGAATCTCTGTTCTCTCAATAGCACCTCCAAAGTCAGTGTGTTTGTCTCTTGCAGCGCTCCACTAGATACAACTTTGGGGCAGCTTCCTTTTGAGGATGGATGGCTTGAAAACAGTCTCTTCTAGTGGCAGCCACTTTGGGGCAAACCCCAGCTGCTTCTCTGGGGTTTGCTCTGACACAGTCTCCCTCCTTGGATCTGCCAGTGTGTGTCTTCTGTGAGTGGTCCTGGCCCATTTAGGCTCAAGGGGGCTAGCTGCCTTGGTGAAGGCTTTGACATGGGTTACATGAGCTGGGAACAGCTCATGTTCCCAATGCAGACAAAGGTGTGCTCACACCAAAGGCTTATCTGGCCGAGCTTAGTGTGCTTCTCGCCAGCAGCAGGGAGAGGGCCCTGAAGATCTGGGATTGTGGTGGAGACAGCTTGTTGCCCTGGGACAAGGCAACATCAGTTTGTCCAGCAAGATTGTTTCTAACCTCCTACAGAAATCTGATTTTATAGAAAGGCAGAGAAAAGCTTTATATCCACTTCCCATTCCTTGAGATCATCTTGTGTTAGTCTCCTACCCAGCTGGGCCACACTGAACCTGTGTCTACATGCAATTTTATTACTTGAAGAGAGATTGAAGGAAAGTATAATCTCAGGCACTGTTTACCAGCTGGTTATCCTTCCCTCAGCAAGTCTGGGTTCTGGGTTGTTGGTGCTGTAGGGCAGAAGGTGCTCTGAGAAAGCCTGAGGGCATGGTGTAAATGCCAGAAGTGTCTAGCTCATGTCCTGCAGACATGAATCATGCAGCACATTTGGAGCCCCAAAGAGGAGCCCTTTTGTCTGAGTAAACTGTTCCTATTTGAACAGCAGCCATCTGCCTGGGACTAGTCAAGGTTTGCATGTGCTGAAGCTTGGAGTAATGTGTCCTGGTTCAGAACTAACTGGGTGGGGAACCCACCAGCCAGCAGGGCTGCTCCCTTATAGACTGAGCATCCAGTCCCTGCTGAGTCCTCCCCCTCTGTCCTCAGTCTGCCCTGTTGGGCAGAGTCAGCTGCTCAGAGATCCTGGCTCCCTGAAGCTGGAGTCAGAGTCAATTGACTGGTAAATGTGGCCAAATATCTGTGGTGTACCAAACACAAAAATAATTCTGCTGAACAGAGAAAAGCTGAAGTACTTTTCATGGCAGTGAGGGCAATAGTGCTCCTAATGTTACTTGGTATCAATCTGTTGCTAGTCTTCATGGCTCCTGAGTACCTTTCCTTCGGCAGCCTCTCATCAGCTCCTAGGAAAGCCAGCTGTATGGAGAGTGGATTGTTTTACTGCTGCAAAAAAGAGAAGCATAAGATGACGGAAATAAATGTATTGACAAGTGAGATGAATAAATGTTCCTCTTGCCTGCACTATCCAGAGGTGTTTGACATACCAAATTATGACCTAACTGTAGGAGTAATAGTTGCAGCTGTTGCCTTTGTAAAATGATCTGTAATGCCACATGCTAATAAGTAAGACAACACGTCTAAGTCATTTTATACCATGCCAGAAGACTAATCCCATGCCATGCATGCACAGTGCCAAAAGTGGTCATATCACAGCAGTAGGATCAGTCCTGGAATAATCACATCCTTAGGAAAAAATCCTCTGTGTAATACAATGAAATCCCACTTAAAGAAGTCAACCTTGTGAATCTATTAAAGCAGCATCCCCAGAGTGCTGCTACTGTAGCGTGTTTCTAGCACAAAGTGGAATGCTCACATAAAAATTAAGGCAGGAGCAGAATATTTACTCAGGTGAAGATAGTCTTCTTTTGGGAATCCTTATGGAGAGAGAGACTGAAAAGCTGCAGTTGCCATATGGAGGATATCAAAACCTAAAAACCGTTGTATACAACCAACCTGTCAGACTGGTTCCACACACCTAATCCACACAGAACTCCACTTGTCTTCTGGAGGAAACTTCTTTGAGCTAAGATGGGGGATCATCCCCCTAATCTAAAGAAGTTCAAGCCCTTGCTGCATTTTACAATTCATACATTCATCCTGAATAGGAAGAGGATGTCACAGAGTTCTGAAACAGCTTTGTAAGCCTCATCCTTTAGACCTACAATATCTGGATTATTTTTTCTGCTATTAGCTGTAAATACCACCTTTGAAAAAAATGCTTTTGACAACTTGCTTTTAAGTATCAACACGCATGTGTAAGTCTAAAAAATACATGAAAACTGCCTCACTAATTCAGGTGTGCAACAAAGGCAGATGTGTTTTCACTAATACCCAGGGCTTAATAATTACAGTATGTTAAGGCATATTTAAGCTTCAAAATCATAGTAGGTTTTTGTATATCCATGCAGAATGTCATCCAAGTGTATCTATTCCTTGCTTTTCTTTCACAGCATAGGAGGAAGTTAAAAAAATAAATAATTGAACATATTGGTCAGACATCCTCAGGAGCTGCTGAGTTTCCATTTTCAAGAAAAGCTGGGGAATTTGAATAGACTGAAGCCAGACTATTCATGGGACCCCTCTGCTTTCCTCAGCAGGGAGAAAACTTGACCTTGAATAGTTTCCTAGGCACAAACAGCATGCATCCACAGCAATAGTTGGAAATTCACCCTCCTGCTGCAAGTCTATTGCCTTCCAGTTGGTGCTTTACAGTTCGGCCTTGGGGCAGTAGCAGTGGAAGAGGGTACTGCCATCAAAGGAATGCTGTAATATTCTCCCCTTCCTTTTTCATTTTCAGACTGGCCAATGAATTATGTGCTGTTGTGGAGGATACACAGTTAGGGGTTTCAAAATATCCTGAGATCAGCACTTCACGGATGGCCCTGTCTTTTGCTTTCCTTCCCTCTGATGCCATTATGTCCTGTATGTCTTATGTTGATCACCATACAAACCATGCAGATCTGGAGAGGTCTTTGAGGCAGTAGGTCTAGACATGTTTCTGCCTTGAAAAGTACAACCTCTGGTCTGTCTGCAGGGATTTCATGCAAATTCATCCCAACTCAGTGAGTAGTTAAAGGACAAACACAATTTCTCTCTTTTTTCCCCCCAATATATTTACTGATCTCAAGAATTGTCATTCTGTCCAAGGTGGGTATATAGAGTATGAAAGCAGGTGAGACAGGTTTCCAAGGAGCAAAGCAAATAGATTCCCACAGAGCTTTAGCACATGCTGTTTCCAGACAGGTTTTGGTAACATTATAAATTAACAGGTGATGTGGGATAAAAGACTTAGAAAAGGTTCCTATGTAGGCAGAGATTACATATTTACCCAGTGAGTTGCACGAGTTCTCTTTGCCCAAGTAGCTCCTGAATAATCTATACAGCTGTGTATTCAGTATGCTGAAGATTTCAGGCCTCTTGGCAGCCCTACTGGAGAGGTGACACTACTATTCCAAAAATTCCCCTAAACAGATGGCCTCTACAGACCAGAAGTCCTACAAATGCCTTGGAGGGATGTTACTCAGTTTTGCATGCAGTAAATAAGAATGTATTCGGGATGGAACATTTTGAGGCTTAGTCACTGAAAACAGATTGAAGTTATTTATTGGAGGAGATTTTTGTTTGGGGACCAGGACAATGGCTGAGAAAAATCAGATCATTTTCAAAAGGGAATAAATCTACCCATACGGATTTTCTTTCTTCTTATCCGTCTTTCCCTCATTATTCATTTTTTCTGTCACTTTGTTGTCTTGATTTACTATAGCTTTTCCCAAAGCAAATTTTCTCAGAGAATGTCAGCTAATTAATTATTGTTTCAACATCATTTTTATCCCAGACCTTTGACCTCTTGGCAGCTTTGCAAAGCATTCTGAAGCATTTCATATTTGCTTAATAATTATTTCTTTTAAACAATAAATTGAGAAACAAGACAAAGAATGCATTCTCATCCTTCATTGCTATCCTTTTCAAAAAAGAAAGGAAACAATAGAGGCAAGTTAGAATAAAACCACAGGCCAAAATCACTTGACACAGATCAATGCATTAGGTCCCATGAAATAATGGCAAGCTCTATACCTAATACAAGGTGGAATGGAACATGCCCATTTATATTATTTTACTATTTTTTATCCTTAACTTTATTTTTTTTACTTTTATCTCTTGATTCCCTGTGTGAGTGCATGTTCTCTCTGGAGTGGGATCATTTGTCATTTATCTTTACTCTGGTGAGGAGGGGATTATTCCTTGCTGAGGCCAGTGCAGCACTGCAAATTATGGTAACAGCCATTCATGTAACTCCCATACAGGATGCTATGCAGGATGTTGCTCTGCAGGGCCAGGAGCTGGACTCAATTATCCTTGACAATCCCTTCCAACTCAGTTTGTTCTGAGATTCACCAAGTGATGCATCTGGCATTTTCCTTTGGAGGCTTAATCAGCATTCCTCTGCTTGCTTGCCTCTTTGCCTGCCTTCAAGTCCTGGCCAGAGAGTGCAAACTCCCATCACAGAGCTCCTCTCTTGCAGGATGTGGGGGAAACTCAGCTCTCTGCAGTCACAGCAACATCAGTGCTGGAAAGAGGGGAGAAGCCAGCTACAGGCCTCCTCGAGGTCTCAGGACTGTATTTTAGTGTCTGAGATGAAGTGGTGGCTTTATGTCCTTGATCCAGTTTGATGAGAGAGGAGACACATCTCAAAAGTCTCCAGTGATCTGGATAAGGCAGTGTATGCTAGGGAGTAGAAGGCATTAAGTCAGGACATTGATGTCTGAATGCAGCCCTGAAGGCAAAGTCCCAGGCTATTTGTGAAGCCAAATTTACTGCCTTGGCTGCATTTTACACAGATTAAGGGTTTGGTATTGCTCCAGCTCTCCTCCAGCTACTTTTTCCATACCCATCCTCATACCACCAAGGAGGTATCTGGCCTTGTTCTTTCAGACCATCCCAGATCGGTCTGATCATTTCTTCAGAGAGAGTTTTTAGCCAGAGAAATTAATTTTACTAGATTAATCCATTTGACTTGATCTGATTTCAGAAGTTCATCACCAGTTTGCTGAGCTTGCAACTGTCAGCCTTCTCTTATTGCCATGGATCCTGGGCTCCTGTGCCATTAAAGTGTACTCAGCACTACTCTGGCAAGCTGCATATATCTTTTGCCTTTATTTCTTTGCTGGAAACTGTGGGAAGGAGAGAAAGCATGAGAAGACAAAGCAAGGTTTCACAAGTTGTGGTCACAGTGGTCAGGAACTATGGAGAGAACAGTCCCTCAGCCAAAACACAGGGCCCTGAGCCAAGCTTTCTGTATCCTTTTTGTCAGTTCTCCTACACATTTCCTTGAGGATTTTGAAGTAATCATTTAAGCTAAATTGGGCATTTGCACCCAAAAGTGCAACTAAAGTGGCTTGATTTTCAGAGGCATGTAAAGCTTACAGCTTCTGTTCAAAAAAAGAAAGGCTGTGAGTTTCTTTACAGGGCAAGAAGTGCTTGCCCTTAGTGTCTTGGTTTCCTCATGTGATGTTCATCTCTCTTTGCCTGTGCTCTCCACATCTGTAGGTTAAGGAGAGCAATAACTAAATTGAAAGGCTCAAAGAGAGTTAATTCAGTAATGTTTGTGAAGATCTCTGAGATCTCAGATGGAAGGCACTATATAAATGCAAAGTATTATTTTATGAAGATCAGTTAGTAGCACTTCATTTCAAACAGCACCAATTATACACAATGTACATTGATATATACACTCTCTTTTCATAAAGTGCTGCTGATTTGATTCAAACTTACTTGCAGTCTGATAACTATACAGATATTAATAATGCCACAAAGAAGATACTTTTGCACAGTCTTTAGTTTTTAAATTTTTTTCCAAGTGTTGTTGTGTACACACTGAATGTCAGATTTACTAGTCTGTGTGCTGGCATGTGCTGGTGCATGTGCTGTGCTGGCGACACAAGGCAGCCATAAACTCTTGTATCTTCATGTCACCATAGTAGGGGTGTAAAAGCCAAAATGTGTTTGGTAGTGAAACTGGCTCTGGACAGGTTTAGTCTCTGAATGGTTATAGGTGAGATCTTATGTCCTTTTAATAGACTAACTCTTCCTTGAAGAAGTAACTAATGCTTTCTGTTATAAAAGCCTAAATGGATGCTTCAAATTAAGCTAATGCATATAATCTCCTGTCCATTTTCAGAATAAAATAGCTTAATTTACCCAGGTTCAAAAATAGTATCTAAGGATGCCCCTCCTTCCCCCAGCAGAAAAAATAAACACTGTTCCTGTAGCTCTGCCAGTCCTTTCTTTTTCAGACTATACATATGGCATCACTAAAAAAGCTCTTGAATCATAAAGCTAAACTCAGACATAGTGTGCAATTTTGTGTGTCCAACATTCATTTCTCTGACAAAATACTGGAAGGCAAACCAGGAGTTTTCTTTTATCCCCTCACCTCTGTCTCTTTGAGTTGCATCTATATTCCCCCATCGTATTCTCAGCCTTTGTAATTGTTTTAGAAGACTTGTGATATTTGGTTCTCTTTCTTTCTGTCCCATAGTTAGCACACTGCAGAGAAAAAGCCCAGAGGCATTGTAGTTGTTGAACAGCTTGAGAGCTTGAGCAAGTGTGTCCCAGTGGCTTCTGCATGGACACAAGTGGGCTTCATTGATCTGCATTTAACTGTATAGAAATAACTTGTGTGCTCTGTTCTGTGCTCACAGCCTTAATACATGCAGACAGGGGAGAGCCAATCAGGCACATCACCTGCCAGAATTTTTCTGTAGTCAGGAGTCACCAGACCTACCCCCTGTCCTTAAAGAGCAGGGACATGCTCAGAATGAGGTCCAATGAAGGGAATAAGTCCCACTACTCCTTGTAGATATGGACAATTTGCCAGCCCAGCAATAACTGCTGGCCAGCTTCTTCCTAGAGCAGAGCTTCAGGTGACCCAGGATATCTTGGCCTCCCTGCAGGTGGGAGCTGCCCTGCACTCCCTGGGAACATTTAGCTGCAGATGCCCAGTGCAGCCCCTCTGCCAGCTGGGGCTGACAGCACTGTGCACCAGGGTCCTGGGCAGCAGCTGGGCTGGGGGAGGGAGCTGAGCTGCCTGCAGAGGGTTCCAGCATCCTGGGAAGACACACACAGGTTTTACAACTAGGCACCATCCCTTGCTAGTGCAGAAGGCAGTGAGAAGATGATGTTCCTATGTCTCTGCTGGAAGTCTTTAACTCTGTGTTCTTAAAGACACAGACAGCAAACACAGAGGGCACTGGCACCCTGCTGACTTGAATTTGCAGTTCACTTGAGTTCAGTTTCAAAAAAGCCTTTCATTTGAGTACATAACATATCAACTTCCCCAGTACCTCACATGCAACTTAAGAAAAGCATTCACAGCTCTCTAACCTCTCACAGTGATTCAGACAGTCCTAGGCTTCAGAAAATACCTAGAAAGACTCAAAGAAATTATATTTTCAAATGAATGTACATTCATCAGGTATTCTCTGCATCTAAAAGCTGCGCTGTTTGTGAGTCTGATCTATTTTGAGGACAGCTGCATAATTTAGGTTATTGATGGAAGTATCTGTAAGATAAAGGTTTCAGTTTTCCCATTTTTTTCTCAGGCATATTTCACTCCCTCACTTTGAGTCCATGCCAGCACAGCGGGTTTAAATATTTGATGGCAAGAAAATTGTTTTATTTAGCTTATAGTTGAGCATAAGACTTTTCTAGCAACAGAACCACAAAAATCATCTTCACAAAAGATCTGGATGAGAAGGGTTTTATGTGCAATGACACGACATGATAAAAGGTTCAGATTGTACAAGTGAAGGCTGGCTATTGACACAGTGGCAGGGAAGTGAAATTCAAGGCTTAAACCAAGAACAAACTGCAGTGTGGCAGATACTGGCTGTGCATGAGAAATGAGCAGGCTGGGTGTTGAAATGGACACCTGAAAATCTGCTGAATTTGTATTCTCACATCTAGGACTAAACCTGCCATATTTCTAGGAATGACACAGGGTGCTTACAGCTCTTCAAAGCAGGACACCCTCACTTGCTTCAGACTGAAACGCTGGGAGTACCCCTGGCTCTCAGGTGCCTAGGAAAAATTTAGACTTTGGTATGAGTGGCCTCAGCATTATTTGCAGCATCTTTGCATTCCCTGCCATGGAAAAAGGATCACCCAGCTAAGCTGTGAAATCATTTCACTGTTCATGTGCACAGATATCTTTTTACACACAGTTTTATATTTTTTTTTCATTTTATTTCATTTTATTACAGACGTGTTGAATTTTTAAGCACCATGATCCAACATCTTCTCAACAAAGGGAACAGTGTGCAAAGTTCATTTTTCAGGCCTTCCCCTCTGCTGACCTAAGATATAACTCAGGGATAGATAATAAATATAAAATCATAGTTTAAATTTTAATGGGTATACCTTCACATGGAAAAATTTGCTAAGCAGAACACTTGCTTCCCTAAGAGAGACCCAGTGTATAAAACTGGGATATTATAGCACTCAAAATAATGGAATAAAAATGTCTGTTACTGTGTTTGCTTATTATACACTTTTATCTAACCACTCCTATTATTTTCCTTCCAATCTTTTAATGAAGCTACTGTGTGTAGAGATTTAGCAGGGTGCATTTCAAAACAAGATCTTTTGGTTGGGCAGAACTCAAAACCAGAGGCCTTTCACACTGAGTTAAAGCAATATATCTCAATGGGAAGCACAAGAGTGAGAATTCATTATTTTTTTCTCTACCTGGCCCTGGCTGTAAAAAGATGCAGCCATGCAGGTCAGCTGCAAACAGCTGTGGTGGTGCAAGATGTGAGTAGGTTTCAGCTGCTTGTTACTGCCCTTCATGTGGAGGTCAGGAAGCAGGGATCAGAGAGCTGGAGCCTGGGCAGAAGGATGACATCTCCCATTCCACTTCCATATTTAAGCTGTTAACAATCAGTGTATTCAGTAAGTTTAAATTCTGCCCCTGCAGAAATAATTCTGGTAGCACAGTTATAATAATTCATTAGTGAGTATGCAAAATGAGGAAAAACATGGCAGGCTTGAGGTGAAGAAAACCCTGCTTTCTATCTCCAAATTGAATGTGGAATGGGGAGTGGGCAAGCTGGGTTGCCAGGATCAGTGGTGTGGCCTTGTACAGCAAGGTTTGGTACCTCAACAGATGTGTGCAGCATTTTTAACAGGCATGGAGTTGACCTCACCAAAAATTTTCACCTCTGTTCAGGTGAAAGCTCAACCTCACAGGCTTAACTACTGAGTGAACAAGAATCAGAGGGAACAATTCCCATATTTGTCTAAAGGAACTGTAAGACTTAGAAGTGTAATTAATCATGGCAAGACCCAGATCAGAATTAGAATGTACATGGCCTATTTTTCAGGCTTTTAATGCTCTTATTCTTTAATTGAACTTAGTGTGGTTTCAGCTCATTTGAATAAAGCTTCAGATGTATTTGGATTTATCCTAATTTGAATGATGCCATATGATATTCCTGGGATTCAGTGAGAACTGTGGGATTCTCATAGGTATTTTAAGCTGAATTTTAATGGGAAAGGTTACATGGATTGTCACACAAATGGAAATTGCCATGGCTACCAATAATGCTAATCCAATGCCATGACTGACTAATCCCGACCACATTGTGCTCAATAAAGAACTAAGCAAAGATTTCTGCAGGTTGGTTGGTTTTCCAGCAATACCAGCAGCTATCTAACCCAATACAGCTTGAGGAATTTGCATGGATAATGGGCATGGATTGAACAGCATCCCAGAAAGCTACTTTTATAAATAATGCCTTTTGAAGATCACTAACAGAGTGCAATGTAGGGCTAGCTCATCTGAGCTCTGGGATGAAATGAAGATCTTATGCTTCCCTCTTTCATAGCACAGGGACAAGATCAACATACCAATTACTGCAAGAGATATTGCATCAACTCTCAAGTTAATGAAATTAAACAAGTCCCTGGAGCCAGCTGATTTTACTGCTTCATTAGTGGACCTTTTGCTCAGACTGTTCTCCCATAGCTCCATAAGAGCCTGAACTCAGGAGCTTGCAGCCAAGGAGCCATTTCAGCTCAGAAATTTTGGAGTAGGTGCAGGACAGGTCAGAAATGCAAGCACCTGAAAGACTTTGCAGCTGCTCTGCCAGGTTACCTGGCTAGATCCTGCACTGTGCTCTGGATGTGCAAGTGCAGAGAAAAAAAATGGTGAGCAGGGTAGAGAATTCAGCAAAAAGCAATGGAACCACTGCTCTGTGGCAGCCAAGCAGCTTGTCTTTAGCAGCAGGAGCAAGGCCAAAGCTGGGTCTGCATGGCTCAGAAGTTCATTGCATTCTGCCAATACACTTCAAAGCTGTTGTGTCTTCAGGAAGAAGGTCCCTAAAACTGTATTCCCTTGGACTCCAGGTTGTGAAAGAAGGCCAAAGCAAGCCCTACATGCTCCCAGAGTCCCTCAAGGATCTCAGGAAGGCTCTTGCAAAAACTTTTGACTGGTTGCCTTACCCCTTCACATAGGGAATAATTTCACAAGGACCTTGAGACTTCTTTCATTTCAGCTCCTGGAGTTACGCCTACTGCTGAGTGTTGACTGTGCTCAGAGATGGTGTCTGCTCTCCCTGCAGTCTCCAAATTCATGCAATTTTCATTCCCATATTTCACTTTAAAACACAGTACTACTGTAAAGACTGCAAATCATAGAATAGAATCATAGAATCATTCCAGGAGAGTTGTAGTGTATTTGGGGGCTCCCCAAATTCTGGCAAGAATTGAAGGGAAAATGAAATTTGTAGGTTTTCCTCCCAAACCTTGTTCGTATTGTAGCTTTTCACCTGCTCTTTTCCTCCTTAACCCCAAAGCTAATACCCTTGGGCAGAAAGAGAGCACCCAAATGTCTCTGTAAGACACACTCTGTAACTCATCTAAAGTGTGGGGTTCCCATGTGCTGATGGCTGACTTCTTATCTACTTACCCTCTGAGCTACTGAAATTACACTCAAGAGGTAACTGCTGAGCACCTGTCCAGGTATGCAGCAGAAAGGCTCTCACACAGGCTGCCTCTCAGTTCAACACGTTTCTCAATGACGCTTTCATTCCTCCATATCCTTGTTTTCCTAGCCTGAGGAGAGCCATCTCTGTGTTCAACGCCTGTCAGAAAAGATGAGCTACACTGCTGATTATTTGCTGCTGGGAAAGTCATTCTACTGAACTGTGAGAGAAATCATCTGCCCAGGAGTGCTGTCGACTGCAGAAGCACAGAGGTCTAAAACAAAGACACACACAAACAACTTCACCAAACCTGCTGGTTTGGGATTAAAAGTGATTTCAAAGGGGTGCAGGGGTGAAGATTGCAGTACCCATGGACAAGAAATTGGAAGTGGGTGCCTAATTACATTGTCTTTAATAACAGTCTCAGCCAACATCTGGAATTGTACATCTGGAATATGTACTTCATTGTAATTATGCCACCAATATTCTTCTCCTCTGATGCATAAAATACTTGAACATAACTGTCAAGACTATTCCTCTTACCTACCTCCTGTGCAGCTCCCTGGAATTCAATCCATCCCCAGGCCAGGCTGTGTGAGAGATGGAGTAGACTGTTAAAGAAGACCTCTCTGTTCATGCATCTGGATTTCAGTCAGTCTAATATGCAAGCCTGTTTGATGGAAATGTGATGTTTGGTCATGCCTGTGAAATGCCACTTGTTGTCGAGGAATAATTTGCTCATTGAAAGGGGACTTGGAAGACATTTTGATCAGGTGGCAGAAGGGTTTGCTCAAAGGTGTTGAATAGTGCTCTCGGCTCAGAACAGCAGCTGTATCCTCTGTTCTGAGCATGAGATGCAAGAGATCCCTTTAAAGCCAGGAAGGGAAAACAAGAGATATGAAATGGGGTGGTAAAAAAATAGTAAACCCATGAGGCCAGAATAGATGGGGATCCATCCTGATATATGAACAGTTTGTGATGGCTGAGACAGCCAGCCACAGCCTGCAGGTGATACCTAGCCTTCCCAGAATCCCTGTGAAGCTCTAATAGGAAGTTTAGGAATTCCCACTTGAAAGCTGCTGTCCTCCCTTTTTGCAATGATTCTCTACAGGCATTGGAGTTAATGTGAACTTGATTTTGATATCTGTTTGAATTTTTTGTATGCCATTCCTCAGACTATGTCTAAAACTTTGTTTCCAAAGTGAGAGCTAGATTTTTCTGAGTGTTCATCTCCTCTGAAAATCAGGTCCATCTTGTGTGAGCAGGTGGTTCCTTTTATTTGTCGCAAAACTAAAAAGAAGTTTTGATGGAAAACAAGTTTTATATCTTTTCTTTCATACAGACAACATGCAGAACTGCCCTTGGGGCTTTGAATATATTTACATCCTTTCACAATTAACCCTAATGGGACATATGTGGCTTTTTTTTCTTCTGTGAGCAGATACACTCAAAGCTGCAAAACATCCAGTGTTTAAATAGATCTCATTATATCAGCTACACCAGATCTCTCTTCTTTATATACAGAGGATTAGACTTCTTTCCACTGTCATGCAACATTAAAATAGGAAGGCATACACAAGGCTGACATGGATTTGACAAAAAATTAATGATTTGTACATCACTTTAATGCTTTAAATCTGCAATTCATGTATGCTAATTAGGTCATAATGGGGCTGTTTGAGAGCAGAACTGTCATCATGCTGCTCTGGCAGCTTCTGGGAGCAGAGATACAGCCCTGCCCTCCCTTGGTTGGCTCCTGGAGTCTGTGCTGTAACCTGGCAGATCTATGACACCATTTTTTTCTTACACAATTGTTTCCTGGATGTGGTGCTTTAATCTATCAGAGTTATGATGGCATATCTCAAATAGCGAGCTCCTGGATCCTGCAATACATCCTGGTGGGAACGGCATCCAGGCACTATATCTCAGTGATTGATTCCTTGATTTTAAACTGTCACAATCTATCTCACAGGGCAGCTGTCACCTTCCCAGATGCATGAAGTTGTATTTATGCAGTGTGCTATGAAAAAAAAATATATGATGATTTTGTTTACAGATAAGTAAGGTTGTAAAACTTCGAAAAACAAAAGGAGATTCAAAAACATGTCCATATTTTATTTTTCATCTAAAAAGCCTGACATATCTCTCTATTGCAGGAGAACAAAACTGCTCCCTTGTTCAGTTAGATCTCTTTAGTTTTGCACCAGTGGTGCAAAGACAAAAGCTGTCACAATAGAGGGAGAGAAAGCCAGAAAGCACCTTTACAAATGGGACAACAGGAAGCAGCAGAACTTGCAAAATGATAATGTTACAGAGTATCGTGCTGTGTGATAACATGATCCCCTGTCTTTGCTGACAGCTGCTCCTTACAGGTTCTACCAAAGCTGCTTTACAATTGGAACAAGAGTACCTTGTATAGAGATTCCAAAAAGCATGCAGTAAAAGAGGAGAAAGTTATGCCTTATGAGAGTTTCTTCAGGGAGAGTGTTATTAAGTGCCACAGGGCTGATTCAGGCTACCTGATCTTTCAGTCAGCTCCAGATCATAAAGGAATATTTTCAGGAGGCGTAACATATTCTTTGTCCTAGAAAACTGGAAGAATGAATGCCAAAAGATTATGGTTCTGCAAGGAATGATGTATTTTAAAAACTTGGTAAGCACAGGTCTGCAAAGCAACTGGATTATTCTACCTGTGGGATCCCACTGTTTGACTTCATTGTCTTCATTCTCATTCTCTTTCTTGTTTCATCTCTGTATACACACACACATACACACACACACATACAGACATCCATTCACTCATTTATAGTCAGAACTAAACTGGTGGTGAGTGTGCACTTTCTACAGCCAATGAAACCCATCCCAATAGGATATCAACCAGTCAGGTCTTTCCTTGGCCTATGCATCTCTGTTGTACCTTGTAAATATGGGGTGTTTTCATCACATTAGCACCGTTACTCATTAGTTTGTTAATAATCATTTTCAAGACATAAAATTCCATTTCCTTGCACTTCACATGTTCATTTATAGAAGCAGCAACTTTCTTATAGCATGCCTGTTTCATTGTCAAAAAGCACACATTCAAAGCATATCTTCGAGGCAAAGCAGCCCTATTTATAATCTCACTTTTCATGTGCAGTCAACAATCTAAATGAAAATATAGAAGACCTGCTATGTGGAATATCTTTCCTGCTCTGTGGACAGAGTGCAAGGTGATATCAGATGTGCTGATGTGACAAATATTGCAGTAGTGGCCCGTTTTGACCACTCTGCAATACTTTCATGCACAGAGCCAATGTAGACAGTATGGACTACAGAATATCTGGAGGTTTTGTACTGTACTCAGAGTCCCAACAGAGATTAAAGCTCTCCTGTGGTTGGTGCTGCATACTCATCCCCCTCCCAAAGCTTGCAGTCGAACAGACAAGACAGATGAAAGATGGAAAGTAGAAGAAGCACATAGAAGTGAAGTGATTTGCCTGAGGTCACACAGCAGGTCAGTGATGGAGCCAAGAATAAGAAGCCTTGCTACTTCTTGCCAGCATGATGTCCATTGCCTAAAGCTATGTACAGAATTTCTCTGAGGCTGAAATGCTCAGCCTTCTGAAGGGCTGCTGCCAGTAGCAGAGTGCAGCTGTGCCATAGAACAACAGCTAGTACTGCCTGCAAGGGAGCACCAAGCATGGCTCTGGCAGGGCTTAAGCACAGGGCACTGCAACGAGAGTTTGTGTGGCCACCCCGGCACTGGATCTTCACTGATCTGGCAGCCCTGAGGGGTAGGCACATCCTGATGCAGAGCAGGGGCTGTGTACACAAGAAATGTTCTTCAAGTCTTCACTACTAGCCAGTATTTGCCAACAGTGAAAAGTGATGAGCTTTCTCCTTCCCTCTTATCTAGGCTAGCTATGTTTTACTGATTGACAAAATTCTTATGCTTTTCTTACTCATTGCATCTTATTCATGATACAAGGGGTATCTTCCCTTTGCACAGGAAGTCCAGAGACTACATGGGAACTTGAAATATGTTTTTGTAAGGCCATCTTTTAAGACTTTGTAGTAAAGATGCCCTGCCACTGCTAATCCAGGTCTGACTTCCATGTTGGAGTAAAATAAATAAAGACAAATACCTCTGTAGCCTCACAAGTATCATTTAGCACAATACTAGGCAGGACAGGGACAACCCTGCTAATGACTTCCCCAGCTTTGCTGATTTTCTGAATGAAGTCTTCCCCTGATAGGACAAGCAGCTGTCAAAGGAAGCAACAGGGAATTCAAACAGAAAGCATTTGTCATAAGCACAGTTCAGATTTCCTTTAACTAGTATGCTGATGTTTCATGCATATTGTAATTGATTTAAGGCCTGGACCTTTCATCCTTGCTTAGTTGCATGCTACATGGTGTAGCACAGGAGTATGTAATGACTGCATGGAAAGTACAAGGTGCAAAATGAGATCAGCTGACAGCACTAAGGTGTGACGCTGAGTTTGGTAATAGTTTTAATCTGAGAAAACAGACTAAGTGCATGCAATCTTTAATATGTGTTTTGTTTGCTTTAGTAGAAATTGACTCCTAATTCTCTGGATACAGCAATTTTGTCAGCAAGCACATTAATTCCAGATTGATCTTTCCAGTAGCACATCATTTCACATGTAAACATACTGAGAAATAAAATTCTCACCTTTCCAGTAAAATACAGCAACTCTTTCTACAGGGAATTGTGGTATTTGGTGATTTCCCCCATATAGGACAGGAAATACATTGCTAAAAATTCAGGGTGTGAAAATACTGGCACAGTTTCAGTCCAGTTGTCCTGAGCATCATCACTTATGTCCTCAGAGTCACCAGTGTCATACTCCTTGTGGCAAAAGCTGAGCTCAGCTTTTCCCCAAATGACCCTAGAGCTGGGTATCCAACTGAAGATACCTTGGGTCTTAGTCCCAGGGATGTCAAACACCCACATCCACAGCAGCCATCCCACTGCAAACACCAACCACTACATGTCAAGAATGGCTGCCCAGCATGTGAATAGCACTTTGTCTGAGTTCCTGAACATTCTGTGGGCCCAGTTCCAGCTTTTTTAGAAATGGTTTCCCCTGCTTGAGGAAGCCAAAGGACCTTTAAAATATGTCTGACACTGCTTTCAGCATCAATTTAGTTGCCTCTCATTTCTGCACCTCTGTCAAGCAGCCTCCTCCATATGCATGTTGTCTGTCATCTTACTCAGAAAATGTAACTATAAAGCATAATTAGTATTAATGATGTGAGAGATTGAGTTTCTTATTTGTATTAATTGCTGCTTAATGCTTTAAACATCTCTAGCACTTAGAAGGATTTTAAATTAGAAGTATTCCTTTCTGTAGTGTCTTCTCGGAGGGGGGCTCTTACTGACTGGCACTGACTAACCCAGAGTGTGCCATGAGGTTGTTTATATGTTCAGGTCTGTTACCACTAAACAAGGAAAACACTAATGGAGCTTGCTTAAGGGGAAAGAATTATTTCACAGCTAGTGCTGCACTGTGCTGCGTGTTTGGATTTTAAATAAAAAATATTGCTGTGGAGCTGGAGGGGCCTTGTGTGAGCTCCCATTGCTAGTCCTACAGGTGGAGGAGGAGCTCAGCTTTTGTAGTATCTTTGTGTGTGGGTATGGAAGTCAGTGCCCTTTTCTCTGTGAAAGGAACTTCTGTAAACCAATCTCTTGTGCTACCAAATAGCAGCACTTGGCCTGCTTTAACAGCTGTAGGATGAGACAGATTTCCTACATGGAGTATTGATTTAGGCATTTATGTTTGTCATGTGTGTCCATGTATGCCCTTCAAAACCAGTGCCCCCCAGATTCTCAGCACAGTCCTGTGAATAGCAGTGACTGCTAAGAAGTCCAGGCAGTGACTTCTTTGGGAGACAGAAACAGTCTGAGAGATCAGCAAAAACGTCCTTGCTCTCAAAACGTGGTCCATACTTATGAATTAGATACGTGAACAAGGATTCTGGCTGGGCAGGTATATGGATGTATTGATGCACCTGTTACCCAGGAACACTTCCCTAAGGGGAAATGAAAATGAGAATACACTGCCCACAAAAGGTACCTCTGAATTATATGAATTTATGCATAGAAGAGGTTTTATTGATGTAACTATTTCACAAAAAGGAACTCATGTGAAAGCTCTTGGACAGACTGGGCCAGCACCTGGAAGCAGCAGTCTCATCTGTGTGGGGATCTGGTGGCATTGCTTCGCTACTGCTGCTTTGCAGTTTAATTCAGTTTCTGCATTCTGCTGCCGGTGTGCAAGTCATGTGTGGAAGAAGTAAATGCTGTGACTTATGGTGGTCAGATGGGCTGGTTTAAGAGATTTTTATGTTCAAGTTCTCTCTTATTATACCATAGCAGTTCACAATAGGATTGCCTGAAGGGAATATGTGCTGTCAGACCACCAGAGTCAGGACTGTATGACACTGCTGGACCAAGAAATTAAATGGTAAGGCAGAGGATGGTTCTGTCTTCCACATGTTCCAGAGTTCTTGTCAGTGCCTTGCATCCTAATTGAAAAGGTAATTCAACAGAGGTCAGGAAAAAATGGTTAAAGATTCCATCCCTTGAGCATTGGCTCAGACTGAGACTGCACTTGCTGAATGTACCCCAGAAGGATAGTGGCAGCCTGCAGGAAGGAGGAATTTCCCACTTTTTGCCCTCAGCTGGGGTGAGATACTTTCAGGGGTGTGGAGGCAGTTGCAGGCAGCCATTATCCTCTTAATATGATATAGTCCCTCCTTCTGCATGGTAAAAAGAATTCAAATTCTGAAATTCTCAAAATACAGACATGCCTATGCAATGTTGACTTCATCAGTATTCTGCATTTTCATTGGTAAGCCCAGTGCAGCCTGCCCACAAGTTTAGTGTGGCTATTGCAGAGGAAGAGGAGAGGAATTGCCAGCCAGTCCAAACACAGAATATTGAAAAGGTCAACATAATAGAGCAAGCTGCTATGATTCATAGAGACTTTAAGAGTCTAATATTTCATCTCATGACAAAGATTGTAATGAGAACTGAAAATGGCACAACATTAATTCATCTTTGTGACAAACACTATAATGAGAATGGAAGTGTACAAGCTTCAAATACTCTTGTTACTGATCTGTGGTCCTTGTTCTGCAACAGGACACAAACCTCAACCTGCTCACTTAGAAATAGAAATCTAAAATCAACGACTTCTACAGCTATTCTGAACAGCCTGTAACATATTCTGATGCTAATGCAAGCAGAAAGCAGCACAAGCCTGCCAAAGTCAACCAAATTTGCTGTGTTCTGTCCAAGCACACGTGGCCCACTAGCACAGCCTGGCTGCCATGGCATGACCCTGCTAAACTGTTTCCATGTCCGTGTGTTTGCACAGTTGTGGAGCCAACAATCTGTTTGCAGAGCCTTATGTTCACAATGGTAGAAATTCCCTGTAGATACTGTCAGTTCGCCTGGGGGCAAAGATGATAGGCTGGCTAGTAGCAAGCACCCTTATTTTCTGCCTCTGACTAGTCCTTATATAAGTGGGGTGGGAAGGAAGGTGTGTGTAGAAGTGCTTTCACTTATTACATTTTTAGTCGACATTTTCCATGTGATCTTCAGGGTCACAGCAATATAAGCAGAGCATGCGTTGCAACTCTAATTTTATATTCTGTTCGTTTGTTTTAAAAAAAAAGAAAAAGAAAAAAAAAAGAAACAGAGAGAAAAAGAAAATGGCATATGGACTCTGGCATCAGTTCTTGGAAATACTGAGATTCATTAAATAAATAGACGTGTACCGTGAGCACTGTGTTACAAGAGACTGCAATATCACACTTCACTTTCTGAGCACTGGGCACAGCCTCTGGCTTCAGCTCCCCAGTCTACTGTAAAATGGTGAGACTTTTGTCCTTGCAGACTGTCACTATACGACCCTTCCACCCTATACCCTGAGGTTTCCAGGCAACCCATCACACTCCAGGTACATCAGCCTATAGCTAAGATCTTGATCCACTCCCCTGAAGAGACTTGATAATTATGTGCCAAGCATCCTGGAAAGCTTTGTGTGTCTGATAAAAAGCAAAGCAGAGAACTAGCACTTCTCAGAGACCTAGCCCAAAACACAGTTTGGCTAGTGGGATCCAGCCGTGAATAGCACACAAAATGTTGCTAGAGAAGGGCCAGTTTTCTGTCTGAGAGCAGGAATCCACTATTGTGTGGTTCACATTAACCTAAGGGATGACATTTTAAAGAGAGATTCTTGTTGATCACCCTTTCCATTCCTTTCCCCCCATGCTTGCAATTGCAGAATTTCCTTCAGGCAGGGGAAGCAATTTACTTGCTTAAGTAACATTAGGAAAGCATTTAACGTATATTTAAGAGAGTCACAGTGCAATTTAGCAGCTGGAAACAAGGAGCAAATGAACACCATGTGACATACCAGCTCGTAATGGGCCATCCACAAGTACTGCGTGGAGCATAGTTTAAAGATCAGTGTCTTCTGTGTTTTAAAGAAATCCATATTAATAAAATACTCTGTCTCTTTTAAACACACATCCACAGGCACAGCGAGCTGTGTGTTTCACGTTGCAGACGACACAGCCAGAAGATGTATTAGCCACTAATGAAAGGCAGCGGCAGCTGCTGGAAAACACAGTCACGCTACACAGCAAGCTGGAGTGGGAAGTGAAGAGAAATATTGTATCAGGTTGTAACTACATGAGGAATTTAGATAAGCAGAAGGAATTTAGAAAAGCAGAATATGATCACCCACACTGAAATTTAATTAGCCCTCCAGAGCTTCCACCCCCTTACCAAAGGTGTCATAGGACTGCCAGCAAAGGCGAGCGGTTACTATTCTTGTGCTTGGCAATGTACAAACATGCAAGATGATATAATTTGTATCCTGAATACTTTACAGTTTAAAGCCCCCAATTAGAGTGTCAGGAAGGAAAGTGTAGAGACAACTGAGGAAAGGTGGGATGGGAGTAGGGAAGAGTATGTGTGGTTAACTCATGGTTTGGCCTTAGTGAGCATATCTGTAAAGTTTAAGGCGCAAATGTGTGTCCTTTTCCAGGGTCAGGGCTTTCTTGAAGCTACAATAGGGAGGAAAAGGATGGTCAAAGGATGGTGGAGAGCAACCTAGGGCAAATGTCCAAACACTTATGGTTGCAAACCTGACCCTAACCTGAAACTGGTTTAAGGATCTCCCTGACTTCATTGAAGGCCAAGTTTCACCACTCATACTTTTACGAGCAATTTTAAACAACTGTGGCATTTTAAACTGATTATTTTGCAACTGGTTTCCAAACATCTCTTTTCATGCTAAAATGTCACATTAATTTATTCTTAATTGATCCAAACACTTCCAATTTTCTGAATCCAAACAAGTGTAAAACTTGAGTAGTCAAGACAGTATCTTACAGTAACTTAGTATCTTACCAAAGATAAAGTTTCTGTAGGATACTTTATGTAAAGAGAAAGTATCTTATCCAATATTTGGTTCCTGTAGTTTAAATTCTCTAGCAGATGTCAAAGGTGGCAGCTTTATAGATATATAGAAATACAAGAATGTGTCTTGAAAGAAACGTGTGTTCCCTGAATTTTACTATTTTTCCGAATAAAGTTGTTTTAACTGTGGTTATTTAAGCTGCATTTGATCTCAGAAGATGTAAGGATGACTAGACACCATGGTTACTTGACTTCTGCAAGATGTAGCTGCTTGCCAAAATAGAGTTGGAAAAACTAATATCTAGCAAAACTCTTGTTAGAGGCTGTGGTTTTCTTTTGTCTCCCCTGAACAACATGAAATATGTCCATACTGACTAAAAATATTCATACTGCATGGCATACATAAAAATTCTAATTTATATTCTCATTCAAAATTAAGTTTTGTGGAAAATGCCTATCAATCTTACTTATAGAAAGGAAAGATTTTTTCCTATAGCTTTATAATTGTAACAATATGCAAATATGCTTTACTTCTCATTCTAGGGAAATAGGGCTTAAAATGTAGAGGGTGTTTTGAATTTTCAGAGTCTGAAAGGATAAGCTCATGTCTTATTTTGTGTCAGTAATGAACAGAAAAAATTGCTTCTCATACTTCCATTTGGCACTTATTTTGTATTTTCTGCAATTAAAGTGGGGCTATAGTCAAATCAACTCTAAAAATGACACATTTATCCTCTCACAGTGACTCCTGTATCAAATTCCCTCTGATTATATATCAAGAGATGATTTCTCTAGCTGTCAGCACTGCAAATTCATCCAGGGATCTCAAACTGCTAGCTGCATTCTTTATGCTTATTACAACATCATTCGTAACAAAGACCGAGGACTGTGGATGTGATTGAGTCTGCGAGATGCAAAGTCCAATCCAGCTCATTCCCCCATGGCACAGCTGGGGGCACAGCAACACAGGGAAATGCTCTGACACAGCTGAGAGCCAACATCCTCACCCATGCTATTTTCTTTCATAGGTGTGTTCACAGAACTCCCTCACACTGACTTTCTAACCCAGAATAACCTGTCCGGGTTGGACAGCCCTAAAGCTATTTGAACATCCCTTTGCATGCTGAATAACCTGCAATGACTGGGGTGCAGTTCCAGACTGCAAAATACAGATCTTCATTGAAACACAGTCTCTAACTTCATTTCAGCTCTCTTTTGTCTTTAAGAATGAAGAGATCCCAGTGTCTGTTTTGCCAGTTCTCATGTCACTAAGTACTTGCAAAGCTTTTAATTTTTTCTTTTTTTTTTTTTTTTTTTTTTTCATTTACATCAATCTCCTCTTGCTCAGCTTTGCACAGATAAACAAAGCTGCAGTCATAGGCGCTGAAGGCACAATCATGGAGCAGGCATGGTGTAGAAGCCCCGAAATGTTTGCAAGTGCAAATAAAGGTGCCTTCCCTTTGCTAGCAAGATTTATGGTAGCAGAGGTGTACCTTTCTTGTTCTTAGTTAATCTTCCACTATCACCAGCACCACAGGGACTCCAGCCTACCTGCCTCTGGGGGGCAAGATGGTTATTCTTCAAGCAATTTGTCCCACCAGAGGTCACTCTCTATGTGACAGGTTTAATAGTGTAAATGCTCCCCAGGCTGCCACTGCTGCCTGCAGCTTCTTGCCTTGGATCATCAGCAAAAGGAGATTTGTTCTCAGCTGGCAAACACTGAGGTGGGATTGCTGAAGACTCAGTGTCTGTTCCACTCTCCCAAATCCACTACAAGGGAAGGGAGCCCTTTGTGTCAAGGACTGGGGTTCACTGACATGCTTACAGTCTCCTTTGCTTACAAGACCATTGCTTAGGGAACTCTGCCCACAGAGTCCAGGGATGCAGGATGAAGGGCACCTGCATGGCTTCTCCCAGTTTCCAGTCCATAGAAAAGTGAACTCCAACTGGCATGTTAAGAGACCAGCAACTGTGTTGTGTCAACCATATTTATCATCAGGTCCAGGTGTGGGAGTATTTAATTTTACAAGTTATGTAGCAATTTAGTGTGCTGCCACCTCACCAGCCTGATGAGACATCTTCATGCTAATTATGCTCATTCATTAAGTGCACACTGCCATGAACATCTTTTTTTGTACTAGAGCATGGGTAGCACAAACTTAGCTGGCAAGAGAAATACAAAAATGGTTATTGTTGCAGTAGTGCTGGCACAGGAGAGAGACATTAACTTGCATACAGGCTCAATAATAAATGAAATGTTTGACAAAGAAAAATGAATTGGCAATGTTCCTCCATCTTTCTAAGAAACTGACAGTGTATCCTGCAGCCATGGGGTCCACATGCTGACAGTTACAAAGAGGTTTTGTGAACTCACTAATATAGATTGTGTCAGCCTGCCATTAATTTTGGAGTTCCTTTTCTGGGCAGTTCGTAAAATCTAATCAATGAGGCATTTTTCAAAAAAACTATGAAAATTTTGAGCCTGTAATTGTGCCTTCCTAAAATAATAACAGGGAATATGGCAAGAGAAGGAGTTTCCATCAACAATGTGCCTTTCTTCCTGGCTGCTGCTGGAATGTGTCCTGCAAGCAGGAGCTTTTCCCATTACACAATAGTGTCATGCAAAATCTTCAGTGATACAGCACTACTTGGAGGAATTGAAACTTCAGATCTGCTTTCCTTTCTCTCTTCTCACAATATATATGATGTTAATATAAAGTTAATATCATGGCTTTCCCCTTGCTTTTCCCCTACATAGTTTTAACTGTTTATTTACATATTTTCCTTTTATCTCAAATCATATGTCAGGCTCTACACATCTGAAGATGGGCTAGTTCCAGCCTCCCCATGCTTGAACTGCCTCTTGAACTTTCTCTGATTACATCATTATATATAATGATACATTATTAGTGCCATCAAGGCATGCAGAGCTGGTCACAGTGCTTACACTCTAAATCTGACAGAAGCCAAAAAGAGGGCAATAGTTTAAACAAAGGGGAAACTGGAGATGACATTGAGGAGGAAATTGATTGCAGAAAGCTTTATGAAATGAGCGCTTAGATGAAAGAGGGTTCTGAAGGAAAGAAAAGAGCTTGTTGGACTACAAGTTGGGGCTGTTCCAAAATGACGCCCCTACTCAAGACAGAGTTTCTGTTCAGGGTAGTATTTAAGCATGAAGTTAGACATCTGATGGACTGGGGCACATAGACCTTAGGGAGATGTACATAAAGACACAATGAGAAGGCAGACTCTACAGGAATGTAAGAGCAGGAGAACAAGAGGCCTCATAGTTTGTGTTCAGCAGGGTCAAAGTCAGCAAAGTAATAAAATGTGTGGGAGATTAGGGTTTTCATGCCAGAGGTTCAGGAGAAACAGTCTATCAGAGTGCAGGGAGAGGTGCTGCCTTACACTAAATAAACTCTCTGTTGGTGGGGAGGGGGCAGATGAACTTTCAAGCGCATGAACTTTTCTCCAAAGCTTTAGTAACATTGCTTAGTAACATTGTTTAGAGATCTGGACAGAAAAAAAAACAAATCCACACCTTTTCCACTCTCATACATTTTAAACTCTTTACTTCCTTAAATTAATTGCTTACTCTTTGTACCACTGTTGTAAAGTATGGACTTGAACACGAGGATTTTGCACTCTGGAGGAATGTTGAAGGTATGTTTAGATAGAGGACAGTGATAGCAGCAGACATGTCTCCATCAAGAAACATCACAATGGGCTTAAAGGATCTTGAAACCCAAACCTCTCATTTTATTTTTCTTATTTCTAAGTAATTGAATTGGAGGTTTCCAGCTATGCTTATTGTGTTGTATGGCCACACAAACAGGAGAAATAAAACTATGAGGGAAAACATGAGGCTGACTATCAGGAGGAAAAGAACAGTGTGAGTAGGAATAAAGGAACAGAGAACAGATCACCTGAGGAGCATACAGCTAATTTAAGATGAAGGAGACAATCTGCTCTTGATGCCTTTACCATACGCTTATAGTTCAATAGTGAAGTTTGACTATACAAAATCTGCTGTACTAGTATTAACTGTTATATTTTTATCTGTCTTCCAAGTACTGTATTGTAGGAGGATTATTTGATTTTTTAAAAGATGGATGATATAGAAGTATAGTGTAGGCCTGGATGGGGCCTACATGGATGGTGGTAAAGGCCTCCATATCGTTGACATGAAATAGGTGGTGCTTGTTTCAAGGGGCTTGTAGAATAACTAAGAAAAATACCTCTGAGCAGTCTTTCTTCCCCAAGAAAAAAAACCCCAGCCCTAAAACTTTCAACAATCTTTCATTTAACTCAGATACATTGCACACATGTGTGGTGTGTGTGGTTTCTATAGTATATGTGTTCTCCACTTGCTCATGATTGAATTATTTGATAGAGCATCTTTAAACTCAATATGACAAATTATTTATCTGCATATTCCTCTGAATAAATGCAAGTAAGGAGGAGTCTCATCACATAAAAATCAGCCACTCTAGTGGAGCTTGCCTTGACACACAGTTGAGTAATGACACTTTCTCTGTAGTTGCTGAACTGCCCATGCTGAAGGATCCTGGCTCAGCCAAGCTGTGCAAAGCAGCAGTGCAACTGAGGGCACTCCTTCCTGTTCAAGCCACCATTGTGCACGCTGACAGCTGGCAGGTGGTAACCTCTAACACTATGGTTTAACATCTTTCTCCTTTTTATTCAAAAGCAAGCCTGTAATAAAGTTTTACTGAAAAATAAAAGTTGTGTCAGTAACAGTGGGAGGTAGAACAAGAATTTAACAAGAGAAACAGTATGCTAGTGAATAAACTGTTAGTGGAGGTGTGAGTTACTGTGTCTTTGCCTACACTATTTGAATCATTTGCTTTCTTAAAATAAGAGCTGTTTATTTCAGACTGCATCTTACAGCTACCTTAGCTGTCAGAAGTCAAACATAAAAATATTCCTTTTTCCAGAGAGAGACATTCATCAACCAGTAAATATTACTCACTCCATTGATTATACTGTGATTATATTTTCTCTTTAAATAGCTGTTAGAATTGGCTATAAAAGACTCATTTGTTTCTGCTATAGATAGTCTCTTTCTTTAAATGCTTCATTGTTTTGAATTAGTCATTGCAGTTTGCACAGCTGAAATGCCAAATGTGATGCCTTTCTGGGTGATATTTGGGAGTTATCTCACTCAGTCGTTCTCCTCTTTATTTAATGGCCTTCCAAACAAACCTCCAAATCTTATACAAAGACTTAAGGAGTTATAACTGTCACCCACTTGTAAGAGATGCAACTTAACTTTCTGGAGCACCAGAAATTCTTAGAGACAAACAAAAAGGCTTCAGCTCAAGTGAAGTAGTTTTTATCAGATAAACAGGGTGTCTGGAGACCTGAGTCTCAGTCATAGCTCATCCCTGCCTTGCTTTCTTCCAGCATTTCATGCACTGTCAGCTGAAGATAGTGAAACCCCACATAAAGTGCTTTAAAATTTGCAGGTGGCAGTAAAAACTCCCTTTAATCAAGTCTATTCCTCCAGTTTTGAGTGCACTCTCTAGATAGAAACTGCCAGGCAAAGAACTCCCCATAAATATTGTGAAGCTTATGAACATTATCAACCCACAGACAACCCATCATGTGGTTAATTAATTAGACTGAATACTAATTAATTAAGGGGTATCCTTAGTGATTCTGTCCAGAGCCAGCTCAGCAGCACTTGCTTGGCCTGAGGCCTGAGATTGCTGCTTGCCTTGACACAACACTGTGCCATCATTTAAGGGAGCCATCGAAACTGTGGGAGCAGTGCTGTGTGCTGTGTGGAATTTTACCACACCTGGGTATCCCTACAGAGCAGCGTGCTGGCTGAGTGTGGGTCTGGCAACCCAGCACAGAGCCTGGGGACTGCTTTGTTCATTGTCCACATCTGTTCTCTCCTGACCCCTCTCTGTTGCCTTCACTACTCCTCTGGCAGTACAAAGCCCTCCCACCTGCCAGCTAAAGTTTTACTGATTCTTTTGAGGATGCTCTCAATATGTTCCCCTGCAGAGCAGCAGGGAACTTTCCAGCTGCAAGCAGCCTTAGCAATCTCTGCTGTACACCAGCCTTGCCATCACTACACATCATCTGCAGCACAGAGGCCTTTGATGGAACTGGAACTTGTCTTGCAAATGGCCAGTCTGTGTGGGACTGGCCACATAAGGGTAGGAAACTGCCCTCAAGTCTTTTCTTTAGATCCATCTCAAAGACATTTTTTAGGCTTGTTGCTGTGTGAGAAGGCAACCCTAGCAAGTTTTTCTTTGGAAATAGAAGTTTCTTCTGCCTGGAAAGGAGATAGAAATGTTCAGCACTTTCACAATGTCCAAGCACTTATCTACCATATATATATGAGTGAACAACAGTGTGTGGTCATATCAAAAACACAGCATGTTAAAGGTTGAGCTGTAACTCCTGAGCTCATTTTAAGTAATTTTAATAGCTCTGAAAGTGATCTGAGACATTTTATTAAAAGACGAATATCAACTGTTATAGATATGCTATGTTACCGCTGTAAGAGAAACAAAACTGAGCTTAAAGTAAAATTTTCAAAAGTACAAGTAAAACATGAAATGAGATAATCTAAGGCTCTGAAGTTATACTGAGATTCATTTATCCATTATCTTCAAATTAGGAACCACCTGTTCTTCATAACTGTCTGTTTGTATGAATGCGGAACTCTGAGTTTAATTAAGTATCGTGTGTGGGTGGAAAAGGCTTTCCAACAGCAGTGAGATTATTAATGGACATCTATATTGAAGTTCTTTGCATTTTTGAAATGCTAATTACAATGTGAATTTAGTTTTAAATTATTGCTTTGCTGTGGGATGGAAGTTGTCATTTATTATTAGGCAGATTTTTTTTTCAGGTCTTAGGAAAACATTGCTTTGTCTGTATAAGCACTCTGTAGTCCCTTATTTTTTCCTTATTTGCGCTATTTGCTCATGGTTCAATGTGCTGTAAAACATATCTCCATCTCTAGTTTCATTATTTTTATAGATTTTGGGTGGTTTTTTCTTTGGTTTTGCCCTGAAACCCTCCAAGGTTTCAAGAAAATGAAAGCTAAGCTTTTTTTTTAAAATGGCCTGCAGCTGAAACCTGAAAAAGGTGAACTTGTCTTAAGAAAATAGCCGTCACTGATTTCCTTGTACTTTAACATTTTAACTCCTAGTTTATTACATGTAGGTGGTGATGTTTGCAACATAAACCTAAATATGAGGGATGTCAGACCATGTTCTGTAGTAGTGAACCCACAATAATTCATACATAGTTTGTCAGTGCCCACAAGGAAAACAAGTCTCAGCTGTTGGACAGCCTGCAGCACAGCCAGCCCTTCCTTTGTACATAGCTCAAACTACACGAAAAGCAGTTTGGGCCCATGCTCTGAACCAATGTAATGCATGATTTGTGCTCTCCCTATTATCTCACCTGAGAAGTTTGAATTTGGCCCTGGCACAGGTTGAGCTGTGAGCCTGAGAGGTGCAGGCAGTGTAGCTTAATCAGTAAAGGCTCTCACAGACAGAAGAGGGTCTTTTGCATCAGGCGTTTTGTGCCCACAGTGTTTGCAAGCTGAGGGAAGAGAAAGGCAATGAACTAACACACCCAGGGACATATTACTTGACCTGCTTCTGCAGTGACAGAAAGTAGTTGGCTGAACACCCACTTTAGTCTGGGATTTTCTGTGCTGGGTGTTATTAGATGAAAGAGTGCTGTCTGGAGTAGGCTGCAGCCTGCCTGCCACTGGGCACAGGGTCACTTGGAGGCTAGTAGGAAATAGAAACCTCTGATTCCACCCAGACTACATTAAAGATCTATCTGCTTTGCCACTGATGGATAACCCAAAGTTTACAGATGGGAACAACAGGAAAAGATACCATATCTGGTCACATCTGAAGGACCTGCAGAGCATGGTAACTCAATTGTATGCAGCAAGCGCTTTGCTGGCATTGCCACTGATAGAACTCAATTAAAAGCTATTAGCATAACAAGCCATACAAGGGCTACCAGAGTGCAAGGAAGCTATAAAGCATCTGACTGGGACTAGGAGAGGACTGATTTGACAATTTTGATATTTTCTGTTCCTGCCTTATTTAATAGTGAAAGGTGACAAAGTGCTGATCTGCCCAATGGCATTTTTTCTTTACTTTTTTCTTAAGTAAGAACTACCTCATAGAGGTTTCTGAGGCCTACATCCATAATCTGTCTGCCTTAAGGCTCTCTTGAAAGAAAATAAGCACTATATAGCTCTTGTTATGAAAGTTGCACAGTTCATGTATTGCTCGGGGAGGGTACCCACAGCAGGAATTTTTTGATTGTGTGGGAGATCTCGTTAGGTATTTGTTGAAGTTTCCTTGGCCTTATAGTGTGTAGCTGTCAACATTTCTTTTCAGAGCATTGAAAATAAAACAGAGCTGTGAATTAGAGTAAATTCCTACTTTCTCTAGTGGTCTCTGAAGCAAAATTCTCATAGATATTGAGGAAAGCAGCCCTTGTCTGAGGCCTGTGACACCTGAAATACTGGAACAGTGTGTCCACAAAGGATTTGCCATGCCCTTAGCCTTGCCCTTGTTTTGCCTCACTCACCCACCCACTGTTTCTCCATGTGCGGGGGTTTTCTCCAAAGCTGCGTGCCACACTGCAGAGCTTCCTTCCCCTGCCCATGGGTCCACACCGATGGGGCTGGCCTTGATAGTGAGTAGCTGCCACAGGCTACAGGGGAAACAGGAATCTACTCTAGCCCTGGATCTGCCCATATCCATTACTGGGACTGGAGTTTTTTAAGATGACTGGAAAGAAGTGATCAATCAATATCTTTAAATTCTTAGAAAAACAATAAATTAAAATTAAATGGTAAAGAGCTTAAACAAAACTGCTTCAAAAATAACCTAACCTGGAGTACTGCATCCAGTTCTAGGGCCTCCAAAACAGGACAGAGACCAGTTGGAGCAGGTCCAGAGGAGGGACACAGGGATGATGAGAGAGCAGGAGCACCATTTCTATCAAGATATGCTGAGAGAGTTGGGGTTGTTTAGCTTGGAGAAGGCTCTGGGGAGACCTTATAGCACCTTCTAGAGCCTGAAGGGTGTCAGAGAGGGAGTTTTGCCAGGGCATGTAGTGATAGGACAAGGAAAAGCTGAAAGATATTTAGATTAGATAGAAGGAAGAAATTCTTCCCTATATAGATAGTTATGCACTGGCACAGGTTGCCCAGAGAAGCTGTGGATGCCCCACCTCTAGAGGTGTTCATGGCCACCTTGGCTGGGGCTCTGAGCATCCTGGTCTAGTGAAAGGTGTCTGTGCCCATGGCAGAGGGGTGGAACTGGATGATCTTTAAGATACCTTCCACTTCAAGCCATTTGTGGATTCCATGATGACATTCTATGGCCATTTCAATAAAGAGGAGATGCTTCAGGTTAGTTCTCAGTGTGACCCTTTGCCTCTTGGGACAGTAACACTTAGCAATGCCACAATGATATTGTGTCACTGCTGAACTTATGAGTTCCTGAGGTGAAAGCTTGTTTGATAATAAAAATGAGATTCATCTTTATTGTATTCCATAGTCCAGCTAAGGGCATATTTTGTGAAATGAGGAAAAATAGTATAATAATTTAATTTTAACTAGTTTTTCCTTAAAATATCTTTTGTCTGGTTTTTATATGTACAATAAGGTTTCCTTCCTTGCTTTGTACCTATGTAGTCATTCCTTCTTGTGTTATTAAAACTGAGCAAAAATGCCTTTAGGTGAAAAAAATCTTACTAGTGTGTTAGGTCTTTCTATCAAGAATAGGTCCTGATTTATGTTACTATTTGGGAATATTATTAAATCAAATTACTTTTGTAGAATGAGAAGATACATGTAAATTACAGAAAAATAACTGTGATTTAACAAAATAAAACCCTTTTGTTTTATCTATACCCTCTCTAAAGAAGAAATAGCAGTAATGTTATTAAATTATATAAAACCCATAGATTAGTATAAACTATCACCTGATAGCAACATTTTGGAGAGAAATATTAAAGAATTATTTGGTCTTATTCTACAATGAGTTCATCTAGCTTCATGCATATGCAACTCATTTCAATACAGTGCCATAATTTATTTAGGAATAACTTTACAGACTTATTTTGCAGTCTTAAGTTTAATACCTTCCTACAGATAAAACAACACAAATCAGTTATTCTCCATTTTGCCTGCATTAAATATTTTAGGGTAGGTAGGTCGAGTGGATAGCAAGAAGCTTTGAATCACATTTTCCAGTGCTTTCACATTTAAAGTTTTTATTTGATTATCTTGTGGGGTGGAGTCAAATGTGTTTCCAATTTTGTAGTGAATTGTTACAATCTCAAATGTCTTTTGTAAGCTTCTTGGCATCGATAAGTGTAAGTGGTTGTGGTTTTGAACCCAGCTCATAAGGACAGCTACAACACAATAATTCCTCCCTCTCTGCACATCAGCCCCAAGGCTCTGACTGGGGAATATTCCAAGTAAGCCAAAAGATGTGCATGGAAAAAATGCTTTGTTTTTAATAAATGTATAAAGGAACACACAAATGCAGTGTTTGTTCCTGTAGGCTAATATTTTCAGTTACATACTTAGTTAGATGTTTGCATTCACATATTTTAGCCCCCAAATCTAATCCTATTTGCCAAAGAAGTTACAGCATTCTTAGTAATGCTGTAACTTAGCCATGACAAAGAATCAGAATGCTGATTTAGACAGTTAAATTTGCACCTGCAAATTTATTGGAACAATGTAACTGTTGAAAATGATGAGTTTAGAAAATGTCTTCGTGATTAGGGCCACATGAATAATTGATTTTTTAAAAATGATGGCATCCAATTTTCGTAATTGGTTTAGATCAGACTTATTGTCCTGCTTAACTAAATTATTTCTTTTCCC
This sequence comes from Ammospiza caudacuta, assembly GCF_027887145.1. NCBI lineage: Eukaryota > Metazoa > Chordata > Aves > Passeriformes > Passerellidae > Ammospiza > Ammospiza caudacuta. The sequence continues at coordinate 19,326,124 of NC_080600.1, read as the reverse complement.
TTCCCCAAAATTTTGATTAGTTAAATTAAAAAAAATCTGTAAAAAGAGGAGACAAAGACTGCAATTCAGAAAACTGCTTGAGGATGCAAAGGTGTTGTTGTTCTCCTCTTGTTCAGTAGCTCAGTGCCTAAGAACCCTTCCCTGAATGTCAAGAGACTGGTTCAAATCCTTCTGAGAACTGCTAAATTTTAAGCAGGAACCTCTTTTAGGTGGGTTTTCTAACTAGGCTAGAAGTACTTGGAACATGAACACAGTCCCTTCTCATGGGATTGCAGCTGTACTTTGTACTTGGGACTGCTGAAGTGTTTCATGTGGAGGATGATTCCACAGGCTCTTGGTTAGAGCACATGCCTGAGGCTTGCCCCAGAGAGTATTTTTTTCTGCTGAATATAGTAAAAATATCACTGGAAAAAGGACTATGCCAAAAAAATTATCTTCTCCAGTGACAATTCCTTCCTTGGGATGTGGAATTTGTGGTGTCTTTTCTGGCAAAGAACAGAATACATTTTGTATTCTGCATAATTTGCATGCCTTTGTAAAAGGAAGACCAAAACTGCATCTTTTTCTCATCCTGATTTTCCTCTCTCTTCCTCTTCTCTCATCAGGTGTTTTTAGTGGCACTCTTTATGCTGACTGGGTGAAGCTACACTTTCAGCAATGTTACAACTCATTAGCAGAGTTGTAGAGACCCTCTGTTCTGATACTGTGCTGCTCCTTTTCCAACTTGACTAACAGATCACCCTTCTTGCCAAAACACACCCTGCAGCCAATTGTCACACCAGTGCATATCTGGTAGCTATTTTAATGCAGCCTTGGAAAGATGAGCAATGGGTATAGCAATATTTTGGCATGAATATTAGCTGTTTAGTTTTCACATGTACTGTTTTAGGGAATGTGTTAAGTTTCCTAGCCACACCTTGAAACAGTTAAGAAATGGCATAAGGCCAGGTAAGAAGTGTAACTGAAATATAACATGAAGGGAAAGAATTTGGAGCATGGCAGTATCACTGTCTAACAAGTCCACTGTATAAAGGTGAAAAATAGTCAGAAGGAATATAAGAGGAAGAGCCATCCATTTCCAAGAGTAAACTGAATGCAAAGTATCCAGATTCAGGTTCACATTTATAATAAGGCAACAGCACACAGCTATACCTCCTCCAGTTCTTGTAGTTGACACCTCAGTCTGGCACAGTCATCTGAAACTGTAGGAAACATGACAAAGCTGGGAACTCCGTGTCTGTGAGGAGCAAGCTGCCATGGAAGGAGGACACTGTGTGGTCCCTTCATCTGACAAATCACATGAGAAAAGCTGAAGCCTTCGAAGTTTCATGTTTGCTCCAACAGGGATTTTTCAAAGTAAAAAAGCACTGGTTACGTCAGATGTATGATTTAAGTGGCAAAGAAGCAACCAAGAGAATCCCTAGATGAATTTGCACCTTGTTGACAAGCTTCATGTGACGTGCATAGCTACATCAAATGCAGGCAATTGTTACTTGTTCAGGAACAAAATTCTTTGATGTGGCCCTGATCTGAGAAAGCTGTTACGCCCATCTTTAAATATGTGCATAACAATCTAAGACAAAGAGGCTTTTCAAATGAATCTGGGTCATCTGTGGAGATACATCTAACAGAAATTATTAAACACAGCCTAGAAAGCAGTGTTTGCAAAAATAGAAAGCCAAGCTTGTCTCCCAGGGGCCTCAGGCTTCAAAATGGCTGAGGCCGCTCACAGGCACACATCTTTACACTTAAACCTGCTCAGTAATTCTGCATTGGTCTTTTGGGAGAGGACAGAAAGGGAGGAAAGTTGTTTTTTCTTGAAATGTTAGTTTTACAGAAGGCTTAATCTGTGTGAACGCTAAGGCAGAGAAAAATAAGGCAGGGCTCACTATTAGGAATGCACTAGCATAGGAGAGACAAATCCAAGGCTCCTGGGCTGATTTTGGACAATGTGAGCAGCTCAGCTGCTGCCATGGAGCCAGCCTGATGTTGTTCTTCTCTAGACACAGTTGAACAGCAGGGAATAGGGCACAAGAGCCACTCCAACTGCTCATGGGCTGCCTCCACTTGTCTGCCTTGAAAGCCACTAGGTTTTTCCATGTGGCTCCAGCTGCATTCCAAGGCATGTACATGCAGAATCACTGTAGGCAGGCTGGGGAGGGCACCCCTCAACCTTTACTCACCGGGGCAGAGGGTGGCAATGCTGTGATTGGCCACAGGGTCGGTTACAGCCCTGAAAGAAAGGCAGGGCATAGCCATGCCAGGTAAAATAAGCATGGCTGGAGACAGCTTTTCTGCAGGACTGGATAGTCTGTGCAAGGTTCTTTTCCTTGTGAGGGAACCAAAACCAGGCATTCTGGGCTCACCCCACAAGCTATTCGTTGCAGTTAGGTATTTTCTCCTTGAAGAAGCAGGACAAAAGGGATGTGATATGCTGAATCATTTAGGGGAAAAATCACCCTGTCAAGTGGATTATCATCAGCTAAGCAAGGCCCTGGAGGCCAAAACCTCAGTCTCTAAATTATACATGCTGAATGTCTGTGCTTTTACTCTTTGTTGAGGCAAAGCCTGCACAGTGGTTTCAGAGACATTAAACACGAAAAGAAAGTGATATCATAGCTGATACCTGCCCACTGATTCCACCTTAATCTTGGGACTAGCAGGTGTCCTAGACATGCCAAGTCCCTAGTAGGGAGGGAGGGATTTGTAATTGTTGGCAGAGATGCCAGTGGGGTCAGTCAGTTGCTAAAACATTAAAGCGTATAAAAGCAGGGAAGTGTGATTCTCCTAGAAGAATGCACACTCTGCACATGAGAGGAAACAGATGCGTTCTCAGGAGGTGGGTGTCACTCTTGCTTGTGCTACTCACTTCTCTGACATTTCCTCTGTTTAGTGTCTACCTTTTTCTCATGATTTCACTTTCAAAGCTACCTGTGCACATTAGCAGATGGTTGACTTTCTGTCTACATTTTCTTTCCAGGAGGTACTCAGAGTCAAAGTTTAAGTGAAAACACCCCTGAATTTGGCTTAACACCTGACATTGTCTGGATTACTTCAGGTTTGAATGTGACACGTGCAAAATTGCACAAATAATTTTCTTATTGGAAATTGTTCCCTGCAATTGCATTTCAATCACAGGGATTATATCCCAAGTCAGCTATTCTCCAGTGAATGATATTATTCTAACCCAAAACTTGAGATATTAAATTAACAGTTTCTTACCCAGGTGTTAGAGGAATGGGAATGTGAGATTCTGATGTGTATTTCTGGAAAAGAGCTGCAGCTTTCCCCTTCTCACTAGGTGCAGCTGCTCTTCTAGGACCTCCTGAGCTGACTGTACTGATCTTCCTGGGCTTTTTCTGCAATGAGTCCCTTCTTCTTCTCCCACTGAAATGCTGGCTTTGTGACAGTTTCTGTGGCATTAGTGTCTGCAATGGTAACCTCCATTCACTGTGCAGTACCACAGCCTCTGAACAGAGCATTTTTTTACATGCCTTTCCAAGAAAATTCAACTCACCTGAGGAAACGTGGAAAATAACCTATGAAGCACAGGGAATGGAACAGGGCCTTGATCTTCTATTTCCTTCATTGCATCAAGGTCACATGGTGCTTTGCATAGATGCACTAGGAAGCACAGAGCCCCCTTAGCCTTGATCACCACTTTCCTGGACTACAGGTAGCAACACAGTGGGAAAAGCTACACCCAAGAATTTCCACACATCCTATTTTTGTTTGTGAGAATGGGTAACTGCCACAATTATTTCAAACAGACTTGCATCTTATACCCAAGACAGTCAAAAGGGATGATGGTTCCTGCACTCTGCTCCTTAGGACAAGCCTGTAAGTACAAAGGCTTGTGATACTGTACTCTAATCGAGGGAAGCCAGTGTAGGGCTGAGTGTGCATGCACAGGTTTTGACATGCAGGAACTTCCCACCTCTAGTAACTGCCATCAGGACTTTCACAGCAGCTCTGCTCTGCTCCAGGACTCTGATCATAAGCTGCCCCCTTACTCTGAGCAGCAGTATGATTGAGTCCCCATTTAAAAACGGCATTGATTTTGATAGGAGCTTTGATAGAGTATGGCCATTGAAGGAGTGTCAGATTTGGCTGTTAATCTTCAGGATTGCTTCTTTCTGCTTGGTTGAGCACATGCTTCACGTTTGCTGTCTGCAGTGTGAAGGATTTAGGAACTGTCAATATCTATGTTGACATATAAAGCACTAAACACAGTAGGAGCAAGATGCATATTTGGGTCACTTTTGCTGAGGCCTGGCATTTTTACTGGGGTAGTTTAACAAGTCCTCACCTTCTGTCCCCCTGTAAGGGCCTATTGTCCAGGACCAGAAGTGGGGGAATCTTTTGGTTTCCTGTTCCTCTGTTGCTGGTGCTGCCACTCTACACTCAGACAGAAGCTGAGATGCAGGGTGGCTGCAGGTAATGATGACACCGTTTCATCTCCTGCCTTTGCTCTGTGAGGTGGTCTCTGGCACACCAGCCATCCTCAGCCTGGCATTGTTCTTAGAGGTGCCCTGCAGAGTGGTGCCTGCTTGAGCCCAAATCGGGTCTCAGCAACAGGGTGGGGTCTGAATTTCAGAGGCATTGACCCCATTGGAGTGCTCCCTGGTCATGAAAGGTACCCTCTGTGTATTGAGGGTTCTTTGAGGGAAGCTGCTTCATGTGTCTGTCTTTATAAATTTACAATGGGTGCCCTATTTTACTAAGAATGAATGGCTTCTGCTAGATGTCTGTAAAGACTGCAAGTGTTGTGGTTGAACTAACAGGTACATGAAGCATATATGGGAAATTAGAGTTGTAGAGGGAGTGATTCCTCTTTATTTGTTTTTTTAAGTCATGCCTGGCGTTTTTGCCACAACCTTAGCTGACAAAGCATTTTCTATCACATTGTCTCAAGACAGCACAGAAGATGAATGTCTGGAATATGCTAAGCTTTGAAGAAATGTAAAGATAAAACCAGAAAAGTAATTCAACATGTCCCTGAAGCTCTTAACCACAAATGATGACATTCTAATCTTTGTGGAAATGCAGGACAAGCACTGTCAGCCTTTCAAAGTGGTGTGTGTCACAGTGAAGACGGTGCAGAGCCAAGGTTGAACTTGGAAAAGGGTCACTGTGCTTTCATGATGCTCTCCCAAAAGCAGAAAATTCATCGGTGTACCAAATAAAATTCTGCTTTTGGCTATGATGTGGATGTCAGCTGGGCGTGGGATGCATTTCTAACTCTTCCTCAGAAGTTTCAGTTTGACTTGGGGCATGTGCATGCTGTTGCCACATCTGTGGAAACAGGCACACGAGCAATCTTTTTCACTACTTCCTTTGTGGGCTCTGCCAGAGCCTGGAAGCATGGCCCACAGACAGGAGCAGAGAGACGTGCTGCATTTGTAAAAATGCTAATTGTGCTGGGCTCAGGTTTAGGTGCTCTACTCTCATTTGCATGCAAACACACAGGAAAACAAGACCTGCAAATGTAGTTAATCTGCACGGTGGGAATGGGGTCACAGCGGGGTCACAGCCGTGGCACTGTGGCTGCTGCAGGCTGCCAGAGGCCAAGGGCTGAGACCTCACCCGCAGCAGGGAGGCAGTAATGCAGCGCTTTCCGAGGCACTCTGCCTCTCTTCCCTTTGAACTGCAGCGTGCCATGGAGGGGAAACGGATTTGCAAGAATTACCTTCAAAGTCAAAGGGCCTCAAAAGCCAAAGCTGCTGATTTTTGTAACAGCAGAGCAGTTTCTGATGTCCTTGCTGCAGCTGAAGAGAACTTGGCCTGCGGGTAGATTGGTCCCAAAGCCTGTGCTGTTTCCAGCCGAGGCAGGAGAGCAAAGCACAGCCAGGGCAGCAAGGGTGGAAGTCTCCTTGCCCCCAGAAATGTCCTGTGTAGATGCAGCCATTCCAGGAACAGGCTTGATGGAAAGGGGGTTCATTTCTGACAAACTGAACTTTATTTACACTATAGAGAAAGGGAAGTGACTTTCACTGACTTTTTGCCTAGGACCAAAGCTGAAGAAGGATGAGAAGGCTTGGCACAGGTTAATTCCAGGCAGGGGAGGAGGCAGATGCAAATGCTCTGCTGCTGATGGTGTTCTGTTATGCTGCTCTACAGCAAAGCCCTTAGCTGTCATCTAGGCATGCATAAATTGGTTTATTTATACATCACCACTGACTACAGTAACTCATGATTTTATCTGACTTGCTTGAAATGATGATTCTTTTGAAACAAATGCAGAAGTTAAACAAACAATCAAAAAAAAACAAACATAAAAGCAAGCCAGAAAGCCCCCAGCCAAGCAAAAGAATGCTACAACTCTAAAACTGAGCAAGAGGATCCCAATTGGAAAATGTCCTAAAATTCAAATTAACAAAAAAAAAAAAAAAAAAAAGAAGAGAAATATGTTCTTTTGGATTTTGAATCTTTACAGTGGCAACATATGATTTAAGAAGTCTCTGGCCCAAATAAATGCAGGTCTTGCTTGCTTGTTTTTTTAACAAAAACTGAAATGTTTATGTGTAAGTTGCCTCCATCTGCTGGGCTCTAAGGATGGTATTAAGTATCATGAGATTCAGTTTTGCCCATTCACAGTTTTATCTTAAATTGAGCTTATCAGCCAACAGGGGAGAAGTTTATTTTAGCTGTGAGGTCAGGACCATAAAACTGACTAAGTCAAGGAAAGAAAGTTACCTGACAACATCTCAAGTATGCCCATTGGATCAGGAGCACTACACACCATCTATCGCAAAAGAATACTTTATTTTTAAAGCTCTCCCTGTGGCTTCATAAGCTTTTGCCTCTGCCAGAAATGCAAGGAATAATAAAAGAAGACACAGTTCTAAATGCTGTAATAGATCCAAAGGGAGCAGATGAATACAGGACTGAACTCTCTGCTATGGAAATGGACATATCTGAATAGAAATTTCCCTTCAAGACTTAACAATGAGATTACAGCTCTTGAGACTGCATACTGCTGACCAGTACTACTTTTCTGGCACAATTTTCTGTAGTATCTTCAATAAAAATACCAAATTGGTAGTAGCACCCTTCTTTCAGAGACACTCTGAAAGACCCATGTATGTTAGGACAACTTTGTGGTTGAACCCTTATTCCCAAAGATCTCTTGAAAACAGAGAATCCTATGTGGAAAAGTGCTAAGAAGTCTGTTAAGGCTTCCAGCTGTTAATCTGGAAATTCTTTATAAAAAGAGAGTAACCTGATTCAAAATCTTCAAGTAAAATATTTTAAATTTATTCAAAATATCCTATTTAAAATTCATTGAGTAAATTCAAAATTTCAACAAAAGAATTCAAAGAACCATAAATTATCTGATTGGGGTTATAGATTCCCTCAAAAATCTTAATGACTAAAAAAAAATAATTCCCTATTAAACTATCAAATAAATTAGAAAAATGTAAACCATCTGCATGGCATATTTCACTTGTTGTAGCAGACATTAAAAACCTGAAAAAAATATCACATAAAAGTTATTGTTCGCATTTTGCAGCACCCAAAATATAAAATGTTGCTTTTTGTTCTTTTGATGTTTGCTTCTAAATCTCTAATAATTATATTCTGATGATTTGTGTGCTTAATCACTGCTCATTAACACCATTTTTCTACACAGCGCTGCTAAAAATATTTGTTTGCAGTTGCTCTTGTACTCTGAACTGTGCCATTTTCCCTGCACAGCATCCTATGCAAGGAGGCAGAACATTAATACTCTGTTCAGGTAATTCAGAGAACAGTGACACACTGGCATAATTAAATAATGTCATCAGACTCTGAGGTGAACTCCCTGTGGTGAGGCACCGCATGAGAAACCTCCTAATACAACACCTACAGCTTTCTTACTCAAAAGCAACTTTACTGTAATGTATTCCATTAGGAGAGCTGAAGTTTAATGGAGAAATCATTATTTTATTTTATTGGCATTTCATGGGTAACATGCTATGACGCTTCTGCCCACTGGGTCCTGTCATACTTTCATCCAGCTCAAATAAAGAGCTGTCTCTTCTCTCTCTGCCACAGAGGTGCTAGATCACTATGGTCCTGCCTCTTCAGTGTAATGACTTTAGATGGTCTCTGACAACAATGTAGATTTTGTACTGCTGAAGTCCTTCTGAGCTCTCCTCTAAAGCCTCTACACTTTTCAACAGCCACCTTGAAGTGTGGGCATCCAAAGCATGACACACTGCTCAAGTAACGGTGTCCGCAAATTCTAAATTGTCTAGCACTAAATCTGTCTCCAATATGTCTGTCCCAGCTGCAGCCCCAAGCATTTCTCCCTTCACACCATTCTCACCACAGCCATCAGGCAAGGTGAGATCCCAGTCCTGAGGAAAACAGCTGGGAGAGAGGCTCTGTGATGTTGCTGCTGCTCCAACATCAAGTAATGGGCAATATGTACCACATGGGTTATCACAGCAGGGCAGGGCTCCAGCTCTAATATTCATTGCCTGTGTCATATGCTCAAGATGGCTTTTCTCACAGCAAATCTGGACACATTTGTGGTGCTGCTGTCCCACATAATCAATGGAAAAGCAGAGAAAGCTGGGACAAAGCACCATTGCACCAGGGTGCCATACATGGCTTGGCTTAGCAGCTTCCTCAGGCTGTCATTCCTTCACAAGGTTTTTTGCTATTTTCGAGGTCTCCTGCCCTTCTTATTCCTACTGTGTTACACATGAGCTTGTAGGTTCCTACCTCTTATCCCCCTTGCAGTCAGGTTTGCTTTTTTTTTTTTTACTCATTCCTCACACTGACTCCTTGGCTCTCCTGTCTCCTGTAGTGTTTTATTTATCTATTTAATGCTGTTCTCATGATTATGGTATTTGGGCACCAAGCAACTCGAATAAACTCTCTCTTTCATTGGCTCAAAATGTTCCCATTTATGTCTGTTGCCTGGTAACAGCTGTTGTAACCGAAGTTGCAAAATTTTTAGTGAAAAAAGAATCCAGTGCTCCCAAACAGCCTGAACTTGAATAAAACTGCAAACAACAGAGCTGGAATTTTCCACGCTTTGGGGCTTTCCAGAGCTGATCTCTCGCTGTCAGCTTGAAAAAGTTCAAACAAAACCAAGTTCAGCCTCCTTAAAGTCCTGTGGGGGAGAATGCAGAAAGCCTCAGTCGTGTCTCTGCGCCTTAACTCCTGTCCTTGCTGCACTCACAGGAATGCAAATCACTACCTGAGCCCTGCAGCTGGCTGGAGGCTGCCGGAGAAGCTCGCTCTTGGCTGGAGGGTGTTCCTGACTCTCGAAATGGCAACAGAGGGTCTGCCTCTGTTTGTCTCTGCCAGTGATTTCCACCCTGCAGGACTGAGTTTTGAAGCTAAAAGATGTTTCTAATTAGAAGCCTTGCCGAGGCAGGCTGGGAGCTGGGAGGCTGCGGGAATTCGGCTGAGCCGAGGAGGCAGCAGAGGCTGCTGGCAGCCAGGCACGTTCCCCACCTTCCACCTGGGGTGAAGCCTCTGCGGATCCGGACGGCGCAGGCAGCACTGCCTCACATCTGGCCCGACTGTGTCGCAGAGCCCGCCTCATGCTTTGTGCCTTCATGGACTCGGAAAACAAGCTGAGGAGCAGAGTGATAAGAAGGTGGTTTGCCTGCTGAAGAAGCAGCTTTGATTCTAAGCCGGGCTGCAGAGGCGCTGTCTGCGGTTCATTGCAAAGACTGTGGCAGTTCTTGGCACAGAGCCCCAGGTTCTGGGATGCCTTCCCTTGGAGCTACTGCAAAACGGCACCAAACCATCACCCCAAATTAGGTTCTACAGCACCTAGTAATCCTTCTGCTGAGCAAGGAGCACCCAGACCTTGCAGGAACAGACCTTCATGTGACCATAAAATTAACTTTGGGGCCAAAATTGTAACGGCTGCAGGAAAATGTGGAAACAGTTGAGGTGGAGATTGGAGTGAAAAACTTACTGCTAACATTATAATGAAAAATCCATGCTATAGAAAACAGGAAGAAGGAGCAAAAGATTTCATGGGCCAGTTAGAGTGAAAAATAAGAATTTCCACACTTTGTTGTATCAATTGGAAAGAATCTAAAGCCACCAATAACATTATTTCATAGTATTATTAATGATTATTCAGTGTTCAAAGTTATTTAATGGTGAACCCAAACACAAACAAAATTAGTATGACTAGATCATAATCTATTTTTAAAAATATGAATGAGTTGTTGAAACAGCAAGGAAAAGAAATCAGCATGTGTTTGTCTGTTTGTTTGCTTTTTTCCTTATGGAATTAGTGGGTGTATTTCATTCCCAAAGCCTAGTGGAGGGCAAAAAGAGCATTTTGTCATCTATTTGAGTTCTGAAGGGGTGAGAAGCTGTTCTTAATTCCAACATGAAAACTTGCCCTCTGTGTTTGTCAATATGTGCACAGAGGATGGTGCAGGGTTTAACTGCAGAGTTAATCAGGGTAATGTTCTCATCCCAGGAGAAATCACCAAGATTTTCAAGCCTCAATTAAACCCCAAATTTCAAGCCTCAGATAAACCCAACTCCCACTAAGGGGAAGTGGCAAATATGCATTTGTGCTTCCCAAATCTTTGAGGTTCCTGAAAATCAGACCTCTTCCATGTGAGATTAAAGAAAAGAAACAAAGGAGCATGATGCTAATGGGTAACACAAACAATATTTACTTAAATTGTCATGTCCTTAATTACTGCTTAGATATAATTAATCTAAATAATGTATAAGATTTTATTTTTGATCCTTATTGATCTTTGCAATGTGTCTAAATATGTTGGGGAAAAGGAATTATAGCTGAAAAAAATATTATTTGTCATTAAACAGTGTGTCTTACTTTAAATATCAATGTTATGGCCTCCAGCATTAGCTTTGCAGTGAATAGTAGCACAGGAGTAGTTTTTCTATTTTGTGGACAGATCCAGCACTTGGTATATACTTGATATTATCTATACAGGTACAATCTTCATTTATTTTCTGAAAAAACCCTTTGGCTTTGCATGTAGCTAACAAGAACATTACTTGCACTTAACTTCCAAATTTCAGATTTCTCTTTTTCATCCTATTAAATGATAAGAAAGGTAAAATCTTGTTTGCCCCAAATGTAACATTTACTAAAATGGACAGTAGGTTTGCTTTGTGGAGGACTGTTGTTCTAGTTTCTTTTCCTTTTTTGTACCTTCCCTCACAGGTGTCTAGGTCTGGTCCATTGCCTTCTCTGTTATGTGCAGCACCCAAGCTGGCTGCCTCAAGCCTTGCAGAGGCTGACTTGGGGCAGCTTTGTCCCCAGCAGACACAGGGTGAGTCAGCAGTGTGGGATTCTCTGCAAAGAAGTTTTGGAAGAGTCCATGACAAACATGATTTCCATTTGAAGCCAGTGAATTCAATAGGAAATTATTTTCTTCCCTAGCACAGGAAAGATCAGTTTGTTACTGGGAGATGGGAGAAAACTGTCAGCAGAAGTATTTATGTCTTGCATCTATTTATTTATTTACCTTTTGTCCATCCCCATGCTTACCTGCTTTTTTAAAGCCACCCACACTGGCTAATCAGGAAATATACAGTACTGCCATCTGTGAAGGGTTCATTTCTTCTGTCCAGTCCAGCTCAAAATTCTTCTTGTCATTGCCAGGAGTCTGGGTTGAAGGTTTAAGTCAAGCCCTGTGCACCGCCCTCCTGTTAAGTGTAACTCCTGGTGATGGTGTCCTTCCACTCCTCATATCTTCCATAAAGCAAGGGAATGGCTGTTCAGGGATGAGGCTGATTTGAATGGCCTCTTCAGTCTAGTCTGTACTAGCTGCCAGCTCATCCTGAAAGGCTTGGGACAGCTGAGGTGGGGTTAGGGTGGATATAACCAAGGAGAGGGTGCATGTGGACGGTTGAGGAGCGGGGAGAGTTTGTCTTGCCTGCTGCCTCTGTGCTCCCAGGGTGCAGCCAGGGCTGGGCTCCCAGCAGGCACCAGTGGCAGGAGAAGGTGCAGCAGTAAGTGGGAGGCAGAGGAAAACTAGGAGCGCAGCTCCAGGCACACTGAGAGGAGCTGGAAAATCTCCTGATTTCCACAGACAAGTTTAGATGACCTGGGTTTCTTGCTATAGCTTGTAGAAAGCTGAGAAATCCCTTAGGAGAAAGAGAGAGATAAAATGATGGAGGGCTTTACACAAAGGCTGACAAGCTGTAACCAGAAGGCATACATTAATGAGAGAAAAGTTGAATTCTCATCTATTCCACCTGTGAATCCCAACTGAAGTCAATGTGGGAAGGCCTAAATGGCAGGAATATCTGAAAACCACTTGCAGTTTAATTATTGTCAAAAAGCTCTAAGAAGTATGAGTGGCGGAGGAGTTACGCACTCTGAATATATATCACCACAGCAAAATCCCTTTAGATGCAGATGAAATTACAAGGCAGTGATAGCTGGACCACAGAATAAAATCCTATTCAAAGACTGATGTAATGCATTTTTCCACTGCAGGGCAGGAGTGAAACTTCGAGTTATTGTGTAAAGAGAGAAAGAAACTTTGGCCCTCAGGGCTGCAGTAGGAAAGGTAGTTTAAAAAAGATCATTAAAGAAAAATCCCTCCTGAAGACTTTGATGTCTATTGATGCAAGGTGCTATTTGTTCTCCTACTGAAGACAGATCTGAAAAACTCTGCAATTACTAATAAATCACTTGCAATATTGAGCAATTACCAACAATGCAATCATAAAACAGTGCAATAACTAAATAATTATACGCTTGTTAGGAGAATATGTTATTTGGCTTCTTGGAAAGAAAGGGGAAGGAGGTGAGAATAAAAAAGACAGGATATTGAATACAACACAAAGAGCAACAAAAATACACTTTGCAGCCAGAATGCTGAGTAGCTGTAAATATGCAAGTCTGAATCCTAATCCTAGAGAAAATAAGAGCAAGTTTAACTATTGATAGGACTTTTTTTTTAAATAGAATGATTCATCTGTCATCCGAAATACTGAGTATGATGTCTGGACAAGCTTTTTTCTGTCTACTGGCCATGCTCTATCCAAACCCAGTCCTGAGAGTACAAACTGTCTCAGTGGAATTTGCTTTATTACTTGTCCTACTGTCCATAGGCTGCTACCTCCACTGGTGCCCCAGGAGCTCCAAGGAGAGCACTGTTCTGCAGTCACAAAGGCATGTCCATGCTGGTTACCCAGGCCCAGCGGGAGGAAGTGGATTCACACACTCCAGAGGCAGCTTAAACCCCTGCTGATGGATGGAGGCCACTCTTTCCATACCTGGTAATGGAGGCATTGGGAGTGCTCGAGCTGTAGATGTGCTGCACTGGGGCGAATGGGAAGCTCAGGTTTCATCAGCAGAAGCTAATTATGATGGGAGAGAGAGAGAACATTGCTGTTGTTTAGATTTTCCTCTTAATAAATCTGTGATTATTGCAAAAACAGCTGGAGAAAACATCTGCATAAATGAATTGCTTCTTGGAAGGAAAGGTGTGTATCAGTTACCATAATTCAGGCTGTTATGCTGTTGGCTTGGCTCGCTGGTGTTCAGCTGTTGCCTTAGGTGTGAAAGCTGGAATACAATGGAAAAGAATGAAGATTTTGAAATGCTTTTGGGAAATACTGTGAAGTGCTGTAGAAGCAGAAGGCACACTGTGTACTGTATACACTCAAGAAGAATATCTGTTGTTGAAGAGATCAAGAAATCATAGCTGAAGGATTTTGGATATGTTCAAGGATTAGGGACCATCTGGCAAAAGGATCATGCGAGGGACTGGCTCTGGTAAAACATTAAAGGAAAGGCAGGCTGCTGTGCATGCCTGACCCAGATAGTTTGGTAGGCACAGTCTACGTAAGTAGAGCACAATTTATGGAGCAGGCTGGAGACTGATACTCCTGTAAAGCACAATGTCATTCTTGGAATATCGAGCAATCCTTTTCAAAAGTGATGGCCAAGTACAAGAGGAAGGCAGAAGGAAGTAGGCTGTGAGTAGTAGGAGAGCCCAGACTCCAGTAGCCAAGGGCTATGCTCCCTTCCTCCTCCTGAACAAAGGAAAGGAGGGAGGGCTCTGCTCTAATCCTCCTTCTGGCATGCATTTTAAATAAATCCTTTGTGGTCAGGGGACGGGAACAGACACTTACACACCCTCCTCCTTCCGCAGCTGAAGGTAATGCAGCTGGCAACAGGCACAGCATCTCTTTCCACTGAGCCCTCTCTTCTCCCTGCCCTGTTGCTAGAGCGATTGATTTGTGATCTCAGAGATCAAAATTTCCTCTCTCTTTGAGATCTCCCAAGGCTGATCTGGCCTGGGAGCCCACAGGTTTTCCATGTTTAAAGCAAATCTTTCAGCTTTGGGGAATGAATGGGTAAAAACTTCAAGCATCTGTAGCTCATATGACTGGACAGTTATAAAACAGACTGAAAGGAAGAAAGGGAAAAGGCAAGAGAAAGTAAACAGAAAGCTGAGAATTTATGAGAATCTTTTTAAAAGCCTGCACTTTTAGCTGTGATGTAAATGGTCTTCTCATGGATTTTGTGCTGAAAAAGACATTTAAAAATCACATATATTAATTAAAATTATAGATACTGGCCAGATTACGACCCATATAGATGTTGCCATTAGCAGTCACAAACAATGGCTGCAAACAAAATGAAAGCAAAACAAAAAGCAACTAATGAAACCCAAAGGAAAAGAAATTAGTGTTAAAAGCTAGAAGTAAACAGAATCTAGAAATTACATACTCTTAAATAGAAGCCAGTGGTGGCCCTTGAAAGCTCACTTTTTTCTCTTGGATAATCAAAGGCCATATTGTGCCTTTAGGCACAGCTTTGAGTAAGGATAGATGAATAAATTGCATTGCTACAGGAGTAGCCTTAGGGTGGGAAGAACAGAGAGCCCGTGTAACACCTCCTTGCTCAGATCAGTAAGCAAAGGCAGCTCTGCTGTGCAGCAGTTCCAAGCCACCCTGGGAAGTGAGCAGCACTCTCCTAAGGAGGGTGACAGTGTTGGTGTCAGAAGAGAAAATCATCACTTATAAAGCTGTCATGGGACATGAGAGCATCCCATGGACACAGGCTCTAAAACACATGTTAAACACAAGATGTTTGGTATCAGAACTAATTTGACAGACCCCAGGATCTTAACCTAAATGTTCTTGATCAATGCTGTAGTAAAGGGCTGAACCTTCATTTTCTTCTCTAGCTCAAGAGGAGAATTCCTCCTGTGCAACTGTTAAAGATTTTTTGTCCACAAATTCCTGTGAGGAAAAAGTTAAGCCAAAGTGATTTTCAGGGCAGCCTATGTGCTCCTGCATAACCTCAATTTACCATACACTCTGTTTGTACATTTTGCTGCCTAGAGGATGAGCAAGGATTGTCATGGAGAGGTGTCTCCATGTAGACGAAATCCCGGGTAATAGTACACAGCTGATATTATCACAGAGTTAATAAACCTCTCCTTTGAGTTTAGGTGACTGTGGAGAATTAGGGATAGTCCAGAGCTGGGCATGCTTTCTACCATCTCACTGCCCAATAACATTCCCTGTCACAAAACAAGTCTTCCACATAGTGCTGTGTCTTTCTGTGCTGCTGCAGAGCAGAAGAGGACTTTGGTCCTTCTTGGATGTCCTGAAGAAACATCTTGTTGATCCTGGGCAAGATACATCACAGAGCAAGAATGAAACTCTGATGAAGTAATAAATAGGACCTTAGTGTGCCGTCATTTTGTGGTCATGAACCATAAAATCACCCTTCATGCCAAATGAGATGGAGATTGGAGTGAAGCAGAATTTAGTTGTCAAAATGAAAACAGTGAGTAAGATTATTTTGACATATGTGAACACAAATAAAAAAGAAATCTAGGATTATATCCACCTATGCTTTTAAGTTAGCTTCAAAAGGCTTTTCTTTCTCTCTCGATGTCCTAGAGATTGTATCACTAAGGTGTTAACATAACTTTGTGGCTGAGGACCATTTTGAAGAAATCTTTAAACATGTAACTTTTATACATAAATATCCCCTAGGGCTTTATTAAGATTTTCCTCCCCCTCTGGATTTCTCTGAACATACCTTTAGTTTTTTTTAGGGACTAATTTCTACACCTGCCAAACTTTTAAGAATGTTAATATCCTTTGGACCTATTTAGACAGAGCCATCTCCTGCCCACACTGTAAACAGAACTTGTTATCAACAGCTCTTATGCTTAATTAACTGTAAACAAATCATTATCCGATGAGCAAAACATTCCTTTCCACACTGCGGGGTGGGGTTCAACCCACAGTGTTCAGCTCTTCTGCACTCAGCCTTTTCTCCTGCAGGCGTGCACCCACTGCCAGGAGCCCGTGCTGCCCGTGGCAGCTGAAGGATGCCCAGTTCTGAAGGATGCCAGCAGGGCTTGGTGCAGCCTGGCAGGGGCTGGTACAGTCCGGCTGGCTGCCCAGCTCAGGGCAGGGCTGGGCCAGCACTCCCGGACCGCCCTGCAGCGCCAGCAGGGAGCAGGGATCCCTGCTCACCCGAATTCTGCCTTGACTAATTGAAAGTGGATTTCTCCCATCTGGTTCCAGACTTTTATTTTGATATTACAGGGGGTATAATACTGGATATTCAAGCACACTCTTCTTTCATATCCTTATAGAGCACAGATATTAAAAAAATATATGTTTTTCTTGAGCTAAATCAATATAGTTATATGAGCAGAAAGAAAATCCAGGGTGAACTAGGAGTGGCATCATGAATGGAAACTGAGAATCATCTTGCTTTGAAAGTCTCACAATTTCTTTATTTATTATTTCAACTTTAAATTAGGTTCCAATTCAAACTTTTGCGAGAACCTGATTTTATATAGATTGTAAAAAGATCTTTTATATTGTATTTTTAAAAATTCTACTGCATTTTCCAAGAATATTTGTTAGTTTGCTTTCCCTTTATTCACCAACATTGTACCACTGAGACTTGTCTGTGAAAGTGGTTTTATTGATTTTCATTATTCAAGCTGGGAGAAATGCAAAATATAACCAGCAGAAATTATGACCCTTTTTGCCTTTAGTAATCAAAGGGTTTACTGGTAACAACATTCAGTAGGGAGCAAACAAATACATTTTACTGTGTTACCGGAAAAAGTTTGAAAAATCACAAACCAGATCTCCAGGGATTATGAGATTGATTTAAATGAAAAAGGGTTTTTTTTTTTTTTTTGTTTTCATCTGGTTTAACTTTATCTCCAAATCCATTCCAGTCTCTGAAACCCCAGAAAAATCATACCTGAGTAATAACATCTTAAGGCTCTTTTAGGGCTTTTTCAAGTTCCTGAACTCAGACTGAATGTATTCCTCTCACACGCTATATTAATGGGGCTGAGTCAATAGTGCCCTAGGAGCATCTTCTTGGCAACCCTGGCTCCTGATGTCAAATAATTAATTGTCTAATGTGTGATGGTGTAGGAAGGAGACACTGCTCAGAACCAAAAACTAAAGGTCAGCACTTGTGTTGGCTTGTTAGCAGCAAAACTAGGGAAAATTCCTTTGTGTTTTTAAGCAGGTTGCTTAACCAGTCCATGTCTGCTGGCACAGTGATTACAAATCTTCACTGACAATTGCTGATTGTTTTGGAATCTTTAGATGAAGCCTCACAGATATAAACGCAAAGTGCTGATTATCTTTATTGTGATTTTCAGTTGTAGTAGAGAAAGTGTAAGAACCATTCAACATAGAAAAACATGATTTCAGAAGTTTACAATTCTACTCCTCTGGCTGGCACTGTGCTAAAGCCACTGTGGGAAGGAATGGTCAGCAGGGAGGGCAGGAGTGTTAGTGGGGCTCTATTGTAGGGGGATAAAATGTAAGTAAATAAAGGTAGTATAGAATGTAATCTTACCCCCTAAAGAGTTGCAGCTGAGCCAATTATTAAGGATTAGGAGCAGGCCTGATTTTAACAGGTCACACCTGTAGCCAATAAGAAGACTGTTATAGAAGAGTGGATTGGCTCGTTGAGGAGGAACTGGAGCCAGTTGGCTACTGTGAGGGCAAGGAAGAGTCAATGCCTAGAGAAGCTGCCTAAGAGAAATGTTAAGGAGGTATGAAACTCTAGTAATATGCAATCTTTGCAGTCTAATGACAATAGAGCTCTTGCAGTATCATGATAACACTGTATTGCTGCTACAGCATCTGCCCATCAGGAAATTGCCAGCAGTACCAATGTGACCTGGGTCAGGCACGGAGCTGTGACCACACTGCTGACCTGTGAAACATCACAGGCCAGCAGGGAGCCCTGTGCTTTCACATGGAGGGCTGACCCAGAGTAAGGGATGATGATGTTGTAAAGTGAGCTTACACTGGCTCAGCACCTTGTGTGGTGTCTGTAGAGTTTCCTATTCAGTGCTCAGGAACTGAGTGTACAGATCTGACAGCCCACAGCCTGTGTGGGGAGGAGGCAGATGGGATAGCAGACCAGTCAATTATAGGACAAACTCACATGAAGAGTGCAAGAAATTAGCTGAGGCAGTCATTTGGGCAAAGAACTTACTGTGGTTGATGAAAGTGGAGGTCTTGTCCACTCCCCTTCTGCTCCTAGCTGTTGGGCCTTGCTCTTGCCATCTAGCCTGCTCTGGGATGTGTCAGAACCTTCCCTGTGTGGCCTTTGCTTGCCAACAAAGCAGAAAACAATGTTTTCCCTTTTCCTGTGTTAATTTTCTGCCAGACTGATGCATTGAAATGGCTCAGAGAGATATCCAAGAAGCATCAGGTAGGAAAGGGAGGAAGGCAAGAGTAGTAATCCTCAGTGAGAATGAGTTGTTAAATCTGCTCATCCCCTCTCATGAAACTGATACCTGAATGTTGTGAATATTATCTCATGGATATGTATTTGTGTCTGAAGCTCATAACCAGGCTGCCTGCAAAGTACTGTAACCTGATATAAATCAAAAGAAAAAGGCTGCTGTCATGCTGTGCCATGTTCTCCCTTGGGCCAGCATAGGCTTTAAATCCCATTACAGAACTGAGTTCTGATCCATCTCGATTTTCTGGTTTCTGCAGAACTGATTTGGCTGAAAGCTAATCTGGCAAAAAAATTAATTTCCACAGCATCTCAATGCACAGACCTGCAACTGTGCATGCTGGCACACAAAAGGGAATGAACGGGAACAAACAGCTGGGGCCAGGAGGGAGCAGAAGTCCTCCTCTGGGGGGCAAAGCCAGTTTATGCTGCTTACAGCATTAGCTGGATGATGATCTACTTCAAATGAAATATGGTTCAGATTTCTGTCACAAAAGCAGGCATGTCCTCTTAAATGCACACAAGTATAGTAAAAACAAGACCTCATAATTAGTCAGTTTTAAAAGCTGCTGTTTTTTACTCTGAGTAAAGTAAATTGGACATAAAGATGAGATACTGATGACTTGATTCTTAGGGGTTTTGTGTGCCCAACAAGAAGTGGGTTTGGAACTTTGGGATTTGGAAGCCTTCAGCTCACAGAGGTCCATGAGGTATATTTTTCCAGGAAAGTATTTTTTGGTCATGATTCCTGATGATCTCATTCAGGAGCAAATGGTGTAGGGATCTGATAAGTTAAAATTACACTCTTCTCTCTTTCACTATATTGCAACTCATACTGTAGTTTCTTAAGAAGTGTTTTCTTTGAATTGTAGTTCAACACTCCTGCTCTTCTCATATTTAGCTTCTTGGCTGTCCAAATATTACAGCTTTTCTTGTTATGTTGTTACCTGCATTGGAGGAACTTGCTTTTGGAGAAGTGTTCTCCATCCCTGAGAAAAAAATCATCAGCTCTCTGATAGAAGATAGGATTTCTTTTCAGAAAGTTGTACAGGCTTTCTTTTCTGAAAGTTGTCTCAGGGATAGTTACAGGTAAACCCCTGATATGTAGGTGTTAATTGTTACCAGATGGCTTCAAAGACTTTCAGACTGTTTCAGCATAAACAAATGTGTAATTCACCCAGAAGAACACAATGTCTTATTAGCAATACCATGCATAACTTTCAAACAAACACGGGCAGACAGTAAACACACTGGTGATTCCTCTGTAACCTTTTCTCACTCCCCCTTGTTGATGTGCGGTAATTAAATACAACTCAGTTTCTGTAAGATACTAAGCACACACATTTAAAGACAACCTTTTATTTCCTTTCTTTCTGGAATAGCTATAGGTCCTTATAGTCTAATCATAGACACTTTGAAACCTGCTGCTTATGCTTCAGGTATGGTGTTGGGGGAAAATGTTTTTAATTTTTTTCAGACATACCAGTTGGTATAACACACATTCTCTGTCAACAAGCTCCACCCAACTCCAGTTACAGTGCAAATCACCTGCACTTTTCAGAATTTGAGGAAAAATAAAATCATACCACAGTTTTTCCTCAGTGTGTCAGACTTGCTTATAAACAGAGAGGGAGAAAGGGAGAGAGAAACAGAAGCCTTTACATTCACAGTCAATTAGTAACCTAACTAACCAAAACCATACAAGCACAGGGACCCAGGCTTCCCACCAGCACATCAGCAGCTGAACTCCTCCTGCCTCCTGCTTGCTCTGAGGCCGCTGTGTGGGACTGCTCCTCCTTATCATTGCTCAGGAGCAGAGAAGGAAGTGAGGAGCTGTTGCTCCCTACCCCAGGTACTGCTGTTTCTCCCTCCTTAAAAACCCAGTTTACAGAACTGGCTAGGAGTTATACCAAAGCTTCCCTTTTTCTCCTCCTTGATTACTTTTCATTAGTAACACTTTTGTAGCCTATCTGACTTGCTGGTCCTTCCAGCAGTTGGCAGAATCCTCATTTAGCATGAAAAATGCTTACAGTGGTGCTGATCCGCAAGACACCATTGAAACCATTGAAGCTTCTGCTATTGGGAGGCAGCAGTGAGCTGGCTTTGGGCTGAGTTGGCAGGAACACAGTGGTGGATCTGAAATGGCTATACGGGCTGACGCCAGAGAACCAGGTGTCCCCAGCACCATCCTAGCTGCTCTGGAGGTGTTTCTGGCCTACAAGTTGTGCTACCCTACCCGTGGTGTTTTCTGAAGAAACAGAAAATTCCTGTTTCTTTGTATTGCTTCTTTGCTCCTGGAGGGAAAAAGAAAGTAATTTTTCTATGGCTCAAAGCATGTGGGATGCACATTTGTTCACTTAAACATGCAAACACACGTACACACCCAGGAAAAGTTCTATATATGGCTTAATAGATTATTTCCCTGTGATTTGCTCTGAAACACTGCAGGCTGGTGGCAGACACTTCTGGGTTTGAAAAGGCAAGGAGGAATTGTTTACTACCTGCATCAGTCCCACACACCACAGCTGCCTGCTTCTGAGGAACCAGGATAAACTTTCCACTAGCTGGAGTTTATGTGGTTCTGTCCTCATCTCATCCCAAAACCTCTCTATTCAGTCAACCTTCAGCTTATGCTATTCTGGCCCACTTCCACTGCAACATCTCTGTTACTGTCATTTGGTTACATCACACAGCACAGGGCTTGGACTGCCCATTTGAATGCTAATGTGAACTGGTGAGGCAGTTCTACTGCAGTAATAGTCCCCTTGTGCTGTGTGATGTCATGCTGTGGTTTAGAGGTATTTTTATACTGCCTTTGCTTTGCAGTGATTTTCAGTAATACGCATCTTGGTGGGTAGATTGATCTGTTATGATTATGAGAAAACTGAGTACTTGTACTACGTTGTATGTGGTCTAGAGGTAGGTGACGTGTAGGGAGCACTATTTGGTTACCAAGTAGTACAGAAAACGGTACTTTGCAGAATAGCAGGTGTTTGGGGAGCGCTGCAGAGCCTCACACCCCATTATGCATGTGTATGGCTTTGCTGTACCACGACTTGAAGAGTATGGGCTGTCACTGTATGGGGGTGATGGGTTTCTCTGCGTGCTGTGTGTCCCGCAGAGCAGCTGTGGTGCTTGGCAGTGCCTGAAGGTCTCTGTATAGTGTGACAAGGTGCGCGTGAGGTCGCGGGTCAGTCTCTGAAGTTCAGGGTGGGCAGCTGTGTGCAGGTGTTTCACAGCTTCGTGGGACAAGGTCTGTGCTGTGGTCCCGGTCGCTGCACCGCCGAGCAGGTTGGGCACAATTTCTCTCTTAGGTGTGTTTTGTGTGCCACGGGGCCTGCTCGAAGCGCGAGGGATGCTCTGTGCCTACCGCGGTCCAACCCAGAGCCGTGCTGGCGGGAGGGCTGCTCGGCCAGCGGGGCACACAACTCTCCGTGCCCGGCAGAGCCCCGCGCTTCAGCGCAGCATTTCACGCCGGTGGCCGTTGCCGCGGACCGGGCTGGGTTCTGCGGCGCGGGTGCACCCTGGCTGCCCGTTCCGCACAGCGCGGCGTGCAAGGGACACCCATCCTCCGGCCGCGCGGCAAGGGCGCCGCTGCCCGGGGCGCTGACCCGCGGCCCCTTTAAGCCCGGCCCGGCGCTCCGTGCCCCGGGCGAGCGCCGCCGCCGCCCGCGGCCGCCCCGCCCGGCCCGGCCCGGCCCGCGCCTCCCGGAGCGCCGCGCGGGGCGGGGCGGGCACGGCGGAAGGAGAGGCCGCGGCCGGGCCTCGCTGCCGGCGCTGCCCGCGCTCCGAGGCGCAGCCCCGCGGGAGCACCTGCCGCCCGCCCCCGTGGGGCCGCCGAGCCGCACCTGCCGGCGCTGCCGGGCCCGGCCGGGCGCCGTTCGTGGGCGGGCAGGGCGGGCATGGCGGCGCGCTGAGATGAAAGTGACCGTGTGCTTCGGGCGGACCGGCATCGTGGTGCCCTGCAAGGACGGGCAGCTCCGCGTGCGGGACCTGACCCAGCAGGCGCTGCAGCGCTACCGCAAGGCCCAGGAGAAGGTGAGGGGCGGCCGGGCCGTGCGCGGAGCCAGCCCGGGGAGGGGGGCGGCGGGGGGAAGGCCCGGGGCCGCGGCGGGGGCGACCGGGCTGTAGGGACGCGGAGGGGCGGGTGGGCTCCGGGCCCTGCGGCCGCGGGAACACGGACACTGTCCACATTGTCCCCCTGCCTGAGTGCCCCTGGCAGACACTTTGTGTGAGCGGCTGATGCCGGCGGGCGGGGAGCGTGTCCCGCTCAGCTGCCCAGCCGGCATGGCTGTTACTGCTGTGCGTGTTGACTAACAAACTTGAAACAGACAAGAGCGTAACAATAAGTCAGTTTCGTTCAAGCTTGTGTTTTCTGGCATCAGCTGCTGGGTGAGGTGCTATCTGCATGGGAAGGTGATTTCCTTTACATGAAAGGAGCTCCAAGTTTTTCTTTGGCTGTAACTAATTGAGCATAAAAATATTTTTTCTTTTTTTCTCCAAGAGGCCGGTGCTGAAGGCTAATGGGATACTGTTCAGTGTTGATTAAAGGCCTAGTGTTGCAAATACTGCTCTGTGAAAGAGATTCCAGTTACAAACTATGAATTAAGGACTTGCAGTATTGTGTTCATCTTCCTAAAATGTCCGAGTAATAAGTACAGCCAACATCTTAAGGGCTCTGTTTTGTGACATGTGCTAATTTCTTATGGGCCCAGTCATCTGCTTGATATCCTGAATGCAAAACTGGAAGTAAATTCTTCTTCTTGCAGATTTAGTTTGAGAAAAACTTGCTACTATGTTAAATACATCCTGAACAGCTGAGACTGATCTAGTAGAGATTGCTATGGTCTCCATGTTGGTCCCTCTGAGCAAGTGTCAGGCTCTAACCTGCCTTAAGACACATAGAGCTTGACAAATATTTTTTCTTAAAAGTAGTTTTTCCCAATGATGCTGTCTTTGTGTAATAATTAGAAAATGCTTGTAGAATTCTTGGTACTGTTAGAGTCAGCAGTCAGTGAGATCTTTTGCACTGAAGCATGGTTAAGACTACTGAAATATGCCTTCAAGAGATTGGCTTTATCAGAAACAGAATTACTTTCAGCTGTGTTGAATGTAGAAATTTACAAACTGATTTCAGCTTGATTTGTGCTTGTGGTGAGATTGAAATTAGTCTCATGATGATGGCTTAAAGGTGGCCTACGAAGCCTTTGTATAAGTAGTTTAAATCCCTTTCCTCCTCTACTCTTTATTTGCTTTTTTTATCCCTTTAGAAAGAAGTAGAAGGGTGCCTGCCTTTCTAGGTGAGGCCCTGACTGTTCTAGAAGGCTCAATAAGCAATTATAGGATAGAAATTCCAACAGTGTGAGAGCTTCAGATAAATGCCAGACACTTGAGTGTACTGCTCTTCTCATGCATTTGTAACCAATTTGCTATTAATTAGTATCTTAAGATCTTTTTTTAATGTCTAGTAATAATCTCCTATGTTCTCTTATGCCCTTTGGGTGTGAGGTCAAAAACATCAGCTTTCTTTATAGGACAGCCAGAGGCCAGAGTCCACGTTTCTGACCTTGTAGTTCATGTTTCTGACCTTGTATTTCTTCCTTTGCAAATAAGCTTGGTGGGTTTTTTTCAGCTTATTTCCTTATAGAAATGTTGAGTTCCTTATTCTGCATCATAGGTGGACAAAGTGGTATGGGCCAGTTTGTTCAAAAATTGCTGATCACTTTGAGTAATGGAGCTTCAGAGCTAGAGTTTATAAAAGGATGTGTAAAGAGGCAGAGTGGGGGAGCACCCCAAGGACTTGAAAAGCAGAATAGGTTTTCATTCAAGTTACTAAAAAAAGTCTTGTACCTTGTGCACCCTCTCTCCCTCCCCCCTGCTGGAAATGTAAACAGTTCTGTTGTAGTACTTTGATTAGCTGGCTTCCAATCTACAAGGTTTGCAGTGCAACTGGCCAGAAAGATAAATTTCTTCTTATCTTGACAAGCATCATTCAACATTAGATTGCTTTCCTGGGGGGAAATTTGGGGTTGCTAAAACAGATCATACAGATGTCTCAAACAATTAATTTTATTACCTTTTGGAGTATTTTTTGTCTGATGTAACATGGTGGATTGGGTGTTTTGCCACTTTCCTTCTCTTAGCTTTTTCTGAAATTAACTTTCTTAAATGTAGAATCTTAATGGGAATGGGATTATCTCAAGATAATCAGCTAAAATGTGCTGTGAGGTGTGTGCATAAACAGGCTTGCGCTAAAGATAACCGAATATTTGTTTTTCTTTTCAAAATATTTAGAATGTTTGGAATACTTTGTGACAGAATGCTGCTCTTTCTTTTGGCGTGTTAAGTGTTCTTTTTGTAAGTTTTTTTTAAGTGTTAAAATGTTTTAAAAGAGCTAAGTGGAAAATTTTATTGTTAAGGTGCCTGAAATATTTGGAGAGGGAGGGAGAATTGATAGAAGGAATATCTTCAATAGTTGTAGAAGGGAAAATGAAAAAGGTAGCTAGGATACAAACTTTAGGAACTTTTTATTAGTTATGGTACTGTCAAATACCACGAAAATATTTGAGAGGCTCTGCATTTTGGGAGTTGTCCTGGAAGTCTAGTTTTGCTCTTACACTACAGTCACTTGTGTGGCAAAGGGGAAGGTACAACATTAGACTATTAATTAATGTATACTGTAAAATATTTGAATACACATATACAAACAAACATTTTTGAATTGGTTTAAACTACTTTGCACTTCTTTATATTTGTAGTGAGAGGAAAGTTGATGCAGTAAATGATTAAGTCTCTGGTTTCTGTGAGACTTTTGGTAGATAGCTGAGAACTTGGTGGGCAGTTGCTTATTGTAGCCTCCTGTGTTTCCTTAGCAAATTTGATTTGGTTTCTTGACGGGACTGTGTTGGCAAGGTTTGGTCACAAAGGCTCAGTTGCCTCAGTTAATGAAGTTGCTTTGTTAACTGAACCAGAACACTGGACCAATTTCAGTTGAGAAATCAGACAGTAATTACTTCTCAATGCTACTGAATTTAGTGGCTTTTAGAGGTACTGGAGTAGTTCCTGAATGGGCAGATCCTGTCTGATTCACTGGAGGATACAATTATTGCCTGGAATTAAGAACTTTTTGTTACAGTATCAACCAAGAGATTCCTGTGGTCTAGGATTTTGTGTTGTGAATAGTTATAGATGTTTAAGAAATTTTTTCAAACAGCTGCTTTGTGAGGATTATAAATAATTTTTCAGGGAAGTCACTGTCATCTCAGAAAAGTTACTTGAGCAGAATGAAGTTTGTTGGAATTCTTGTGACCCAGGATCTGCTCTTGTTGCTGTTTAGCAATGTACATTAAGGCTTCCTGCTGACAGGTAGATACAGAAGGATTAATGATTCCTTATCATCAGCCCAGCCCCTAACTTGATATTTTGGTGCCTTGGGGAGCAGTGGTGTGTCATGTGTTGCATTTAGGATTCTTTGCTTGAGTGAGAACAGATGTACTGCAAAAGATTTGAGTTGCTGTGCCTGATCCTGTTTGCTTCTCCGTAGCTGTAAGACCTAGCCTTGGATGCAGGTCCTTGTCGATTGTTTTTCAGTCAATTGTCAGAGACTTTTTTCCCCTTTCCCCAAATATATGAATGAGAGGAAAAAGAGGAGTTCTGGGTCAGCATGGGAGGGTTCCATGGGCTCTTGTGATGTTTGGATTTATGTGGCCCTGTTGAAGGCAATTTCTTAAAATGCAATGGGGCTAAATGCACTCAAGGTAGATCCTCTGTTGTGCTCACATCTCTCGCCTTGGAAATGCTGTTCTCCCACATTTGAGGCAACAGTTGAATTGCCAGCTTTGCAGTGGAGTCCTGGCTGAGCTGGAGATACTTGCTTGCTGTCTCTGAGGCCTTGAATGCTGTTGGTACAGAAAGTGATGTCTGCCCAGGGAAATGAGGCTAGCAAAGTGAAATCCACTGTGGCTTTTTCTTAAGCTGCAGTGAAACTTTTCTGAGGAAAATGTGTAAAACATCTTGCTGCTCCAGATGTTCTTTATCTCTCTGGAGGAGCCAGAGACAGGGAAGTGGTGGTTATCATCTGTGTGTTCATTTTCTAGTGTTTGCATATATGGCACTTACCTGCATGGCTTGATTGAAGTGACTACTTTGGCTGTCTGCAGTCTCCTTCTTGGAAGCCAGCTGAATGAGTGGGACATGGAAGTCATGCAGCAAAATTAATAATCACTGCATTTATGGTTTAAAATTTGTCACTTTAGGCACAGTTAAATTCTTGAGTGGCTTGCTCTTAAGAGCCTTTGTGAGCCTCCTTTGGGAATGGGGATGGAGACAGACCAATATTAGTTGCCTTGTCTTCCTGGAACTTGATCTCCACTTGCAACAGGAGTGTCTTTCCATTTGTGAGAACATACAGAGGGCGCCCAGTTAATCCTGGAATAGTGATGAGAATTTTGATTTACAGTCAGAGTGAGCAGGAAGCAGTAAAAGAGTAGGTTAATTCAATAATGGGGTGGTTTTGATTAGAATGAGAAAAAATAGGTGGTTTGGGTTGTATTGATGCTTTTTCCCAAATTAGATACACTTAGAGAGCTAATGCTGCTGGTTGATTGTTTGTATAATTTTGTGAGTTCTACTAATAAAATACTTTCTCAGTTTCTTTCTGTTCCTGCTTGCCGACCACATGACAATTAGTGTTCTGGAATTAGGTATTGCTATTGTAAATCAGCCAGCAAACAGTAGGAGAACTAAATGTTCTTGTAGTTTCTCTAAATATATTTGGGATAGGGAGAATGACAATTCTTCTGACTCTAATGCTTACAAAAGATGTTTGTAAAACCAGGAGACTTTTTCAGAAGATATATGTGAAATGTTTTGAAAGAAGTCCTTTTTTATGACTTTTTTTCTGTTTTGGGCAAATTCTAAGTATTTGGTCCTTTATAAAGGCAGAGTAATAGAGTTGTATTTGTGTGGCTCTTGTGTACTTTTGTCTTGGACTTGGTCTCTAGGTTTGGTATTTTTCCCTATCCTAGTTTGTCTTAGTTTATTTTGGTTTTTTTGCTTTAATAGGGATGGGGTGAATCCATAATTTGTTTTACCAAAACAATTCTAAGCTCTGTCTTCAAGTACTTTTTTCCTAGAAATTATTTTAACTCAATTTCCATACTTTTCTTAGTATGCTTAATCAGCTCCAGTATGTTAATGAGCTTATACATTGTTTTGGCAACTGATAGATTTCAATGAACAGCTTGATTATAATTTCTGCATTCAGCCTTCAGAGTTGTCACTATGATACTGCACTAAAAAATGAGAATAAAACTTGATTACACTGCTTTCTCATTACTATTGTATGAGTTTGTAACTGACTGATATATGGGAGTACAGGCTATATGAGTAGGGAAAGTAAAGAAAATGGAAGGAGACAAATGAATTCAGAAATTCCTTATTGACCTAAAAACGCTAGTGGTGATATTTCATTGAGATTGGGAACAAAGTGACAGAACTTCGGGTCCCTTAAAAATTTTCTGGATCACTTTTACAGGGACCCAGAAAAATTGAGACTTAAAAAGTGCCTGCCTTTTAATCACTTTTGTGTAAAGTATCTGCTGCTTTGTTGTATCATAGCCACTAGTGTTGAGGTAGTGACATTTTTGGTAGATTTTCAGACTCCTTTTCTCACAGATGTTTATAATCTCTGCAGAAAAACTGCCATTGAATTTAGGTTTGTCATAGAAAATGTCTTCTAGGACATTATGTACCTTCATAACATGAAAAAAGTTTGATCCCCTTTTTCCTTATAAGAAGTTGACTATTGCCAGTATTGGGCTTTTGGCTGAATACCGAGTTAGCTGATGTTCATGTTTTTCAGGGGAGCTCAGCTGAAGGTAGAGCTGGATAAAACTGCTGGAAATTCAACAGCAAAATGAGAGTAACCTGACCTGCAGTGTATGTGATACTAGTGGGTGTCCATTTTTTTTTCCTCCCAGATCATATTTATCAAATTCTGAACACAGTTCAGCTGTTACTGAGATACAGCAAAGGTTTGTGTAGTAACTGAATGTTAAATCAGCCATAGGAGGAAATCACTGAAGAGTAGTACGGAGTTCTAAGCAGTGACTGCTTGCTGTTGCTCTTTGCCAAGTTGAAGATGAACTCTGAGTAGACTTGTAGGAATTTGTGAAGAAGGAATTCAAACCTCAAGTGGTATTTCTGGCATGGGCTGGAACTGGGAGGTGCTTTTGCTTGCTGCATAAAATGCAGTTTTAATTGTTTTATTTGTTTAAGTATCTGAAAATTGAGGGTTGTGATTTACTGATATTTTCTGCAAAACATAATGTCTTTAGTTTAGCAGATACAACCATGTGGGCATAATGTTTTATGTTGTGTGACTTTACTTTCCTCTTTACTCATTCATCATGATAGGTCAGTTGAATTGCAACATACTGTGCTGTCTGGCATCCTGCTACTGTAGCAGCAGATTTCCTCCCCCGTTGAGCAAAACATTCTTTAGGCTTTCCTAATGATTCGAATGTCAGAGCTGCAGCTTTCCTAGGCATGAAGACCTATTGCTTCATTATTATAAACTCCCTCTAACCCCCTATAAACATGCCTGTGTTTCATCCTTAATGAATATGATAACACTAAAGGTCTTGAGCAATTAGTATAATTGAAAACAGATTCTGCTTTGTATTTTTATATTCCATTATTGAATCTTAGGCATAAGGATATACCCATTTTATGTCAGGGAAGTGACTGAACAGAAATGACAGGCTCATGTGAATGGCTTATTCATAGAAATTGTCTTGTAAATTCCAATGGAGTAGACAGTGCCCTGAATACATTGTTAAACTGAGAAAGCTGCTTCATATGAGAAATTCAGAAAATCACTATGTTACAAGAACTTTTGGGAAAAAAGCCTCTGCAGTATTTGTGTAATATTGTGATTAATAAAAGCATTTTTTGTTACCCTCAGGTTATATGTTGCTGTGGTAGTTCTGTAAGCCCTCTTGTCAGTACTTGATTACTTCCATAGAATTACTTCAATAACTTATTTGTAAAGGAAACTTAGTGTTATAACAAATTACTGTTTGCGCTGGATAGGACTTTTTTGGACTGTTTTCCTCACTTTAAAGAGAAAGTATGTAAGAGTTGGTTTTTTAAGTGTTTTGGGGTTTTTTCCTCTTTATGCCTAATCATTGTGCTAGAGACATCTCCATTAAGGGAACTACTGTAATGTTTTAATGAAATCGGAATGTCTTCTTTCCAGTGTAAACCTGTAATTGTTATGTCACCACTAAACAGATCCATTCAGAACTGATGACCTGGCGTTCTTGTGGCAGGTGCCACAGCGCTGCTCAGGCGTGTGGCTTGCTCTTGGGAATGCTCCCGAGGTGAGAGGTTCAGACAAGTTGCTCGTTGGTTTCACGAGAATGCAACATTTGTTGCCACAGAGAGACTTCTTACCTCAGTGTTTTTCTTTGTTGGCTGTTGTGTGCATGAAAAAGAAAAACACAGAATACTTGAATGAACATGCTTCTTATGGCCTGTAATAAGGATAGCGTTGGAATGAGGGGTAGGTAGGGAGGAAGATGGATGATTGTACTCTACAGAGACTGAGGGTTGGAATCACAGAATGCTGTCTGATGGATAGAAGCTAACATCCGGCACTGGACTCACTCTTTTTCCTGGCTAAGGATTTTGACCTCAAAGATGGGGCTCCATTGAGCCAAACAATTTTGCAGTACGGCTTGTCTGGTAGAATAGAACGTTTTTCAGATTACCAATAGAATACTGTCTGTTGGTAAATCATAATGCACACCCTCCCTATCATTTTCATTTACAAAAATGCAGTAATTTCTCAATCAGTAGAAGAAAATTAATGCTTAAAGGAGAATTACATGCAATCCAAAGAACAGAGGCCTGCATTCCTTGAAAATTGTGTGGCTTTATTTTTTTACTTTGACTAATCAGTTTCTCTACTGGTATCTCATTCCTAAAACCTTAAAAGACCTTCACGTTTTTGTGGAAGATACTATCTCATTCTCATCAATCCATCAACAGCTGAGTTGGTCTTTATTGGCAAACTTAAACATCTGAATTATAGATTCTCTGAGAGGACACAAAAAAATCCTTTATATAATAATCTCCTGTTTCTTTTGAATGACAATGTACTGTTCAAGTAAGAGTAGTTCCAGCTCAAAAGAAGTTATAATCCAGCAGGTCTCTTTGGTCCTTTGAAGGAGAGATGAGTCATAAATCCTGGTGTTAATGTGTTAATCCTGTGTATATGATATATTTGTTACATACATATCCTGTGTATATGCTGTATTTATTCTGTATCCAAACCCTGGAGCACCCATTTGTAGGCCATTTTACAATTAAGGGTTATTTTTTTGTACCTGCTCTGTAGCTTGTCCTCTTGGCTGGTGTGCCAGGGGGACAGGCAGACTTCAGTGTGTCTTTATAAGTTTTGGTGATGTCCACAGTAAAATAGTTCCCTATTTATGTTTCTCTTCCAACTACAGGTTTTGAGGCCATTTAGTGTTTGCTAGCCTTTGTTTATTATTTTTTTTAGTCTTGCAATGCTGGATGTCATTAATGGTGATAAGACCAGAATTTCATTGTGAATATCTGAGGATAATTCCATGGTTTTTCAATATTTTAAAGAGTTTTATTACTGCTAAATGTAGGCACTGTTCACGTCAGTTCGTGTAGGTTGGGCATTTTTTTGTTGAATGCAATTCATTGTGGTGCAGTTTGCCTAAAATGATGATGATTATAATTTTTTTTAAATCCTCTGTGATACTCTGTTGGTGGGTAGTATGTTGAGTGTCAGAAAGATTTCCACTAACATGCTCTGCTTGGCAGTTTTTATTTCTGACCACAAGCCAGAAGTGTAACCAGACTACAAATTTGAAGCTCTAAAGGCTTTGCTCATATTGGTAGTGTTGGCTGCAGGCTGCTTGGGATACAGACCCTTTGTAAGTGATGAGTTTCATGAACAAAGAAGATGGAATGTGGCCTAGAACTCTGCTTAACTAACTTCTTCTTGCAGAGCTTGTCAGAATTCCATGTGCCATCTCACCCTGCAGCTCCTTGCAGAACAGCCGTCCTATGGATTCCTGGTTGAACAACTATTAAAATTCTCTCTTCCAGCTGCAACTTTTTCTATAAGGCTTTCTTAACTATTTCAGTAAGGATTTTCATGGAGAAGTTTCATCTCAGAATTTTTTTGATCAGTCCTAGATATTAAACGCAACAAGGGCAGGACAGAAATACAATGGTGCCTGAGTAGGGTAAGCAATAAAGAAAGCTACTTGTGACAGTGTGTCTGTAGCTTTTCTAGAAATAGAAGTAATTCAGGGGTTCTGCAAATCTGACTGAGGCAATGTGGCTGTTTTGCAGCAGTTTCAGTCTAGAATGGCTCATTGTAGCCTTTTTCTTTCACAAGTAGTTGGAGCCTTGCAGCTGTGCAGTGAAAACTGTGCCTCACTCTATCCCAGGCAAAACCAAATGACTTCCTCTAGCTTGTGTCATACTTCATCAGTAAATTGGGTGGTGGTGCTGCATCTCACCTGTACATTTTTTAAAACTGAAACAAGCTTCTATTTTTGAAATAGATACTCCCAAAGTCTTCCATTTCCTGCTTAAGTTATTTCTCTAAGGAAGTTTTTTTCATTATCTTGGTTTTCATTTGAACTGTGGGTTAGTCTACTTGAAAGTCTGTATGGAAACCAGAAGTCATACAGGAATTTTGCTGAGTAAAGACTCCAGAGGACTTGCTTTTAGAAAAAAAAAAAAGTGCAGTACTTGTTAAGCTTGCAGGAAAAAAATGAGGGAAATATTGAATACATCAATCAAATGTTTATATATTGGGAGCTCTGTGAAATGCTGTTTGCCTCCAAATTACGTTCTTTCTACTCCGACTGAATTAAAAAGTTATTTGCAGTAACAATGATTTTTAAGGTATAATGATTTTTTTTGAAAAAATAAAATAATTGTCTGCAGTAGGGGGTTGTCAGCAATTTATTAGCTTATTTTTAAAAGGTAGATTATTTACTACTGAGTAGAAGTTGATTTATGGAAATATCTGGTCTGTTCTGGTGTGTCAAAAATGTATAATATTTTGCTTTGACTCTAGTTTTAATTGTATTTTCTTTAGGTTACTCACTCTACTGCAATTTCTGTAGAAATTCAGTATTTTCTCCAGGTTGCCCCCCTGGCCCTCTCTGTTCTATAGAATGGGTTACAACAGTGTACTAATATATAAAATTTGTTTAATTTGCATATTTTTTGAAAGTCTGTTTCTCACAGTTGCCTTATTTAGCAGATTTTTTTTTGTTAGTAATGTTGGAAATTTGACTTGTCATCTTCTGTTGCTGATGCCTCTCAACCCGTTCTTTATCTGCTCAAAGAATGGAACATTGGAGAGGCAATTGCTCTCTTCAATTGAATTTTCCCATGTTTTTGAAGGGTGGAAGAACTTGGTGAAATTTTTCAAGGACGGATGAGAGTTAGCATGCTCAGCCTCTACAGAATTAGGCTGGTTTGAAAAACCAAGCTGCTGCCAATTCACAGTTAATTTTCCCCTGCTGGCTGTAATAAATGTATCCTGAACAAATGTTTCAGGAGTTCCTGGCATTATGAGATACAAAAAGAAAACTCCCTGAAGAGCTGGAAACCTGAAATAGTTGTTTTAGGTGACAGAAAGGAGAAGGTTCATTGACATTTCAATATTGCACATAAAGACTAGCATTTGCATAGTAGTAGTCATGATGCAGGTGTTGTTTAGATTGCAATAAAAAAAAGTACATGTGTGTGGAAAAAAATAATTTAATGTTAGGATTTTTCAATTATAAATTATGACCCTTCTCTGTTAGGCAAGAAAATTTGCATGTAAAAATCCAGGGAAGACTTGTGTATTAATGTTTCAGGAGCAGTTATTTGGATAGCTCTCATTCAGCTGCTGACTGATGGGAGGTACTAACTTTACATGAGAAATCCTCATTGAAACCAGTTCACTGACTTCCTGAAGAGCAAAATGAATTCTTAATTTTTACTCTAAAAACTCATTATATCTCATAAATGCTTAGAAGAACACTCAGGACCTGTGAATTTTAAATATATTACTTCTAAGGGTGTTTTCTTCCTTGATTACTGTTACCTTGATACCCTGAGTCTGGCAAATGCTGGTTTAGGTAGTTTTCCGTTTAAATTGAATTTTGTGTGTTGTGGGGGAGTAATTGCTGCAAGTGAGAATGTGCAAGGAGTAGATGGTTTGTGTTTGTACATTCAGGGTGCTTTTTTCTTATTAGGCCTTTCATGTATTATTAAAAATGTAATGCTAAAGCTGTACTGCATTTTCCTCTGGTCACTTTGGGTCTCTGGTAGCCGTGCTTGCAGTGTGATTGTTTTTGTTTATTTTGTTGCAGCAATATTCACTACCATTTAACTCTTAATAGTGTCTGAATACATACTTTGGTTGTTTTTATTTATGTATCAGGAATTTTGCAGTTATATATGTATCATATTCTTTCTTGTGTAGTGTAACAAAACATCTTAATTTATATAGTCATTTTATTAAATAAGCTGTATTCAAAGACACTAAGAAAACACTAGGTAGATTTTTTGGTAACTTTCTATGTTCCAAATATAAAGTACATCTGTCAGTATGCACACATTATTTGTCCTGGTGTGACACAACTGTCTTTGAAAGCAGTGAAAGTGGAGGGGTCTGGCTTATTGTTTATAGCGCAGTTTGTTAATGGCTGGAGATGGGAAATGAGCATCTCACTAAATGGAAGTCTTGGTCAACCTCTGACTCTTGCCTTAAGGCTTTGAGAATAGACAATATGAAAAAAAATCTTCTTTCCAGATGGCTGAATGCTTGATGTGTCTTTATGTTTAGCTGTCATTCAAATGTGAATGCTGTGGTGATTATAAGTGTCTTCCATTTTTCTGGTTTGAAATGATCCCTTTTATGCATTGTGTGTTTAGAGATTAACTATTTGGCTTATCAATATGGATTTTACAGTAAAAAAAACCCAGCTTGATCATGTAGCAAAATCCAGGATGCTAATGTTCATAAGCAGACTTGACAGTGAGGGTCTTAGTTCCACATGCTGTGGTGCAGACCAAAGTAGTTTTGAAATAGATTGTAGTGGACTATTAACATTCTGCAAAATGTTGTTGCTTCAGTTTTGAAACATCTTATGTGTGATAAGTTTCATGCTAGTGGTTCTTGTTACTGAAAAAATACTATTCTGCAATCTGGCAAGAATAAGTTTTATGAAGGAGGCTTTGTGGAATGGAGTTTCTTTTGACTGAGAGGAAAAAAGCTAGATTTAACTTGTGAGAGGTGAGGTTGAATCATGTATTTTCATGATGCTTGAGTTCATAGTGAAAGATACAAGCTACAGTTTAATGATCAAACTCTTAAATAGTGTTGTAAGCTGAAGCAGACTTAATGGATTTTCAGGCTGTTTTTCTTGGAGTTTTCTGTGTGTTTTTGTTTTTGAACCTGAAGTCATAGTTAGTGTAAGAGATACCTTTTTAATAATGCAGCCAAAACTGCTGCAGGTTCTGTAGGAGTCCAGATCACTTACTTTGTGAGCATTAGACCAGTAAATTCTGATGTTATATTTTTTATTAACTGACATTGGCAATGTCCTTAGTAACCATTTAAATAAGTGAATGAACTGCTTCATTGTATACGCTGGTTTCCTTTTCAGGCACTGCATATGGTGATAAAATTTAGTGGAAATAGATCAAATTACTTTGCTGAAAAGCTTTCAGCATCTTGTGGCTGAACTTGTCACCAACCAGCTCTCTACCTGTTTTTTTGTGTGAGAGTTGGGAGCCAGGTCTGATCATCCCTGACTGAGCAGGGGGCTGTTACTCTGCAAGTCCTATTGACAGTGGATTGTGCCAAAATGTTCCTATAACATGCTTAGGGTTGAGCATTCTTGTGAGTAATGGCTATATTATGTCCACTTAGCTGTAGGCATTTTCAGTATATTTTTATTTTATTTCTTATTTCTGCTGGTGCTTGAGCATGGCATAGTATGTGGAGTTAATGTATGTGGGTACAGTTCTGGAGCCCAAAGAGAATGAATGAGGTAGCTGACTGAAAAGTAACTTGGCCTCATCATCAATGATGGATGGCATCAAGCTGCAAATGAAAATTAAGGTTGTAATAGCATCTCAGGATGGATGCAAAATATATGCAAGTACAGCATTTAAACAAGTTTGCTTACCAGCTGTTTTCATTTTTACTCTATTGTGGGGTTGTACTGGCTGGATTAAACTTCTGTAAGGAGGGGTTTTTTTCCATGTGGCCCCCTTGCAACCTATGGGCTGGAGAAAGTTGCTACCAAACAGTGACTGGAACATGTGCCTCGGGTGTCATTTTTCACATTTGGGCTAAATGTTGTACTTGACCTACTTAGACCTACCTGTCAGTTGTTTTGCAGTAACTTTTTGGTGCTGCCTTCTTTCTTCCTCTGAAACCTGTGAAGATGTTTGTTCCCAGCTCTTGTGATTCTGTTTTCCTGAAGACACTTAGAATACCAGAAGAAAGCAGCCCTTTGGGATAAGGGCAGGGCAAACCCTTCTGCACCCTTAATTAGTAGTATTAAATTTCAATGAAAAAGTGGATAATCTCACTCTCTTCACTGTTTTTTATCTGGCCAAAATCCCCTTCATGCGCTGAGGTTAGGCATATGGCATTTAGTGTTGATGATGTAATTGTTCTGGCATGTTCTGTGTATCAGTCAGGTGAAGGTGGAAGTTGTTCTCAGAAGCCTTGTTTGCGTTTCATCCAGTTCCATCACTTGGCTTTGGCAATATTTTTAAAGGTAGAGGTTGTTTCAGCAGTTTACCAGGTATATTTGCTTTATCTTGGAAGTGAAATACTAAAACTTACCCATGTTGTACTGTGATAATATGAATTTTATTAATACAGCACAAAATATGGCAGGTTATATAATAATCCCCACAGTGTAATATTGAACTGCTAAATATTTATATTATTTCTTAAACTTCCAGATTATTTTCTTTCAAACAATAGTCAGAACCACTGAGGCTGACTAGGCTTTATGGAGTTAGGCAGTGGTTGACTGTTAGCTGTGCCTTCAGAATGTTATTGACCCAATTGTGTTTTCTCCTGAGAAGTAAAGGGAAGAGAGAATCTGGTTCATTTAGTGTTTCACATGAGATGGAAATAGGTTACAGCATCCTCTAGTACAGATCTGCAAACCTTGCTCCAACACCTGTACGGTTAAACTCCTCTGTTTCCATCCCTGCACAACCAATTTTGAGTCTATTACTTTTCACTACCACCCTTTACAATTTTTCTTTTTTTTTTCCCCTTTTTGTTTTCATTTGTAATGAACTTACTTCTGCCTCACTTACTTACATCTTCTAATGCTTTGAAAATTTAACACTACCCTGGCTGTCTCAGCATCTTTACAGCACTGGATCTACGATTGTTCCTTATGGCTTGGTTTTGGAAGACAGTCACTGAATGTACTGTGAAAGGTCATGTGTTTTCTCTGAGTGAGCAAAGAGAGCCTTGGTCCACACTTAACTCCTCTATAAGGACACCAGTGAGCTGAGCCTGCTAGGAGGTACCATGGAGAGAGTTGATGTTGATATGGGCAGTGGTACCAGTGAGAATTAGTGGCATTTCTGAAATGGAACAGCTTTGGATGTGTGAGAAGGGAGTGGTAGTCTGACTCCTCCTACTGACACTACAAATCTGGCAGTCTTTGGCAAAATTCCTCCCCAGTCTCTGTTTGGTGATTGACTCATGCAGGAAATAGGGTGGTACTCCAGCAGAAAAGTCTTGCCATTCCTGAAAATGTGGAATTTCTGAAAATACCCAATGGTTTTCTGTGAGGAATTAAGGATATGTTCCTATAGTTTACAGCAATTATTTTCTCACTTGACCTTTATCTAAAGCTCAGTTTATGTTAAAAGTTTGACAGGATTCCAGCATGCTTGGTCTACATTGTCTAACAAGCATTTGTATTCAGTTTTGTTTAGAGTCTGGTGTTACTCAGTCACATCTTTGAAGCTCTCAGCTGCTTCTGATAAGCAGTCCTGTGTCAGCTGCAAATGCATTAATCACTTTATCAAAGAAAGGCCCAACAGTTGTAAATAAAACAATCTTAGATGGTTTCTAGATGCAGTGCTGAAGTGCTGGCTGCCCTTGGAGATGCAAATCTTTTATCATTTTTTGTTGAAGATCTGGTATCCTTCAGTGCTGAGTTTGTTACAGACTTGAATTATGTTAATTTGCAGCCAGCCTTGTTTCTATCTGTAGCTGTACTGAATGATTTGAATTTAAAGGATTATCAGTTTTTGTTGGCAGAATAACGGCATTGTTCACTCACTTAACCTGGACTTCACTTCTGAAATACGCTGCTCGTACACCCATGCCCTTCTTACTTTTTTTTCCCCCTTCTCATTTTTATGTGAAAAATGAGGTTTGAAGGAATAGCTTTATAGTTCTGTCTGCCCACTTAATGTTGAATTTTAAGAAATCATAGCTGTGGTCTTTAGCCCCCCCAGTGTTACCTTTAGGCAATCAAACAAAAAGCCAGATGCAGTGCTAATTAATTACTCACCAGGTGCCTGGAGCTGAGAAGCAGTTTGCTTATTAACATAACAATACTACTCTGAATATTGTAGATCACATTTGACATGGAGGACTTGGGATAGGAAAGGTAAGCCCTCAAATCTTGTAGGTTTATTTAGAGGTGCTTTGTTCTGGAATTTTTGTGTTAATTTGCACAAGGTTGAGTCTTCTGTGTTTCTGCATTGTTGAAGCCGTCTAATCTAATGGACTTGAAAAGCTAAAGGATATTCTTAGTTGATAACTGAAGATGAGTTTGTACTTATATTCTTACATTTGTGTAGTTGTCTTGGATTCAGTGCCTGGCATACAGTGTGCTCCACTTTTAACTGAGGCTTTGAAGGGGAGGTTTTGGCTGGTTGTTACAAGTGCAGTGTGTAGACCTCTGTCTACATGTGTATCTCCAGTTTTCTCAGTAAAGCTAAAACAGGCTTATATGGTCTTCTTAAATGTTGGAGTGTAATGTAAAGGTGGGCTATGGGATCCTCTGTTGATATATTCTCTGCATCCTGCTTTATTCGGGTAATATTCAGACAGCTATGTTCAGAGAGTGTTTTTTCATTCAGATTCAGTGTAAAATAAGAATGCTCTTATTTTTGAAGGGTTCTAGTGCTGCAAGTCAAGGACAAGTTGGAGTGTCAATTGAAATCATCTGTTTGTCAGAGTACAGATATATAAATCTTTTTAGATTCTGACAAACAGAATTCCATGATAGGGAGATTAGGAGCAGCTTTTTCTGTTTTCTTCCTCAGACTGAATATGGGAGTTAGCTTATCCTGACAGTTGAATATGCAGGGGGGAAAAATTCCTAACTCTCTCTTCATTTTCCTTTCTGATTACAGTGAAGTACCTTCTCTGCCTTGTGGAAAATGAAGACTTTATTATTAGTACATAGTCCTAGTCATTTCTCAAAACAATAATTTAAAGATGGCTAAAGGACAAGAAATCCTCTAGTTCCCTCTTTGCCAAAACTATCTCTGAGAGCCAGAAGAGACTCACTGTCCTTCCTTCTGCTGTGACCTGCAGTATACAAGTATCGAGTGACTCAAGTGGGAGGGTCCTTTTCACTGTGCTCCCCTTGTTTTTATAGCCTGTGTGAAGAACTTCCGCTGTATTCATGTTCTGTGGTTTGTCTACTGGGGTCTCAGGTCAGGATCTTTATCTTCAAGTGTAATCTGGTACATTTTTAACAGATGCAACTGTGTATATAACCTGTGTACCAGGTTCTTTGTAGCTCACATCTTGACTTGAGAGCTCTCTGTTAGATGTCTAAGCCCATCCTGCTGTAATGAGGTGGCTCTTATAACCAGTTTGAGTTATAACCTGTTTGAGTTTCTGTCTTCCCAAGGAAAACAATGTGTTAACTGTACATGAAAATGAATCAGAAGGAAAAAGTGCAAAAAGGATGAGTTTTATACCTCCAAAATGAAGTTTGGTATATGGTGGTGTGAAGAGAACAGACGAAGACAGAAAGACGTGATCATCAGTTGTTGCTGTTCTGTTTTGACTTCTAGTTATGGTGATACTTGGTCCTGTTAATTTCTCAGAGCATAATAATTTGAAGATGGCTAAAGATGAAGAAATATTCTGCGTTGCTCTGGTGACTAGGGATTGACTAATGGTATTTTGGACCATTTAGCATATCAATGATGAAGCTAGTGGTGAGCTGTACTTGTGCTGTGTTAGGCCTCATTTCAAAAACTAAAAGGAAGCTGTGCTTTTTAGTTGTTCACTGTGCCTGGGAAGAGCAAGAGATTTTTCTGCTTTTTTCAGGATTGGTAACAGATTGTTTTTGTCGCAAATTTGTGATAGTCCACTGGCTTCATGCATGAGTTGTTTGGTTGTCTGTTTTGTGCTCTTGCCATCCTTAAGGGCCAGGAAGGCAGTGTGGACCAGACTGTGCAAAAACTGTAAGTGCTCTAAGATAAACTCAATGTTTCTGACAAAGGTGAATGTTTCTCTGCTGACCTGATCTGATTAGTTCCCCTTTTGACATCAGGTTTTTAGTGCCTTCAAAGACAGAAACTTTAAAAAATTGAATATTTAAAGTGATCTTATGTAAATTATTGTGTTTTCAGAACTCCTTTTCTACTTTCTGCCATTTGGCTATATCACATCTCATCATGATTGGAAAAAAGAAGTGCTTGAGGGAAGATTACATTTTCCACAACTAGTATTAATAGATAAAATGAATGACTCTGAACAAAAATTTACTATGTGTGAAAATACATAGAATGAGATTTAATTTTTTAAATAGCTTGTTTATAGGGAATTGTTTCCTCTACTATAGTTTGAAAAGAGATCCTTCTAAATAGTAGGAGAAATTAGGATTTTTTGAAGAAAATAATCTTTATTTCACCTCATACTTGAATATTTAATTCATTCCTTTAAGAGTAAAACTTCTTCTGTGTTATCTTACTGTGTGAAGAAAACTTCCTAGCCAATCTAAAAAAATCAAAATGTGTGCTTTGGTCAGAAGCAAAGCATCATGGGAATAACAACTTAGATTGGCGTTACCTCTTGTGATCATGTTTTGGCATGAGGTTTGAAAGCTTGTTAGACCTGCTAAATTTATTGTGAAAAGGGAAGAGCTTTGTCTTCCATGTACTCACAAGTTTGATTGCTTGCAATGAACTTCTTTCTGTTCCCCATCACCCCTCCAGTTAAGGGTGAATTCCTCTCGGAAGATCCTTTCCTGTGCAGCTTTATTTTTATAGTACTTTATTTCATCTGGAGGACAGATTAGGAAGCATCCCTTACAGTCACCTTTCTAAGACTATTTCTGCTGTATGGCCTTCTGTGTTTTCTCTAGCTTTATTTCTGGATGCTTAAAAGTAGTTTCAGAGCAGACAACCTTGTCCTTTGCCCTTGCCTCAGCTTTAATTTCTGTCCTTGAGCTCACTCAGTAGAGATCTTTCTTTAATATTAATAACTTGAGAGAACGTGTGTCACTCCAGCTGGTAGAAGGCTATAAAGAAGTTTTATCTTCTCTCTAGCATCTTGCAGCATTTTCACTTCTAATACAAGCAGAGTCAGAGTGTTGGTGAAGGAGAACAATAGCACTATGAAATACATGAGGAATTTTTTTTTACTATCTCACTGTGTTGTAGCATGTTTCTCTTCCTTGTATTATCTTAAAGATTTCTGCTGCTTTTGAATTTCTAACTGGAAAGGGTTAAAAATGTGTTGGTTAATGTTATGCTATAAAGACAATGTAATTAATTAGAGGTAAGAATTTATTTTTTCAACAGTGAGACCTAAAAATATGAGCTTGTAACGTCCTCTGTTATGTGTAATGTAAACTAAACTCTGGAAGCTTCCTGAGCAATGAAACCTAAATATTACTTTGACTATTT
Organism: Ammospiza caudacuta; assembly: GCF_027887145.1. Taxonomy (NCBI): domain Eukaryota; kingdom Metazoa; phylum Chordata; class Aves; order Passeriformes; family Passerellidae; genus Ammospiza; species Ammospiza caudacuta. The sequence goes on along the minus strand of NC_080600.1, from coordinate 19,284,417 downwards.
TTTGAAGTTTGTGAAAAGGAGACCCAATTTGTACTCAGTTCCAAGTGTGTGTGTGTAAATATATGTGGGTACGATGTGTACTCATGGACATCATATAGGGAGGCTTATTCAGGTCAGGTCTGTGCCAGGAATTGCTGCATTCAGTAATGTCTGGAACGGACTTAATCTCTTGTGCAGATAGCTGTTCATCTTTGATTCTTACAGAAACTTCTTGTGGCTCCTTTTATTCCATAAAATTATGCCTGTAACCTACAATATTGTATGCAGTGATACAATTCTACATTTGTACATATGAAGAGAGTAGAAGTGGTGGTTTTTTGCCTGCTGTAAGGATGGGGTGTGATGCATATTGGGGCATTTGGTTTTTTCCTTTGCGTTTGTCTTAGGCTGTACAAGGACATCAATGCATGCATGTTATGTTGTTGCTGAGCTCTAACTGTTCGGCTCCAGATTGTGATAGTCTGTAGTGCGCAATGTTTACTTTGTGATCAGTTCTTGATTTTGGAAACTCAGTATTCATATCGCTGTAAAAACAGAGCCCCATCTCTACTGCAGTTGAAGATGACATCCCTGTTGGTGGCAGTTGAGATGAAATTTGAATAAAGTACCATTTCAGGCTTGTTTGGAGGTGGCTTAAGGCTCTTCTAATTCGGTGATAAACTTTGAGAAGGATTTTGAGATCAGGTTTGAGGCTGTGAACAATCTCATCAATATGTTCCTCTCCTAGCTGCTTTTTGTGCTCTGCTCCCCAAGCTGTGGTCTGAGAGTAACGAATACTTAGTGCTGTTTGGCTCTGTGTAATGAGGTTACACTGTGTACACTTAAAATGCTTATAGAAATCATTAAATACTACTTAATATATTGAGGTAATGCATCACATTACAATTTAGAATTGAAAAATGATAAGGGGTAGAAGACCTCTTTTACTGACCTTAACCTAAAATATCTCTTTATCAGAAAATATTTTATGATTATGGGATTTTTAGTTATACTTTTACTGTCTAAGTCGCAGAAAACAATATGACCAGAGGCCTGTCCTTCCACCAAGTTTGGCCTAACGTTTATTCCCTTGTTGTGTATGTGGAACAGACATATATGATTTCCAATTTAATGCTGTATTGCATTGGAGTCTGTTTGCTCTAGTGGAGCATTGATGTGGAGGTACTTCAGAAATATCAGCACAAGGAGCAATTTTAAGTCAGTCCTATTTCTGATTTTTTTAAGTGCATCCCATTGTTACTATATTTAATTAAAAATTCCAGTAGAGGGTTTGCTATTAATTTTATGCGTTCTGCACAGTGGAACAAAATACAGCATCAAACAATAATTAATTGTGAAATCATTAAGTGGTCGTGTTTATTTTATTGATGGTCAGCTGAAACATATTTAAACTTGTTTGGATTCTCTTGTTCATTAACAGTCAGAAATACCCAGTGTGAATTCTAACATTTATTAGCTACGTTGCTTAGGTTTCAGAAAAGGAGACTGATACTTTTCTATTGGAGTTGGGAACAAAAATAATCAAGAATGCACTCCAGCTTTCTGATACAAAAAAATGTGGATTTATTGATTTATTTAAAAAGCTAACAATAAATGAGAGTGCTTCAATTATAAATGGATTGGTTTTTCATTTGAGTGAATATGTTGACTGAAAATAAATGTGTAGAATTCTTGAACCTGTTTTAGACTATTTGAACAGTGATGGTTGTGTATTAGGTGACAACAGCTAAGTCAGAATTCTGTGACAAAATGAATGTCAAGCCCATTTTTTAAAGTTTATGTCACTTCTCTGCCTACATTGCACTTGTGCATTTGTGTGACCTGGCTTTAATTTAACATTTGGTAAATATTTGCATAGTAATTCCTCAAGTGTTCTCCCACACATAAAGGAAATGATGATAAACAGCTTTTAAGTGGCTTGATGTTAAACGCAAACATGACTTGCACCCTAAGGTAAAATGCACATCAGCGTAACTGTTCAATATTCATTTGCCAAGTGCTGTTATGAATTATACCAGTAACTTAGTCATACGTCTTCTATACGTAGATTGTTACAAGTTTGTACCTCAGCTGAATTTCTGCCTAGGGGCTATGTACTGTGCAGTAAGACAGCTTCTCCCCACTTGTGATGCTAGGGTTTTTTGGAACCATAGTTTGTTTTCATCAAGATGAACTTCCTAACAGGAGAGAATTTAGGAGCACAAATAGATTCAGGTAATCATACCTGATTGCTGCCCAGAGCTTCCAGGCTCTATTAGTGTTTTATTTTTACAAGAGTTTTTTTATTTTTCAAAACTTAAGTAATTATTTTTAAGCATGTCAAGTTTTAATGATGATGACTAAAAAGATACCATGAAGAATCATTCCTAGACACTCATTAATTAGAATACAATTTCAATCTCAAGCTAAAAAAACTTAGAGAAGTAACAATCAATCATCTAAAAAACCACCCCAAACTTGTCCTAGTATTTTAGAATACGGTTGTTAGACTTATTTTCCTTTATAATTCATAGGTTCTCAGCAAGTACCTGCTAAGTAAGTATGCTCTTAATCAATCTCTTCCCTGATCAAAAATGGGGTGTTATCCAGCATTTGCTGCTTTCAGCAGGTGAGAAGTGTTATTTTGTTGAAGCTGTCTGGCACTGACCCTTTGCACAGCCTGTCATCTCTGTTATGGGGTTCTGACTCGGACCATTCAGGAGACACTGTAGAATCAGCAAGATATTTTGCAAGGCTTTCACTCATATACTTTATGAACTATAAAGTTACTCTGTTACTTTAGAAAGGCAATCTATCTCCTGCCTAGGAGTTCTAAAACACATGGAAACCTGAAGTGTTCTTGATGCCCCTTTTGATTGTTCTATCATAGTAAATCATAAGAACCTTAAAATACAACAGTCCTTTTCCTGAGCAAGTTTCACTTTCTCTGATAATGATTCTTGGGTGTACCATGGTTATGTTTTGGACCTGTTCTACTCCTCTTGAGCTCTAAATAATGCGCAAAATGTGAGTTTGTGCTTATGCATGTGGATGCGGTGCTGTTTGGAATTTTGGATACTCAACTTTTATGTCTGCTGGTGGTTAATTGTGGAGGGATAGCATGTAAGAAAATAGTGCAGAAGGTAGTCTCACACCTGAGGAGTTGCAGCTGTACTAATCACCAAAGATTAGGAACAGGCCTGCCCTAAACAGGCCACAGCTGTGTCCAATAAGAAGATGAGTGCTGCAAAAGAGTTGCAGTTTGGTGGTGCAGTGAAGAGAGATGGAGTTTGTTGGTTGTGCTGTGAAGAAGGAGTCAGTGCTGCAAGGAGATGGCCATGAGAAATCACCAAGAAGGTATGGGAACCTTTGCAATAAGAGGACAACAGTTAATAGGTTGTTTTAAGTAATGAGTTTTCTAAAATATTAATGTTTTATTTAGTGAAGCTGTCTGGACTACTGGTGCAAGCAAAGAAAACACAGAAGAAATGGATATATAGATTTTAGTTGTTGGTTTTTTGGTCTTTCTGGTTGTTTGTTTAGTTTTTTGGTATGGATACATTGTATCCAACGCACGGCAGTGTTTGCAGTTCATTGAAAGAAGAGGAAATGTTCTCTGACTTTAAAATCTTTTTGAATGGCCAAGTGGAATTGCTGGTCAGATGAACCATTGTTACTTTTGTGACTGTGTGGATGATAACCTGGGCTATCTAGCAGTCATTACTGTTTGCTTCATCAAACATGTTTAAGAAAAGCTCCCTGTTTCCAGCATGGGTTTTTAACTTTCAGGGATGAAGTTTATATGCTAATAGAAGCCATTCACATTTTTATTTCTGAGGCAGCAAGCATTCAGTCTTGCCCTAGTCTGTGGTGGTTATTGTAACTGGAGAGTCCTTGATATCTGAAGGTTGTAGTGTGTTCATACTGTGTGTACCTGAGCCACAGTATGTGGCTAAGCTATTAAGTATTTTTGTTCAAAACAAGCTGTGAATCCTGCCCTGTTTTAGTTCTTGTATTTCAGTGTGAATTGTCATTGTTTTCTTTTAAAGAATCTTACATAGGCCACGCTTATTCCAAAAGATTGGTGAGGAATGGCATCTTCTGTTCTTTGAAACTTTTAGAGATTTTCTCTTGATATTGCCACTAATAAAAATAATTCAATTACTGTTTTTGCTGTGGCCCAAAGTAAAAGAGGGTTAAGAATTTGTTAAATTTAATGTAGTTTAGGGTGGCTGTGTGTCTTGAGCTTGTGTCCTGCCAACTTGCATCATTCTTTTGGAACAATAGGTTTTTGTGCTTGTTTTTTCTTTGTTTCTGTTTCAATGACTCATCTCTGTTGGTACAGTTACTGAATCACAAATAGAAGTGAACACTGAAAGCAAAATATTCTAATCAGCTGTGTATTTTTAAACTTCATCTATGTTCTTAATTCTTCAGCAGCGTAATAGAGCAGGTTTTAATGTATCTTCAGCCAAATAGGTTAGCCACAGAGGTTTGTCCGCTTAACAGGAGCAATTTTCAATTATGCTCTTTTAATGCTGTTAACTATTAAAAGCTTTGTGGTTGCATTAGTTAAAAGGTTCAGGAGGAACATGTGTAGCTACTGATGTGTTCTGGTTTCAGCGTATCATATTTTGTAATTTTATTGTTAGGGTCAAACTAATACTCATTTTCCAAGGTAACTGCATTAGGTAAATTGTATAATCTCAATTAAAGTGCTTATTTATTGCATAAAGGTATGTTTCTTTTCTGCCTTTTCATCTTAGAGTTTTATGGTTATGGTAAAAATACCTAAGCCCTGGGCCTAAAGATAGAAATTTGAGCTGTAATAGTTTTCCACACTTTATCACTTTGCAGAGGAAAAAACCATATTAATTGATACTCTTAAACTTTGTAATTTTGAGCATGTGATACTTAGAATGAACAAACATTTGCTATTTCACAAATGGGTGATTTCATTGCAAAATGAAATAACTGTAGTAAGAGGTAAATTAGAGATTAAATGGACATGTTACAAATTGACATACTTTTAGATGCTTAGTTGTGTGTTGTTACACAGCTGTACTGTATCTAGTTACACTTAACCCTCAGTTGCAGGTCATCAGTTGTCATCCTTTGGTTGTCCATTTCTGAAACATTTCTCAAAGCTATGTGTGTGCATGCCCCTTTCCTGGCCCTTAATTTTAGCATATTCTGGCCACTCTCCATAATATTTGATGGAGGACTCAAATATGCTTTATAATCCTAACCAGGCATGTTTTCTTTCTTCATTTGCTGTAGCAGATGCAGTGTTCATCAGTGCTGATATAGCTCAGAGTACTCACACACATCACTGTGACTCACTGAGCTGCCATGTGCTCATTAAACCACAAGAACTGGTCCTAGGAGGATAAGTCTTAACTAAGGCAGTTCAGCCATAAATACCACTTGGAAGTTGTGTACACAGGTAGCTGGTATAGTTTGGGGCAGTGGCTACAGGCTGTGTGTCTGCTCTCTCATTTTGTATTTCCTGTCAGGGAGAATTTGCTGTTGAGCCGTACACTCTGAGCCTTCTGGCTTCAGGGTCAGTGGAGTGATGGCTGAAATCCTGGTTATTGAAGGAGTTAATAACCTATGGAGAAAGCATTAGTTTTGGAGAATTAATCTGATCCCTGTTAATATGGTACACAGTATTGCATTGGAATTTGAGAGTATTTATTTCTGAAAGCAAACTGGAATTTACTTATTCATTTGCGTTTTTTTGCCACAATAGGATTATCTGCCTCAGAGAAAGAAATGATGGATGTATTTTATATGTCTAAAAATATATGGATATGCCTCCCCACAACCTGTCAGGAGGGCTGCATGCCAATCCATATATATATATATATATATACACATACATATATATGTATTTGTTTATGCTGATAATAACCAAAATATTCTATCTTTAAAGTATTGTAAAACAAAAAGAATTTTTTGTTCTTTTAAATTTACTATTCAAATTAGATAAAGATTGATAAGGAAACCAAAATATGTTTTAAAGATTTTTTTTTTTGTGTAGTGTTCTGTAGGTATTGCCTTGTTTTTCATCTGCAGTTTTCATTTGCTCTCAGTTTCAATTTTGAGCAGTGGCTCTGATCTTCTACCTCGTGATTATAGAGGGAAGTAGGTGGAAAATAAGTGGGACACACAACTGCTATGTCTGCTAGCACTGAAATCATGCAAGGGTAGGTTAAGAAGTCTTGTATCTGTCTTACAGGATCCAGCTTCCTGGGTAAATATTCACCACCTGGAGTATACAGATGGAGGAATCCTGGACCCAGATGATGTGCTGGCAGATGTTGTGGAAGACAAAGATAAGGTAAAGCTTGTATGAAAATGTTATGTGTCTTTTCAAGTAACAAATGCTGCTTTCTTATTTCTTGGATATATGGCAGGTGAAATGGATGTTAAATATTCTTAAACACGTCTGCCCATAACTGCTGTAACTCTCCCCTTTTGGAGCAGAATGGAGGAATGGGAAATATGACTCAAGCAGTGAGAAGAGAAGCCTGACAGGGTTCACTTAGGGCTTAACCTTTTAATGCAGTTCTGTGTTTCCTTTTATTTCTATATTCAAATACCATGGTGAAAAATGTGGGTTTTACAAGAATTTTTTTCTTTTTTATGCCACTTAAAAATAAATGCTGTGTAAAATGTCTTTTATAATCGCTGCCTTTGCATGGAATTAAGTTGTTGAGAATCATTCAAATGTCATGGTTGAGAGTGACAAAATGGACAAATCTTGTGATGACAAGAACAGCTCCTTGAACTGTTAAATTTTGAGAGGAGTTCCTATGATTTGCTACTGAAAGTCTGAGCAGGCCGCTGATTCATTTTAAAAGCTGTGAGTCTCTAAATTTCAATTAAAATAAGACAAATTTCTTGTCTGGGTAGTAGTAATTGCAGAGAAATCTTTTAATTTTATTTTTAATTGTCAGAAAAATTTAGTTTTAGGCAACTTATTGGCGACTTATTCAGCATAGAGAAGGAGGGGTATTATTTATAAAACTTTGCTGATTTTATCTTTCTTTTTTTCTTCCTAAAATCAGAAGAACAAAAATTAATGGCTTTAAACTGAAGATCCAAATATGGGATATGCTTGTGCTTTTAGATAAATTGCTTTGTCTATTTAAAGTGCCATATGCTTGATGACTTAAAAAATAATTTAGTATATTGCAAACAGAATTGGTAGTTTTGTATGCTGTGTTGATTCCTCAATGACTTAAAACAAAGCAGAACGTTTTATTTATGATTAATGGGATGCTGCTTCTTTGTATCTTAGAAAATTGTTTAGGGTGTACTTCAGTGTCATTTAAGGGTGGTTTGTGTGGGAATTTTTAAAAACAGTGGAACTGTATATTTTCTTTTTATCATATTTGTGTTTCTTGCTTGTCCATATTTACTGAAAGTACACTTAAAGCCCCTTAAGACTTTTTTTTAGGAGTGTTTGGAGACAAAAGGATTGAGTTCTGAAATTGAACAGCTGTGTATAAAGAATACAACCATAAGCATAAGATGTCATAAAATGAGATATTACATCAAAGAGAAATATTTTGCTGGTCTCATTAGTTAACGAAAATTAGCACGTTTACCCAGGATTTTCTCTGAAGTACTGGTAGAGGAGCTCTTGTGGAAATGTGAGCATCAATGTGCAGAACATTTGATATGCCATGTAGTTTTTAACTTGTGACCAGAGCCTGTGCTATACCTTGTCAGTGGCTGTCACTGACTGTGTAGCTGAATAAGCTTCTAGGTCACAGCTGTGGGTCTAAGCTTCCTCAGTTATGACAGTGCTAAGTGAGGCTCTGAGGCTGCCTTAGGGAAAACTCGCTGGGAAACTTGAGTCTTACTCTTTGAAGTGGTCTGGTGTGGTTTAGGAGTACAGCAAACGCCTCAATTTTTCTTCCTCTGATATCTCAATTACAGGGGATGTATCACTGTCATCTTATTTTCTTCAGAGTAGCTTGGTGAAACAGGGATAAGAGACTTGCTGAACAGAGCAGCTGCAGTGAAAAATCAGATTTTTTTGATTAAAGTAAGGGAGAATGTTTTAGGGGATCTGCTGGTCTAAGAGGTTGAAAAATTCTTTCATTTGAGAGTGGAATTGGACCATAGCATGTGTAAGGAGCTGTCCATACTACCTACTTACAAAGTTTGATATGATCTGATACCAAAGAACCAGCCCTATAAAAGGCTTACAAATAGTTTTGATAGCTTTACTGGTTCCTGTTAGTCTTTGAGCCTTCACCAGTGTTATTTCACACTGAGAATCTCTACTAGGGGATCTTTTAAGCTTTGCAAAAATGGGGAGGAGATGATCAGGTCAGATTGGCCTGCTATCTTATTTGGTGTTTAAAGTCCCTGAATAGATGGAGGAATTTTTGGTACATTCATCTCTGCTTGCCTTTGGTTATGATTATCTGTATATGCAGTAAATGAATAGGCCACAGGTTTGTTGCTCCCTTGTCCTTGTGATCCTTTGCTGTTCATCCAAGCCAGTGACAGAGTTTCACATTAAATCAGTCACTCTCTATAAAAATAAGCTTGCACTTAACCTCAGTGCCTTTAACCAAAGGTGTGTTTGGCACTGCTTACCATCAAACTCTTCTTCAGTGGCAGAGGAAATGCTGCTGCTTTTTGAAGAGATAATCTGCTCTAGATCGTACTTTGATAGGAGTAAATTAGCTCAGTTTCTTCAGAGGAAAATGTCTTTGCTAATCTATTGAATTCTTTCACTGTGACAACAAAACAGGCAGAGTGCTATCAGATAGAATTTATTTGGAATTTCAAAAGCTTTTGACAGTCCTTAACAATAGACTGTTAAGGAGGCACAACTACTCATGAGGTAAGCAGCAAGTGCTGTGGTGGGTTAGTGAATGAATGGGAGGGAACCAAAAAACGGAGTAAATGGTGAAGTTCAGCCCTGAAGTAATGGCGCTGGAATGTGTAATGCCCATCACTGGGAGTGGCAGTGGTTTTGAGCTCTGCTTACATTAACTTCCTGACTTCCTCTTGAACTCCAGATTAATCAAAGTTCAACTGTGCAGCTGTCAACTGCACAGTTATGTTGGACAGAGTGGCATTTTTTAATTGCCTATAAAACAGATCTAAATTAGTATTTCATAGGCTTGGTAACATGTCATGTGAAAGTGCTTTGGAAATTCTGCTGGCCGAGAGTCTCTCTTGCTGCTGTTGCCTCAGCAATAATCTGTGACCTAAATTGGTTGTCCAAAGCTAGTTGACATAGTTTTGTAGAATAGCTTTAAAATAGCTTGTCTTCAGCACATTATCCAGCAATTGGTTCATGTCCTGATATTCTGAATGATGAATTAATTAAAATCCCCAAATTTTGTCAGTTGAATAAGAACGTGCTATTTAAATTGTCTGATTTTAATGTTGAAGTTATAAATAGAGTCCTCTTTGTATACTGTTCTTAGCAGATTTCCCACTTGAAATGAACTCTTCAGCAAGAAAATGTTCTGAGAAAATTTCTTTACTGTGTCAAAGATAGAGTACCAAATGTTTCCTTTCATGGAGGTGCCTGGCACATGTCTGAAATGCATAAACTTAATATAACGATCTAAACTTGCTGCTGATGTTTATATGGAATCATGTTTTCGTATACTAGCAAACACCTGCGGAGGCTAAGATGATGTAAATGAAAGCCTGCGTTAGGTTAAAACTTGCTTTGCTTATAGGACAGCAAGCTTCCTCAATCAGAACAGTTCTGCTTTCTGAATAAATGTAGGGGTCTACAAGGAAAATAGATTTTATATCAAACTTTATATGTATATATGTGTTCATATTTTGACAGGATTAAATACAAGCAAAGCATGTTTACAGGTGTGCTTTTTTAACAGAGCCCTTCTGAAGTAGGAGATGGTCTGCTGTCAGGGTGCTGGGGGTTTTTTTGGATTGTTTTGATTTTCTTTTGTAGGGTTTTTTCATCTGTTTGTTTGCTTTTGTGTCTTTTTCTTGTTGCTTGGTACTTTTTGGTTTTTGTGGATATTTTGGGTGTTGTTTTCTAAGACTGTGTTTGCAAGGGCAGTATTGCAGTAGCTACAGTTGAGCCAACAAAGCTGCTGAACGTTTTTGTGAAGGTACATTTTCTGATCAGTGCTGATGTTGAAAGATTAGGCATGTCGTCCCAGGAGGTGATGTGGCTTTAAGCTCTCCAGGGACTTGTTTGTTGGCAGTGCCGCTGCTAACGGTGGGGGGTGTTCTGTGGTGTGGGGTGGCTTTTTTAGAAGTGGAAGAAATAAAAAAAGTCATTGTGATGGGCAGTGTGCTGCCACTGAAATAGCAGGATAACAGTATGATCTTAGAAATTTAGTTTTTTCTTGGGTGTCTTTGTTAAATATAGATGAGTAGGGATTTTTAACAGCAGCAGAAGCTTTTGAAGGACACAAAGCAACGTCAGTGAAATGCTGAAATAGTGACACTATATCAACATTTGTAGTGACTGCAACTGTCATTTAAGTGTTTCTAATGATGATATCAGGTAAATGATATGAATTAAGTGTAGCTCAGACACCTATTTTAGCTAAGCATTTAATGAAATATTAAATGGGAAAATCAATGAGTTCTTCGCAGCTCACTGCAGCAGAAATGCAATATTGAAAAAACATGTCTCCTGGATGGTCTCCTACTGCTAGGGAAATCAGCTGCTGGCTGTTCAAAATGGCTATTGGGCCCATGCATGCTCCTGATAAGAAGCTCTAGATCTGGCTGAAGCTTTTGTCACAAATGCTAAGTAACTCTTTGAAGCCCTACTTCAGACAGAAGCCTTTGCAGGTAGCTTTAGTTTCAGTGATGATTTTGCAAGTGTGAGGCTGGTTTGGAGAAGATTTTTCAACAAAGCAATAAAAATAAAGCAGATGTTAACTTCAAGACTGATATAATTATACAAAAGAAATGTTTTTCCAGGTAGAAAAGTATGCTGACAGGCGTGTTTTCTGCCAGTGGATTTGGAACTTTTCTGTTGTTTGCAGGCAGGTTTAGTCACTGGGAGTGATGGGTGTCTGCGTTTAGCACTGTAGAGCAGTTATTTTTTGACCTGGATTTGACTCTGTAGACCTTGAGGGTTGTCATTTTGACTGTGGAAGTGATGGCATACTCTAATGTGCAATGTGTATTTAAGTTATAATGAGCTAATTCTACCTTTGATCAGTTTCTATTCTATTCAACCATCAAATTCCTCATGAAAGAGAAGTGAATCAGAGCCACGGTAACCCTTAGGTAAATATAGAAGCTCTAACTGAAGTCTTTGAGGTGATAAGGAAAATTTCTACCTCAAGATGAAAAATGGCAACATTAAGTGAGACATGAGAAGGGGGCAAGTTGATAGAAAAGTCTCACTACTTTAAATAAAGGCCTGGGTTGCTCTGAGGCAGTTTCTTCTCACATGGACTTACAGCATTGCTGCTTTAAAAGCTTCCCCTGGATGCAGGTGGCAGAGGCCTCAATACTGTTTTAAGTTACCTCCCAGTGTGTCAGCAGAGCCTGTGAAAGTCATGCTTTGCAGCTTTTTTGTTGCATGACATGATTCTCAAATACATGATATAGTATAGTATGCAAATAATGCATACTTGAGTTAGAGAAAAGCTGTTCCAACTCCAGACTTCTAAGTAATTGAGTGTAATTGAGCTCTCTAGGGTTTTGTAACTTTCTGGTAACTGGGGTATTGACTAAAGGGGTTTTTATTCTTCAGTTTGTTGTACAATAGTATATTTATGTGGGAAAAACTGGAAGAGATGTGAGACTTCATTACAGCTGAAAATTTTTGCCTATGGAAGCTTATGCTGCAGTGTTTTTTTTATGTAGACTCCTCTACAAATTACTGCGTATTGGGCAAGTTTTCCTTGGAGAAGTTTAAAAAATCCCTTTTTTATAAGAATGTGGGAGATGTGTCTGTTAGCACAGAAAGCAGTTTGGTGCTGTTAGTTTCATGTAATATGGAGGCAACATTGGAAGTCTGCAATGGACAGGATAGTTCAAAATGGTGTGTTATAACTTGGATGATTTGTGTCTTTCATAAAACCTGAATCAAAAAGAAAGAGGAATCAAAGAAGAAAAAAATTACAACTTTTCTTCCTTTTAAAGTGGTTAATATTGTTCTGGACCAGGGCTTTGACACAATGTTTTATGACATTTAGTTGGTTAATACCATGTCCTGTTATTGCTCTAATGCATGTGCTCTTGCTGACTGTTGAGCTGGCTGCAGGAAATACACACTTCAGACTTCTGACACTTAGGGCTTCTGTCTTGGTTATGCTTCTGTAAATTTGAATGCCTTTTTGGGAAAATGGGTGTTAAGAGGCCAATTTTGATGTTTAGTTCCTTGCTGTTAATGAGGTAAACCAAGGGATTAGTAGATCAAAAAGCCTGTTGTGATCAATATGAGGAAAATAAACTTGCAAAAATTTGGCAAAACTTGTGTGTAAGGCCTGCTGTTCTTTGATTTGACTTTAATGCCTTTTTGGTTTTTTTCCCCCCTTATTATAATTGTAAAGTTATGATTAGTGTCTCTGCCAGAATATGTGTAGCTGTTTGTGACTCTTCCTCACTGCCTCTGGTTTTGTGTTTCTATTTTGTGATTTCAGTGATGAGGTACTACAGGTACCCAGAGATCTTAAAATTTTATTAGCAAAAGGATAACTAATTATGCCTTCTTCTTTCAAATCCTTAATTGTAAAAATGAAAATAGATTTAACTTATATTCTGAATAGCATGTTTACAACCTCCAAAAGCGTAATACAGTATGAACAGATTTGCTCAAAGTTTACAGTACTTCTTCATTGTGTAAATTCTTTGTAATGTTTCAGTTATTATATCCAATAATCAGGGTTATTAGGATATGAAATTGTTATTGCTGACAGTATTTGTTTATTTAAATATTCATATGTAGTTCTGAGTGATGAAGTTATAAAGACAAAACAGAATTGTGAATAAAAGCTCCACGCCATTTCTGTTCTGTCAAGGGAGTCCCAGTAGAGACTCTTCAGGTGTCTGATGGTTAGCAATAGATCATATGTCCACAAGGAAGGGAAGTATTAGGGCATATTTTAAATAATAACCTTTATCCTTGGTAGCCCCTAACGGTATGGAACTGTGGGACGCAAGAAAATCCAAGAACAAAACGGGGTGTCAATCCTTTTGGGCTGCATTAAAGGAAGCATTGCCAGCAAGCTGGGGGAGGTGTTTCTCCCTCTCTATTCTGCTCTCACGAGACTCAGTCTGGAATACTGAGTTCAGGTCAGGACTCCTCAGCACAAGAAAGATGTGGGCCTGTTGGAGAGGGTCCAGAGGAGGCCCACAAAGTAGATTTGAGGGAAGGAGCACCTATTCTGTGAACACAGGGTGAGAGAGTTGGGATTGTTCAGCCTGGAGAAGAGAAGGCTCCAGGGAGACTTCATTGCAGCCTTCCAGTGCCTAAAAGATGATAAAAATGAGGGAGAGAAACTTTTTATTTGGGAAGTTGGTGACAGGACAAGTGGAAACGTTTCTGAAGTAAAGGAGGAGACAGATAAGATATCAGGAGCAAATTCTTCAGTGTGAGGGTGGTGAGGCACTGGCACAGGTTCCCCAGAGAAGCTGTGGATGCCCCATCCCTGGAAGTGTTCAAGGCTAGGCTGGATGGGGCTCTGAGCACATCCTGGTCTGGTGGATGGAGTCTCTGCCCATGGCAGGCATATAGAACTGGATGATCTTTATGTTCCCTTCCAACCAAAACAATTGTATGATTTTTCATTGATTGTAATAATGACTTTTCTTGTCATCTTGACAAGGCTTTTGGACTCATTCAAAAGGACAGCACTGATGCTTGCTCAGATTTTCCACTGAGTTTGTCTAGGGTTTATCAATAGTTCAAAATCAATCAAACAAAAGAAAGGCATTGGGGCTGGAGTTGTTCTTATAGAGAAACTGTAGACCTTGATTTGCTGGCCCTTCAAAGAACTAAGATGGAGTTTTGTTTTTACTATTGACAAAATAATATGTAAACCAGTCAAGCTGCAGCCTATTTTTAAAAACATGTTTTCACACTTTTCAGGAGGGAAAAGTTTCATGCAATTTTGAGCCATTGCTTGTTTAGGAAACAGATGTCTGATTTCACTCTTTGTAGTAGGATACGCTGTAAGCCACCATATACATATAAATATATACAAAAAAGGATATTTTGGTAGGAGTTGGTCTGTTTATTTCTGACATAGGGTCTGAACTGTAAATACCAAGGGGAGGGGTCAACAAACCACTGTTGTTAGTACTTACTAAGCAGCACTTTATTTTAGTAATGCACTGTCTTTTAGAATACAGATTATGAAGCTTTGCATTTTTATGAAATTTGTTTTAATTTATTGCTGCAGAGGTGCCATGCATTATTCAAGATTATAAAATGATTTGGATTTCAGGAGCATTTGGATTTGCTGATGAGGATTTCAAGCTGTGTAATTATGAAACTGTATGCACATGGGTTGGAAGTTCAGAACTCATTAGTGTAATCATTGAAATAACTGTTTTTTAAGTGTGGTATTACATTCTGGGATGTGCAATTACACTATCATGTGCTTCTGGTTACTGGAAACATTCTTGTTATAAACTTCAGGTCTAGCAATATGCTTCAAGATAAGTTCGTAACTTTAGGAACAGATACATGGTCAGATGTTGCTTAGATTGTTAAAGAAAATTCAATTTTATAGACTCAGAGCTGTAGCAAGATGACTGTATGCATAAATTTGCCTCCTGTTTATCCTAGAAGAATTTATAAGCTTTTACAAATTTTGTGATGTATAATGTATTTTTTCTGAAAATAGATATCTTGTAACATCTTGCAATGGTTACTTATTTCAGCTCTATCTACTTCAGCAGTAGTGTGTGCATGAAGGTTCCTACCAGATGGACACCTCAGTTTTATTTTTTTCCAGTGGAATGTTTGTGTTTGAACATTCTCAACTGTGATCTCTTTCTCTGAACATCTGTAACTACCAGATTTTTTCCAAAAAGTGATAAGTATTCCATTACTTGTTTCAGATTTTAAAAAAGTTAAGTAACTGTGACAGTAGACCTGTGACACTAATAAAATTCCTGGTAGTTTTGGAATAAGATTTCCCATTTAAATGCTAAATGGGAGGTTTTGGGAGTTAAATTTCTCTTCATGTAAATTTCTCTTGATGTAAACTTGTGCTTTTCTAGTTTGATGTTCTTTTGATCCCTCTGATCTGTGTTTTGGCTCTTCAGAATATTAAAAACAGAGCAACGCAGAAAGTTTGGGACCTGGATCTCTTAGTTTTTGGGGGGTATTCAGCTGCATAGCTATGACACTTTCTCTTGACCTGAAAATGTGTTTTGTCATCTGGGCGCTAAGTACTGTAGCTAATTGGTGGTCTGAGAAGTGAGGCTGTCTGGTTTCTGTTCCTTGCACAATGAAACGGGTGGAGGGAGTGAGGGAGGTCATTCTAAGTGCATGTGGCCACAATGAACTGAATGAACATTCAGATTTCCTGATGAAAAGAAGCTTAATATCTCTTTGTGTAAGCATAACCTGGTGGAAGAGTTACTCCTTCTTAGTGATTTTCCTTGATGTAACAAATATTTGGAATTATGTATACACGTGTTGATGCTTAAGTGTCTTTAAGCACACACATGTTAATGCTTACCAAGGGAGTAATATGCATTGTAAAATGCTGTAGCCTTGTGGTGGGAAGATAATTTGGTGGATTGTCTTGCTATATAAAGTAACCTGAGCTCTTAAATACTTCCACGTAGGGGTTTAATTATAATATGTTTTGGAAGCTGAGAGAATTGGGGTTGTTCAGCCTGGAGAAAAGGTGGCTTCGAGGAGATTCATTGCAACTGTTCAGTACTTTTAAGGGGGCCTGTAAGAAAGGTGGGGACAAAATTTTTAGCAAGGCCTGTTATAATAGAACAAGAGGTGATGGTTTTAAACTGAAAGAAGGCCAATTTAGAGTAGATGAGAAGGAAGAAAATTTTTACAGTAATGGTGTTAAAACACTAGAGAAACTATTTATGATACTACTGTAGCAAATATCCTATTTAGATTGAATGAGGGAATGTGTTTTAGTTCCCTTTTACAGTTGGGACTCCAAAGATTCTTTCAGTACAAGGAATTAAACACCCACTGTGAAATCCTTTGTTTCCCAGTGGTGAAGGAGAAGTTTTGTACTGGTATTTAATTCCTTTTTAGACTGTGCTCTGGCCCAATGAATTGATGTTGTTCCGGGTACTGAAGTTTTGGGAAAATGCCTCAGTATAGTAAGGTTTCCTTATTTTATATCAGTACACAACTCCTGTATCAAGTTCTGTTCTTTTAAGTCCTCTGGCTCTTCTCTTTGGAAAGTTAAAGCTTGTTTAAAGTTTTGAAACACTGGTAGAAATCTGACTTATATTTCAGCAGTTGCAAACAATTTGTAATGGGGGGTGGTGTACTAGGGAGATGCCTAATTCCACTGCTATTGTGAAAGCAAATACCTCCTATAAGTATTAAAACAAAACCAGCTCAATTCTTGTGTGCAGGTTTGAGTCATCAACCCTTATTTTATTTAGGGCATAGTGGCCATGTTTGAGGAAAATACGTTGTAAATTGCCTATGAAAATGTACACATAGAACCTTGCACACATGTGCCAACTTCTTGAGGTATGCAATATGGAGTTTAATAGCAAGCCTATCCTAGTTAACTTCAAAAGTCAGAGAAGGGCACTGGCTCCATACTTCAGCTCAGGAGGCAGCTTTGTGGTTGAAGCATAGCTGAATCTTAAGAATAATTGGAATTTACTTGTTGTTTAAAACCATTTTGGACAAGTGTGAAAGAAGTGGTGTGAAGAGCAAAGATGTTAAACATGATTTTTAGAGTAGGCTTCCCATTGCCTTTGAGGACAGGGACTGTCATGGAGAAGGAAGCAATGTATCTCCAGAACAGCTGGGGGTGGGCTGAGCTCACAGAGGAGGACAGACATTTCTGGCTGTCAGAGTCTGGGTTCCTGGAGGAAGACCAGCCTGAGAACTGTGAGTGCAACTGTGCCGGTGCTTTCTGCTGTTACTTTACCACCTAAGGTAACAGCAGAAAGCAGTGACACAGTTTCTCCTGTGGCCAAAGAGCAGCTGCAGAAATGCTGACTTCTGAGAGGTTGTCATGTACTGTTCCCTCTTTCGGGACAGAATGCTGGAACTGGAGGAAAGAATTTAGGACATCTAGGCTACCTTTAGCTTGTTCTTCCTGGCTTCCTGTACCAGAAGAACCCTTAGGATAAAAACATTTGATAAAGCACTGCAGGATAATTGTGGCTGAATAAAATATAGCTTTTACTTCTCGTCTATTTAAAAATACATTTATGTTTGTAAAAGGACGTAGAATTGCAAACAATATATGGCAAAGGGTAGTTCTAAAAATGAAGTTGATTTGTTTTTACCTTGGTTGAAGTTTCTTTTTTTCTGTTGCTTTTTGTTGAAAATTGAGTTGAAGACTAGCAATAGTCAAAATGCATGAACAGCTAGCCAAATACAGATGTGCATTATGTGGTTTCCTATAACAGCATTCAAATAGTACATTGCGTTATACCATTGTTTTTGCAGAGTTGCATTTCTTTGTGGTTTGTGATTTTTTACTAATTAAAACTAGACAGTTTTCAGTTCATAGGGGATTTTTTTGGTTATTATCTTCCTGACGGAGCCATTTCATGTTGTCTTTGCTTTTTCAAACAAAATAAGAGCTAACTTTTCGATGAACTCAAGTTCTATGCTTATGAAACTATTTAGCAGGCTATAGTAATTATAGTAATTAGGTTTTTTTTAAAGTACACCTTTTCCAATGCATTTTTAAATTTAAGGTGTAATTCTCAAGGATAATAAAATGCACCACGGTAGATCATGCAATCAAGTTAATGTAATCAAGTTGCTAATAATTTTCTTGGAAGAACTTCTGTTAGAGAAGATGAAGACTTGTTCTTCTTTTGCTGAAGAAATATCTTCATTTGCTGTGATTGAGGTCCTAAGCTTAAGCTGCTAGGTTAAGCTTGACCCAGTGGCACTTTCAAGTTATGATTGCTTGCCTTCCTGGGACTACACAAAGATTACTGACTGATAAGAAATCAAAGAAGTGAATTTCAGAGAACTGAGATTTTCCTGATCTTAATGTTTTACGTGTTTAAAATCTGAGGAATCTTTCATATGGTGCTAATGCATTTCATATTAACAGTTCTGAAAGTTTTTCTTAGAAGACATGTTTCTTACATCCTTTTATGTTCAGCCTTTAAGGAAGGTTTTTCCAAAACTTTCCTTTATGTCTCATATCTCCCTGTAGCAGTCAAAGCCTCAAGGAAAAAATGTGTATGATCAAGAAGTACCTGTGGGTCAGTGTAGAATAAGGATAGTGAGATGGACAAACAATGCAGCAACAGGAATTAGGTGTCTTAAGATACTTTGCTGTCCTTTTGTGACATTGCAGTTAAACCGCTGAAGGTAGATATGAATCGTATTATATAAGAAGCTTTGATCACCATGTGTGGTGTATTTAGTTTTCAAGTTACCAGATCTTGTATGAAGCTAAAACTACCCCCTGGCTTTATTTGTAATCCTTGTATAGCACTGTAGTTCTTATTTCTGTGCCTCCTCCCTGCAAACTGGTTATAGTAACTATTAAATAAAGGAGTGAAGAATTTCAATTTCTCCTTTTGGATAACAGCTTCTATTTTGTTATTCTGAATAGTAGCAGCATTCACTTAATGGCTATTTAAGTAACACCTTCACAGCTAGAATACTATTGAGTCTCATGTATAAACACAACCTGGGAAAATAAATTATTTGGAGAGAGTAGAAGTTAATCCAAGAAATAAAATACAAAGTGCACTTTAGCAAAGATTGGTTCTTTTTTCTTCTCTGTAAGATTCTTTTTTTTTTGTGAAGATGAAAGCCTACAAAGATAAAACATTTTTGTGTTTAGAATCCCTTTCTCAAAAACCTTCCCAGCATCATCCAGCCCTCACAAAGCTAGCCTGAGATACAGCAAGGGACTTACAGCTGTATAGGGTCTCTTTACATCTTACATAAGTGATTCACATTCCCATTTCTCTATAACCATTTTAGAATGCTGTCCCAGTCTTCTCATGCCAAAGTGAAGGTGGCAGCAGTTGCGTACAGCTGTGCTTCCATAGCCTTTTAAGTTTCCTTTGTCTCTGGAAAAGAGGCTTTTTATGGGAGCTGAAGGCTTCTCTTCCAGAAGAGGCACTCATAGACGGTGCATGTTTCTTAGGCTTAGTGTTACCTTAGCTGTGCTTTGGTGGCAGCCTTGAGCCAACCTAAGTGTGCATTTGATTTCGAATTTGTCCCCACCCAGTCCTGATGCTCTTGTCCTCTGAACCATACAAGAGCAGTTCTACATTTAAACTAATTTGACACAGGCGTAAAATCTAATTGTTTTTACCCAGAACAGTTTTCCAAATTAATTACTTTTGTGGGCTCTGGTTTTGCCAGAAGTGGTGAGAGGCCACAGTTCTGGGTAAGGGAAGGTGTTGGCTGATAGCATTTATGAAGTGCCCATGCTGCTGTGGTACATTGGGAGTTGAGTCCTGTTCTTTGCTTGCAATCACTACAGGAAGAACTTCAGTACCAAATTGTGTTGCTAAGCAATAATTCACTAGAATTGGACAATAGATGTCCTTGAGAAAACAGGACCATCTTTCACTCCTTTGACTGTGCTGCTTTGTTGAGCTGGGCTTTCTTTGCTGTAGTAGCTCACAGGTTTCAGAAATTTTGTTGTCATTTCACACTCTAATTTTTGCCACTGTCCTCTGATCAAGGAAATTCCATTTGTTTCTTGGAAGGCAGAGAATATATGAATAATTTCTATAATGACTTAGAAGTTGTGACTGAACATGTAGTAAGAACTGTCCTGTACCACTTCATGTACCTTCCTGCTCTGGCTGTTGCTCTTGTATCCAGTTTGTTTGGAAGTTCTGTCTGTTCCCCTGGAAGAAGGTATCTGCTGGCATAGCCTCTCATCCTGCCCTGCAGGTCTGGCTCTTAAAGAGGTTTTAGAATTAAGTTTTAGGACAGGTGTGTGGGCATTTAAAAAAAAAAAAAAAAAAAATCTGTGTACTGCTTCATCCAAATGTAGTTTGGCAACCAAGAAGCTGTGTTTCATGAAGTCAAAAATATTGCAGAGGACTTATTTTTCACCTCCTTGGACCAAAAGAAAAAAGATTTGGAGAATTATGCTGCAGCAGAAAGAGCTTTGGAGCTATGCTGATTAGCTGTGCTGCTTCAAAGTTTAGAAAACTTGATGATTGGTCACCATATAGGGGAGGAAAACCTGATAATTGCAGCAGTTGGAACTTCAACTTTCCTTCATTAAAACTAATGAGGATATGAATAATTCTACAGTCTGGAGGTCTGAAAAGCAGTACAAGACCTGGAAACAGAGACTGTGGGTGGACTGAAAAGCATGTTCTTGTGCTGTGATACTTAATTGATCAACAACTGTTTCAAAAATCCAAACTTGGACATTCCTGTCAGCAGGCAGTGGGAAAGTTATGTCAAAAGGTTCATAATGCTCTGGATCATTATAAACGTCGGGCACCAGGTGTTTGTGGGCTGCCTGCTTTTCTGCTTTAATTAACCATATTTTGGTAGTAGAACTCAGATTGGAAGTTAATATGCGCCAATATTGTATAAGACCTACCTGGCTGGTAACCTCAGAGTAGAAAAGTTGAGGATGATTATGTACAGCTTCCTGATAGGCAAAGGGTGGCAGACCGTTTAGACCTACATGCACACCTGTACCCCTATATTAATGCAGATAAAAATGTGGTGTAACTGCTGAAAATTCAGGTGAGAAGTGGTTTCTTGTGGCTTATGTATTTCTTCAAAAGTGAAATTTTGAAATAGTCCCAAATGCTTAAAGCACATGAGTAAATACTTCCAATGATTCCTTTTGCTGTTGGCTGTCTGCTTAGTAACACTAGCCACTCTGTGGAGGATAGCTGAAAATATAAACATAGTTTAAATATCTTCAAGTAATATAGAATAGAATTGAGGAAGAATTACAAACAGGGTTTGAACTATTTTTATCTTGAGTTAACATTTGATTGCATTATAAACAGTGGGTGTTATTGAGACTTCCAGTACTTGGCTTTTTCCCCAGTATATTCCTGACTTTTAGGAAAAAAACCCCACTAAACCCAGACTTGTACTGTGAACGTATTATAAACACCATCTTAATTGCCTGTTTAATTTTTCTGCAGTAGAGTTTCGAGTAGTAGAAAATAGTTTCATCCAGTTAATGGAAGACACATTATTGACTGAATCTGATGCAGAGAAAATTGAACTACCTTTTAAAACTGAGGAACTGTTTATTTCTGGTACAGTGTTCTGTAAGTGCAGACATTAGTAAAGATAATTCCTAGAGTCCTTCTATCCCAAGAAAAACCAAAGCATCTTTTAGCCCTCTATGGTCTTTATGTACTGTTGCTTGCTGCCTCTAATTGTTGGAACTGGATGTTACCCTTCCCATTTGACCTACAATGTACTGTATTTTGTCTGGGAAACTAGGAACAAGATGCAGTACTTGGCCTCCTGTGGAGAGGGTAGTGAATAGAATATCCTTACTATTTAGGGATGAGAGCAGATCCTTTCTTTGTCTCTTAGTTCTTGTGTTAGGCAGAGGCACCTAACATTTTTGTCATCTGGGATAAGGCAGCATTTGAAGAGTGATTGACATAAGTGCCAACAGAATCAGATCTAGGAAATGTCCTGTCTCCCCAGGTTCCTTTCTCCAAAAAGTGAGAGAAGAAGCCAAGCCAACAGCAAAGAGCCTCGAGGAAAAACTCCAAACCACCACTGCATTATGGAAATAGTAGCAGCAACGCTTGTTTAGCTGGACTAGGGAGCAGTGGTTTGCAGATTGAGTGATTTCAGTGTTTTCTATCTCTGCATTATAATCTTGCAATCAACCCCAAGAGCTTGTTTTGCAGTTTCTGCCTGCCCATCTAGCTCCAGTATTCTGTTCAGGGTGCAATTACTAGGCAATTCCTGATTCATGGTTTGGAAAGGGGTATGTTAATCTGGGCAAAGAACTGGCTACAGTCACTTGTTAAAGTGGGTTCTTGTACTTACCTGTTTGAATGTGCCCAGTGTGAGCTTTTTCAATGTTGATTCCTTTCTGATAAGTAAACATTGTCTAAATGGTCTGAGAAAACGTGTTAATGTCATCAGCTCTGAACTTTTGGAGAAGCTAAATAGGCTAAACTCAGATTACTCACTTCACCCTAACCTGCAGCCATTTTCCATGTCTTTCTTCATTCTGTCTGATTGCATTTACATACACGCTTACACCTACACATTTTAGTATGACATTCAGAACTGCATGTGTTATACTTGTGTTTATCTTACTAATTGTATAAGTGCTATTCATTGCATCAGATACCTACATTCAGCTCTTCTATACAGCTAAAGGATTAGATGGTCTTTGTGGTATAAACTAGTAGCTGTACAAACTGTAATCTCATTGACTGGTCTGTTACCTTTGCTAAATCTCTTTAAATCATGTTTTTAAGAGAACTTCCAAATGTGCAAATCATATTCCTTATGAATCTTAACTTTTTCCCATTAATTCTCCTGTTTCCAGCTGCTGTCTTGCCAGGAAAAATAGATACAGGACAGTTGGTTGGATGAGCATATTGCAGACAAGACCATTTCTTTAATGAAGTCTAACACAAAGTCTGAGAGGCTCTGTCAGAGTGGCAAACAACTGCTTATCCAAGCTGAGATTGCTTTATTTTGGCAGTCTCCTCTAAAACTTGGCAAAGTACTGGAGCACATAAGGGAATTCTTAAAAATGTGTGTGTGTATATATATATATTTATTATTTTCTCTTCACAAACAACAGATTTAATAAACCTTGTCACCTGTGCTTTATGGAAGACTGTAGGTGTAGAGTGGAATGAATTGCAAGTGCCAGAGAGTTTTTGAGAATATTCAAAATAACTTTGAGAGCATTTGTAATAATAAAATTTACTGTGAGTGGAAAAAATCTGCCAGAAATACAGTGTGCAGGGTTGTGGGTGTTCCATACCATGGAACTGTGCTTGGGTTAGGATGAGTCCTGCCCCAGCCCAGCTTGTCCCTGGGACATTGTCTCTCTTTGCATTGCCACCTTGCCTGCAGAGGAATTCTGTCCTGCCCTGGCTGCCTCCCTGGCTGGGCTGTGGGCGGCACAGGATATTGTGGTACTGTGGGTGGGTGAACAGCTGGCTGGGCAGCACCCAGTGGGACCTGGGCTTGGCCATGGTGTGCTACTGACTGATGAGCACACTAAATTGTGTGGCAGGGTTCTGTCCTCTTGTACATCTAAGGGCAGAGTGCAGATTCTGCTGGAGTCTGTTGCTCCATCATTTTAAGTCTTTGACCTGCATCAGCTCTGCTGCTGATTATGTGGTCAATCCCCTTGTGAAAAGTGCGTGGTGAGTCTGGCACAACTTGTGCTGCTTCTTTGTGTGTTTATGGATGTGTTGTGCTACTGTTCCTTTTTTCTCTAGCAGATTGCTGCTCCCATGTTCTCTTCCCATCCTTTTGTAACCTGGTGTGTGGCATTTGAATGCTGGTGGAATCATAACTCTTGCTCCTTTCATTCATTAGCTAACAGTGTTAGTGATTATGTAGTACTTCTGGCAGAGGCATGGTGCATCACATTTTAAAATGGTTTTGTACATGTAGTATAGTCAAAAAGAAAATTTTGTGAAAGAAGCCTTGAAAAGCCAGTAAAGCATTAGAATATTAATCATCATGTTGAATGCACTGACATTTTAAGCAATTAAACATCTTCAGGAGAAGGAAGAGGAAACTGTCAGATTGGAATCATGTAGCACTTCTTAAAATTTCTAGTAGCTAGTGTTTTGTTAGCTGGCTAGTACTGTGAAAAACAAAGTTGTAACAAAGTTTTTTATAGTGGATCTAAGAGACAGGTCTTTGAACTTATACAAGAATTGCCTCTTCTGTTAATTAGATATTGATGTGTTCTTCTCAGTTGTTAATTGCAAAGGGCTCTTTAAACAATTTCTATTTAGTTCAGTTGTTTGTTACTGCATGCATTGGCTTTCAGCAGTGCAAAATGTAAATAAACTTACTAGTTCAGCAGTGTGATCACATACTTTCTGTAATTTGGATAATGTATTTTGGGGTTTTTAAACTAGATTTTATAGCAAGGCAGCATCTCTTCATTTATTTATCTAGATAAACTTCAGTGTTTGGAGAAGGCTGTTCTGTGCAGTGACTTGCAATGTAATTACATATTGTTTTGAGTTTGTGCTATATATCTCAGTTGAAAGCCTCTGCTCCAGCTAAAGCTTGGACTGAATAAGCTGAACTAAGGGAGCTTTTTGGATGATACATGAATAGATTACTTGTCTTTGAAAAATGCAGAAACATTTGGAGGAAAAATCTAAGGTGAATTGAAATATTTTGTTTCTTAGATTTGATACCATTAGAACATGGAATCACTTGGCCCTTGTCTGTGATGGCTTTGGGTAATGGCTGTGGATTATTCTGGACAGTTGCTGGGCTGTGCAGGAGGAGCATTGTGCCTCACCACATGCTCCTTTCCCCATAGATTTTAAATATACTGTTTTTCAAATTTGAAAGAAGGGGTGCACAGCAGGACTTGCAAAGTATTTAAGGACTGTGTTGTAACTTGAGGGACTATGTGCTAGTTAAGGCCCTTGGAAGTGCTTTTGGTGGTGAAGGAACAAAAGATGAAGATATATTTGAACAAAAGATGCATTTCTATTGTTTTAATGGTACATGGCTGAAAAGTAGGCTTCCAAATGCTCTAGCACCTGATTCCCAGTAATTTAAGCCTGGTTATTTAAGTGCTTAACAGCTGTTAAGCTATTCTTTCTCTCTTCTACAGTGTTGAGGCAACTTCAAAGGGTTGTGTATGCTTACATGTACAAGAATACATGACACATGTATTTTAATTGTGGGAAAACGAGTAATTAAATTGACAAGACTTGTGGAGTTCTCCAGGTACAGATAACATTAATTTTGGCATTCACATGCTCGGTTCCATATGAAATCTAATGTGTGGATACATAGCTTTCAAGCCTCTGGTTCAGGAAACCTTATTTAGAAGTACTGGATTTTCCCTTTGAGCTTGGATGTAGTCTTCTTTGTCTATTCCTCTTTTTCTTATTCCTTTCCTGGAAAAAAACCCAGTGCTGTTGAATGATCCTAAAGTTGTCAGTTTTTAAATCTTATTGTGCTTGACTTTCTGGATGTTCAATGCACAGTCTGGGCTTGTTTTGTAAAAGTCTGAATGTTTCTGTGCATCATTCAGCCCCTCTGCTGTGTTCCTGTCCCAGGGTACTTGTGGGCTCTGGAACTGGGCTCTGGCTGAGATGGATGGGGGCAAGCTGAACTAGGCTTTTGCTTAATCTCAAGGATGGTGTCTGTGTTTTGTTTCTTGGGAGAAGGGAAAGGGACAGAAGAAGATAATTCAATTTTAAAACTCCTTACAGTTTTATGGAGTCCTCATCATAAGGACAAAAGTGAAAAATTTGGGGTATGTTTTGTGATTTTCTTTTCTGATGAAAAACTAAGTAAGTGTTTAAGAAGCTACATTTTCATTTATCCACTTGATGTCAATGACAGGAGCAATCCAGTACACAGCTTTTTCTTTTTAAAACACTGGTTTGCAGCCTACTTAAAAGCGTTTTTCCTACATGTGGGAAATAGTGAAGTAATTAAACACATTTGGGTCTATGCATAAATTTTCTAAAATTAACTGTCTCTTTCACACTAATCTTTCTTGTCTTTAATTGGGTTGAAATGTGTGAAAGGGAAAAAGGTTTGATAGGGAACTATTTTTCAGAGAGTAGTTCAACTACAGAGCGCAAAAAGAAGTTGTAAGACATGCTTGGGCCAGGGAGGCAGGAACTTTATGTTAAAAGGGAAAATAGTTTGATATTGGTTTCTTCATTGTTTTGACTAAGTCATCTGCTATTTCCATGCTTTTAAGCCTCTCACTCCAGGGAGTAATTCAGCTGTACTGCAGTTAGGAACAAAATATTCTCTCACCTGAAGAATTAAAAATCCTTAATCATCAAGTTGTGGTTACCACTTACCACATCATTACAAATACACTTTAATTAGTTCTCCTATTTCCCTTTTGTTTCCCTAGCAGTTTGCCAACCTATTCACTAACAGCAGTGCTGACTAACCTCTTCAGGCTTCAAACATGTCTCATTTATAAACTAATGCAGGACCCACATGCACAAAGCCTGAGAAATTATTCCAAAAGGTGCCCAACAGAAGGATGCAGGATTTCAGGGAGAAATGGAAATGTGATGGAAAAAGAGGTCACATTTAGGTGCGTATTATGCTGTAGCACAAGTGATGTAAAATAGTGGAATAAACAGTTGAAATTTTTTGATTTGTAGCTGTGACTCTCTTTTTGTGTTTTACAGCTGAGTTCTTATCCACTCTGTTCTCAGTGCAACTGTTTCCTGTTTGGAAATTCTTTTCCAGTATTGAGTAGGAAGCTAACTTACTTCAGGTGTATGTATATGTATTTTAACCCTGAAGCAAATGGTTTTGCACTAGGAAACTTTTACCTTCAACTCCATCATCTTTGTTTTCAAAGTGTGTTTGCTGTTATAATAAACTAATTTTTTCAGTTAACTGGAATTTATGAAACATATCTTGAGATCAGCATTCAGTCTTTCACCTGCTATAACAAATTTGAGACGCATGGTTTTGAGTTTTGTAGTCAACTTTTCACTTCTAAGTAAGTGATTAATCTTTCTCCTTGTCATGTTTTGTGTCACAGTAGCACTGTCATTTTCTCCCTCTGACAGCCTGACACTGTTTAAACATCAGTCTAATTTTGCACATAAGCCAGTTTTAGAGACAGAAAAAAAATCACGTGAGGCATGTCAACTTATTTTCAGAAGCAGCAGGCTTGCAGAAGGCACAAGTTGATCTGTTCTGTGTTGATTTCTGCTGACAGCAGGCTGTGGTGTTAAGCACATATAATAAAAATCAGTATTTCAGACAACAGAAGTATGGAGAATACATATCTTACTGTGCAATGAAAAGGCAAAGCTTGTTGGAGGGAGGGAGAAGGTGATGGAGCCCATATTTGACTGATTTGTACTGGTATCTCTATCCTTTTAGGGAAAATGTCTGCTTTATGCCATGTGTTTTAGGAATTACAGTTTTCTTAATATGCAGTACGTCCTGATACAAGCATTGCTCTTAGCCTTCAGCATTCGAGTCTTCACCTTGAGAATGGTGCTTAAATATGCTGATTTTACCCTTCTGCAAGTTTTGCAAGTTCACAGTAAGTCAGATGGGAGTCATGTTGAAAACAGAACTAAGTGATGAGTTAGGAATGGCTTCTGTCTCCCTCTAATATAGGAAGTCTTGGGTGCTGTTCCTTACTCTGTCATCTGAGACACATTTGTGCGGCATTTTCTTCTGGTTTTGTCCTCCAAGAATCAGCACTTTATGACAAAATGGGAAAATCCTGCTCTTTTGTTTCTTTATAGATTGTGTAAGAATCTAGAAGCAGCATCTCTAAAGGGTTGAAGGCATAGCTTTTGTTGAATGTCAACAGCAGTTTCCATATATAACTGTGTATAATATAAGTATTCTAGAGGTGTGTGGACCTGCCTAGAAGAATAACTAACCAGTATTTATGGTTGTAATGCTGTCCTGCTGAGAGAACAGCTAAAGAAATGCCATTATATCTAGATATTTTTAGCAAACAAGAGAAGACAGAAAAAGCTGAAAGCCTCTCAGAAAACTTTTGTCAAGGTAACATGATAAACATAATTATTCTGCATATTTCGTAGCTACTCACTTAGCTTTAATGCAAAACCCCCTGTATTTACCAGATCATAGTGATGTTGTTTACGTTATGTGGGTCTTCTGGAATAGAGTTGATGGTCTGTAAAATGTGTTGATAGGTTTTAAGTAAAGTCTTGTCTGTTCCATTTCCCTTCAAGTATCCTGAACCACCCCTGTGCCTTGGTATTGAGAATGACAAATAAATACAAGCTGAAGATGTTTTTATAGACAGACATTTCCTGAAATGTCCGATCTCCCTACTTTGGCCATGGGTTTGAAATTTTAATTTTTCATTTTTATTCACTCCCCAACTTTTGAATGTTTAGAGTTGCAAAGGAAAGCTACAATCTCAGAAATTTTTGTAGAGTTTATTGTAATCAGAAATAGTTTTCAGTTGTGTTTTCTGTGAGATCTTTCTTTGAGCACAGACAAGACAAACAAGTTATATTAAAAAAGGAAGGAAAATAATTAATTCCTCATGCATCCTGTTTTTCAAATGCTTTTGCAGGATAGGTGTAGAAAATTTGATATAAGTTGGAGAGTATTTGCAAACAAAAAAAAGCTACAGTCTGAAATCTGGCTATATGCTATATGGAGTTCTCTACCATGGGAACAATATATGTAAGTAATAAAATGCTTGGTGAATCCAGGAATTGTCTTTTCCACAAGAAGGATGATATTTTCTATGTTTTCTGTAAGCAAGTTTTCTTTATTTTATGTAAGAATACATGACTGAAAGGTACCTACCATTTAGGGGTTTTACTCTGGAAATGATATAGCAGGAAGTTTGTTTTAATATTTAGTCAGTGTTTGGTAATGGTGGAAATGTCTATTAACTGAATGTTATTTTTAAGGACAGGAATGAGAATTGGGAGAGAAAATCCTATGGAAAGTGGAAAAGACTTCATTTTTCATAGGAAAAGCTTTTTTTGTGGTGTATTATTGCCAGCTGCTGTGTACAGTTGTCTCATGGTCATTGCATTTTTTTTTAAATTTTGAGGCAATGGACTGTTTTATGTGTGTTCTTTTGTCTTGGAGGAAGTTAAAGGTGTAATAACTTTGGCTAAATAACTTTATTTCCAAGTTTATTCTTTTTTCCCTTAAATTTTGCTCAGTGTCTGGGCTGAAGTAGACATGTCAAATTTATCTTCTACCAGGGGTAGGAATTTGAAGAAACTGGTGACTTATTTTCTTTGGAGTCTGACATTAGTAGTATTTTTCACTTTCTTGTATGACACAAGGAACCCTTTGTTTTTAGAGCTGCTGTTGTATGTTGCCAAGCCTGGAAAATGGAGTAGTTTCTTGAAGGATCATGTAATCAGAGTCACTGCTTAAAGAAGTGTAAAGGCAACTGCTTGTGTAGATTCATTTCTTTCTTCTTCCTTCTGGATTTCCCTTCCTGCTATGTATACACTTTCCTTTCATCTGCAGATCAGAAGGAGAAAGTGTTGCCACTGAAGAGAGGGGTATGTCAGACTCCTTTGAGTCAAACATAAGCCTTTTCTTCTTCCTTCTAGACTCTCTAATATTAGTTGATCTCTCCTTGCCTCTCCTCTGGGTTATCACAAGCTGTTGGCAGGATCCAGTCTGTTACTCTGTCCGCTCAACACGTGTAACACAGCCCAAACTCAAAGTGTCATCGGGGGAACTTAGGGCCCTTAATTGGAATGTGTTACTAAAGCTGATTTGTGTTATGCTGAACAGTGGTTATTTGCCTGAGAGATTTCCTAAAATCAAGGAAAATGAGGGAGCTAATGAAGGTCTTTGATGTCTTCTTTACAGAAGTTAACTGATGTTTGGGTTGCCCATAATTAATTTCATCGTTCAAATTAATTTCCGTGAGCTTTCCAAATTACTAGTGTTGCAGTAGTTCATAGCTCTGGTCTTTCTATTGGGTGTTGGTCATAGCTGTAGCATGGGGAAATTCTGTTTGTGAGGGAGGGCAGCACAGTTGCTATTTGGTGGAAGAGTCAGCTGGCTTGGGAACAGCGTTGCTTTCTGGGTCTTGTCCATTGTTGCCACTCTGTCCCTGTGTCCTAGTGACTACACTGAGACATTTGCACTTTTCTCTTTGTGTCTGCTCACAGAGGTGTTATGTAGTTTATCACAGCCTGCAGGCATATGTGTGTCTAAAGAACACTGGCTTGAAAAAATAAGAGTTTTTGTTTATACAGTCTTCACTGATTCTGTTTATAGATGAATTGGTTTAAAATAATTTGCAGAATGATGAACGACAAGAGCATTGGACTCACCTTTAAAACTGTTATGTTACAAGTTGGCAACTGATTCTTGTGGAACCTTACAGTAAAGGCAAAAGACCCTGCAAATTCCATATCTGCTCCTTTTGCAAGAAAACTCAGATTTCAAATCTCATGAAACTATAAACTGTTGTTTAAATGAACTTGGATGCAGCTGTTATAAATCTGAATATTTAATCCTAGGATTGTATTTTAAATAACAAAATGAAGTGAGTTTTAAAAGCTCTTCTATTACATTATCCTTGTGCTAGCCCTATTCCGTCTTGAATCAGCATCTTAGGGTGAAAGTTTTGTGTGGTTTTGCTCTCCCTGAGGAGATTTTTTTTAATAGTGTTTGGTCCTACCTGTCTAAAATTGCTGGACTGTGAACTGGGCTTTTCTTTTAGCACACTCAATGTGTGTGCTTTCTCCGTTTCGCTTGGATTGCTTACAGTTAATTAAATTTATCATAAAGGAAAGCCCAACAGGAGCTTGGTTTGGACCAAGTAGACTGAGTCAGCACTTGTGTAACCAATACTTCAACATAGTTCTGTTACCGTATTTCCTTTTTCATTTAAATAGCTCCCTGAGAAAAGCAGTTGTTTACTTCTGTGTTTTGGGTAGGATTTCTTTACCTTTGAAAAATCTGTTAAAAAAATGTAAATGCTCCATGTTGTATTTATATTAAAAAAATTAATACAATGGAAAGGACTTTTGCATAACCCAGAGCTGTGGGTTCACTTGTGTTGAAATCGCATTGGATTTTCTCTACAACTAGAGAACAAAGTGAAGATTGTGTGTTGTACCAAGTGAAGCTATTGTCTATTGAATGAAATAGCCAGTTATTCCAAAGGAAATTTTCCTTTGTGGCTAGGGCTTTGAAGTACAGTGTTAGCAGAGGAAGAATAGGAAAAAGGGGGATGTTTTTGCCCATTATAATACAGTAAATGTCTTACCCTAGTGATGGCCCAAACAGCTATGTTGCACCTAATTTCATCTTCGCTACTGCTTCTGCTGCTGGGCAGCTTCAAAATGATAGCGGTGATGTTCTCCTTTATATTTTTCCATTTTTCATAGACTTCCATTTCTGTTGAAAATAAAAGCACTGAAAGGTAATATTTACTCCTAGAAGAAATAGTGAGAGGTGGAAAGAACTCTTGACAGTTGTCCTGAGGCAGCAGAAAAACTAATAATGAAAGAAACAGTTCAGTGTCTGTAAAATGTCTGCTCTAAAATGAATACATCCTTCTGCCCTTCTTGGAGATATGCTGGTTAATGGAATTCTGGCAGACTGGTGAGTGTTGTGGATGATAACTGGTACCTAAGAATAGTAGATACTGCTGCAGTGGGAACTACTTAATTTTAGTGTTAGACATAAACATCATTTGCATATGCAACAAATAATGAACTCGGAAGCAAAAAGACACATTATGCCAAGTGATTTAGGTATTTTCCTTTCCTATAGAATGTTCTGTCACAGTGACTCAGAACATGGCAAGTTGCTTGAAGACATCAGGTCTTTTCTCAGAAGTACTTGAAATGGTACCTAGGCAGATGGAAACAGACAATGTTTTAGATATAACTGTGCAGCAGGACAGAGATTGTATTATTGGAATTTAGAGTTGTTTCCCTATTTGTGAAAGACT
Source organism: Ammospiza caudacuta (assembly GCF_027887145.1). NCBI lineage: Eukaryota > Metazoa > Chordata > Aves > Passeriformes > Passerellidae > Ammospiza > Ammospiza caudacuta. The sequence goes on along the minus strand of NC_080600.1, from coordinate 19,252,678 downwards.
TTGGATCTGTTCTTCTCTCCATATTAGCAAACTAGAAATAATTTATTAGATTCTATTTCAATATCCAATATTTGCTTTAGACAATAGTAAAAGAGAAGGCAGGCTCATCTTCAAAACAAGCACGTTAATATTAGAAACACAGCTATATAGAGCTGTCTGAGAGTAGTGTCTTCTCAGTATAATCAGGCAGTAAAAAAATGTGGGCTTGATGTGCAATTCCACAGCCTCTATAGCATGCATTTAATAATTTATCTATATTTTTGTCACTGTTAGTCTGTAGAGACAAAATGTAAAGACTAATGAGGTAGGTAAAGTTCTGAGAGCAGATTGAGATTTTTTTTAAGCTTCATGATGCATGAGGCTATGTTGTGATGATAAGGCACAACCAGACACTTGACACCATTCTTGGATTATTACACACAGAATTTTAGTAGGAGCTAGATGAACCTCTGTTCAAATTTGAGGATAGCTGGTTTGCAGATAGCTGTCTGCAGCTCCAGCCTTGGATGACAGACTGATACATATAATTTAGAAATACTGGAGTTTACGGAACTATTTCTACTTCCGCAGACTGTCTTGTTCCATGTGTACACGGAAACTGCAAGATTGGTCTGAGAAGCTGGCCAAGCTTCAAATGTGTGTTAGCTGAAACTCTTTGCTTCTACACGAGAGTGGGACAGGGAATGCCTACCCTAATACCCCTGAAATCAAAATGCAATAGAAGATAATGTCAAAGCTTTATGAAAATTCTTTGGATATGCACGAGGTTGCATGAGCATGGATATGCACGAGCATATTTAATGCTTATTGTATGTCTCTTAGATCCTTGGTCCTCCAGCTTTTTCTGGAAGTGTAATGAATGTGATTATTTCTTTAGCACACTCTACTATGAGAAGCACTGGACGCTGACCTTCCCCTTCTTGAACCATGCGAATTGAAGCAAAAATGCATCACAGAAAACAGGAACATTTTTGTATTAAAGAATATGCTTTGCAGTTTTTTGGCACTGTATTTTTTTGCATTTTACTAAAAATGTGAACTGTAATACTTCTGTGAGGACATTTATTTTGAAATAAAATAATGATCTATGCAACAGATAAAAAAATGAAGTTATGTAAACCAGATTAGTGTCAAGTAATTAACTAGTATTAGGTAGAATTTGTAGATAGCCACAAGGAGTAGCGGAGTTTAGTCTGCATGCATGTGACAGTCCAGCCAGTTATGTGTCACTGCTGTAACGCCTATTAAAATAGATACAGTATTTTATTGATTAATTTCTTTAATTTCAAATGAGCTCAGTTTTTCCTTCCTCCCTTGTTTTGGTTTTGTTGGATTGGCTGCACTTCAGGAGCCCTGGTTTGTCTTTGCCCCTTGTGCTAGGTGGTGCTGCACATGCTCTCTTTGATTTAGCCAGCGCTGCTGCTAGGAAACCAGCCCGCTGTGAGAGTTGTTCTCTTGCCACTACTAAGTGTGGGTTACTGGGTAGTTACAGCTTGTTACAGAACCATTTAATATTGCTGCTTCATTTATAAAGAAACTATTTCAAGGGTGCTGGGGTTTGTTTTTTCAGTGCTTGCTCCTCAGCTGTGGATTTGTGCTGTTTTCGTTAGTGCTGTTTGTGTGTGCAACACCATTGATTGTGCAGAACTGTTCATATGGACTATTTGCTGCAGTGTCATTTCATTTGAAAACTCTACTAAGAATATTTTGCCTTCAGCAGGTTTACACAAAAACTGTATCTACTGTATGTTCCTTGTTCCCCCTCACATATTCCTCTATCTTTTGAAAGGAATATGTAGCCCTTTTGCCATTGTAATTCCCCTCCCTCACTAGCTGGATAAACAATTTCTTTTTGCATTATAACGATTCTAAAGAGGATGTAATAGTATATTTATGCTTGTGTTCTGGAAAAAGATGTATAAATGTTTTGTATTTTGTAAATATTGGAGAAAAAAACTTCAGCCTCTCAGGGATTTGGGATCACAAGCCTTGTTTTTCTGAAATTTGATGAGGTGTGGATCTGTGTTTTTCTTTGTTGTGTAAATGCCAGTAGTGCTTTCCTGTTTTCTGCAGGCTTTTCATTTGTATTTTGAGGGTTAACTTTTTCTGTTTTTCCTTTATCCTTCACTGTAACCACAGTAACCATTTTAACTGCGTTTGATTTAGTCCCAGTAGCAAAAAATTAATGTTTAGAGTAATTCATAGGCAAAGCAAACTTACCTCCTTATCCCAGAAAGTTGAAGAAATTATTTAACTGTTGTTGACTTCAAATTTACTGTATTATTATTTTGTTAGCTTTATAGCCTGACTGCATTTTAACATTTTTAAACTTCTACCTACTTAAATGTTTTCTACAATACTCGTCCATTTTCTTCCCAAGCCAATAGGAACATATAATACTTGGGAGTGATTTATGGTAGTTACTGTGATGTATTATTTTATGTGTTCAGTTAAATGCAAAATAAAGAAAAACATAAGAGAAAAACAGAAAATCACAATGCCAACATGAGAGCAGCAATTTAGAGAGGTACAAGTGCATTGTATTTTTTTTTAATGTATCTCTCAGGTGTTGTCCCATACTTTGATCTGCTGATAAACGGCAGTTTTTAGCTACTCTAGCAGCTTGTTCCCAAGTGTTCTGCACAGTACAGATACTTATTTTGCTTGTCATCTCTTCCGGGAAGTTCTAGGGAGGCTAATGCAAGATCACACTCATCATGGAGGCATGGGAGAGCAAGGATGAGAAAATAAGGAGGTGTCTCCCAGGTGGGAGCTCTGCTGTGCCTGCTGCTGCTGTGGGCTCTGGCAAACTGGGCAGCTCATGGTACCCGGGGCTTTTGCTCTTGCCAGAATGCAAAGATGCAAGCTAAAGTCACAGTTTTATCTGGAAATAAAAAGTTGTTTTGTTTGCTACTTCCCTAGGTAATGAATATATAGGAATTCTCTGCTTTACCTGGAACTTGGTCTTTGCCTAATTAATCATTAAAGGTTTTTAGCATACTGTGGTGGAGCTTATTATTAGAGCCTGCATGTATTTCAGAGAGCTCTGACCCCTTCACGAGTAACTATAGAAACCTCACCAACCACAGTTATTAGCTTAAATTATGGAGTTCATTTTTTAAATGAATATTGGCCAGAGTCAGCGGCTAATAATTTTGGTGTCTAAAATGATGAATATTGTAAAATTCTGGTTATTTAATTTTGAGTAGCAATGTGATAAAAGGACTATCAGTTCACACAAGTTCAAGAATTATAGAATACTTGCATGAATTACTAGACAACACTAAAAAAGTCCTTAGATACCTTGCACATTTTCCAAAGCTTTTGTGTAGAAAAATTATGCCCATGCCCTTTATGCCAGATTCAAAATTTAAAGGTAAAATTTACTGAGACAGCAAATAAAATGTCTTTAGTGTTTCTGTTTTGCTTTCAGTACATTTCTAATATATGTTATTTCTTAATGTTAGACTTGATTTACACTGGTAATTGAGGTACTGAAATAAATTCTGTGTCAGTTTGCAAAACAGCAGTAGGAGCAAGTGCTGCTGAAATGGAAGGGGAAAAGAAGAAATGTCAGATGTGAATATTGTTATACAACATTAGGGCCTATAGGAATAGCAGGTTTGAAAATAGGAGTAGCTGGTGAGATGGAGTTGTTACCAGCCTGAGTTTTGGAAAAAATAAAGGTGCTTTCTTTGTGGCAGGGGAACCCAACTCAGTCCTACATGTTGAAATTGCTGAAGTGTAGAAGGAAGTGTGATTTGAAGGGTAGTATTCAAAGATGATATTACTGTTTCATGATACTTACAGCCTGTGTGGGGAGGTAGCTTACTGGAACAGAGTGGTGATAATCATGATGGTTTCTGTATTGCTAGAACTGGGAAATGCAGGGGAGAGTGTACCACAACATCCTAACAGGAAATGAAGATGCTGCTCAAACCTCTTAGGATGGATTTTGTCCTAGTTGAGAGAAAGAGAAACTGACTTATTTCAGCAGTGGTGTTGTTGTTAAAGAAATAAATCCCAAACCATTGTGCTTTGGACCAGATAAATGATTTGGGCAAGATTATCCTCTCTGTTTGTGAGTAATTAGGATAGAGGGAGGAAGGCAGTGGGCAGAAATAAAACTTGTTTTGATGTCAGGATCAGAATGTTGAAACTAGCCAGTGGGAAGAAACACTTGCGTTAACTTGGCATAAATGTTGTCCCACTTGTGAGTCATTGAGCTGTTCGAGTAATTAATGCTGTCATTGTTTTGTTTTGTTTTTCTGCTCTTCTCTCTGTGTATCTCATATTATATTGCAGGTTGTTCAGTCTGCAGGTGTTTTCCTGGCAGGATGCCACTGACTTACTGAGACAGGGCTGGCTGCTGACAAGCTGTCCCTTTAGCTGCTGTGTCTCCAGGGTCCCTTCACATAAATACTTTGTGTGAAAGTACAATGAAATGATTGCCTTCCTGAACTGATGTTGAGAGAGACAAACTTAATTCTTACGGATGTGTTACTCTCATAGTGATGTTTTAATAACTGGACCATGTATAAATGTGAGAGATGGGATATGAAGTTGGGCAAAGTTTGCTGGTAGTATTTTTCATCACTGCCAGCATTTTAAGGGAAATCTGTTTATCAGAATTGTGGATCTCAAAAACTGTGTTTTGATTACAACATAACCTGGAATAGTGAATGTGTTTAAAAGGAATGAATACAGGCATGGAGTATAGCAGAATGTGAGGAAGGCTGGTAGAGCAGTTCCCTAAACCCCACTCTGCTGCACCCAGTTCTTAGCTTTGTTTTTGGTTCAACAGCCCAACAGCCCTTAAGGCCTTCTTGGGTAACACTAAATACTCTGGATCCCGAGTGCCAAAGGAAAGTTTTTACGCTGCCTCCAAGGTTTGTGTGTGTATGTTCTCTCTGCTTTCCTTGTGAAGGTTCAGCCTCTGAATGGCCCGTGGTGGAGACTCTGTGGGGACAGGGGAGAGGGAGTTGAAGTTTCTGTGTCAGCTGCCTGCCCTCTCCTGCACTCTGCACAGCTCACCCACTGCTCAGTGAGTTTACAGGCTGCCCAAAATGAAATGCAGCAGCCAGGAGAGTCCACCTTGGGAGCCTTTTATCCTACTGACCTGTCAAACCCTTGGGAGGGATAGTGGTATACAGTAATTGCAAATCCACAGTGACATGCATGTGTGTTTTGTTTTGTGTACACTTCTAACTTGTAAAATCAGGAGACTGATTTCTTATGTACCCTTTAATTGTTGAATCTGCCCTCCTTGTGTCCACATTGTCTGAACAACAAGCCTTTGTTTTGTTGTTTTTTATGCCTTTCAGCCCTTCTGGAGTTAAAGTTTGCAGCAGTTAATTAGCACTTGCATGTGTATGTTAAATATTCTAGAGCATTTAGGCATTGGATCATCATTAGAATTGTGCAAAGATTTACTTATGTTATAATCCATACTTTCTCAGTAATAGAAAGGACATTGAAGATTTTGGCACTCATTCTCTGGGTTTCTTGGAGAACAACACTGAATAAAACTAGGCCTTACAGAGGAGCCTGTGCTGCAGTGAGGAAGTGAGTGGTGCAGAAACTAGGACTGGCTTTCTTGAATTGAAGTGTGCTCATTGGTGTTTATACAGTGGGGTTTTTGGGGTTTTTTTTGCAGTGGTGTAAAAATATAATAATGATGTCTTAAGCATTTTTAAAGTAAAAATTTAGATAGTGAGGTGTGTAAGATTTTCTTTATTGAAGACTACAATATAAATATCAAACCTGATCTGTTTTTTATATACTACTTTGTTTCTGAAGAGATACTGAGGGGATAGTTACTGTGTGTATGTGATCAATAGTCTTCAAAATAATTTTGCCAGTGACTTTGTTAATCCTATTCAGAATGCAGTGATGAAGGGAGAAAAAGAAAAAAGTTCACTAAAGAATAATTAGCGGAATGAAATTGAGTTAGCAGGTGTGACATCCAATTATTTTCTTCCCTGGAGATAAATATCAAGTCAAGGTTGGATATTGCAATTGGAGGGTAGCACCTCTGCTGCTTTTGAATCAGGCAGAGTGAGAAGTAGCCATGTCGTGTGAAGAAAAAAGGTCATGTCTCTGACTGCTGTGGTTAATGCATAGTTTGATTTGGCAAGGGGTTAGCCACTTCTGATTGCTGCTTTAATGAGGACTTCCCTTTGTAAAAATCCTTGATTGCTACATGGAATGCTTGATTTTGATAGTCTTCTTGCTCTATGGATGGAAGCCACATGCAGAGGTTTTGAAAGACTTGTGTGTTCCAACACAGCATCTTTGAGGGCTAAGACTGAAGCACAGGATTGCTTCCACACACCAAAGGATTTCTGCTAGGCTTTCCTTCTAGGAAGGCAGTTTTAAATAGTTGCACTTCCTTGGCTGTGTGATAGCTGGGTTCCCTGATCCATGAAGGGGTAACCTGGGGTGGAAAAGCTGGCTGTGACAGATTGATATCAGATTAGCTGCACATGTGAATTGACCTTATCCCATGAATTGCAACCAAATAGTCTTCTGCAATGTATTAGGCTGTTTAAGACATGGCTTCATCTGTGAAATATGAGAGCTTTTCTTTTCCCTTCATTAAAATAATAAGAAAAACCTTTACATTTAATAGCTGGTGTCCTTCATTTGAATTTTGTTTGGAACTACTATATCACTTACTCAAGTTGACAATATGCCTATATTGTGTCTATTTAGTGTTCTTTTAATTTTACTGCTACCTTGGAATATATTTGTTACGTTCAGTTTTTTGCCATGGTAGTGTCCAGATTTTTTTTCCCGCAGGAAAGTACAGACATTTTTTCCTTTCTTGTTTCTTGCTTAGGGTTGTTCAATTCATTTTTGGACTTCTGACAAAATAAGCTCATGGCCAATTAAGAAAAGCTTAACTGTTTAAATAGCTGTCAAAAACAATGTCACAAGTACCTGTCCATGTAAATTACAGTTTTTGGAAAACTGTGTTCTGTTGGAGGAAAGTTTTATTACTAAACAGATGTAGAACTAGGTTAGAAAGTGTAAGTAGATGGTATAATTATATGTTGGAAATAAATGAAAAACACTGTTAATTGGGTTTTCTATCATGTGAAAATGGCCTGTGTCTCACCAGCTAGTTATTCTTTCAGTCCTTATTTTTAAATTTATGTTGAATTTGGCTGTTTTCCCCACAGACTATTTTTCTTTGAACTTTTGCAGTTTGTAACTTATGTAGTCAGCACTTTCTTGGGTGAGAGAGGTGGTTCACTGATGTGTTTGTATAGCTCTGAGAATTTCATTGTACTTACAAGATGCAGAAATACTTATATTTGTTTATTAATGCAGTTTTGGTATTCCTTCTAATAAAGTATTCCACTATTCAGACTCTGGCTTAAATTGTGATATATTAAATGCAGATGTGTCATGTAGGCAAGTGTTTTTTGGAATGAGATAGATGATCATAGTATGATGGAATTGTTTAGGCTGGAAAAGATCCCTCTTTGTTGGGCCCAACCATTAACCCAGCACTGCCAAGTTCACCACTGAATCACATCCCTAAATGCCACATCTACACATCTTTTAAATACCTCCAGGGATGGTAACCTCACAGTTTCCCTGAACAATGTGTTCTGGTGCTTTATAACCCTTTTGTGGTTATCCAATGCGAACTTACAATCTAAACCTCCCTGGCACAGCTTGACACCATTCCCTTTTGTGCTGTTGCTTCTCACTTGAGAGATGAGACAACCTCCCACCTGGCTACACCCTCCTTTCAGGCAGTTGTAGAGGGATAAGGCCTCCCCTGAGACTCCTTTTCCCCAGGCTAAACACCCTCGCCTCCTCCTCAAAAAACTTGTGCTCCAGACCTTTCACCGGCTTCATTGCCCATCTCTGGACACGCTCCAGCACCTCAGAGAAACTTAGTTCAGTTGACAGGAGATGTTCAGAGCTGCACAATAGAGATTTGGTACCAGGCAGTAGAACTGTAGAGTGAGGAGGCACTGAGATGGGGGTGAGAAAGCTGGCATTGTTCATACAAAGGAGGAAACCTGCTGCATTAATGGGAAAAACCACCCTCTTCACACAAGCAGTTGTGACAATGTGTAGATGCTTTAATGAAATTTAAGGGATGGATTTCATATTTGATTGGTTTGTGTGCAAATCTCAGTTCTTATAGCTTTCCTTGTCTGTATACTTGGGTCACTAGTTTTACTAGTAACTATCTTAGGTGGTTGTTTATTTCTTGGAAACAAATATGAGATTAAAGTAGTAAGTCATTAATGAAGCAATGATTCATGCTTGCTGTTACCCAGAAGTTACTGCATCTAGAACTAATGCAAGCAATCTGATGTTAATGGTGTCTTAGAATATTTTTTGAGGCTTCTCTGTGTAGCTGGAATAAATACATGCAATGTGGGAAGTCCAATAGGCATTCACTGTTGTACAGGAAATGAGGTTACTAAACATTGGGTTGGTGCAAGTTGCAAACCTCTCTTTGTAGTGCTTATATTTTTATATATAGAGTTTACATATAAGATCATATCGATCAGAACTGACTTTTTTTACTTGAGTGGCAATAAGAGACAGCTCTGACTAAGAATAATGTTTCTATTCACTCTTCTGAGTAATTATATGCCTTTGTATTTTTTCAGAACAGAATGCTTGGCAAACAGTTGTGTTCAGGTACATCTAGGGATGGTGGAATTCCATCTGGTCAAAATGGGTGTGTATATTAGCTGGAGAATATAATGAACTTGTTCAAAATATACTTTGCTGTACGTGACTTTGATTTTTCAGATTACCAGTGACTCATAAGCTTCATATGGCTTACCAAATCAGATTCAGAATGTTGTTTGGATATTTTTTAACCTGAGAATGACCATGTTTTCTCCTTTTGCAATTTGTTTCAGAAGACTTTTTGGTCACAGACTTTTCATGTGCTCCAGTACATAATTTCCAAGTTGATTATAGCTGTATTTTGAGAAAGTCAACAGCAGACTTTTTAAAGGACTTTAGTTTGTTTAAAATGCATTATGTAACAGTGACGTGTGCGAAAGTCTTCCTTCATAATATCATTATGCAATGTTTTTCAAAACCTGATACTAGAAGGAAGTGCAATTTGGAGTATATCTTGAATACAGAAAAGCTTTAGTTATTCTTTTACTACCATTGTAGCTTCCTTGATTTCTCCTCTGCCCCTAATGGGAAATGGAACAAGTGGCTTCCACCTTTGTGCTGTCTCTTGTGTTGTCAATCTGTCCATGTATGGCCACTCACGTAGCAAGGCAGGGTCTCTTAGAGTTAGTCCAAGTTCTGATCTTTGTAAGACAATACTCAGTTCATACCTGCCCATGTATTTATAGCTGTAAGAGTAATTTTTAGCTCTTTCTTTATGCTAAACAGTTCAAGAATTTATGGTAGAGGTACTACTTTGCTTTTAAGCCCTTTGAGTTTGTGAAAACAAATTTAAAATGATGGCTCCTGCCTTCCAGTGTGAATGTTTGATTTCATTGTGTTTGCCCACATACCATCCCAAGTAGATTGTAACTTTAGCTGGCCACTATATAAACTATTGGTAAGGACTGGCCCAAGTAAGGATTGTTGGCATGGTCCCATAAATACCTGGAGTGTTATGAAAAAGGTTGCTGTTTTTACAAAGAAGGAGATGATTTTCTGGTTTGGGAATGGTAAAATTTGACACTTCCAATCAGTTTCTTCCCATTACATGTAGTTTATAGTCAAGATGGAGTGGGGATTAAGGAGTGGGACAGTGAAGGGTGGAAGAAAGGGGAAAGGAGCAAAACATTGCTTTAAGAACACAAATCAGCCAAAAGGCCATGACACATACTTATTTCATACTTTTTTGAAGAGTTAAATAGACCTTTTGTTGTGAAGGAAAGACATACTGGGTTTTGTACATCTTCATACTTTCCCACTCAAGTAAGCATTAACCAGCAGTTGTCAGAAAGTTGTAATTCATTAATAATAAAGCTTTTCTGTCCAGTGATGTTTTTCCCTAAGACAAAACAAGTTCAGGATCATGCTTACTTGCTATTTAAGAAATTTATAATCTGGCACTGAGTCTTGCAGGCCTTTTGGGACTCTGTCTACACAAGGGACATTATTTTTTCCAATGAAAGCAAAGTTAAATACTGTGGCACATAAGAACACATGAATTGCTAGGCAAGGAAGTTTTCTGGGTATGAAGTCATCATTCCCCAAAAGAAACTCACCCCTTCTTTTTATTTGATTCTGACATCACTGCTGAGAATATTATTTCTTTTAAAAGGTTACTTCTTTTAAAAGGTTATTTCTTTTAAAAGGATTTGTCATGGTGACCAAACAAGCCTGTAATCAGCACAAGGGCAGGTTTATTCTAAAAGCTGAGTGTCCTTATTAGAATCAGCATTAAGTGGTACATTTTCCTTGTAGCAAATTTCACATATATCTTCAGCTCACAGGAAAAGCAGTAGTACAGGAACTAAACAATACCTGTATACAAGCTCTGATTTTCTGTTCTTAGAAATGTAAATGGAACTTTCTGCTAAGACTTTGTAGCTTTTCCTTTCTCTCTGTTATCTTTGGGCATTTGATTTAGAAGAATTCAGTGAAGTTCTTGCCTTGTGGATTGAAAATCCATACTCTCTCTCCATTAATTCCTTTTATTTCACTTGGTACGAAGTACTTTTATTTTTTTTTTTACTCTTATTATTAATGTTTATAGGCTATAAACAAAATGCATGATACATATATGCTCAAAATTTTCATTCAACCAATAAATTGTTGACCCATGGTATGTTCAATATCATAGTTGGTGCAGATAATGCATTGCTCAATTTCTCAAATGCTTCACAGAGTAGGAAAATACTATTGGGTTAGGAAATGAAAGACCATTATACCAGTTTCTTGTCTTTTTTATTTTTTAACCTTTTCTTCCCACTGGTAGTCAATCATTTGGTTAGTCCTAATCATATACAGATGTTATCTTGAAAAGGTTGTTGTAAGGGCTGGAGAGTAAGCATAACAGATAGTATGCTTTGATGGAAGGGCAATAGTATGATGTGCAGATACATTGTAATTTATTGTTTGACTCTTCGCTGGTTTTTAATATTCTGGCTTTTTGTGCAGTATGCATGAGTTCTCACAAGTGAGCCACTTTAGACTGTCAATTTGACAAATGGTACATATTAGTTTTTAAAGCTTATTTGTAGCTTCATACTGTCTTTGAATATATTCTTTTTCTGCAGTGTGTCTAAGGTACTCCTTGAACATCACTTGAAATGTTTGAATATTCACAAATATTTTTTGTTTAGTTAATTTAACTGTCATGTTCTCACCTCTTAAAAGAAAAATCTAACATGACAGAGCACTATAGGCTTTGCTTTCCCCTGTAAGGATTAGGCTTAATACATCCTTACAGCGTTTTGAAGGAGTCTGTCCCAATCTGTACTTCCAGTACACTGTTCTTTGGCTCCTCACATCGATGGTTGTTCAAACATGAATGTCTGTTATGACAGATCATAAAGGTATCTGCTTTATTAGGTGAAAGTATCCTGCTCTTCCATGGGGCTATAGTTTATAAAATTAGTTTAAAAGAAACAAGTCTCCATTTTTGAACTGTGTTCTTTTGCATGTTAGCAGTCCCTGTGCTCTCTTTGCTCAGTGGGAACAGGTTGTGGGTTCTGCAGTAAAACCATCTGTAATGGAGGTGCCAAATTCCTCATACCTGCTGTTCGTGCCCAGTGACTTCTGTGGTTCTGGGATCACAGTATGAAAGGAAGTCAATTGAAATTCTTCACTCCCAAAGTTTAGCATGAGGAGATATAGATATTCAGATACAGTAAATACCATAAACTGCTTCTTTTACATCGTTTATGGAATGGTCATGACAGTAGACATTTTTTGTTTTGTCTGGTGCCATTGGATCCTGTTCTGGCACTTTTTTTGGTTGTAGTATTATAGAAAGAATATTCAGTTTGTTGATTCCTTCCTTTTTAATGTTTGTAACTGCCTTTGAAGTTCTTTTCTACAATTCCATTACATTTGCCTTTTCCTGGTAACATCAGTGAATATCAGTTTATGGACATGTATATATGGCAGCCTGTAAGAAGATGGTGTGTGTTTGTTTCTCACTGTTGAGGACTCTGCAGAGTTTCTTGCTGATACTCCTCAGCCTGTGTGGTGTTTCCTATAAAGCCAGTCATCCCTTGCTGTGCCTGTATGCTTTCTCAGCAGGACTAACTTGTGCTCTGCTGGATCAGAGCATACAGAGAATTCACAGGTGAATTGTGAACCCCTGGCTCTGGAGACTTTGACTGAGGAGTTTGCAAATGCAGCTATCAAAAGGATGCTGTTTATCTAAAAAAAAAATCTGTGGAGAAGGAAAGAAAAGGGGAAAAGGAGGAGGTGTCAAACTCTTTAAATGTTTAAGGCTTTTTTTTGTCGTATTTCCAGTTGCTGCACACTGGTTTCCTATGCTTGTGATTCTGGTAGGTTAATGTCTTGTGGGATGTCTGAGTTAGCAAGGATGTGACAGAGTTTGTCAGCAGCTCCTGTCAAAAGAGTAGGTTGCAAGTGCTCCTAATTTTCTCACTGCTGATTGTTTTTTGGTTTTTTTTGTTGTTTGTTTTTTGCACTAATCATCAAAATTTTTTTAAAATCAAAATTTGAAAGCCAGTAAAGTAATACTAACGGTCTTTACTTTTCCCAGTTCAGGATCCTGGTCCTGATTTTCATGTATATCTCATATCTGTGACAAAAGTTTCTTGAAGAAGTATTATTGAGAGTGTTGTCAAACTGGAAAACACCAGGTAGTGTGTTATCTACTCAGAGCAGCAGCACAATGTCTTGACTTCACAGTCTGAGCTCTTTTTTTTGTCAGAGGACAGTATGGACCCAGAATTGATAGATTTTGGCACCATCGACAAATTTACTATTGCAGTGCAGGACCTGGTTTTTAAAGCCTGTTAAAGATATTCTTAAAGTAGTATGTCCTGCATTTCATTCTGTAGCATTATTCTGATATTTGAATATATATATATATATTATGCTCTGTTATGCCATATCAAATGACATTGCCCTGAGGGCGAAGGTGGAAAACCTGAGCAAAGAAAGATATAATTTTTGTTGGGTAGGGGAGCTTTGCGCTGTATTGGAAAGGAATTCTGGCATAGCTTCCTTGTGTGTGTCTGTGTTTGAAGTGTGGAGAGAATAGCAAGGAAATAGGTTTTCAGAACACCATACAGCTTGCTTGTGTTATAAGCTGTTTCCATTTCTTTTTCTACTGATAAGTAACATGGTGTGTTACCAGTGATACTTCCCCTACTCCCTTATTCTCTCTAGATCAGAGTTAACACTTGCATTGAATTAAATGCTTCAGTGAAGGGCATGAGTTTAAGACAGGGTGAGTGATAAAAATTGACATCTGAAGATGGGCAGGGCTGCACAGGAAGCAATTGGTTTGGAGTGCTGGTGGGTAAGTCCTTTGCTGTTACATAAGCGAGTAAATAAAATTAAATAGTGGACATTTTGCTGAGATCCCTTCTAGGCCTTTCATGTTCCTTTGCTGCAATAGTTTCTTTTGTTTTTCACCTATATGTTATATAGATAAATCAGTTTCCAACTTATTGGGTTAAGACTTGTTAAATATGTGCCAAGCTTGGTAAGGAGAAAGTAAACCCTGATCTCAAAATGTACCTGCTTCATTTTCAAAAGAAAGGTCAAAAAGCATTTTGTGTTAAATTAAACTTGAGTTTCTGAATGTGTCTTGAACATCTTACTGAAGCAATTACATGATTTTTTTGGATTAACTCAATGCTCGTGCTACAGAACAGACAATTATAATAAATAGTCCACTACTGAACTTTGAAGTGCTGTTTGGTAATATTAAGTAAAGCTTGCATGTTTGTTAGCAGCTTCAGAACTCATTCTTAAAACTTACTAAAATTCTGAACTTTTGTCTTTTTCCTGCTGACATGTTTGCACAGTGTAAAGCATGAGATAAGCCACATTTTTTTCAATGAGAGAACAGCTGAGCCTGAAATTAGTGTCACTCCTGAATTCATTGTCTGGCAATGAGCTCTTGCTCATTAGATTGCATTCTAATGCTTCTGCTTGGAAGATTGGTATTCAACTGTAGATATTGTCAATAAGGAACATTTTAAGATCTGTGGGCATTTGAAGTTTTATTTGGGAAAATTTTGGTAAGTTTAATAGTCCTGCTGTAGCTGCAGGATGCCACCAGTAGTAGCAGTGGCCTCAGCATGCACGTGCAGTTTGTGTGTGCCAGACAGGGTGTTATGGTTGGTGTTGGTGCCATAGCTGTTCCCATGAATATTCCCATGATGATTGTGTGAATAGTTCCGGCGAGTGGTAGGGGTGATAGTACTCTTTGTGATTTTTTTTTTTTTGTGGATTTCAGGGTTGGGGTGTTGGTTGGTTTGTTTTACAAGCCTAGTTCTTCACACAAATCCTTTTCTGAAGATATAGCTTGAATATGAGGCCGGGCTTCCTATGGTGAGGTCTTAGCTTTCTAGCAGGAATTGGGGAATGTGTTTGCCTGTGTCCCCTGTGTGCTGGAATCTACTTCCTTGGAGTTACCTGTCTGACTCCACTTGGCTTCAGACTGACAGTCCCCTCCTGCCTTTCAAAGGCTGCCAGGCCAGCTAAAGTAAAAGAGACAGCCTTAGAGTTAATTTGATTGGCTGCAGTCCATTCAGAAAGTTAGAAAACTCTACAGAGAATCATATTTTCACTTAAATACTTCTGATTTTAGTGTAGCAACATTAATAATAAAATGCAGTAATTTTAGAAATTAATTTCCTTATATTCTGAAGTTGTTAGGAATAATGCATAAAGCACAGTGAAGCATATAGGTAAGTGAAGTAATATAGTTTAAGATGCTGCATTTCCAGAAGTCATGTTAATTTCATAGGAAATTTAATATGTGAATAACTCACTGTGAAGACAAAAAAACTTAGAAATTATTACTTCAGAAAGTTTTATGGTAATTTGTGAAGGCTGCAGAGAGATTCCATGCTGTGATGATCATAATTCAGAAATGTAAATAATAGACCATTTATTTTTCTCATTGCCTATTAAGCATAGTCTCTGGAGTTACAAAACAGAAGTCAGAACCTCTGGGTGGCTACTTAATTTTTAAATATGTTGATAGAATTAACAGAGAAGGAAGAGGCCTGAAAGCTTATCTGTCTTTGCTTTATATGTTATGGAATTAAAACCTGATCTAGTGGTTTCTAGTTTTTTCTTTGAAAAAAGTGATATTCTTTTAAATGGCCAGAATTTAATTGGAATGCTTGAGAGAGTTCAGTTTATTGACATCTTTTGTAGAAGTTATTTTAAATTGTAGGATGGATGGCTGATGCAAGGTTTAGGAAAAAAAATAAAATCCAGCTAACAAAATCAAGGTCTCAAGATCAGGTGAAGAATGCAATGCTGTACTTTGGAATTCACTAATGATTTGATTAATATGAAAGAGAATAATTGTTCACCAAATGAGTAAATCTTTGCTGTGGACAAAAGCCTTTTTTTCTTTTGCATATGTGAAGATAACAAAACCTCATAATACTGTGATTTATCCAGGTAGCTTAGCAATGCTGTGTACAATCCACTTCTTTTGATGCTGCTTTTAGTTCTAGACTCTCCCAAAAGAAGAACAAACAAAACCCCCAGGGGAATCCGGTGGTGTTCTTGTGTGAAGAACAACTACCAGAGTAATGGAAATGTAAAAAGAAAATAAGATAATGATAAGATGCATTAGAAGCTTGAGAGTAAGAGAACTCAAGAGACGTTCCAGTAGTAGATATTCTTGTTTAATGTGTGGGAAGGTGAGAGCAGTTTGTGATCTGCATGCAGCAGGATGTGATATGGAGGGATTAAACCAGAGGTCTCATAACCTCTTCATGTTTCTATGCTCTTGTCCCTGCCGAATTTTTGGACTCTGTATGACAGAATATTGAGGATCTCCAGCAGTGGTGAAGCTCAAAGCTACTTTTTACTGATTGAAGCATTCATTGGCATCACTTTTGGGGTAGTAGAGTCAAATTCCTTTTTTAGCTGAAACAAGCAAAAATTTTAGAAAAGTAATAATCTGTGTAGATCTAAAAGGAACAGTGTTTCATATTGTAAATGCAAAGATTTAAAAATTTATGGAAGTAATTAAAGATTAATAAATGTTCTTAAAACACTTTTATAAGAGTAATTCATCTAGTAATTCTATAATAAGAACTGTTGCAAATCTGGATCTTGAGAAGAATTTATTCTAATATTATTGCTTCAATAGACTGTATGCTTGGTTAAAGAGAAGCAGTATGCTCATGGGAGATTTTGCTTTTAAGGTTTGTGGCTCAGAGCAGTGCTCTGTGTGTGGATATTGGGGCAGTTCCTGCTATGCCTTCAGTGTGAGTGCAGGCAGGAGGATGGCTCGGGGACAGCTGGCACCACAGGGTCCCCTGGGACAGAGCAGAGTATGTCCTGGTGCCTTGGCTCCAGAGCCATTCATTCAGCTCACACTGATGGCCTGAGCTGCTCAGTTGCTGTGGAGGCAAGTTTTTGAGCATCATTACAATTTTTCTAATCGACTTGTAATTATGCTTTTAGACTGATCTCATCACCCTGCAGTTTGTAAAGTGTCCTGTTTATAATTCAGATTTACTTAGGGCAAAACTGGGGAAGCACATCCAGAGCTAACTAAATTGTAAGAAGGAACTTGAAAAAGTACAGTCTTACTTAAATCAATAAAATGGAAATCTGTGGTGTTAGACATGTTCAACACCTTTCAAATATCCTCCTACATTTCATTTTCCAACACCAAACTCCACTTTGCAAGTCAGAAAGACAAGTTATTGGTAGGATGAAGATCACTTTTGTGATCTTGGGTCATGAAGAGAGGGTGCATTTCCACAGAGGATTTGTTGCAAAGGGATCACTGTTATTTGTGCCATTAAGCCAGTAAAAGAGAGAAATTATGAAATTATTTGTGTAATTTTTAATGATGTTGCCTTCAAAAGTTGGAATAGAACCTGCAATCATAAAATGCAGCATTAAGCTTAGTTTTGAAACAGTTTTTGATTTGGATTGACTTTTAATAGAAAGATTTATGTTAGAAATGAATTGAAAATTTCAGTTCAGTTGTTCCCGTGTAAGCGTTCCCAGTGTGCTTTCTGCCTCCCATTACATTCGACGTACTTTTTGGCAGCCTGACAGAAACAGCTTACTAGACAATGAACCTGAACTATATTTCTTAATTTTTCTACCCAGTGATAAAATGGAACAGTTATGAAAATACTGAGCTGTCAGCAGTCAATGCTGCTCTCAGCATTGCAGCTCTGTGGAAGCGCTGGACTGCTGTGCATTCTGTCAAACTGGCTACTTTAAACTTAAAGCAGGGTTTCTCCTTTCACATTAGTGCTGCTTTTAGTTGACATCACTGTCTCTGCAGTTTATATAGTATTTGTGTTCAATTGTGCAAAGCTTCACTAAAACTGGGTCACTAGTTTTTATGAATGCAGTTCTTAAAAAGTAAAAGCACAAGAGCTTTACTGCAGAATGTACTGCTCCATGTCTGTGAGAGAGCAACTAAAGTGCCATAAAAAGTCCCTTTAAATATGAAACTGTTTGAACCTGGCAAATCTTTGTAGAACTCTGACCCACACATATTGCTTTAAGAAATGAAATCTTGGAAATTAATTTGTCATCAGAAGATGATATGAGCAGAAAAGAAAGGTGAAGCTGGAGCAGAACCTCTTTTCAGGAATAAGGATATAATGAACAAAAATTGACTTAACTCTAAGCAGAGAATTTCTGGGGATCATTAAATTTCCCAGAAGGCGAAGTCAATTTGCCTTTGGCTTCTGCCTTAATGTAGCAGTGACATGTAGTAGTTTTGCAGACACATTGTCCTCTAGAGGATCCTAATTCTTAATTGTATAAAAGTTCTAATTGTTCCATTTTTAAGTACTAACTTATTTAAGTTGTGCATATAACTTAATTGTGGTATGAACATCCTGTATGAATCTAAATGAAGCAAATAAATCTCACAAGTGCTACTTAAAAAGAAAGAATTAAGGACATGCTAAAGCAAGAGATTAAGTGTTTCACTTGCTGAAATAGTTGTTTTTTTAAGTAATGTTGTTACTGCAATGTTTGCAAGTTCCCTTACTGTACTGTGCTTTTCCTCCTGAGATGGCATCAAGAGTCACTGTACAAGACTTCAGCGAACATTACACAGAATTTAACAAAATTATGCTCTTCGGTATTGAAAATCATGTCTGAGTAAGGTGTTTAGGTCGTCATCTGGCTGTTGATAGCTGGTCAGGACCTCTGGTACCTGCTCAGGTATAAAAGGCTGGAAGTAATGTGAAAGCTGAGGCCAAGGGAGGTGTCATGATTTCAAGCTTGTGTTCCCCTCACCACATGTGCTCTTGTGTGAGTCTGTGTGGAAAGCTGTTTTTGGGGAATGGCTCGTCTCTTATATGTGCCTCAAAATTGATGTTCTGGTGGTAGAAGCCTTCAAAGACTCAAAGTAGAGATGTCTGAAGTTTTTCTGGCACCTGCTTATGAGTACGGTAATGAAAGAAAAAGGGCACTAATAATTTTAGTTATTAACTGTAGAATGTACATTTAGCTTAAAAGGATATTGGAGATGCTTTCTTGCAGTGTGTCCTGTGTAACTGCTTCCCAATAGAACAGGCATACTAAGAATTTCATCACTTTGGTTAAAACTGTGTAATCAACAGCTTAAATATAGAAGGTACCTTAAAAAAGCAGTGTTGAGTGAGGAATAATTGACAATTACTTGGACATGCCTTAAATTGAATAGAATTTCCAAAATTACCACAAATAGAAATATTGATGAAATAACTATCACTGAAAAAAAATGGTGTCTCTGCTGCTCTTCTAAGAAGAAAACAATAACTTTGGGTAAAAATAATAATTTTTAAAAAAATTGAAAAAAGCAGTACTACGTTCCTTTAACAGGAATATCTATATTAGTAAATTATATTTCATAGTATGGTCTGTGCTTTGGCAGTGTTGATACTTCTTGACACAGTGTTAATATTACAAAATACACAGTGCCTGATGACTCTGGGTTTTGATTGGATTATAACTTTGCCAGACATTATCTACAAACAGTGAATTCTTTTGGGCAATCGTAATAAGTTTCATACATGCATTAGTTAACGCTGCATTTACTAGGCAAGAAGAAAGAGCAATACTTAATTGGAGTATTTAGACTACTGTTTCAGCATGGAAAGCTTCCCCTTTTACTGTATTTACTGATTTCTAATTGGAAAAGATAGACTTCCAAATAGTAAACCAACACAAAATGTTAGGTGTCCTGGGTAAACTTGGTACACCTTTAGTATAGCTAGAGCAGATTTGTAATGTATATGGTTTATATGAGTAGCCCTTGTGCAAGAATGTTTTTGAAGTGGGTTTCAGTGGATTAATTGAACACTGCTTAGGAAGTCTACACAACTAAGTAATTAAGGCCAGTGGTCTGTAGCAGTGAGTTCATGCTATTGGGAACACAATTCTAATATCACCATGGCTTTTCAAAGAATCATGGCCAAGTGTTTAGCATGTGCCAACATTTTATTCCTGGGGGGGGGAAAAAAGGAAAATGCTAATGCAGATTGTATTGCTTTAATGACTAAGTCTAGCAGGGTTTTTATTAAAAATGCCATATCACAGGCACTCTTTAATATGATGGACCAAAACAATTAGGCAGGGAAAGTCACAAATGTAGCGTTTAGTTTAAAAAACAAACACCACCACCCTCGGTATCCTCCCTGCCCCAAACTAGCAACCACTAACCTCTCTGTTCCCAGGTTACTTCTTGAGCTATGAATGTGACTGAAAGCTGACTCCCATCCCTGGATGCCGGGAGCTGCTCAGCTGCACTTCACTTTCATCACTTAGTAGAAGCAAATGTTGCTTTATTTGTAGACACCCAATTTCCCTCCTTTGCAGCACTTCAACAACCATTCTTTTGTTTTAAATAGTTACAGACATCCCCTCTGGATGGCAGAACAAGGCAACACAATTACTAGTTGTGGATCCACAGAATTGCACTTCTTAAAATAGGGATGTGTTGCTCACTAAGGTGTCTCCGCAGTCCAGCTGAGCTGACAGGCTCTGTTAAGCTCTGCTCAGTTTTTTTTATTTACAGGCTTTTGAGATTATTCTCTTGGTTGCTCTGGACTTTGCTAATAACTCTGCTGAAAGAAATTGTTTTGGAGCTGTTTTTCAGTAACTCCATGAGATTCAGGCAGTGATCTTAGCAATGGAAAAGAAGGATGTGTTTTATGTTATTTAATTGTAAGCTGGTACCTCAGTTTTTTGGTTCATTTTGAGTTGCATATCTATAGCAACTTTTTTGATTAAAATTCCAAATGTCATGGTTGTGGTAGAGAAGAAGCATTAAAGAAATAAATGCAAGAAGTACTTCTTAAGGAGGGTGACCCTGATTTTACTCCTTTCAAACTAGAGCAATGCGTTAGTGCATTAACTCTGTGTAGACACTTATCATGGATCCATTACAACAGATCACCACTTTTTTCCTAAGGACTTCAGCTCTTGGGTATTTGGAGTTGAGACAGATGAAACTGTTATTTCTCACAAATGAATCAGATGCTTGACAGTCAGTTAAAACTTAATTTATGTGCAGGATATAGAGAGTGAATATGGCAAGATTCCAGATTTTTCTGTTAACTTATTCTGTGACTCCTGATGAGCATCTCAGCCCTGAAATGAGATGGGTTGCTGATGCAGACATAAGATAAACTCATCATTTTATGGGAGCTTCAATAAACTACCCTAGAGCATAATCCATAGCAAAGCAAAAAAATCTCTTGCTTTAAGGAATTTTCTGGTAGCCTTCAGAAGGGTATTAATAGAACTTCTCAAGCTTAATGTTATTTTAAGCCTGTAATGCGACCATTGTTTGTTCTTAAAAGTCAGGAATTTTAATAAGATTAATATGAAGACTAGCAGAGCTCAACCTGAATCAGGTTTTATGGTGTTGTCAGTGTCTAGGTAAAAGTCACTTGTTTTGCTAAAATATACGCATTAAACCTCAGCGGTAGTTTTAGTTGAGTATTTGTCCTTAACTTATGTAAAAAACCCCTCAGCAAAGTAAAGCTGTCTAAATTATTTTGACATCTTTATTAAAGGTTTACAGCAAACATACTTTCTGTTCATTGTGGTGGTTTATAGTGTTTTATTTTTTTGAAAATCAGGTACAAGTCTGCTTGTTCTGGGCTGTGTTCCCACCTCTGCAGGGGTTTTAGTTAGCTTTTAGAGTGGCAAGGTGGTCTCAGGGTGAAGTGGACTATGCAATGCAAGGACTAGCAGGTAGCACTAGGAGAAGGGAGCAGTGCAGCAGGATGCTGTGGGCTGTTGGGCAAAAACTCACTGGATGTGTTGAAGAAAAGGATGTATTTTACTGAGGCAATTAACTTGTGCTCTTGCAGCACGCAGGACTTGCAAAGAGTCATAAGAATAGAAACTGAAATAAGGAGAATTGTAGCAGGGAAAAATAATTTAGTTTAAATCTTGTACGTAGATGTTTATAAACAAAAAGTGCTGATGGATTATTGAGTGATGTTGTTGTATCAATTTTATCTTTTTTCACCCCCATTTCTGATGCTGGGGAAAAGCAAGATGAACCACCAGGGTGCTTTTTGAGTGGTATGCAGTTAGCAGTTGTGAATCTCTTCTGCTCTGAAAGTTCTGCCAGGGCTTGCTCACTGCAACATTGTGTTGGTTCTTACAATGTAAACCCAGACAGAGTGAGAAGGCTTTAGCAAATAAAGGATTGCTACCACTTAGGTAGTGACTCTATCCCTCAAAGAGCTTTGCTTGGTGTTTAAGAAAACAAAATGATCGTGTGTGTGTGTCTTCCCTTGTTTATCCTGTATGTCTTCTGCTGAGTCTCGTTAGGTTTTGCTGTAGAGCAGGTCCACACTGCTATTTATTACTTCAAGTGATGTGTGTTTTTCTCTGCTAACAGATAAGGAACAAAAACCAAAACCCAGCTGTCTGAGAATATCAGCTATGACATAGAATAAACATTAACAATTTAGTCAAAGTATTTTGTTTTAACACTTCTAATGCTAAGCAGAGACATGCAGTTCAGAAAGCACATATTCATTATTTTTCCTAGTACCTTCAGCTCTGGATGGTGGGTGATGGGCAGTAGCTTAGCTAACACATGTGGAATCCTGCAAGTAAAGAAGGGTGAAAGGCTACTCTATAACTGTCTTTCTAGAGTTCATGGGGAAAAAAAACCCCAAAAACTGAGATGATAAAGTATGGAAGGACTTGTTTCCCACTGCATGGTGACAGCATATGAGCATCTTGAGATAGCTTCAGTTCTTTCAGAAACTAAGTATAGAAGATTAAAAGGAAGGTTGTATTTGTGTTTGCAATATTGATGACTGTGGAAAATTAAATCTAATCTGAGTGCTTTATTTTGTGAAGATTTTTTGCATGTGAATGTGTGAAACTGGTCTACAAAGATGTTATGGGAGAGTTTTCTGTAATTGGCTCAGGAGTACATGGTCAGAGATGAGAATTTTTTGAATAGTAGATTTCTGTTTCCTTCCTGTTCTGGCTTTCTTCCAAAGGGAGCTAAGTGTAATGTGAGGTCAGGTTTCCCTGCTTCCTTGTCCTGTGACTGAGAACAGCACCATCAGCAGTATCAAATTCTAGAAGCCAGCAGTTTTGGGTATAAAAGCAGATTATGTTTTCAGTTGGTCTTTAGTTTTCCTCAGTTTTGCTTGGACTGGTGGTGCAAAATAAGTTGTTCTCATCTGTGCTAAGACACTGTGAAATGTGAGATGAAGATGAACTGGTCACATGTCTGTGCTCATGCAATCTCTCTGGGACACTGGAGTTTTTTCAGTGTTGATTCCTGTAGCACTTACAGCCATTTTTTACAGGCAGGGGTCTTGTGGTGGCCAAGTTGCTGCTGTTTAGCTCAGTCTGTATTGATAAAGGCACTGTCTTCTTGGATGTTGAAGAATTCTCATCCAGGATTTTGATGTAGGCTTTACAGTGGAGCCAAATTCAGTAGTGTCAGCTCATTCTCAGAATTTGTGAAGATTATTTCTTTCGTTGGGCTTAGCAGAACTGTTTTTCTTGTAGGCACAGCATCTGTGAAGCATGAGAACAATCCAAATCATAAGGATGCTAGAAAAGAGAGCCTAATAGGTACTAAAAACTTTTTTTTATTTTCACCTGAGGATTATTAATTTTAAGTGTATTCTTCTTAATATTTGATGTGTCATTCTAGCACAGTGGTTAGATGTTGTCACTTTAATCTGTGATCAAAACTTTTCCACAGTTGGGGTAGAGATACTTGGTATTGTAACATACAAGGATATTACTCTGGTAGTGAGTAAATATGCTGTACATGTAAGGTAGTCTATGTGAAATTCAAAATACTGCTGGAGATTTTCCTTTTTTTTAGAAGTACTGGCCTTCCTAAATAAAATTGACAACATTTTAATGTCTGATGCAATTTCACGATTGTTCAGCAAAATACTGCACACAGAAGAAGGGGAAAATATTGGAATGGAGATGTAGTAATGGAGATATAGTAATGGAGAATCCTAAAGAAACTGTAGCTGTAAGATACTATAGGAACTCTTTTTGGCAATCGTAAAGAATCACAAGAATTATCCCACATCAGTGTGTGTGTGTGATTGAGTTTCCTTGGGTTTTTGGTTGCATTTTCTTAGGTGTCCCAGTGATTTCCACCATACAGAGCTAGATGGAGCTATAAGATCTTCTGTCAATAGGTATAGTGCTAGGGACTCTTGCAAGTTCTCAAGTTTCTGTATTAGCTTTTGGGCTGCTGTTGTCATGAGGAGTTACAAAGAGTGAGCACATGTAACCCATAAATGCTTGGTAAGGGAGGCGGCACGGTTTAACCAAGGGCTGCTTATCTAAGCATACTGTGGCTGTAGCCAACTGTTGCCTTACTTGAAATGCACAAATTTTATTTGAAACTTGCTCCTGTGGGCCATCAAGGTGCTGTTAAAATTGTTAGCTGACGTGTCATGAAGACAGTCTGCATAAAGTGTCAATGATACTGGAAAGGATCGCAAATGTGATGAACTGGGTGAATCTACTGAAAATCCTGTAATCAAAGAAGAGGTTATGTAGCTTACAGGATTGAGTTCTGAACAAATACATGGATGTGGTAGCTAGTAGCCAAATTTTAATAGTGCCTGAGAATTTTAACTTGTTTTCCCCATTATTTTCTCCTCTTGTTGTAACTGCGCTGTTGCTTTGTGCTGCCAATGCATGATAGGTAGGAAAAGAACATGAAGTGCTAAATTTTTTGTTTATTGTTCCTGTAAGAATCCCGTGTGTTGGTAAGATGGTTCAATAAAGGTCACCTTTGAAGTAGTTAATTGCAATAAATTAGCGTGTTGGATACTCTAGCAGGATTGCTCAGGTCCTTAGCTGTTAACGTATGCAGATTATCATGATGGTGAGCACCACCATTTTTAAGTTTTCAAACACCATTGGAATCAATTAGGTAGTTTATTAACTGCTTAAACTCTTTAAAATACCTCCATTTTATTTATTTTAATTTTTGCTTCTGGCTGTTATTTTGACTTTGCTGGGGACAGGCTTGGGGACTACACAGGAACAGAAAAATACTTTCTGCATTCCAAATTTATGAGGTTTGAATGTTGCAAAAGATGCTATCTTGACAGGCCCAAAGGCTGCATTTCTATCTGTAGAAAACAGGCAGCACTCCAGGGAATGGTGGTACAGTTATATCTTTTCCAGGTGATGCTCATCACCTCTGAAGTGACCACCTTGAATGAGGGGCTCAGTCTCCAGTCTGCAGTAGGTCTGCTAGCAGAGAACCATCAGCATCGGCACCTTTGTGTTTATGCTCATCTAGAATGTGAAATGGTCAGTTTCTTTCTGGAAGATAGGAATTACTTTTCTGGATTACCTGTTCTTGTTCCTGTATTTCTTAAAATACACATAGTGTTCACAAGAGTACAGTTTCTAATGATTTTTTTCCCTGACACTGCTGCACTGTGGCAACATATTGCTCTAATTTTATGGGCATGAAGTGCTGTTGAGGAAGTGAGGCTTGGAGTTGCATAGGACAGTGTGTCACAGGACGCTGAATAAAAGCCAGCACTCTGGGATCTTTTTTATATCCTGATCCTAATCAAGCAATTCTTTCTCCCTAGTTTTGGATTAAGATATTAGTAATAATTTTGTAACTAGTGCTTGGTTTATGTCATAACGTACATAGTATTCATTACATGTTTTCTTTCTTCAATGGAACCACAGTTCTTTTCATCTTTGCATATTGCATATTCCACTTTGAAGTTAGGCTGCTTGATTTTTTAAAAGTATTTACAGTAATGAATGGACTATAAAATGATTCAACTTATGAAGATATTTGACAAATTTCTGTAGCACTGTATTAAACATTAAAGTATTATAGGTTATACATAATTGCAGTATATGGGTTGATTACTGTATGGAGATATTACAACACTGACCATTTTTAATGTATGTTTCTTTTGCTTCATTTGGAACAGAGCTTTGCTGTAATTTTTTATATAGGAGAAATTTCAGGTAATCCCCTAGTTTTCTCTAGTGTGAGTAAAATCCATTCAAGAAGCTCCTCTGTAAATTTCAACATGGTAGTATCTACAGGTGCATTTTGAATAGCTTGATCCAAACAACAAATAAAATTAGAATTTTCTTTCAGAGATGAAATTTTTAGTTGGTGTGTTGTAGCGCTGCTGGCCGACCAAGTGTGTGGATAAGAACAAGGGCAGCAGGGTATTTTGTTAATATATTTGTCTTGAATTGTAGAGAGAGACTGAGATGTCTGAAATGGATGGACACCATCTGCTGTTATTTGAAGTTTGTGTCTGCTTCAAAATGTATTTACAGTTTTATCTTATGGGAAAAAGTGTTTACATCCATGGGAGAGTATTTTTCTATTTGCCTGTGTTAAAAGCCTAGTAAATTATGTACTCTGAAAGGATTGCTGGAAGAGTTTGTCACTTTAGACAGAGATCTTAACCTTAGCATTTAAAATGTGGTATTATAAAGTAGATTATGTGGATTCCCTTACAGGCTTGTAACAATTTAATATTATGAGGCATATAACTTTGTGCATGCGCTCGTGTCTTTAACTTTCACATGCTCAGGAAAGTGCATCTTCCTTAGTAAGATTGGCCAAGCCCTTTGAACATGGCTGACTGAATTTAACTGCCAGAGTCCCTACTTAAGCACCTTCTCTTGGGTTGTGAGCAAGTGCAGCACAAAGCCACCTCAGGGGCGGTAGCAACTGTGAAGTAAGGAAGGCCCAGCTGTTGCTCTATTTTCTACCAGCAGAATCTGGGCAAATGTGTGTTTTGGCCACAAAATAAAAAAGAGAGAGGCAATGAGGCTGCATTTCCTTATTTCTTTAGTAATATCTTTAATGGCACTTGCCAGACCTAATGTTCCTCCTTTTTTCAGTCATTTAATACATTTGTGCATATGCTGTCTGGGTATCCTGAAGCTTGGTTTTTTGCAAGCTCTCTTCATACTGGAGCAGAATTTATGGTGCAATGTCAGATAGCTTTCCAAGATGCTTAGAGGAGCACAGTTGGTCATTGCATTGTCTGAAAAAGCTGAAAGATTGAGATGCTGGTAGAGACTTGTGGATAGGCTGGTGTGTTAAGTGGGCAGTGGGTCTTTTAATGTCTATTGATGAAGGAAATTCATTGTATCATTTTAACAAGATACTTAAGCTTGTTTTTCTTTAAATACAAAGGCTAGAAAGAAGGAAATTGGAATTTGTTCATCGGCTATTTGTGTCTATTGTGGAAGAGAAATAATAGAGAACAGATAAAAATAGATAATCAGCAAAGTGATTTACTGCTGCATGAGTACTCCTAGATTAATGTAGTGATAATGTGCTGTCTGGAGCTGGGAAGATGCTCAGAAGAAGAGTTAATGATACTTTATTAATAGTTAGCTTTTATTTTGTGTACTCCTACTGTCAAGCTGCATTGTTACTGTGATTGTTTGTGCTGTTTATTTCTTTCTGAGATGAAGAAATCTGCTAATGTCTTTCTAATGCATATGTGAATGTACACGTACATCTGTGTCCTGCAAATGCTGTCTTAACTTCCATCCTTAGAAAATGTATTGTCACCTACTCTCAAAGTTTTCTGTTTTCAGCAATTAATCCATCCCTTGGCCATGAGATTGATGTGCCTTCAAATGATATGAAAAGAAGAAAGCAGTGTCTTCATTTGCTTTGTAAATTTGCTGGTTGGTGGAATGTACCCTCATGACTGGAAGTATTTCTTCAGATTGCCAAAAGTAATAAACTTCCTTTAAGTCAAAGCTGAAACTTTCATCTCCTAAACTGTGTCCCACAGCTCAGCTGCAGTTGGAGATAAGATCATTTATGGTGAAATATGCACTAATGTGTTTTGGGAGCTGGCAACTCTCTGAGTGAAAGACTCTGTTCTGTCTCCTATGGTAGATTCCAGTTAGAGGGAAGAACTGGATGGGAATTTAAAAAAAGCTTCCAATATTTGGGGAAATATCCTAAAAGGGAAATAAAAACTATTCAATAACACATAGTTTTTACAATTTCAAACATTGTCCCTTGTGATTATTAGGTTCTAGTTAGTTGTATGTGAATGTTAGTGTTAGTTCCCATTTTTAGTGATTCTGCGTATTGTTCAAATGCATATAAAATGTACTTTGTGATTTCATAGCTTGCTTAAATACATTTTTTCTAATGGCGTTCAAGAGAGGTGAGTGATCAGAGATCTGTGGGAATGGATCAACCAAGTTGCTTTAGGTAAGGAACAGGTTTCTCCCTGCAGGATGCGTCTCGCACTGCAGAAGGAAGGATTACTGCCTTGTCACAAGGCTAGGAAGACCATCTGGTAGGTATCCAGGTATGCCAGTTAGTTGCAATTGATGAAATCCTGATAGGATTACAATGCGCTCTTGATGATCCATGGGTCTGTGTTGAAGAGCATCCCCTACTAATTTGCAAGAGATGGAAAAAGAGAAACCTGCCTAGAGGCTGCTGTGCATCGTGGGGCTCAGGAGCCTGAGCTCTGGAGCGTGCCTGTCATGGCCTTCTTGGTTGCCAGTACCAGATGAGTTGGAGAGGGATCTGTGCCAGCCCTATACAAAGGCCAGGCACAGTACATGTTTAATTGGACACATACTGATGTGAGCTGGGATTTTGGTTTGCAGAGGGAGTGACAAGTCTGTCTGCTTGCAACAGTCAGTTAAACTGCACAGTGTTTTCTTTGCCTTAATAGGAAAAGATGTGGTGATTGTGTAACTATTTGGATGCATTTCACTTCTTATGTTGAGCAGAAAATCCCATCTGGAAAGAAATTCTTCTTTCTGTACAAAGGAAGGGTGTGGGCTATTACCTCCCTTTAGCAAACTGCTTCCTTTTCTCTTCTCTATCATTTCCAGCTGAGAAGTTTTCTGATTGCCCCTGTTCTGCTTTATTACAGGACATTCAAAAGAGTGTATAAATGAAGAGTGCTGTTCTTACTGTGAGGGAGAGACTTGGGGGAGATTTTTAAAATGTTTAATGTAGTCATAGGACATCAGTGGAATTGGATCTTCTTTGACTAGTAGCCTGAGTGTTACACGAAGTATTTTTGGAAGACAGCAAAATGCATGTTTTACAACTAATGAAGTAAAAATCATTATTTTTTAGAAACTTACAGCTGTTGTGTAGCTGCACAGCAATTACTTTCCCATGGGCAAGTTGTCTTTTAAAATAAATAAATAAATTTGCATAACTCTATAGGGAATAAGATAACTGATGTAATAATTACTTAGGAGCTGAGCCAGCATACTGCAATTACTTTAAAGCACATGTGCTGCACTGTCTCTCCATATTGATATGCTTCTTGTGACATCCTTCTTATGACACATTCAATTACTGTTTTATTATCATCTTCCTATTTAAAAAAATACCCAGTGACTGAGCTAGAAGCAAAGTAGTCTGTTCACTTACTCAACAAGAATGGTTTAGTGGTTTTTTTCAACCCTACTTGTAAGTATCTCTGCTGCATGAGTTGACCTCATATCACTGCAAGTTATTGATTATACTTATGCCTGTGGTTGGCTGAGAAATAACAGTTTGCAACATTTCCTTCAGTCCAGAGAGCTTGTGATGAGATGGATGTGGTATTGATTAGAATTTTCAGATTTGTTGAGTATCATCATCTGCATTCTCTATGCAGCACATGTGGCAACTACCAATCCAGATTGGGGGCATTTCTCATCTTTCCTTTGAACTTGTTTTGTTTGAAGTATTCCAAACAGGTGACAGTGCAAAATATTTTGGTAGATGCTTTATTTCCATGTGTTTTGCATCACTTGCTTATTATCTGTTTTAAAGATGTCATTTTCTTCACTTTTAAATTGTTATTTTTTTTAGTCCCTTTGAAAGAGCTGTATGTCAGAAAGGAAAAAGATGATGAAGCTGTAAAACTATGATGAAACAGTTTCCACCAGATTTAGAACTCTTGTGTCTATAGAAGTTACCTTATTTCCCAAAACTCCTCTGCAGAGGGGATCATGAGCAGTCAGTGCTCTCTGGTGACTGCTCTGGCTGTTGGGATCCTGGAAAACCGCTGTCAGCCTCTTGGTAACTCCGTAGTGACGTGAAGCAAGTCACAGATGAGGAACTGCAGCCCCAGATGTTTGTGTGCGTCAGCCGGTTCCTGCTGACAGGAGCGCGTCCATGTGCCGTGCACATGGGCCTGTGTCAGTGTGCTCAGGAGGGGACCTGGCTGGGAAGGTGCCATGCACAGCATGTTCAGCAAGGGTGTTCATATGTCTGTATAGATGGTGCTCACCTCAGCTTGCCGCTGAAAACTTTTTTCAGCTTGTTTAATGAGTGGAGTTGACAATGAGAGCACTATGATAGTTCTGGTTCCGTGTTGTAGTTGTGGTAATTAATATTTAGCATGGTATCTAGTAATTTTCAGCTTCAGTGCACTTTACAAACATTAATTAATTGTGAACTGCACCCCTGTGCAGTAGGTAAATGCTTTCTTCACTGCTGTTTTTTAGAGCAGTTGGGAGCCCTGAGACTTGCAGGCTCACTGGGTCCCACTTGGTGATCTGCACCTCAACATTTTGTACAGTCCTTTGTTAAATTACCTAAGTTGTTATTAATTCTGGGTAAAAACAAAACTGTTGTTAGATTATTATTGCATTACTTTCTGCAATACTGTGTGTTCTAGATACCACAGATTATATTAGAAGGCAAGAAATTAAATTTATTTTGCTTATTCTTTGGATGCTTCGGATCCTCAGTTTACATTGTGGTAGTGGGAGAATTATTTGGAATAAATATGAGACTTCTCTATGGCAGTCTTGCCCTTGTCTTCTAAGAATGCACTTACTCTGCTTTAGTTCCTGTCTTCATTAGTAATGCTGGGTGAATATGTTATGAAGTGGCTTTGGATGTGTTGCCCTCTGCTGTGTCCTGCAGAACGTGGAAGTGTTCAGTGTGGGTGATCCGTACAGATGAAGGAATGTGTGTGCTGGAGTGAGTTTGTAAGTGTTCTCCCCCCCCAGCCCCAGTTTGTGCAGTTTAATGGGAATAAAGCCATTTGTGTGTAAGTGTTGCTTCTGTGTAGGTCTGGCACGCAGACCGCTGTGGCTGTGTTTATGCTGTTACCTTTGGCTTTCCACTGTGCTGGATCTCAAGTAGAACATTTGACTGAAAACTTTCAGCTGCTACTGCAAAACTTTACCCTGGTAGCTGTTTTTACTTAGAGCTGCTGACAACTCAGGAAAGCATTTGAAAAACATTTTGCTTACCGGAACAATTCTGCTGACGTATTTTTCCTCCTATCCTTTTATTACTAGCAAAATTTGCATGAAAACAGGTCTCTGTGTATTAAGAGTTCACAATCCTCAGCTTGACAGTGTAATTAGAGTGGTGTTCAACTTGCACAATGGAGCTAGAAGGAATTTGCTTGATTTTCCTGTGAACCTGAAACTTCAGGCCCTGTTTAATCATCTTAAACCAAATTTGTGTTAATCCATGTTTTGGTATGTAACTGAGGCAAGATTCAAAATGAAGTGTTGTGGACAGAGGAGGGCTTTGTATGTAGCAAAGTAAAACAGACGACTCATGAGAAAGCGCTCCCTCTGTCTCCCTCAGCCTGTCAGGCTGTGCCCTGCTCTAGTCCTAATGACTGAACCTAATCATCTCCATGGCCCTAATTATGGTCCTGTGGTAGGCTGAGATATTAGGTGAAGAATAAGCAGCAGGAGCAGATCAGCTCTTGAGTACCAAATGTCTCATTATGCTGGAGATCAGTATTAAAAATAAAAAGGAGGGAAGGGTCAGAAACACACTGCTAAAATAGAATCCAGAGTAGCAGAATTTTCATGCAGTTATATTAATTTCTTACTAATTCTTTGTCTGAAACATGTGGCTTAGCAGCCCAGAATTTTTATGGTTCCTTCTTCCTCTACAGGCTTTTTTGTAGCATGTTTGTCCATGTTTGGCTCTGGTTTTCACAGCAGACCTGTGTCCCTTCTCGTTTTAAGAAACATGTATTAGAAAGGGTGCAGTTGGCTTTCATTAGCTCTTTAGTAAAATAATTCATGATTTCAGACATACATATTGGCTTAATCTGAATGGTTTCTCTTTATTACTGCTCTTTTGAGGTCTGGGAGTGTTCTGGAGTGTTTTTTACTCCTCTGACCCAAATGAATAGTGTCTGGCCACTTGTTGACTGCTGCAGCAATTTGGAAGCATTTATGTAAAAAAGTTAAGGGCACAGTCTAGGGATTTCTTTGATTTAAAGCTTCTGTCAATGTGTTTTTAAGAAATCAAGGTTACCTTTTATATATAATTTCTGAATAATGTTATGAATTTTCATTGTCATATTGTATTTAGCTTAAGCAGTAGTAGAACCAGACTGATCTTTTCAGGTTTTGTGGTTGCTTAGAGGGCTTTTTGGGAAGATGATTCAGATGGAGTAAGTCAAGTACTTTGAAATTAGTAATAATGCTTTTGTAACAGCACTAATGTATGCTTACGAAAACCCCATATTTTGTTTTTTTGAATGGAGTAAGCTACTCAGTAAATGTTAGATATTTATGGCTCTTGCCTAGAGGTGGTACAGTAGGGCTTTTTTAGTCCATGTTTTAGAATATCTTTCTTTTCTCCTTTTGCTACATTTTCATTTAAAGAAGCCACTTTAACATATGCAGAACACAAGTCATTCAGCATAGAGTTAGTCCCCTGCATTCCCTGGAACTTAAATGAGATGCTGGCCAGCAACCCCTTCTCTTTTCTGTGTGTTCATCGCAGCCCTGTTCTGAATGACCTTCTTATGCAGTGCAGTTGGCTGTTAGTTCTGCTCAGGTGGTGGATGTGCTGATCATCAG
Source organism: Ammospiza caudacuta (assembly GCF_027887145.1). Lineage (NCBI taxonomy): Eukaryota > Metazoa > Chordata > Aves > Passeriformes > Passerellidae > Ammospiza > Ammospiza caudacuta. The sequence continues at coordinate 19,220,212 of NC_080600.1, read as the reverse complement.
CTCAGAGAGGACTGAAATGTGAGCCAGCAGTACACAGCAACCTGTCCTGGCATCTTGGTCAACAATTCTCTCTGCTTGATGAGACCAATCTGTCTGCATAGCAGCTCTGTTGGTAGCTCCATAAGAAAAACACCCATCTATCTTTATGGAAGATAGGAAAGTTATGAAAGTTTTTTGACGTATGCATGGAATAACCTATTTCTATGTCATTATGGGCTGGTAGGCTGTTAGCCTCTGTGACTTGGACTCTTGGACAGTTCCAAGAGTCCCAGTGGTTAGAATTCACACAGTTCCCATCAGAGAAACAGGATGTCAAGAGTACAGACAATGCTGTATAAATGTTGATTTTATTACAAAGACCTCTTTTTGTTTGAAAGAAAAAAAGCAAACAAAAAACCTTTGGAAAGAACAATTTCTTAAAAGATATTATTAATCGGTATTTCCACACACAGAAGAAAACAAAGCTAGATCAGAGAGCATTCAAAAACAATTACGTATTTACATCCCTGTTATCTTTATCAGTCCATTTTGGACCATGGAAAAAAATTTTTGTAGTCTAGTTTTTCATTCTATATGTTAAGATGGAGTATGGCTTCAGTAGACCTAGAAATGAACTGGAATGCTTTTAACAGCTCTGTAATAGATAAAGTATGTTTCACTGATACATGCAGTTTATATCTTGGTTTGCTAGCTGTAAATGAGATTAATAATGCTCTAGAAATAATGTTGGTTGCTTCTAGAGATGAAAGGGAATTCAAAAGATAATGACTTATGTAAATTAAATTTCTTTGTTCAGGAATACTATAGTAGACAGTGATTAACTGTGAAAGAGTCTTGCTGTAATAAAAATTTGCAAAGCTATAATGTTTATAAAGACATTTTTTATTGCAAGGTTATCTCTGTATGTCTTTTGAGAAAGTTCTTTAAGGATTGACCAGGCAAATGGCTGTTAGTCAGTGTCCTGCTGTTACCCTAAGGCATTCATGGGGAGTTCTCAAATAGCGTGTTGTAATTCTCTCGGAGCTGCAGTGAGACCAGCAGCCTCATTTCTTATTCAAGGTTGTTTTTGTTGTACTGTACTGGATTATATTGTGATTGGATGTCCCCTAACAAAGCTGTGCAGTGCTACTTATGTGGTGCCTGTGATTTGCTGGCAGCTCTGTGACAGTTGTTTCCTATGGCAGTGGTGCTCATGAGCATGAAAAAAATAAAACCAAGAAAAAAGCAGTATTAAAGACCTATATATCAGCTTCATCTCCCTGCAGCTCCATTTGTTTGATTAGTATTATGATGGTGTGACAGGGCAATATATCAGATGTAATCGATCTGATTAGTGTGGAGATGATATAAACACAGATTGTATTGATGTTTAGTAATATGGGCACCCAGGGTAAACATAGATGTTGCATAGGCTGTGGGAAAGGTCTCTATAATGAAAACAGCAAATACAGCAGATTTTTGAGTGAAGTTATTTTTCTGCCAAATTTCACAGCAAGTTACGGGTAGTTTGACTTTGCAGTGTTGAAGAGGATGGCCAGATGGGTTGACATAAATTGTTTTAATTGTTTTTTGAAATACTCCTCTTTTTCCCCAAGGCAGATCTGAATCTTGGTTTCATAGTTGGCTTTATGTTGAGTCAATTCTAACAGTGTGGTAAAGATTGCAGTATTATTAGACATGAAAACAAACACTTCTTTCAATTTTGTTTTTGATAAAACATCTATTATTAAAATCTTGATCTCTGGATAATTTGACTTGATAGTGAATTATCAATTTTCTGTAACTTAACTTGGGAAGAAATGTAAGTCAGTGCAGTAAAGTGTTTTTGTTGGATTTTCCAGTGAATGACTGATAGGAAATTACCATGAATGAGGGAGTAGAATGCTGTATCAAAATTCCATAAGGAAAAAACTACTTAAATCAAATTTCCCCCACTTCAGAAACAATTGTTTGGCTGCATCTGTTTTAGTGCAGGCTCCTTGATTGCCTAAGGTGTGTCATGCGGAGAGCTGCAAGGCTCAGCCCTTGTAAGAGGTGGGCTGTTGGGGGACATCACAGCTCAGCACCCTGCTAGGGAGGTTACCAGAGAGGAGCTGTGCCCTCTGGGCAGGGGGCTGAGCTGCTGCTGATGCACTGCCAGGGCTTCCTGGGCAGTGCTGAGCCCAGCACCATCTTTGGTAGCTGTTTTGGAGCAGGCACTTAGTTTGGAAGCACACTGCTGAAAGACCTACTTGCACCTTTAAAGCAAAGCCCAATGCAATTACTTGTGTTTCAGTCCTGAGCTTGTCCCAAAGGACGAGCTTCTGGCTGTGCCTCCATCCCACCTGGCTCTGCCTGCTCCCACCTGCACGGGCAGTGCTGGAGCCACGGACATGCCCTCAGTGTTTGGTGTGCTGAAGATGTGCTCGCAAAGCTGGAGAGCACAGGGACCACTGAGGATGATTTCTGACCTGGCTCATTGTCTGCTGCATGAGGTCTGTTCTGTGTTGCTCCTCGTGCCACTAGCAAACAACCCAAACAACAGATGTGGACTAAAACTTTGCTCTTAAAAGACTACAGTGGAGAAGAGGGGTGGGAGGAAAAAGCAGCAAGTTGCAAGTTCTGTTTTCTAAAGGTTTTCTAAATTGATGATTATATGGAAGATGGTGAAGAAAGAGATGGTTGAGTCCAATGTTCATTTGAGATCTTTGTAAATGCAACCTGATTTTAAATTAAATAAGCTTTCTTTTTAATGACTGGTCTTTCTATATTCAAGGTCAAGAATTGCAGCTTCTTAATTGTCAATTTTCCCCTTTTTATAGGCAAAGACATGTTGCATGGTGAAGCAAAAAGGAATGGCTGTTACACTTTTCAGGCTATTATTTTCAGACTAAATTTGCCTGTTTAATTTGTTCAGTTAAACAGAAAAGCATTCTTTCCTGTCTTCTTGGTATGGTTCAGTTATACAGAAAACTGAAGTACTGTTGGGAATTTTCCATTTTTAATAAGAAACATTTTGGATCGGATCACAAGCTAATTTGTGCCAGCAGTCTGGTATCAAATTCAATTTGTGAAGAAGAGCAGTTGATTTGCCCACCTGCCTTATATCATGGAACGTATTTCATAAAATATGGAAAAATATGCACTAACTTGCACCTGTTTACACATTCAGTAGTAACTGCTGATTGTAGGTATTGCTGGGTATTAATAACATGACAGTATTGAAATTTCAATTTCATAGCAAATGTATGAAAGGATGTGTATATATGCAAAGCAGTTAATAATTCCTATGAACAGAAAGTATTTTATTTCTAAAATATAGACCCTGGTAGAAGAGCCTGTTCTTTCAACAACTGTTTCTTTTCTTTAGTCTCTACAGAAGGAAAAATTCATTTCAAGATGGTCTGATTAGTCATGTGTCCTTATGGAGTTCTTGATATTGATGTGACTTGATGCTGTATTCCTCAGACACCAACTGCAGTTCTTACATGCTGCTTGAAAACTAGAAAACTTTGAGAAGGGGTTTTTCCAATGTCTTGAATTCCTTTCAGTTACATTTATGACAGTTTCCTTTTAAAAATATTGTTTACAACACATCAAAAGAAACATTTGAACAGTATTTTGAAAATCTAGGTTCTACTTCTGTGGGTTTTTTTTGGTAGGCTGGAATGCAGGCTCAGATTCCAAAACTGTTGTTTGTTTGCTTGCATGTAGATTCTGTAATCTCTGAACTCTTCATTAGTAGTAGTAGCTACTGCAGTGGTGTCCTTGTCTTCTTTGGAAGTCAGATCAGTTAAGATGACAGGAACATCACCTGTTGAAGTTTAAAAATCTGTTGAAAGCTGTAGTCAGTGGGGTTCTTTTCAAATTGGTCTCTAGTGACCATCTTCAAAGGCAATGTGATGGTCTTGGGTTCTGTGATGTCAAAAGCTTTGAGGAGAGTGAGATGCATTTGTAATTTGCATCCCAGTTCAGTATTTACTACGACATTAAATGATAGTTAAGCACTGATGTCCCAATTCGTTTATGGTGCTGTGACCTTTCCACAAGTGTCTTTTTCCCAGGTTCTCCCCTTGAAGAAACTTGTTAAAACCCACATATGGATTGTTCATGAAGGCAATTACATTAAGTGTGTGTGTCTTTTTAAAATTTTATTTTAAAATAAAAGAATTAAAGTCATAACATTGCAATTTGCCAAACACTTTAAATAAAGGGATGATTACAATGCAGAATGTAAAACTGAAACTGAAAAGGAATGTAAATGTTAAATTCTGTGTAGAAGAAATAATTGCATTTAGCGATAAATAAAGCTGGATTTTCAATTCAGCAATATAATGAACATTTCTTAAAGGGGTTCTGTACCTTCCTGCAGTGGAAGTGTCTCATTGCTTTGCTGTAACCATTTTTCAGCATCGGTGCCTTGTTTCAGTGTTATAAATCAGAAGAGTAGACTTGCACTGACCGATCCAGAGAGCCGTGTAAGAAGGTGCTCAGCACGGGGCCTTGTCTCCAGACCAAGGGGATTTTGTTGGAGTGCCTGAAGCTGAGCATGTGTTTAGATGCCCTGGCAGTGATAAGTAACGCTTGAGTCGGAGTCCAGGTTTTTTCATAGATCTCAGCACTTTGTTGTAAAACTGGGCGTGTGGTGTCTGAGTTCCTTTCCAATTTAGTCATCTTCCTAGCATTTGGCTGAGTGTTAAGACTGCATCCATCCTTCTTGCATACTTTTTTTCCTGATTAAATGCTAGACTTGTGGTGCTGGAAGTGTGTAATTGTTCAGTGCTTACTTCTTCCTCCTTTCTTTAATTTGAGGATTTGTTTTGACAGCTAAAATTCTGGTGGTTTTCTCGTTGTCTGCTGCAGTAGAACCTAGGAACAGATGCCAAAGCAGAATGTTTGTGTCCTCTTTTAAATAGTGAAAATTCAATTTCTCCATTAACTCACAGTTTCCCCACGCAGATAATGATTTTTGCTTTTTGATGATTGCATACCATCCCACATCACAAGATTTGGTCTAGTGGTTTAATGACTTAAAGCTAACATAGTTAATATGTTTTTATTTGCTGGGAAAATTTTTAAATTATTTTAGATATAGTTTTGGTGCTTGATCTAATGCATATTTGGTGTGTGTCTGAGGTTTTTCTTCAGCTGGTACAATTAATCTTTGTTTCAGAGCAGATTTTTATTTTGTGCAAAGAACTACTAAAGTACTCTGTACGTGAAATACTGGGTGTACCTTGCTTGCCATAGATTTGTCAGATTTTGTTGGCAAGGTAGCTTCTAAACCACTATTTTCTTTGTGTGTTTGCTTTCAAATAATTATGCTTGACCCCAAGTACTAAAATAAAGATATAAGTGTGGATTAACTTTTCTGTGGATCTGCTACTGACTCTGCAAACCAGGTTCTTATGCTGCTATTTCCCTTCTCACCAAAACTTATATTGGTGTGTAAATTTATGATGTCAAACCAAGTTGAGATGTAATTCCCAGGGTGAATGCTGGAGAGATGCCATAATTTGTGGGAGCTACTGTAGAGATTAGGCTTTATTGAACTAAGATTTTTAAAGAGCAAATTTTCAGGAGCTGTAGTTTAAAAATGTGCTGGACTGTGTTAATTCTTTCTGGGCTGCCTTGAAGGGCTGGTTGTGGCTGTGGCTCCAGCATCCAGGGATGAGCTGGCAGATGGCTCCCCCAGCTCAGTGCCCACAGCTGGGGCTCATGGGCTGTGCAAGGGCTAAATCCCACATTGTTTTATTTGGCTTGATTTGTTAGGGTGTTTGGTTGGCTTTTTTGTTTGGTTGGGTTTTTTTTGTTTTGTTTTAGAGTTTTTTTTTTTTTTTTTTTTTTAAATCAGATCTCTTAATGCTTCTTGTATTTAGTATGTAAGCTCGTTATTGTGAAAAGCTTTGGGATTTATGTCTTAAGGTGCACTTTTTTTTTTAGTCAAATGAAAATCTAAATGAACTATCTGGATTTCAGTTTCTGTTTTGAGAAGTGATGATTTTAGGACCCTGTGAACTTTATTTTTTAAGTAGAGTTCTCACAGTCCACTAAGCTAATAACTTTAACCTTGTTATTGCAGGTTCAGTATTTGTTTCTATAGAAACAATTGTTGACAGGTTTTTTTTAAACTCTTCCTAATTTCTCAGATTTCCAGTGAGTTCTAGAAAACAAGTTCCCAAAACCCTTGAAATTGGTAATCTTTGACAAAACAGAAATGTGTAACTTTACCTAAGCAGTAGAGATTGGGCAGATGTTGACTGATTGAGAAGTGACTTAACTTGCTGAAAATATGTAGGTAATACTTCTTTACATGGTGAAGTGATTCATCTGCACTACAATATGTTCAGCATATTTTTCAACAATTTCTGATTGACAGAAGACTCTTAGTACCAGTATGGGGTTTGATTTTGACAATTTAAATATTTCAGGTGCTTCCTGTGATTTCTCAGCTATGTTCTTAGTCTTTTAAACTTTATCTAAACCTGAAAATAACTGATAGTTTTGCCAATTTTTTTCTGATAAATTATAGTAAAGCTTTTTTTTTCTGATAAATTATAGAGAGAGCTTAAAGATTTTTACAATAATGGTTTTATTTTTTTAAGTAACCATTATTGTCTGCAAGGTCGGTATATGTTCTGATGTAGACTTTTTAGCTTGTTTGCAGTGAATGTTATAGGTGTTGAAAATCAGCTTATCCAGAGTTTGCAGGTGCCCAGTGTGCCCTCAGCAGTGATTGATCTGCAGTTCCATTCCCAAGGCAGAACTCGCTGCTTGTTTGTGAATTGTTCTTGTTGATATTTAAGTTTTATGATAGTTATATTTGTATTAAGGATAAGTTTTGGCAGATTTGTCCATTTAAAGGATGTTTAATATCTGAATGTGTTTGCAAAATATTTCTGTATTCCGGATTTGTGATGTGGAATTATTCTTAATTTCTTTGCATTATATATTGGATGATTATCATTATTAAGGAGTTTGCATCTGCTCAGTTGCTCCAGGTAGGTAAAAAAAATGGTAAAGATTTTGCTTTTATATAAGACAAAGTAGACTTATTTTAGGAAAAATAAATCACATTTTAAATTATGTTTTTGGAGTATTCAAATCTACTTAAAAACAATTTGACTTTCTTTATTTGATGCTGGTTCTTTACTCTTTTGTGGAACACTTACTTTCAGTTGTTAACTGCTCCTCAGAAAATGGGACTTTTTCCTTCACTCCTAAGAAAACTGGGAAGGTGCTGTCCAGTGGTAGAGGGACATCGGAAGGCACAAACAGAGCCAATTAACAGCAAAGATGTGCTGCTTTTTGGATGCAAGCTGACAAAAGCAGAGAAACGAAGAGGTACTGCTGATGGTCTGCTCACAATTTTTTTATTGTAGGTATTTGGTATGGTCACTGTAATGGAGAGTGGTGCAGCATTGCTTTCTGCTTGAAGTTTAGATGTAACTAGAAAAGTGAAGGTTGAGAGCCTTAACTTAGCATTCTCTTTTTTTTTCTTTTGTCAGCTAATGTTTCACCTTTAAAGCTAAATATTTGGTTTGGCTGCCATTTTATCAGTCACTTTGTATACATGTGATTTCAATGAAAAATAATTTTATCACAGTAATTTCTTGGCTAATATTGTATTAGATATAAAGAAATGTTTGCAAACCAGACAAGATAAACAATTTCCTTGTCATTACTTCTGTATTAGTGCATTTCTAAAAAGAACTGTCACATTGCCTTTCTTCAGTAAAATAAACTCTAAATTCTTTGCTGGAATAAAAATTTTAAATGTTTATATTGAAGGCAAAGTGATTAATCTGTGCAGATCACCCTTGGTACCATAATGCCTAACATTGGAACAATTAGGGAATATGGGGAAAATTGCATGTTTAAATAGTGTGAGTTCTGCAGAAAAAGATAGTGCCATGTTCATACTCCACTGAGCCCACCTTACCTCCTGAACTTCTAGAGTACCAGGTGTTTATTCGCCTACAGAGTTGCCCAAAGCTGGGATCATCTCTTCTGTTTAGTCTTCCATGGATTTGCTAGGGATTATGTTGAGTTACAGTTTCAGATACACCCGTAGTCTCCTTGTTTTCTCTTTCCCAGTCCTCATCAGTGGCATCTATTTAATATCATTGTGGCTGTAAGTGCTGAGGAAACATGAGGGAAGACAGTGGGTGCAGTCAGTGATGGACAAGGATGGGTAAGAAGTGGTTCTTAGAATGAATATAGAGAAATTTATTTTGAGTCAGGTTAAAGCTGTTTGGGGCCCTAGTGATGCCATTAGTCCTCTCTGCCCTTACTGGCCTTCAGATTGCAGCTGCAGCTCAAGTGCAGAGGAGCTTGGATGAGCATTTGTGCCATAGGGATGCTCTTCTTGCCCTCTGACAGCATCAGTGAGCAGCTCCAACCTGCAGCTCTACTTTGCTTCCTGGTGAGCGGCAAAGGTCTCGGACCCTCTGCAGAAAGTCACCTGCCAAGTGCTTTTACTTTTCCTCCTGTGGGCTGGCGGGTGTGCAATGGGCTGTGTATGACAATGGACTGTGCTGTGCTACATCTTACTGGGAATTATACAGCCCTTTTTGCTACAGTGGTTTTGCCAGCACTCTGAGAAGCTGCAATCCCCAGCCATTTTTGATGCAGACAGTTCCCCAAATGGATACATGGATTCTTACACCCCTGTAGGTCAGGACAAATTCCCCAAATGTAGCTGAATAGGCCAAATACTGCAGGACCTGGGGTCTAGCATGTGCCCATTGGACTAACATAGAAATTTGTGAGTTTACACCATTTTCAGATTTAAATATTTCAGAATACTTAAATGTTTGCTTAGGTTACTTCAACTTGTAGATTAGAAATGAAAACAAGTTACTTAGACTGCAATTCTAAGTAGCACTTCTTTGACAGTGCTTCTTTGAAGCACACTTTAATATCCATGGCCCTCTTGGAATTTGTAGACCAAATGCTTGTTCCAGTACTCCTTTATTGTCTATGATCTGCTTCTTCTCTCAGCCCTGTGCCTTAAAATTGCTGTCTTGAAATAGTGCAGATGAAAAGGAAATAGAAAAATGTTTCCAAAATCTGTCTTGATTGAGCAGCAAATGCTCAAACAAGATATTATAGCTAGTAATGTTTTGTTTCGTTACCAACTGTGAACTCTCAGATCTGGTCTATGCTTTCTTGCCATTGCAGCTGTAGATGTCTTGAGAAGGTTTTTTTTTAGCATACTTGCTTAGTAAGGTATTTTATTTTCTTTAGCAGTGTGCCTTAAAAGCAACAACAACAACACAAAAACTCTGCTCCAGACTACAGTACGTGACATAAGCCAGACTTTTATGGTATGGTTCTGAGCTGTAATACAGCATTTTCATAGTGGAGCAGGTAGTGTCAAAATAAAAAGGTGTTTATGCTGAAAAGTATACTTCTAACATGCTTTAAAGGGCAGTTACATGGTATGGGAATTGAGCTGGGCACCAAGTATTTTCTGTAACTTCTGTGTCACACAGAGGCATCAGGTTGGGTTTTTTTCCCCTTTCTCCCTACTCTGGTAATGCCCTGAGTTTATGTAGGCCATGTAAACTTCTATATATGCACATTTTTCATTACTTCAGGGTTAAAAATTGGCTGAAATTTTGAAATTGGATGTTAAAATTTTAGATGTAGCAGTCATTTAATAATCGTGGTTTTTTTCCTCTGGTTGTGTTGCAAGTAATACGTACAGTGCAGCCTTTTAAATGGTCTCTCTCAAAGCTTTGTAAAAATCAGATATGAAGTAATTAAAAATTCATTTGAGGTTTTGGTTGTGAATTTGACTGATGAAAGGTTGAGTGGTCAGTTAATAAATGTTCTTGGGTAGCCTGACCTATGGCTTCCTCAGGGTCACTTTGTGCCCTCTTCTGGGCCTTGAGTGTTGGGATCATCAAGTACATGAAGATTGTCTTTCTCAAAAGGTTGAGTGAAATTTGGCAATGGAAAAGCAAAGCAGGCCACAAATTGGCAGAGAACCTGAAGTACCAGCTGATTCTAAGCTCCTACTCTTTGTACTCTTGTATTAAAAAATTAATTTCCATATGATAATGTAGTAATTATTCCACTACAGGAATACTACAGGATTGGTTTTGTTTTGATGTGGAGATGCAGAACACTGGGAAAATAAATGGTTATTTCAATAACATGCTGTTTTCACTGGACCTCTAAATGTGATCAGGCAGGAGATCAATTATGCCTCTAGTCCTACTTTGTCTTAGGCGTTTAAGCTGTGTCCATCTTTGTTTTCTTAATCTTTTTATATAACTAGGATAAAGCCTGAATTTGGAGGGCTGGTCCTTCAAACATAAGGGCTGCAAACTGAAGTTTAGATGGGGGAAAAAAAATCAGAATCTTGCAGAAATTCACAAGTAAGCCCCAGCTGGCCTTGCAACACTTGTAATCTGTGGATTTGCAACAGAAGGTGTCAAACAGTATGTATATGTGCATTGAATTGTATATATATTGAATTGGATACAAAGTACTTTGTAGACCAAAATGAAAACACTTTAATTGAAATAATGCGTATTTTAAAAAATCATCATAGTGGTTAGAGGTATGTGGCAAAGGTAAAGAAGTCAAAACCTTGAGGGCAAATAGTTTTATGAAAATAGGTTTTTTAATTGATTCTCCTAAACACACTAGAAAGTATCTGTTCTCAAGTATCTCATGGATCTCAAAATAGCCCTGTACCAGTACTAATTGTTTTTAACTGTGGAGGTGAGGACACAAGCACTAACACTAGCATTACTCACAAGGCTGACAGAACTGTTGTGTGCGCAGACCTGGCTCTCTGTGGCTGTCTGTTGACTTAGAGGTGACATTTTTTTTCTTATTCTTTTCTTCCACCACTCCACACATGTGCTGATAAAAATAAAAGTTAAGTACATTGAACTACACTTGGAGGGAGAAGGGTGTTTCTGGAGCCATCAGTCCTAGTCTTAAATGAGAATGGGCTAGAGTTCCAGTTCTGCCCCAGAATGTGTGCTGCCACAGACTTCTGGTGTGGTTGTCAGCAAGGGCCTTGTCTGCCCTGGTCTGTCCCTCCCCTGTAAGCTGGACATGTCATTAATAGTGGCAGGATGCTGTTAATGACTAGCTTGTCTTCTGATGCCAGCCTTTGCAGTGACCATCAAAACTGGTTTCTGGGGCTCAGTGGTTGTCTGATCTCCTCAGATCCTTCTAGGCTGCTGCAGAGTAAATGTCTAGCAAGTGGTAGAGACAGCTTTTTTTGGCTGGGTTTTGGAGCAATCTCTCCAGTATTCAGAGCTGTGCATGGGTAGACTGTACCCTAAACACTTTATGGTCCAGATATGTGGCTCAGCATAGGTAAGATTTGAATAATCTGCAGTGATCAAAATGTGAGATGGGAGGTTAAAATCCAGCCTCTGTGCTGGTGGTGACATTTGGCCTTGCTGCTGCTTTCATGGTGGCGACCCATCATATTCTGTTGAGGTATGGATAGGGTTTTTTCATTATAAGGAAATTTGTCATTTTCTGGTCTGAACTCACCTACTGGCAGTTGCCACAACTGAAAGACTCCTCTGAAAGATCATCTCCTGGTTGTGAGAGGAAAAAATACCATCTCCATATTGCTATTGAGGTATTAGCTGCTGTGTCTACCTAGGGATCGCAGGAGAACATCCTGGAAAGCGCTGCAGAGACAGAGCTGCAGGATGTTGCAGAGCTTGTTTAACCTGGAAGGGATTTCCAAGGCAGACTGGTGTTAATGGCCACACGAGGCAGCTGTTGGGAGGATATTGCCTCCTTCCAGTGCTGCTTCTTATCCCAAGGACCAGTCCTTTGAGTTTCTTTCCACTTTTGGCCCGTTAGCTCTTCCTGGTATCCTTTTGATAGACTATTCTCTTGCATGTGAAAAATTCATTTTGTTTTATGTGGCTACAGAGTGTTTGATCTCAAGCCTTCCTGTTGTTTTAGCACTGTGTGTCTCTTGTTAATGCAGTAATCCCTGCTGTAATGTATCCTTGCATTAGTCACTGCTATCAAAGGCTTGATTCGGCGTGATTTAATGTAAGAAATTATTCTGTTAGCCTAAATGCAAAAATCTGTTTTTCTTTTCCCCCCTCTTTTGTTTTTTTCCCCCCTCCATCCCACTGTGCATTGTATAGGCTTTTTATTTATTCCGCCAGATTGACAAGATTATAAATGAGAGCTGCATGTTGAAGCCTCTAATTTTTCATAAGTAAATGAATTAATTTATCATAGCTGTTGTGTTTTATTGCTGTCTCGATGCCAGACTGGCCAGCTTCTTTATTCCCCTTTTACTTTCTAAATACTGAATCCATGTCATTGTGTTTGACAGCTTTCTGGTTCCCCTGTCAGATGCAATTTGGTGCTAATCACATTTTCTTTGCGTAGTGTCAGTGTTACAGGCCATGCATAATATTCCTGTATGTCCACTTATTTACTTGAAACACAGCTGAAATGTCTTGGGCATTAATCTGATGAAGCTACTACATTAGAATGCAAAAATGATGCTCAAGTAGTAAGATAATGCGGTGTGGCAGATGTGCAGTAGATAACATTAAGGCTAAAGCAGTGATCTTTATCAAGCTCTGAAGCATTTTATTTGTTGGTTTTGCATACCTTTTCCGAAAAAAAGATTATTATCAGTTTTGCTTCATTAAAATGGTGTCACTTAAGATGTAATTACTTCTTTATGATCAACTATGAGAAACTGCTTCTATTCTTCCCTCCACTCCCTATTTTTTAAATACAAGGGTGTTTCCTGTTTTGGTTTGGGGTTTTTTTTTTGTTCAAGTCATGGGACACACTTCATATATGCTGACTTTTAGTGGGAATGTTCAAGTCTTTCAGTTACTCTTTTGGAATGTTTCAACTTCCTGTTAAAACTGTTCACACCTCTCTGCAGATGCTCCTATTAACTGAGCGCTGAATATTTAAAATTTCAGTAAGATACAGTAGTCTGTTATTGAAAACTAGAGCATGCTGTAGGTGTTCTCTCCTAACTCCTAAAAGGTAGGTTTCCAATGCATTTGCTTAATTGCATTGAAACTATACTTCATAATATGTTTTTTCCCAGGTACCTGGTAATGGTTTTTATTGGTATGTTTTGAAGTCCTTCTTTGCCAACAAAGAAAAGTTCATGTTTTTGGAACACCTTGAAACTATAGGTCCCCATAGTGCATATCAGGATTTTGGGTTTACTACTGTTTACCTACTGAATTACACATGTTCTTTGGTTTCTGGATGTTTTTGTCTACTCCAGAATCCTGCTGTGTACTCCTCTGCTGCTGTATAGAAACAGTGATGATGGCTTGTGAAAGGTCCAACTGCTTTAGAGGCTATTCAAATCTATTCTCCCTTTGAAAAAGTGGATTTAAATACGAGATTTGGGAAAGGATGTAGTGTTGATTTGTCATGAAATGGATGAATTTTGAGAAATGTGTAGTTTATGAAAAAATTGTGACTAATGTGTGCTTGTCAGTCCTGTAGACAAGGATTTTTTTAGCAGTGCTGTCTACAGATGAGCCTTGCAACTCAGTCTTTATTTTAGATTACATATGGATGTTAGGAGTAAGAGTTTCTGTGAAGTGAATCAGCAGTTCTAAAATTTCCATCGCTTGGTATGGGAATTCTGTTCCCACACAAAGAAATCAGAATCTGGAAAACAAGCTTTATGGAGAGCATGTGAATTTTGCTTAGCAATATTTACATGTATCTGCAGACAGACTTTATGTGCTCCCAATAAAGCATCTTGGCAAGTAATTAAAGTGCAAGTCATTACCTAGTGAGGTTTCTATCAAAGTTATTTCATACAGACAATTTTGTCTGTTCTTTGAGAGCTGTGGATTCTTGAAAACTGCAACTTCACCTGAAACCCTGAGTAAAGAATTCTAATTTCAATTATCTTTCATGCAACATGGCTCATGATGTTGACATTATTTCCTTGTAAAAAGAACAGGTTAAAATTCCTTTCTGCTTTTTGCAGTCAGACTGCTGATACTTACCTGCAGGACTGTTGTGGCCTGATAGATGACACAGGGAGTGGGACCTTCAGTTCTGAGATGTTTCATTGGTTTTGTGGCCAGTTGTGGGTAAATGATTTGATGTAGCACATCAGTTCTTCTGTATGGAATAGTAAGATCAAGACTTTGTGAAGTACTTGAGCTGTTAACAGAAAACATTAGTAAGGAGAAAAAAATATTTTTGAAAGAAGTAGGCTGAAGTCCGTGCTTGTCATGGATGTTGTGTATGATCTTTGATAAATCAGTTTTTTTGTGCATTTATGTCTCTTGGTGGAGTAGGAAGGATAATTCTGTGGTACTTCACAAGTCTTCATCAATCATACGTGTACCACACACATCTGTGCACTTGTATTTGGTGATTTTTGTGACCTTCCATTGTGAATGCATAGATAGTGTGCTGTTAGTAGCAAATAAGCTTAGTGAAACCAGTGCAGTTTTCTGGATGTTAGTTGCTTCAGTTAAAATTAAGGAACTGGAATGTAGCTGTGGAGATTTTATTTTTGTTCGTGCAAATGGAAAATGTTTAATGGCATAAACACATCATCCACTGAGAAAATATGGGGAAGTTCTTCATATTGTCTTACACTTTTGGTAGGACATGAATTCAACGTTTTGGGGTTTTTTTTAAATAATCAAATACAATACAAAACAATTCCTGTTTATTAGCAGAGCTGCTGGCTTTTTGTGTTCCTTTTTAGAATTTTTTAACAGTAGTTGTATGTACTTTATATTTCCAAAAATATTAGTTTACATGGTCAAAGGCATCTAAATCTATATCATGACAGTGGATCTAGAACTGAAGATGGGATTTTTGATACCTTAAAATCATTTCACCCCATTTAGGTAAAATTATAGGGCAGTTCATTGAGCTGCTTTATATGTTAGAGTGTAGATGTGAATTTTTTAAATTTCATTTATATTTTGTTGTTGATTTGGAAAAACTGAAAGAGTTCCAAAGTAAGATTGAAGTGAGTATATTCAACCCTTAGCCTCTGTGCTGAGACTCCCTGTGGTGATGATTAATTGGTAATGTGAACATCTGTGAGGGAATAGTGGAAGTGCCAGCCTTTTCAGAGGAGCTGTGACTGGTTGGTAGGCTTCATGTTCATGTGATGTGGAAGAAAGTACCCACAGTAGTCACTTGCTGTTAGTGACTCAGATGATTTAACTTGTGTTTTTTAATAACGCCTGAGGAAATATTAGTTGAGTGACTTACTCAACTAAAGAATGTTGGTGAAGCTCTGATCTGGTTGGATGTACAATACATCTTGTGCATTTCTGCTAGTGTTTTGGGTGACCTTGTTTTGGGGAGATTTGTGGACTAATCAGGTTGGTCAACACATGTTGAAGATGAGGAAGAGTAATGGTTGAGTCCTGCAGGTGTGAGTGGGGATATTACTAATGTAGAGATGTGCAGTCAATTTACATGATTCCTATTTACATAGTACTGATCTGAGAGTCTTGGACTTGTGGATTTCCAAAGAGAGAATGTGAGTTGTGATGAAGATATATCACCCAGGATCCCCTTTCATTTGCTGATAGCTGCAGTGTAGCATTTGCTGGCCCCTCTCTTATATGAAGTGTCAGGCTGCTCTGGCTGTTCCCACTAACAGCACCACGTGCCATCATATGCAGTAGAGGGAAGCATGTAAATGGAAGGGTGCACCAGGTCTGGTGGCTGACAGTGTTCCAAGTGCCTGCTTGAGCTGGGCTATTCCATCTGCTGGCAGGCTTCTGGCTGGCAGCTGCCACCTTGGTGCAGTTGAAAATGAAACATGCTGCTTATATGATAAAAAAGCCTTTTTTCTTCTTCCCCCCAGACGTGCCATATTGTGTCTTTAAAAGAGCTTAAAGGAAACCATCGAGAGACTTCTAAAAATGAGTGATAGTTTTTCAAAGCTTGCTAAAAATACTGGTATGCAGGAAACCCTGTTAAGGTTGTTTTTCAGTAACATGTACATACATACCTGGTGTGAAATGAAAGTTGAAGCAGTGCTTGTTTGGTGCTCTTGGATAGGGAAACTTTCAGAAAGGATTAGGTGCATAATCACATCAGCAGTTGTTGCCTCTTTTGTTGGCTTTTAATGCAGCTGCTAATGGAGTCAGGTTTTTTTGTTGGTTTTTTCTTTTAACAAAACATCAGTTAATGTGAGAATTAATATCTGATAATGGGGAGCAAGAAATCTTTGAATGTTAATGGTATTATGTATGCTCTCTCTACCCTTTTATATTTGCATTCTAATAGGATTGGAATCTTTTAATGGCACAAAAAAGTCTGTGAAGAGATTGAGTGTGGGTAAACCCTTAGTGATGCACTTTTGGATGAGATATTTGGGTTGCTGTTGTATTTCACTCTCAGTGTAACAACTGTGTTGATTGCAGACTGGGAAAAAAGCTTTAGTAGTTAGCGGGTTATGTCCTGATATCCTGTTTCCTAACCATAGAGTGAACTGCCTGAAGTCTTAAGTGATTGAATAGTAAACAAAAATGCATTTAAAGTAATAGGATTTCCATTAAATATATTTCTACATTTATTAAAAGAATAATTGATTTTCAGTCATTGATCCCCACTAAAATGTTGATGTGCAATCAAATGTCTTTACATTGAATTTAACGCTTCTTTAAAAAGAGGAAAATGCATTATATGCATATTTATGCAATGATACTTAGCATACATTTATTCAGTCTTAATTTTTACATTTAGCTTAGGAAATGCTGAGTGACAGTTCTGATTTAGTAGACTATTAATTCCTTCTTCATGGCTTGTGTCAGGCTAGTTTCAGTAATTGAAGTTCAATTAAAGCTGTGGAGAACTAAAATGAATTTTAGTTAATAAAAAATGGGAAACATTCTGTATGTGTACTGGGAAGAGTTTTAAATTTGAAGCTCATATAGTGAACAGAAGCAGTTTGCAGGTGATGCATGATAGACTATGCAGCTGATAGAGGAGATGAGACCAGGAGGAATTTCTGAGGCTCATGGAGTAAATGGAGCTCAGTTCTTGCATTCAGTTGTTTTTCAGAGGCTGTAAAAGAGTAGGACTAGTAAATTTCCCTGATTTGTACTGATCAGATGATTTTTCAATTTGAATGTGCTTCTTGAGTTGAGTTGCCTAGATAAACTGAAATTAGAATATACACTTTGCCAAGAATTGTCATCTCCTGCTCTTGGGAGCTCATCGTTTTATCTCTTCAGAAAGCTCTAGTTCCATGAGGCTTTCTCTGTGCTTTCCCCCCTTGTGAGTTTCCTTCAAATGTTGCACAGGAACACGCTTCTTGTGGGCAGGTCTTTGGAGGGTAGGAATTGACTGTGGAATCCTCAGATTTTTTTAGTCTAATTTGCATTACTTTACAGATGATGCAGCAGCCTACCTGTCTCATGCTGTCAAGCTGTGGGTGAAGTGCAGATTGGAAACTATTAGCATATAGTTGAAATAATGGTGGAATGGGGTGACATGTCCAAAGACTGATGCCTCAGATGAGTCAAGAGAAGCTGTAGTTTTTCCTGATAGAATCTGAAAGCATGGGATGAGAGAGGAGGCAAAATGAAGCATCCTTGTAATTACTGTGATTACTTTGGACTGGAGCCCAGGGTAGAGGATGGAGCTGCCCTCCTTGCCTCTTCCCTGTACTAAAGCTCTGAAGGCCAAGTGGCCAAATACTAAGGAGTCATTAGTAGGCTACTGGTAGAGGGAGGATTCAGCAGACTTGGAAGCACAACTCTGCAACTTCATTTTGATTCCAAACTGTGTACAATTCCCATGTAACCTAAGTACCATGTATAGGAAAATGCGAAGAGCAAAAAAAAGTCTTAGTTACAAATATGGTCTGAACTTCTGTTTAGAGTATGTATCCTTTGTCACATTTTTTATAATGTCTTTGTGTTTCACTTGTGTTAGCCAAACTTACTTAAAATTAATTCCAAGTTAAAATGTAGGCAAAAAATGTCTTTTGTCTGTGCACAGTGTTCAGTTCTGTTTTGATTTATCCCATGTAGTAGATACTCGGCAGATTTTACTTTGTCATGTAATGTCTTTGAAGAGTAGATGAGTTTCTGTTGTTTTGTGTTTCTCAGCTTTTCTGAAATCTCTGGATCTCCATGCAAGGGATACATGGGGGATGCATTTCTCCTGAGCACTGACCTTCTGGGGCAGGCTGTCAGAAATGCCATTCTGGTGTGATGTCAGTGTTAGACCATGGCGCTCCCACTGAGAACAGCAAAACTGAGCCTGGTCTTCGGGCCCAGGCTTCAGCATCAGCCTGTGTGGTACCCTGATTTAACTTCTAGATCTAATTACAGCCTGGGAGAGAAAGGAGTGCCATTTTTTTGTCTTAAACATCTCTCTCCAATTTGTGTTGAAGTGAATAGTGGACATCCTGGGGTTTGCCAGCTGTGGCTCCCATTCATTACTAATGGAGTGTATTGTATTTTGGTTTGGGCTTTTTTTGGTATGTTTATAGGTATGATTTTTGGATTGGTTTCTTTTTTACAGGCACATAGATCTTTAAATCAGAAGTAAAGGTACTTTCAGGGATCTATGTGAAGACCAGTGTCAAGTTCTGCAGTGTGTGGGGGTGAATTACTAATAAAAAGCTATTTAACTTATATTGGATAGAAACCCCTGAGACTTGATTTCAGCTAACGGTGAAAAAACTCTTTTAGTCTCTCAGACAGAAAATAATTTTACTAGAGAATAAGGATTCAAGGCAGAATTAATAAATTTGTTAACTTGTCTGGAACTTTTCTGTGTGGATTTTTTCTCCCCCTTGGGTTTTCTAAAGCCTCAGAAAGCCTCAAAGAACAGCGTGCTATCATTATGAAGGTGAGGCTTACCTGGAGGGGACTGAATGCTCAGTGTGGCATTGCCACAGCAGAACAGAAAGCCATCAGCATGCAAGAACTGAGTCAGAGGAGCAGCAGTGTCGTTCTTGTAATATGGTATTGGTTTTGTTTCCCACACTGGAAGAAAAATGTTAAAAATATCTTCCATGAAAGTTGACCAAGAACGGAATCAATATTGTTAGCCTTTTCTAACAATTTAAACATTCATATATTTCAGACCCTTTGAATAATGCTGGGTAACAAGGTGATGTGGCAGTGAGGAAGGCAAATGTGTTTCTCCTGTGGATCCTTTCAAGTAGCAGTATACCTGCAAAAACACAAATTCTTTGTTACAAGGTCTGCTGAGACCTCAGCATGGATAGGTCAGGAAATAGTCATGATCACTTTTTGTGGGTGCTTAAAATACTGAGCTGGTTGTTTGACTTCAGTTTTGATGGCTCTGTGATGTTCGAGATTTTGGAAGCTGTAGGCCAACTGAAAAATTTCAGGAGAATTTTCTATTAGCTGAAAGTATTTTATGCCTTTCCCATTGTGTGGTTTATTAAGTAGTTTAGCTTGCTTTTGAAAGTGGAGCCTGGTATATCATTCACTTTGAGGGTTTTTATATAAAAGTGCTTTGCTTTATAAATATAATCATTTGTAACGAGGAGTGGAAAATGGATGAACAAGCTTTCTCTGAAAAATCACGTTTGAAATTTCTGAGTAATCATCCGAATGGTCTGAAATCATTTATTCCCAGGACATATCACTGTTTTGCAGAATATTCAAACTAGTGTAATCAAAATTAAACTATGCCCTAAGCATGAAGATTATTTTTTCCCAAAAAGGAAAGCTTTGGATCACATTAAACCAGTAATTTGGAGTGATAGGACTCTGTTAATTGAATTCTACATCTTGGTAAATGTATTCTTCACTGTTTTTTATTATCTACTAAAATTTTTTAGTTTAATTAGGGTAGGTAAGAAACAATGCTCAGTATATTGCAGTGTATCCAGTACAACAAAAAAGTTCCCTGTTCTTTCAATGTTTTTCTTGCAGAAAAAGTCTCCTTAAGAAATGTTAAGATAATTTTAATCATCGCTCAGAGGTTAGACTTGCAGCCCACATTTTTATAACTAAATGTTACACAAAACTTTGGATCACATAAATGTTCAACAGTGTACTAAATAGGATATTGAAATTCAGCATTAGAAGTGAGGTTTGTGTCAAAATCCACCAAATGAGCAATTACAATATCACTTACTGAAAATATGCTTTGGTTTTACCTTTTGGATCCTATCCTGTTGTGGAAGGCCAAGGACATTGTCGATTACTATTGAAATTTTTTGAGTGTTATTTTTTTATTGTGCATTCTATTTTGATGGGATGTGTTCATATATGAATAACAAGGATCACTCCATGGGTAGTAGAAGGATATTTATGTGATGTCTTGTCTGCTTGCAAACACATTCATGTCCAAGGTGTGCATAACAGACATATGCATGTACATAGCTGCTACTAACTTTGCAATTAGCATTTTGCTCAGTTGAATTCTACATTTTAATGCTCAGAAAAGCCTAAAAATATGTTTAATTTCACTGTGGATCTTGGACATGATGTCAACATTTCGTTTGTTTATTAAGAAATTAAGAAACTTATCTATGCAATTATGCTGTGGGCAGCTAATGTTAGGGTAAAGAAATGTCTGAAATTTATAATATGTAGACCATTCTTTTAAAGAGCATAATGAGCAAGGCAGCAGTCGGATGTCTGTTGCGAACTGATTGCTGAAATGAGTAATTCTTATTGAAGAGGTTTTGTTATTGCCAAGGATGTGACTATCTCTAGAAATGTTACTTTTAGTTTCATTGTTTTCACAGTAATGGTGCATTACAGTGTCAAGTCAAAATAATTTTTTCTAGCCCTTCTGTTCTGTTAATTCATTTGGGAATATGTATTTGTGTTTGGAACTATTGCACTGCTTCTAAAGTTCCTAAATATTTCACAATTTTGCCTGTTACTGATGTTCTGAGACTGCATAACTTTGTAGGTTTCTTCTTCAGTTTCTGTAGTCTTCATAAACTAGTTCATCTTTAAAAAAGAAAAAGAATACGCAATTCTTCTGTGAGTGACAATGATTGACTTTGTAGTCTTCTGTTAATGAGCGTGGAGAAACAATTCATGTGAGCTAGCCAATTACTAAATACGTTCTGAGAAATTTGGTGATACTTCCATTGCATTTCTTTTGAACGTCTCTCCCCTCTCCTCATGTTCCTCTGTCTCAAATTTTATGCATAAGAGCATCATGATGCTGTTTAGGAGCTGTCTTTGGAGACATGATTGCTAGAGGTGAAGGTCAGCTGACTTCTGGTGCTGAAGCATATGGGGTCATGCTACTTCTGCAAATGTGGTCACTATGTGAAAGGCAAAAAGTATTTATTTTCTAGTTTTTTCAAAGGGCTGTGCATACTTTATTATAATGCACTAGAAAGTGCACTAGGAATACTGTGTATTGACAGAATTAATAACAAACTAGAAGAGACTGATAGCATTAGTTTATCATTAGGGACAGACCTTTCCTCATCAAGGTGACAACCAGTTTTGTAAGCTTACTTTTGCCTTTCTAGAGCCTGACATATAAACTGTCAGAGACAGGGCAAATAATACAGTCTCACTAAGCAAGGCATCAGTAGAAGTAGGACTCTTGGCAGTTGTAAATACTGAAATGTTTTTCTGCACAGACAGAAACACAGTGTGAGAACTGCGTGACGTGTGGCAACATCCCAAGATTTATCAAGCCTGTCTGTACTAATGGAAGTTGTTGTGTGTGCTATGCTGTACAGATGGTTTTACACTTTCTGATGGGTTTTACAATTCAAGCATTTTTTGTACTGCTTTTTTTTTCTACTTCCAAAGTTCCATTGCCCCATCCTGCAATGTCCTCTAAAAAGATCAAAGCTGTTTAAACAAAACCAACAGCTAATTCATATGCTGTCATTGAGTCACTAGGGCTAAAGCAAAAATGTATTTTTGCACATGATGCATATTGTCAAGTCAACAAGACAGAAAATAAGAAAGTGAATTTGGTAGAATTTGTTCTAGGTTTGTCTGAGGTTTGCATCTAAGAAAGCTAAATATACACAGTAGCCAAGGGAAGCAATTCCATCTGTCTGGCACCTGTGAGGCCACAGCTGGACTGTTGTATTTAGTTTTGGTCTCCTTTGGTACAAGAAAGACACTGACATATTTGAAACCAGCTCAGCACAGGATCACCAGAAAACTCAGGGACTGAACATGAGACTTGGGGAGAAAGGGTGAGTGAACTTCATAGGATAATAGAGAGTGTAGAGGAGACTGCATCCTACCTTCTTGCAAGTCCACAGTGAGAAAAGAAGAGGTCATGGACATAAAATAGTCATGAGGGAGATTCTGTTAACATATGAGACTTTTTTTTGCACTACAAGGGTGGTCAAGCGCTGAAACAGATGCCCAGAGACTTGGGAAATATTCATCCTTGCAGATGCATGAAAATTGGTTTGGCTCTGTGCAACCAGAGACAACTTCAAGTTTGAGCCAAGTGCCAGTATGACCCTACTTGGTGTGAAAGAGTAGACCAGTGACTTCCCTTTCAAGTTGAATTGTTTTGTGGGCCCTCATTAAATTGTAATCTAGAAAATATAAGACGGCTGAAGTGCTCGATACAAATTGTTTTTAACATCATAAATCATTGTGGGGAGTATTGACAGCCATGCAAATTCCTAAAAATTTCATTGTGCCCTGTGGTCTTAGTTGAAGTGGTATAATGCCTCTTCACCACAGTTTACTTTAGTTCAAATTTCTGAAGATTTTCACATGCCTATATAATCCAAAGGTCATTTGAAGCCAGCTCAGGACTTGATAAGCATGTAGAAAGGTATGGGAAGAGGTTGGTGAGAATTCTTCTGAATGCCAGGCAAGGTGCCTGCTAAAAGTAGGAGTGGGAATGCCTGTGCCACAGTAGGAGCTGGAAGCAGCTTGAGCTTTCCTCATTTGGCTTTCCACTCCCTGCCTCAATATGACCGTGTGAGGCTTGGAGTATCCAAAGTTCCTGTGGGTTCTCTCTCAATAAAGATGCTTGTTCTGTCAGGTGGAGTTTGTGTTGCTGTGTAACTAAGCAGTTAATTTAGCATTGAAGTAGTATTCTAAGGTAAAATTCATGTTATGAAGTTGCTATAATTAATATTATGAGAGTGAACATTCATTGCTGCTTACTCACAATATAGTAACTAAGATGTCACTTTTATTTTTAAGTATTCGCTTGTTTCATGGCACAGTAAATTTTTCCTTTTCGATGATGGATTCCAATAAGTGCATTTGACAAGTATGGTTCTAGTAAATAATGCAGTAAATAGTAAATAATCTTTGGTATTAATTATCTGCATTTTTGTAGTGCCATTTGAAATGGACTCTCCAAAATTAGCTCATTTTCTGTAAAGTCCATATAGGTGAAAGTACTCAGTTTCAAGTTAAGCAGAAAGGAAATAATCAGTCTTGCATTCCACAATCCTTCCTCAATTTGTTTTTTTTTTTCCACTTGGATAGAGGAAGAATAAAAGCAAAGGGCATTTGTTATCTAGCAAAACTCTGAAGCTATTTCACATGAAAGCATAATGAGTGTGACAGGCTACAAATAGCATTGAACATGAATCTTTTACAGAAGAAAGGAGAAATGTCCTTTGGTATATTTACTTCAATCAACCCTAATAAGGCTTGTTTTATGTGTTTTATGCATCCGCCATCATAATTATAAATCCTTGACATTTTAGCACTAGCATTTATATCTGCCAGGGAAGCTACCCGAAGTCAACCCTCAAGGAATGTCTGTATTGTACTATGGATCTCCATAACAGCTCTCAAGTAGTTACTAAGTGGCTTAAAAAATTACATCTCAGTCATGCTTGAAGGGCTCATCAAACTTTGCCACAAATATCAACGTTAAGTACCCAATCAGCTGCATTGTTTGAAGTACAGTCACGTGTGCCCACGAAGGAATAGGTTGGACAGGAAGAAGAATTATAGAAGGACTTATCAATCAGGCAATGGTTTTTTTTTAATAACCTTTCAAAAACTCCTTTCCCTTCTTCCTGAAGTAGCTGGGCCTGGCAGCTGCTAGGCATGCTGCTTCTCTTCCTATTGAATATTTTTGCATTCTTGGAAACTTTTCAGAGCAGAGGCTACCAGTGTCTGTATGTGTGTAATACAATTCTGTTCTTGGCTGCTTTCGGACAGTACCAAAAAAATCTGAATAACGAGGATAGTAGAAGTGTCAGGTGGTCTTTGGGAAGACACTTTGGTGTACGTTTTTTGGCATGTAGGTAAACAAGATGAGCTAATCATTGTAGCTTTTATGTAATGTATCTGTAATTTGTTTTCATATGTAGGTGTGAAAGAAGGCTTGCCATATGGTGTGTATATTGGTATTTTTCCTTGACAGCCTTTATTTTAAGTTTAAGGAATTCCAAGGCATACTATTATGCAAGAATATAATTTCAAACACTCATCACTGTATGCCACAAGAATACCTTGAAAGAATATTGAAGAAAGGTTGTAGAGCTCCAGGAAAGTTTTAAATTGAAAAATTAAATAATGCTTTCATCCATTTTGAGGTACCCTAATTACCTTAGTTCTATGTTGCACTGTTACCAGGCTTTCATCTTTTAACCATTTGAACAGAATTCTTTCATAAGTAATATATAAAATCTGATTTTACATTAATTGGTTTGTAGAGTGTGGCAACTTTTACAGTGGCTTTGTGAATACTTTTTTCTTTTTTTGGTTCAACATATGGTAGCTCAGTCTTCTTGTCCCCTTGTGGGCATAAATTAAAAGTATAACTCATTGAAGTTCTGATTTTTAAAATTATTTTTAAATGTTATTTTGAACATTGCTGTGTTCTGGTATCAGTGTGTCACATACAGGGACACTGTGTATCTTTGTATCTCTTTGTTACCTATGCAGAGGTACAAATGCAAGATTAATCCTACAGATCCCAAATTGAGGGACCAGACAACAGGGTAATGTGTTTGGTCCTGTGGCAAACATCATTTTCTGCTGTAGCTTAAGCCATCACGTCTCCTTATGCCATGAAGCTCAGTGAAATAGTCACTGAGCTTTTCATTCACTCCTGGCAGCTCTTTGTTAAAAGTCAGTGCTTTCTGTGAAAAGTCTTTTGCTAATGAACCCAAAAAAGGGAGCATGTTTTACCCACATAATTTTATGAGCAACTGAGAACCATTCTCACAGGAGCACTGGCCTTCAGAAGCAAAGATAAGGTTAAAAGAAGTCTTTTTTTTTCCTATATGGGTATTTGAAGTCATGGACAGAATACCTGAGCAGGAAATAAATCCACAATTTTACTGCTGCTGGTTGTCCCTAAGTGAGAGAAGAATCTAGATAAAGTGAATGTGGAAAAAAGAAATTTGGAGGAAAAACTTCCATCCAACCTAATGAAAAAATTAATAGAAACTGAGAATTTAATTGCATTTTGTGTTTTTGAGTATGTAATTTCAGCTGTTGAAAATTGTATCTTTTCAATTATGTATAAATGCTAGCCTATGATGGAGAACTTCTCTTAGTGATTTTATCCTGACAGTAATTGAAAGCTGATTAATTTAATTGCAAACAAGCTTGTATTTTGCCATTTCTTCCTTAGTTCTTCATGTAAATGCCTAGTGTTTGGGGTCAGAAGGGAACTAGTGGTGTCTATTTTCTAATTCAGTACAGAAAAGCTAGAGAAATATACAGGTTTTAACCTTATTAACAATAATCTAGTTGTCAAAAGTGTAGTTTGAAGAGAAATAATTATGAAACCTTTTATTTAAAATGGTGTGTAGGGCAGTAAAGTCAGCTGTTTCTGACTTAAACAAGTGCCTTAAATCGCTGCTATTTCTTCAAAGGTGAGGATGTTTTTCTTTAGAGTTCTGAAACTCCATGAAGTTATGTTTAATTAAGTTTAATTAGTGAGGACTGAAACAAAACTGTTGGAGTATTAATTTGGAAGGACTTGTGATACCTCTTGTGTGTGTGGTGTCCCTCCCCATGCCCAGGGAGACACAGTTGTAGTGTGCCTTTGCTGGATCTTAATCCAGTGATTGTGGTGGGGAATGGAGTCACATAATTTGTACATAATCTTGTTTTACTTTTCTGCAAGCTTTGCAATTGAAATATCCGTAAAGTATTGGAAGAGCTGCACTGTAGGGCAGCATACAAAGTTATAATTTGGCTGTATCACTGTGTCTTGTAATAAGATACCACAAAAAATGCTAATAAAGTGGAAGTGTTGATTATTGCTGCCTTGTGCTGTGACTGTCAGTATTGGTAAAGAGAGTTCAGTAATCAAAAATGATGGATAAGTACTAAATTTTGCTAATTTATTGATTTTCTGTGTAACTGGTAGGATATGAATAGATATTGCAATAACAATAATAATGGTTGTAGAACCATTTCACCTATACAGAAATACATATATATCTTTCACGATAAATATTCATGTTCCTTAAATAACCTTTAAAAAAGATATGCCTGACTACAGCAAGTTTAAAAAATGGTACAAATTGCTCAATTTACAAATGTCTACAGTAATATTTTGATGTGTTAAGAAAACCTCAATCAGCTGACCTTCTGAATTCTCAATATTTGAAAATATTGAACTGGTAAAAATAAACTAGTGTTGCCAGCAGTAGTGTTGTTTTATTGATATGTTTGTGGGGATTTCTTAATGCATCCTGAAATTCTTTTCAATCAGAAGATTTTGGCAGTCTGTTCCAATTAAAGAATTTTCCGTACTGGAAATGAGAAGTCAATTATAAGAATTATTTTTGAGTTGTTAATTTACATAACCCTAATTGTATTAATTCCCTTCAAGGCTGAAGCAGATATTTATAATACTTTGATTGATTAGCAGTGTATTTGTGTTAGAATTGCTACTGATAAGATGCTGCTGCACCTGTGGTCCTGAGTAGTTCTCTCTCAAACATTTTAGAAAACAAAGTTTATTTCACTGGAGAGGAAAGGCATCACATCTTTGCTACCTCCACAGGCAGTATGGTAGCATCTCCTTTCCGAACTTTGTAAAAAATGGGAGTTTAGATTGTGTTACTTAATTACTGGTGTGTTCCATACTGTAAAGAAATAGGTTTGTTTTTTTGTTGTTTTTAGTCTGTCAAAATAGTGCCTGGGTGTAGATTAAGGAACTGTGTGTTTCTCTCAGAAGTCACTCACAGAATGTCAGCAGTAAGAGGCTTCCTGTTTTCAGGCAGGTGTTGGGCTTGTGTGGTCTGGCTCAGGTGCAATCTTTTTGCAGCTGTTTGCCAGGCTGTATTGCAGGTGTTGGCTTGCAGCTGTGCCCTGTGTGCTCAGGCTCAGAGTGTGGAAATAGAGTGCTGGCGTGGGTACACTTGGGAAGTAGCGTTGTCATCTCTTCTCCTGCCGCTGCTGCAGGAGTTGGGAGGAGAGCAGCCAGCATGTCTCCATGTGCTGAACTTTCTCGCCTGGTGAATGAGAGGGTCAGAGTGGCAGGTCCATCAAGAGGCAGAGATGACAGAAGCATCGAGTCATGTGTTTGTGATCCTTCTGTATAAGGTGAAGATCTGGGGGCTTTACCCACACTCAGGCACTGTGATTTCTGCCCCTCAACCTGGCTTATTCCTGAGCAGGTACCCAGGAAGGTGTTTGACTTGTGACCTCAGCTCTTGGGCAGTGTCACCCAGTGCTAGGGCAGGTGCTTCAGGGACCCTCAGTGACATGAGGATTTTGTCATTGCAATCAAAACTTTGACCTGGTCCTCTGCAGGTGGGGTGGGCACTGCTAATGCCCTTGGTCTTGTGCAGGGCCTTTGAAGGCAGGACTCCCTCAGCCCTTGAGGCAGTGCACAGCCACCCGAGTCCCTGCACTGAGGGGCCCTTCAAAAGGAGGCCTGGGGATGTGGTCACCCACCCTGCGGAAGTCACAGGTGACTGTGGTGAGGAGCAGGAGCAGCCTTGCTGGGAGTGCAGGGAAATGGCTGTGCTGTGGCCATGATACAGTGTGACTCCCAGGGCTGGCAGATGGGTAAGGTGTCTGCCATATCTCACAGTGTCAGGAGTCTGTGACCTGACTTGCCTGTTAAAACAATTTTATATTATTATTTCTGCACAAGATTCATTTGAACTTTAGAGGACAGAGGAAAGGTGTGGTGCTTAGAAACCACAGTATGCAACAGCACGTGGCTGCTGCCCTGGTCTCTGCCTGTGACCAGTGGAAAATACTTGCAGAAAGCACATAGAAGTAGAGTGATTATAGCATCAGTTTGTCCTGGCTTGCCCTTCCGGTTTATACTACTACGTGTTTTGGAGATTTCTAAGACTGAGCAAGTGCTTGTACTTCTCTATTTGACTGTTCTTCTGGGTTTTCCATGACTTTGTCTGATTGTTTTTTAACCCATTCCTACGTTTCACCTCTGCAATATCCTGGGGCAGTAAGTGTAGAATATTCTGAAGTAATATAGCAGTTAGTATGATTTCTATGGTGTGAAACCAAGGGGAAACTCATCTTGGTCTGGTTGAGGAACTCAGTTGTTCCCATTAAATCACAACCGAGTTCCATTTAGTCCATTCTACATTGTGGATGCTCAAATGAACTTTGTATCCTGCTATTACCCAAAGTGCTTTCAGTGCCACAGTCCTACACAATCTCCAATTTCCTCTTCATTAGTAACAGCCTCTTTTGCAGAAATTAAATTTCCACTGCAAAAGTGAGACTGAGAAAACAAACCTTTTGGTGTACAGTATTGGTGGAACTTACTGAATCAGAATGAGCTGCCATAATAGCAGGAACATGAATAGTCATTTTAGAAACAAATGAAAGATACATTAAGATGGGGGTTTTGATTTGTTTCTTCTTGGTTCTGGAGAAAATTGCTGTGATCTGTTCGTATCTGGATCTCAGTCAGCCTTTTTGGCTATATGTAATTTTGGGACATAACTAATGCAGTGTGAACACTTGGGTACTTTACATTTTATGCAGGAATAAACTACAAAGAGAGTTCTCCTTGTTACTGGAGTGAATCCTCTATATGCTTTGGACAAGTAAAAAGCAAATTGTGTGTTGTGAAAACTTAGTTGTACGGCCATGGAAAAGAAACAGGCTCCACATGGAAAAAGATAGCAAGTTTTCTACCGAATTACATAAGGGGTTTTGTGTGTCTCTGAAATGTGTCTTGGTAAATATGAGCTGACACATTTCTAGCAACCAAATTATAAATGAGTGGAAGACCTGAAAATGTCAGTTTCTTCCTTTTAGAAGCACTTCAGGATTTTTCTCTCCTTTTCCTTCGTACATTCGTTTCTTCCCTTGGGCAAATGAGTTTAAATGTTTGTTTCAGTATACTGTTTTTCATAGGATATAATTGTTGATGCTTCCTGGAAGTGTCAGAGGAGATTTGATGTACTAATATATTCATAAGAGAGAGCATATGTATACCTTAAAATAACACAGAGAGAGAGATAAAAAGTAGTAAATCAATCCTTTAAAGTTGTTTCTGTGTATATCTTGATGTTGCCTAACCAGTTGTGTGTGTTGTGGTATTTTTCATGATTAGCTGGGAAAACAATAGAATAATCTGAAGGAGTGCAGAAAAAGTAAAATAAATGAGCACCTTAGGCAAAGTGTTTGCCATTTAAATGGCACAAGAGTTATGTCATGTCAGGTGGTGGGGTAGGGAAAACACTTGAACTGTTACTCTTACCTCCTCCTGCTTTTGGAGAGGACTCTGGAGTACAACGCATCCCAGAGTTGAGAACATCATGTCTTCTATTTAGTTTTAATTGTATTTTGGTTTGTTTTCCCAGAGCTGTAACATGCTTAACTGTTTTACTGGAACTTTAATACAACTTACACCTAGCTACATGTGTGTGAGTCACTTCTTGATGAGGCTGCATAATCACAGTCTGATCACTTTATATTAGTAAAGACCAGAAGGATAATCTTTGTTAAAGACTAGGTTAACAGAGGCAAAAAATAATTAATCTGGTCTTTATCATTTTCATGGCCACACTGGTGTGACCTTGGACAGCAGACTTCAGAGCCTTCCCATTAGCCTGGAGTGGTGTAGGAGCCAGTGACTGAGTGACAGCTCTCAGAAACTTGTACCTGGTCCAGGCTTGCAGAGCAGGATGGGAGGAAGGGGCAGATATGTGGTGGGTAGAGAAGTGCTGGGTGTATGTGTGTGTGTGCTGTGCTGGACCATGAAACTTTCATCCTTACAGAGACACAGGTTGGACAGCTAGGGAGGCCTCATGCTCTGTCATTGTGCTGGATGGATCTTGTCCTTGGAATGCAGTTATTATGATCTTGCAAATAAAACGTGCATCTGCTCGCTCAGTGCAGCTTCTGTGGTTGTGTTACCTTTGTGCAGCCTGTCAGTCAGTAGCACTAAAATTTTTTAGACTTAATAACACCCTCTACCCCCAAGAATTAAATTATGTTTTTATTCTGTGTTTTTAAACATGTTCATCTCTAAGTGTTTTGAAATAATGTAAAATGCACACTAATGGTAGCATGCTAACTCTGAGAAATATGTCAGCACAGGGCAGTGCTGAAGCATATACTTAAGTCATATTGAAGTCAATGTATCTAAACACAAATGCCCGTGCTTTCTGGTATCTGTGTGTTTGTTGTTAGCTGTTCTGAAATAACATCATTAATTTTGTACTTTAAAGGAAGTATAAGCTTTTGGGTTTTTTTAAAAGAGTGAAGTTTGGAAATACTTTATATAAACTAGATTATCTTTTGTTTTGATAGCTGATTGCCATTTATGATGAACAAGAAGGTCCCCGTAAGATTGATGGCACCAATGGGAATTTGACAGACAGAAACAGCCCAGACTCCTTTGAGACAGAGGTAGCAACTCAGCTGGCTGCCTTTCAGCCCATTGGTGAGATTGAAGTGACTCCTTCTGCCCTAAAACTGGGTATGTATATCTTGTATAGTTTTTTTCTTTCATTTTTCTTTATCTCTGTATGTCTGTAATCTGATTTTATATATTTTAAGATTTTTTTTTTTAGCATCCCATTGTTTGCCTTGCAGTTCAATGAGGGCCATTGAGGGGAAGCCATATGGGGAGTGTCTGAGGTCACTTGGTCTGTTCAGCCTGGGAAAGGGGAGACTGAGGGAGACCTCATTGTGATCTAAGGCTTTCTTGGGGGAGGACATGGACAGCCAGGTGCTGATCTCTCTGGTGATCGGTGACAAGACCCAAGGGAATATGACATGAAGCTGAGTCAGGAGAGGTTTAAAGTTAGGTAGTAGAAAAAGGTTCTTCACCCAGAGAGTGGTTGGGAACTTGAACACATTCTCCAGCACCAAGCCTGAGTTCAAGAAGCATTTAGACAATGCTACTTAGCACTCTTGGGGATGTCCTGTGCTGGGCCAGGAATTGCTGACAATCTATCATAGTACTCTGAAAGAGCACAAGATGAAACCTTTGCTAAGTATTTTCAAATACCACAGTCATTGAAAAAAAACCCAGGGTTTTTTTTTGAGGAACCTGGGCTCAATGAGTGTAAAACTGCTATGTGCAAGTACTTTGACCACTTAGCTGAGCTAGTGCCCTGTTTTGTGTGTGGGAGGTGGGAAGAGGGTTATGCTGGTTTCAAACAGTTCTGCTCTTTGTCTTTGAAGAAGTTGCACAACTGGGCTTCCTTGCCTTTCTGACTTTCAAGTGTGCAGACTGTGATTAGGAAAGGCTGCTGCTTAATTGCCTCTTATGTCAGAGGGTACTGCATGAACTGCTGCAGCTCTGGTGCCCTGTGTTGTTCAAGTGTGCCTGGATGGCCAGGAGTTCAGACTGGTTTCCAGTTGTAAACAACTGGAGTCTTGTATGTTCCACACAAAGCAGTTTGAAAAACTTTCTTGGATTGAGAGTAGGCTGAGCTGTCACCTAAGTACCTTCAAAATAGAAGCTTTCAAAACTAGATTGAAGGTGAAAGCTGTGACTGTCTGCCTGTAAAGCAACTGAATGTTGCTCAGGAGAGCCTGCTCTGCATCCCACTAGTGCCCATTGCCAGCTCAGCCCGTGTTCCTGAGCACTGCTGGCAGTCTCCCAGTGCTGTGCAATAAAATCTGAGTGTAAGCAGCTGGGGATACGGTAGAAGTTCTATCTCTGGTTGTGCTACTCTCAGGGAGTAGTCTGATTACTACTTGAGAAATGGAATGTTCACTTGTCTATTTGAATGACATTTTTAAAGGAAAACGCTGATTATAAAAAGCAGTGAGCTAAAATAAAATTTCAAATCAAGTTCACTGGATGAAGCTGTGTAACTTACCTTCTAACAGAAGTCTGTGCTCCTTTTTGTGCCCACTTTAGAAAATTCTAAAATTCAAGCTGCATGAGAATTTTTAGAGTAAAATTTGTGTTAATGGATCGTATCTTGTTTTTTTCCATATTCTAAAACAGAAAAATATTTTTCCATATTTAATGACACACAGGAATTTCTCAGAACTCATATCTTGAGACAAGACTTATTATTGACATAACTTGCATGTATTTGTCTATGTTTGGTAAGCGTGAGATACAGAATAGCTTGTAGCTTAAGGTTCAGTGGTTAAGAGTTTTGCCACTTAATTTTTTGCATATTTTTAAATTGTGCTGTTACCATATTTTAGCATGTTTCAGAAAGTAGAGGTTGTTCTCCAACTAGCTCTAAGCACTAGTTAAAAAAAGCCACGTGTTTAGTCTTGCATACTATTGTTACAGAAGTTGAGGTTTGGAGAGAGGAGTACTTCAGCTTCACACAATTTCATGTAAAGCAGTTAAGGGCTCAAGCTCTTGAGCTCTTTAGTAGGCTGCCACATAGTTATTTTGCTAGTGGTTATGAAATCCTGCTGGAGAGCATAAAGCAGATGTAATATAATGTACAAAGAGCAGTGAGGGTTCTATTTTTGTTTTCAGTGCAATGCTAACGTATATTTGAAGTTAAAATTATGCTTCCCTCTTATTTTAAGAGATCATAAATGTAGTGGGTTTGTCTCCTCAGTTCTGTTTCAGAATGGTTTATTTTACAGGGTAAGTGAAAGATTTTCTACCTGTTAGTCCTGTAACTTAGTTTGTACTCTGAAATGTAGTTGTTTTCTCTTCTGGATTTTACTTCATGGTTTACAATTCTTTGGACATAATTTTTGCCTTTGTCTTTTGTGTGCAAGTGCCTGGTCCTTAAATTATGTGACTATTTCCATTAGAGGCAAATTGGAAAGTAAATGAAGAAATAGAAGGACAAATTGGTTGCATCAATATCTTTGATGCATGAACCACAGTAGTCTGGCTTCCTGTCTGATTATTGAATGGACTCCCACTTGCTAGCAGAAATAAATAATATTAATTTATAAAACTATTCTTCCTTTGGGAGCAAGGATGTGATTGAATATATATATGTAGGAAAAAAGTGTTGCTTTCCATGTTAGAGCTGTGCTTCAAGAACTGTTGTGCACTTACCTTTCCGAGTATTTTTCCAGAATGCTTTTAGGAGGGAAATGCATTGTTATGTGAATTCTCAGATTGTGGAACAATTTTGCCTGTTAATTTCTGTTGGATATTTTATATTTTATGAAATCAGATCCATGTTTTTATGTAGAAATAATGCCTGGCTAAACGATCTGCTTCTGTAATACTTAGTGCTTGGTGCTTAATAAGCACGTGAAACTAAACGCTGCTGTTGTAAGACGTGAGAGAATTGCCACTGGATTAGAACAGACACATGAGATACTGCCTTAAAACATTTCCGTCTTTTACAAATTGTATATGTGACCTAGTTAGGTTAACTGTGTATTATACCAAATCTTAAAACCCTTCTTGTTTAGATAGAGATGGCAATAATTTTACTTTTTTGGTATTTTTTATTGTATGGTTACTTCTTTGAGGGTGTTTTCCTGTTTGTTATTCTAGAATAGCAATCAGCTTGCCTGTCTGAAATCATAGATTGTCCATTATGTAGTTGGTTACCTTTTATTTTTCCTTTTATCATCTGTAACTCTGAAAGTAAGCCAGACTAAAAACAATCTTATATTTCACTCAAAAGCTAAAATAACCTTATATTTTACATTGCTTTCATATATTGGCAAAAATTTAGAGAAAAAAAGTAAATTTAATTTACTTGATATCAAATTACTTTCTTAGTATGTATTTCCTTAAAACAGTTCAGGAAATTATTCAGCTATTTGTTTTCTTTTCCCTGAAATAAACACTGCTCTACTTTTAAAGCTAGCTTTGTTCCCAAACAAGTGTAATAGTGGGTTCTTATATTTAATTTAAGAAAAATGCAGGAATACTTCAAGTGTTCCTGGACATGGCATCTTCTGCGTCCATAACACGAGGTGAGGTGCAAACAGATTTAAGTGCCTCCCTCCCTGCCACACATCACTGGATTATCAGCTGCTGTTGCTGACAGTGTCTTTTAATAGTCAAAAAGCAAAAATCCCAATTTGACAGAATCTGCACTCGGGTAAAGAAAACATTTCATGCTACAATACAAATGGTATAAAGCACCTGCTAATATATATGACAAAATTTAGAGAAGCACACAACTGTTTAATGTGTTCAGGCAGCTGTTTGAAACAGGGAAGAAATTGATCTACTGATTTAGTTATTTCTGTAGATAGGAGAGCATTGAGACAGTTGCTAAGATGGCAGCAGAGCTTGTCTTGTATTATTGTTTCTTGTGAGCAGAATTTGCAAGAGTAGAATAATGATGTGGCCATGACAACAGTTTTCAAAGAATGATACAGGCAACTAAATGCTGAAATAGCTGATGTACATTTGAAAAATGTATTGGAGATAAACTTCAACATCTCTAACCCCAAATACCATTACAAATTCTTCACTGTCTTTTTTTGGTACCACGTTTCTGAGTTATAAAACTGTGTATAGACAAAACCCTGCAATGAGCAGTGAAATCACAGTGTGTTGAATACGTTGTAGCTGCATGACTTCAGCCCATGGTGAGTGTAAGGTAACACACATCCCAGGGAAAGAGATTATGGCCCTCATTAACTGTCTTTTAATTTTCCGTGCACCTGTAAGCGTGCCAGTAGTGCTCCTGTTTCCCTTTTGTACCTCATAGTTTACTGTTGTTTTCTAGTGGTTTTCTCCACATGGTGGGTTGTGGAACAGGAAGGGGGGGGGACTTATTTTCATTATGTCAATTTGTTTTTTCCTTTTCAGTCCATATGGGCAGGAAGGAGAGAACACTAATTTATTTATGGAGGATCCGTTTTATGGGCAAGTCACTCTAAGCTGGAAATGCCCTCATGACTGGCTGTGTTTTGTTTGCTTCATTTGGTGGTTGAGTACACACAAAATTAGTTGTTGCTTTTGTCTTGCTCATCTCCTTGGTGTTAAGTAGTCAGGATTTTGTCCAGAAGAAGACATGCAGCATTCGAAGATGCTCGTTGATTTTGAAAGCTAAGATGTGGAAAAAGTAAGGTTAAAGTGGGCATCTCCATGATTTTTTTTTTTTTGGTCAGTTGCTTTATTTATTCTTTTTCCCTTTATTTGGGAATTGGTTTGAAGAATCTGAAGCTGTTTTCTGAGTGCTGTCTGGAAGCAGAGACAAATTACTTTGTTGGTAATTACAATAAAATTATGCACTTAATTGATACCTTTGCTAGTGTTAACAAATAACTTCATTTAAAGTTGAGTTTAGATAAAGAAATAATTCCTCATAACAGTTACTGATAGCAGGTTAAAAAAATACTCTTGTAAACTACAGGAGTTAACTTCTCCCTTTGCAAACTTTTACTGTTGAATCGGGCAGTGTCTTGATTTTGCCATTGAAAGGTCTAAATTCAGTATTTCAAATTTTGCATGACTTTGTTTTATAGCAAATCCCTGAGATTTTCTCCTTTTATAGGTACATGTCTGCACATCTGATCAGTGGTCTAGGCAAGTGGAAGACTTATGTGAAAATAATGATTGGAATGACTGATTACAGTCTCTCCTAAAATAAGCTTACAAATGCTAATGGTAGTTGAAGTAAAAGCTACATGCAGGCATTTGTGCTTTTGGGCAATCAGTTCTTTCGGTTTTGGACATTTAATGTAGCATCTTCTCAATGAACATTTTTTCTCCTGAAGACAGAGATTTCTGGCAATGTTTCAACCCACAGAAGGGCTAGTTAGTGTGGGATAATAAGAGTAGAAGCCTAGAAGGTTTTCATTGTCCATTTTTGATGCAATTGATGGTGTTCTGGCCGTGTCATTTTGACATTTGGGAAAGGTTACTTTGCACTGTTATGGAATTGCCTTGAAGGTGCTTCAGACAGAGAATATACTCAGCATAATGTTTTCCTGTGGTTTTGGGGTTTTTCTAGTTTAAATTGTGCTTCATGGGATTGTTTAAAACACTTTGGTTTGCCCTATGTGTTTGGGTTGCTAAGTCAGTCAGCAGAGGTGCTTTCATTGACACTGTCTTAGTTTGAAGTCTAAGGGAATTGAAGGGAAGGTTTCTTCCCTGAGTTTTTGGAAGTTTCTGCCCTGATAGGCCTGACAGGGATTAAATTGTTACCTCCAGGGTACGGATGTTGACAATTTCTGTGTAACTTCAGAGCTCGGAAGGAATTTCTTTTCTTTCTCATCTTCTTTGAAGTGGAAGCATTGTAACTGGGCTTGGGGGCATTTTAAACAACATTTATTTGATTAGTCCTCTTTCAAGTTGGAGTTGAGATACTACAGATACGCAGATCTGTACAAACACAGATACATGTTTTTAAATACAGAGAAAACTACATTATTATGTATTTTTAAAATCTGTGAAAACATACAATGTGAAACTATTAACCTGATGAACCAAATGTTGTTAATGCCTTATGTATAGCATACAAGAGTAAATAGCAAAGACGCTTTTTCTTGCATGAAAGCCACCCTCTTCTTCTTAATCTTGCAATGTCAGTTTATTGGCTGAGCATTCTGATGTTTGTCAGTACATTGGAGTGTACAGTACTCAAGTCACAATTCTGTCCTGTAAGATCTCCTGGAAAAACTGACATTTTGAAATTGGTACTTTTCAAAAGAAATGCATTATGGAAGAACATGCTGTTTTCTGTGGATTGAGGGAATACTGCTGATTTCCTTAAGGAAATATGTCTGTGTTCTCTTTCAGTGCACTGGGTGGTTCCTCTCCTGGTAATGATATCAAGTATCGTTCTCTGCTGTTCGCCATAGGCGTTGTGAGGATGACACTGTACTTGATAGATTTTCCTCCTCTGTGGCATCCAGTGTAATCTGCTTTAAAAGAATTGTGATGATAAATTCAAGTCTACTTGCATTTCTAAAACAAATGGTTTCTGTTCTCAGGCAAGCTAAAGGTTTGAAGATAACTTTTCATTTCAGTCAGAGGGAAAGTCTGGTATATTTTGACCTCATGACTTAAGCTTGGTCTTATTTAGTTGTCCTTGATTCATGGAAATGAGTTTTGCTTTATCTTTGTATTGCAGCAGAATAATACATTAATGGTTTCTGTAAAGATGTATATAAAATTTCCATGTGTTTTTCTGTCTTTGAGCTGCCTGTTTACAAAACAAGCCAGTGTTTCCTTCCTTTCACTGTAACCAGGAATTTAGTGCTAGGGTAGGTAATAAATTTATGAGCATAGTTTGTTACTAAAGTATCTCTTCTCTTTTTAATAGCCCTTCTGTCTCTGATTTCCCAAAAGATTGTTCCTCATCAATTATTCTGCCTGTCTCTGTTCCCTTTGGACTTGGTTTAATATGCCTTACTATGGAGTAAGATGGGTATCTCCATGAAAATATGTTAACTAGAGAGAAAAATCTTTTTCCATCGCAAGTTAGACACTTTTGTGCAGTAGCTCTCTAGCTGGGATGTTGATTTCCAGCCTTTTATTGCCTTGGGGAAGGTTTTGGGGAAGGTAATGAATGGGACTTAAAATGGAGTAAATTCCATTATCAAAGTCAATGGTGCTTTTTGACACACTCTGTGTGATGTCAGTGCTTTTACTCAGATTTTGTCCGTTTTTATGGATTTTGTGATGTTGCTGGTTTTGTTGGTATTTTTTGTAATATGATGCATAGCTGATTTTAGAGGTAGTATCTTTTAAAAAGAAAAATACTAACCCACTTAGCTAAGTATTTGCAGCTGAGGGTTTTGAGAGGCTGTAGTATGATATCATACTTCAAAACTGTAGGTCGGTCTTTGTCAGTACCCTTTAGTGCTGAGCAAGACAGAGGAGAGTATGTCTATAATTCTGTACAGTACTTGTGGTATATTAGCTCTGAGGCAATATGGCAAAATGTGTATTTCAGGTAGAAAATGAGCCTGCTATGCCTGGCTGATGGATAGTTTAAATTGTTCAAGTTAAAACAATTGGGACTCCAGCTAAAGGCCTGAAGGTATTATATCAATAAAAAGTTATTATTCAGTTTCCTCACCATGTAAAAACTTGAGTATCAAACACAACTATTGTTCAACAAATTGCACAAAACAACCTACGCTGATTTTCTTATGAAGCAGTCAACTAAACTATAAAATTTGATTTTAAACACCAAAGATTGATGAGCTGTAATAGGACTAGACAATTTCACAGGACATGGCTCATCAGTGTCTTGAAATATGGTTGTCTAGATGCCACAGTGTCTAGATTTGGAAATATTTCAAAGGTTGTTTTTTGCAGCCTGGTAGGATGCAACACTCTTAGGCTTTGTCCCTGAGTCTTTGCTACCACTGTTAGATTCAGGATACTGGGTGAGGTAGACCCAATACAGCTCCTCTCATGTTCAAGTTTCAGATGCAGGAGGTTTCACTATTTTATCTTTGAAAATTGTCAGGAACAAGATGGAAATTTAAGACTAAAACTAATTTACCATGACCAGAATAGAAAATAGTACCTGCAAGAGTAAGACATCTCTTTTTATGAAAACATCAAAACAGAAAAGGTTCTTAATTTAAATTAGATATGTAAAACACCGGTCATATTTAATTATGAAGAAATGTGTCCTAATGCTGTAATTTGTGATCATCCTTTAAAATACAGTTAAAATACTCAAAAAAATTGCTTTGCAACTCTACTACTTGCAATAAAATGCTGCCAAAGTGATATTCAAGCTGTACAGTTTAGCTGCCAAAGTTTTAAAGAAAATTAAATCATTGAACCATGGAAAAGTGACTGCATAAGCACCTGTAACTGATGTTTGCTGAAGTGCTAAACCAGCTTTTGGCAGCATGGCTTCTTTTGCAGGTGCACAGAATATTTTCTTTGTGTCAGTTTATTCAACTAGTACAGTTCATTAAGTATTTCATTTGAAGTTGAGAAATGGGCTGGGAATTGAAATAGAAGAAATACTTATTTTCACCTTTCAATCTGTGAATAAAAATAAGGTGTGAGAGTCTAAGATCTATTAGTTTTAAAATCTTATAGGATATATTACCCTAAAATGATTTATTTAAATTCAGTAACTACAGGTGATATGCTGCTTAAAAACCCAATGTCTTTATTAAGATGAATACTTCTTGCTGTGTTCAGCAAATTGGATGACTAAGACAACTTGTGTTTTAAGTATATCTGGAGTTCAGTTTCTTTTGACATCTGAATGCCATTGGAAGGATATTAAAAAATAACCAACCAAAGCAAAAACCCCAACAAAACTCCCAAACAAACAATCAAAACTAAAGCCAAACACCCTGTGTATATGTGTGTAGGGAAATTCTAATGGACCACAACACTTGTTCCCCTCAAAATAATAATTGAAAAACATAGGATGTTTGAAGTGGCTGTAACTTTTAATCTTGTGTCTAAATATGGAAATCGTGGGATGTACATCAGTCAGTAGATGGAAAATACTTTGATTTATGAAGATGCTTCATTTGTACAAGAATAAGAGAAAGCCTGGCCCATACTGGAAAATGCAGCTTCTTTTTTGTAATAGCCAATGTGTTTTCACAAAACTCATGATCAGTTTGCCCAGTAAGGGAAGGAGTTGCACATTTTCCTTGAGTTTGAGTTGGAGGGGGCAGGGGAGAAATAATCACAACTGCCTATTGTGAGCTGATTGATCCTTGCTCCAGGAATCTGCTGTAGCTCCCTCCCCTTTACCCAGTCTCTTCCATGTGGCACCTGTAGCCAGGATCCTTTGGAGCAGAGTCATGTTGTTCCCTGGACTGCAGTTAGTCTGGGTGCTTTCTGTCTGTCTGATGAGGAGCACTGTGTTTATAGAGGTGAGAAGATCCTGAATTACTCTCTATCTGGCATATGGTATGACCTTAAGTGAAAGAAAAGTATACCTGGTTAAGGTCCAAACTCAAGTCCTGTCCATCTGGAAGCTCTTTTGAGAAAACTGTTTAAATAGGAAGAAGGTACCAGAATTATTTCTACAGTCTCTGTAGATGGGTATGTGCTAGCGCCTTGAGAAGTGATTTACTTCTTATTGCATGGATGTGGATTTTGATCCTGAAAACAGGATTTATAGAATTCAAATAATATGTTTAGGTGATTCTTACATGTCCATCTTTGAAACTGCCAAAGCTGTAAATGTAAATATTCCATAGTTGTTTCATTAGACCCTGTTAACACCAAAGAAATTGCATTCTGGTCATAAAAACTGAGAGAACAGTTCTTCTTTCATAACTGAAACCTCACTTAATACATTATAGCACATGGAACCAGAGAAAACAATTTTTTAAAAATAACTGACACTGAAAAATATCACCCCACAACAACACCTGTTGAAGCCATTCCTGAATTTTACTTGTAGGCTGTTGCTTTTGTTTTTCTTTGTAAGAAAAATTACACTTCATTTGGAGTGATAAGGAAGTACTCTCTGCTGGGTTGACGTGTAAAAGACAGCTCTTGCTGGAACTGGTTTTTCACCTGTTTGTAGATTTAAGTCAATTGTCTTAACTGTGATGCCATCCTAGTTCATTAATCTTCTATCCATGAGAAGTTAACAATTGTACTGTGCATTTTGGGAAGCACAGCTGTAGATTTGAAATTGTATAGATAAGTGCTATTATAAGGAATTTGAGTTAGCTTTAAACACAGAAGTCACATCATCATAGCACTGAATATTAAAAAATAGAAAAAGCTGTGCAGTACCAACGCAAGGTAGAGCATACAAGCCTGTGTCAGCTACATTCGAACTACATGGCAGAACCATTCCATAATGCCTCAGGTGGTGGTAAGCAATATATCTGAGGGTGAACAAATTTACACACACTGATTGCTTAGTGCTCTCAAAAAGTGCTGATTGGAAGAATTGTCTGTATGCCTGTTAATGTAAAAATTGTCTGATAAAAAGGAGAAAAATAGGCACATATATTAATAATTTATGCCTTTAAATATAAATTAAAAGCTTGCTTGTAACTTTTTTCCCAGAGCCAGACCTGTTTCATGACAAGGCCAGTTTAAAAGCAGTTTTGGCTTTTCAATATAAATGGTTTTGTTTTGTGTCTGTTCAGAGCTCTGCTAGCCAAGAACTGTCCATGCTGAGGTGCAATTTTACATTTGTGTGTGTATCCATATAGTATTTAGGTGTTTTATTTCAACTGGCTTGAAATATTGTGATTTGCTCAGATGGAGCTCTGGAAAAATATTTGGAGGCATCTGCAGGTAAGAAAATAATTTCTTTCTGTCCAGGCAGGGGTAATTTGGAAGCAGGCAGCAGAGTAATTGTCATTGGTATGGCCTTCAGTAGCTGATAGTTTGATATACACTTGATGGACAGCTCTCTTCCCATCATAGTCAGCATTTTTATATTCAGGAGCAGAATTTTAAATTATGGCTTTAACTGCCTAGGTGATTTATTGTAAATCTCTTTCTGCCCACTTATAGAATTCTGTCCAACTGTATCTTTAGTTTGGCTCTAGAGTAATCCTTCCCTGTTACCTAGAAAAACAAACCAACCAACCATGTTAGTTGTCACTAACATGATTGTGCAGTAGCACAATACACCTGTGCTTGTGTTTCCTGCGTTCCTTGGTTTGTCAGCTTACCTAAAAGTTATCTGTGAGTGTTTGCATCCAAAGCATTGCTAAAATCAGTTTTTAGTACATGATTTGACTGCATCATAGATAGCTCAGCCTGCCAAAAATTCTCGTGGGTGATAAAGTCTGGTTGTCTTCATCATTTTTCAGCAACCTACAACCTAAATCTCAAATAAAGGGATTTCTGGCTGGAAGCAGACTGTGTTTTCCTGAGCAAAGAGATGTTAGAGCAAATGAATGAAATGAAGGAAAGAAAGGATAGGATAAAAGGATAATATTTTTTTGTGATATTGGTCATCTTGAGTGGTACTCAACTGTCTAAATGTAGACCTGAAATCTGATGCTAGAACTCAGAGTCTGGAAACCCTGTAGAGCTTAGGGGGATCTCAGCAGGGGCAGCTGGAGCTCCAAAGTTCCCCATACCATGTTCATGTCTGGAAATCCAGATCTTGCACTGTTTACCTGCAGTTGCACAGTATTCTTGAACACATCACTTCTGGTTTGTCAGGGCCCCCTAACCTCAGATGCTGATTTTTGAACTATCAGAGGGCTTCAGTGAGGCAGAGCACATTCTCCTGGTCATGGTATGTGTTAATGTATGTGTACAGCTTTTTTTGTGAAATTTAAATGACTAGCAAAACAAAGTAAGACAATTGGGTTACATCTGGTATGGAGATGTTTCTTCTGCCATTGTGTTATGAAAATTTTCACTTTCTAATTGTATACAAATGGCAGAAATCTGTCTTCTGGTTTGTTTTTTTTTCCTTCCCTAATGCAACCAATTTAAATCTAAGTGTGGTTTCTACCATATGCTTGTTTCAACCATATTTGCAGTTAAAAAAAATATTTCCAAAACATAAGGGTTCAGGGAAAATACACTGTTAACCATGAGTCTGTGTAGATACTAATTTTTGATGGTGATGCTAGCAAAAAGAAAAGATTGATCTACATAGGTTGAAAATAAGTGATAGACTTTAAGCAAGGATAACTGCAGGACTTTTTCCTCATCACCTTTGTCTCACAGTATGTGTTGTGAGTAAGGCTGACACGTGCTTAGAAGGTGCTATGGTACTATAATAAAAGGTACTCTGCAAATTTTTAAAGAATGGGAGGTTAAAGGCTGTCATTATGAGAAAAAATTTTGGACATGTGTTTCAGTTTTTGTTGTCTGCAAATTCCTGATGCATTGCTGCAAGATGAGGATAACTATTTTTTAGAACTGAGTTCCTAAGTTTAAAATGCAAAGTGCTACTCTGGCACAAAACAGTAGTGTTTATTAAAAAATGTGTTTCTATGATAAACTTGGTATGCAGGAAGGAGTTTCTTTCTCTCTCATCATGCATGGAAAGATGGATTTTGTGCTTGAACTTACATTGGTTGTTATAAATGTTCAGCACAAATGTAAGAGCGTGAGTAGAATAATGTGGAAACGCAGCCTGACTAAAGGAAAGCTGTAAGGAAAAGGCAGCATTCTGTTTCCTGACAGAAGAAAATGGATGACAGAATCTCTTAAGAAAATGCATGCAATTTTCTACAGCATGTCTGTAATAAGCAGTATTGCTGATGGTTTTTCAGTACGTTGTGTTCATGGCTGAGGAAGATGAATGAATTCAAGGTATGTATGGATAGTGGATGTGGTCCAGCTCCTGAACCAGGCTCAGTCTGGGGCAGTAGATGTGGGAAGTTTTCTCTTTGGGAATGCAAGGGAGTGTGCTTGCTTTCAAGAGACCTGAGTGTGCAGTGCAGAGGAGGTGGGGAAGGCTGGAAAAAGAAAGGAGCCTGTGGGAGAGGCGCAGGCTGGAATGCAGTGAGCAGCATGGAATGTGTTCTTATGGCAGGGAACAGCCGAGCCACACAGGAGATGAGGGGAGATGGAGCAGAGTTCATTAGCTCCAGGAGCTGTGGAGAATTGCTCTCTCATGAAAGGGAATAAGGGACTCTCCTGAAAAGGAGAGGCAGTACAGCTTCTTCTCATCTCTTTCTTCTCATCTCTTTCATCTCTTTGTCCTCTTTGCCATGGATTTTCTCCTATTAACAAGAACGTTTAGGTTCAGTTTATCTTTGTGTAATAAAAGGTTCCTTTTGTGTTTTTGTGGTGTGCACATGTAAAACAATAAGGGCCAGAGGGACTGTTTTGTATAATTTTAACTAAAGACTACAGCTGACTTGTTTCACAGAAATGTTATGATGTGTGATATTTCTGTACAAGAAATTATGTTACATGTCTGTTAATGCATTTAAAAAATGAAGAAAATAGAATCTGGCTTTGTCTTCAAGGAGAAAATGATCTGTAGGACCCTAAAATTTACAACATACTGGGAAAAGAGAAAACATTATATATAATAGCCAAAAAGTCCAGTTGTTTTTCTACAAGTAGGGAAGCATTCCA
Organism: Ammospiza caudacuta; assembly: GCF_027887145.1. Classification (NCBI taxonomy): domain Eukaryota; kingdom Metazoa; phylum Chordata; class Aves; order Passeriformes; family Passerellidae; genus Ammospiza; species Ammospiza caudacuta. The sequence continues at coordinate 19,175,998 of NC_080600.1, read as the reverse complement.
GATGATCACCATAAATGTCATTGTTTCATGGCAATAAGTAAAAATTTGCAGGAATAAAAAGAAAGAAAATAGCTGCAAGGCCATCTTCCCGAACTGGAGAACAATATTCTCTATAATCCTGCTGCTCCTGCAGACGTTGGTTTCAAAATTTAGATAGTTGTAAATTTTGTTTCTGTTTCTTTGGAAAACACTGACAAAAACAAGTGAAAGGAGATCTTCTGAACTGAGGATGGGGACTGTGGTAAGAAGGAGGATCTTGAAGCAGTCACTACAGACAGCAGACAAAAGTGCTGAAGTGGTGTGGTACAGGAGACCTCTTCACCTGGAATGTAGCTGCTGGAAGGTTCTGGAACAAGCAGGGCTCTTGTCTCTCAGCAGTCACAGGGTTGGGAGCTTTCATCTTTCTCTCAGCCAGAGAAATGAGGAATTAGTTGTCGAAGACAGCTCAGAAAAAAGAAATCTAATTTCAGAGTGTTGGCTTTGGGAGGAGGATGAGCTTGATATAAATGATCTTTCTGTGTGGGGTCACTCATCCCACTCCCTTCCCATCTTTGTCCTCTTAAGTTGACTGTGGGGAATTTTTTGTAACCTCTTTGAGTTACTGTGGATTTCTCACCTTGGAAAAAAGAGGACAGAAATGAGGAAGGGGGCTGGGATAACGGCTTTGAAGAGTATAAGAAAGCGCATGCTCATTGAGTTGTGCAGGTTTTACAAATAAAAGTACCAGTGCAAAGGGTTTTCAGTAGTTTCTCTGTTCATGTTTATGTCAAAATGAGTTGGTCACCAGGTTGTGTTGAATCATACAGAAATGTTTCAGCATCTGTTTTCAAACTGTTTTATGGAAGACAGACAAAAAATCTGACACAGGCCACCAGAAATATACCAGGTGTAGGTATTTATCTTAAAGAAGGCAGTAATTTATATTTAGCTTTTGTATACCTTTGTACCAAATATGCCTAGCAGAGAAACCAATTTCTCCTCAGCTTTATGTGAAGAACAAGCATATTTGGGTGGAGAGATTTGGTTCATTTTTACCTGTTGACACTTCTGGAAAATCACACAAAATTTGGTGATCAGTCCATTTCTACCCAACCTCCTTGTAATAGCATGGATAGCTCTTGGTACTAAGATGATAATCACCTGGCCGAAAAACCAATATTCACATTCTGATATTTAAGCATTCCCTTAATACCAGGACACAATTTTAAGTCTTACTTCTGCTTTTCTTACTGGTTTCCTGCAGAAGTGAGCAGAGAAAGGATTACCTGCATATAAAAATTTACCATGAGGAAGGGTTAAGAGCACTGGGTTCTCTGGTTGCCCTTTATCGACATGAGGTATTTATTCCAGCTGTACTGACAACATTTTGCTGAAAGTGAATGAGGTAGAATCTCTCCAGCTTTGTTAGCATCTAACAAGAAAACTGTTACATATTCAAACTTCTTTTCTAGATCTAGTAATTATGGCTGCCATCAGCCCCAGTAACTGTAATTAGTATTATAACTGACAGCTGTAATCTCAGTTTTGGTCACTTGATGGTACATGTGGTCACAGATACATGCAACCAGTCATTTGGTTTTTTTGAGGAGGTGACTTTTTCTCCTGTTTGTCAGCAGTTTTTACCTAATTTAGGTAGCTCATGGGTGGAGGTCTATTACATCAGTGCATAAAAATATTATAATTTCTTTAGCTAAGTAAATCTGAAATGGTACAACCCTATCAAATCTAGTAATTTAACAGGTGGATATTACCACAGATAAGTTTATATTTAAGTTCTGCACACGTCTCTTATTTAACCACATGAAGCTTTCCCTTGTGCTAATTTAGCATCCCTGAACCTTTGAATTCTGTTTTTTCTCACAGGCACACCACTCCTGGTACGGAGGAGCAGTGATCCAGCCTTGGGTGCACCTGACTTCCCAAGTGCTTCTCATCCCAGTGACCACGCTCTCAAGCATCTTGTGGCAGTAGGTGTCATGTAACTCACCTTTTTAAGACTAAAACCTTTCTTACCTGTTGGTATATAGTAGTATGTATTTGGATCTATAACAAAATGCATCATACTCATTTTCTGTAAAGTAGAGAATTTCCTCTGGAAAAAATAGTTATTTTAGATGATACAATCAATTAACAGTGGTTCTGTATATATATATATTTTTTTAAAATAAGTGGTTTATATAAAGTTCAATAGTGTCATAAGGCATTGGAATATGGACTGAACTTCCAGCAGTTATTATTTGTTCAGTGTCATGTTGCCCAGTTTACCATTGCTTCTTTGGTCTCGCATCCTTTTTGACTTCTCTCATTTTCTAATGGCATTTCTGTCATCTTTGGTACCCTGCTACTATCCTGCATGGTCTCGTCTTTATCTCACTTTTCTGTTTTACCAGACTCTTCCCTTTTGAGGACAAATTTGTTTTCAGTATAGTTATTACTAAGTTCTATTGCAAAGCCACAATTAGTGAAAATGAAGCAAAAACATATTCATATTGCAGACTGTCTTTAATCTTAAAGTGGTGCTGTCTTAGTCACACTTGGGCCACATGTTTTACTTTGCAGTATTAAGACCTGAAGCTTTGTGTGTGGGGGAAGTGTTCCTACATTACTTACAAACTAATGACATTCTTTAGAACCTCTCAATGTCAGCTGGGATACATAAGTGTCTCGAGCAGAATAAAGCTATTTTTTAGTGTCTGCCTAGAAAGCTCTGTTGGATCTGCTGTTATTTAGACCACGTAAATTCTGGCTTAAATGATGCTGCTGTTTTCATTTGCTTGTAATATTTATGCCTTTTCCCCTCTAGATTCTCTATGCAATGTTGCAGTTCACTCCCTGTCCCCAGCTGTGCAAAACAATCTGTTGCTGGTTTATTTCAAAAAAAAGCAAAGACCCAGAAACCCTGGGTCTTTGTTTGGTGCAGGAGGGATGTTTCAGACTAGATCACAACTAATCTAGAGTAATGTTCCACAAATGGCTGTGTTGGCACGTTAGGGAATAGGGGGAGAGAGCTGGGGTTCAGTGACATGCTGGAGGTGGGAACCTTTCAGCTGAAGGTGTATTTATGACCAAACTTTCAGTTAAGTTCACAGGAATAAAGGAAGTAAATACACAGTCAGCTGACTTGCATGCAAATAATGTCTAGGAGTCTCACTCTAACACTATAATTCTGAAGGCCAACACAGGATTTTAGTTGACTGTTCATTGTTTCTCTTTGCATGGCCAAATGCATGTGCATCTAAATATTTTGTGTGCATGTTATTTTACAATGGCTTGTGTTATTTGGTAAGTGGTGCAATTTTAAAAGTCTTAGTGACTCTCCAAGTAGATTATGATGTTACACAGGACTGAACTTTGTCTAAGTTCTGCATCATTTGTTAGACCTGTTTGAGCTAAGATGTTTTTCTTGATGTTTGTTGCAAGCATTTGCATATTAATGAAATACTGACTTAGTCTCATAAATGAAAGTACAAAGAAGAATTCTTGGTTAACAGTGCAGATCTTAGACTCTGGGCAAAGCTGAGAAACATGTAATGTGAGTACGTCAGTATGTAATGCTCGCCCCTGGTATTTTATAACCATAAAAATGACACAAAAGAGTGGAAAAATAAGTAAAATCTGTTTCATTCCAGGCTGTGTTTTCAATGCTTTATAGACCATCAAGAAGGAAAAAATAGCATTTTGTTGAGTTGGGGTTTTTATGTAATTTTAGTGGTGACAAGTGCATTTTATGCCATTATATGAGGATTGCAGTAATACTTGGAGGTTAAAACATCACCATGCTTCACTGACTTGCGTCAGTGCAAAAGAGTCCTCTAAGCCTAAAGGAATTCCCTGTGCTAAAATACATTTATCAGAGCATTCATCTGTCAGCTGCAGGGGTGACAGTAAAAGCTGGACTAGTAACAGGGGTGGAGAAGGACTTTTAAAAATATATCATGTAAAGGGGAGGTGGGGGGAGGCCCAGAAAGTTCAGAGTTGTGGTTTGGTGTTGTTCTGGTTTTTTTGTGAAAGCAAAAATTTATTACAGCACAATACGTTACTCTAACTCTTGTTTTCGCAACAGTACCATTTCTAAAAGTCTCATTGTCAATCATACTGAAATATGCTTTGGCATAATGTTCTGGGAAACACAGAAAGCTTAAAAACATAGGTTAAATTAGGTACAGATTGTTTTAAAACATGCAGAAAAATCAATATCTGACAAATGAAAAAACATGGCAGAAATAACTGAACACTGCATTTTGAAAATAGCTGTAGTCTTTCAAGTGTTAAAACACTATTTAGAAAAAATTCATTTGTTCTGTACATTGCTGCTGAAAATTTAAAACTAATACTGAATTTCCTTTGCCACGAACCAGAGTTTTTCATGTTGAGCTGCTTCCTTTAGTCACATGCAAATTAGAAAACCCAGAGCTGTTGCTAGATGAAACATGTGCATGTAAGTGAAAATTAAGTCTCTGTATTTATGCCCCAATTATCTTAGCAATTATTTTGTAATTGAAACTGACTTTCATAATTAGTTGAGCTTTTTTGGCACTTCTGGTGTTTTGGTGTTTGGTACACGTGGAGCTGGCAGTGGGCTCTGTGTAGCAATACCCATATACCTTACACTGACACACCAGTGCTTCAGTAGATTTTTGTGAGGTGACGAGCATGGGATTCTCTGAAGACAATGCTGATTTACCTTCTGGAAAGTGCACTTCAGTAGTACAATGAGTAATGCATGAAATAGGACAGCAAACATGCAGTAATACAAGAAAAGAACTTTGCTATCCCATTCAGGTGAACTGGTATGAGCCATTTGAGCTGTTCACAGTATTTATGGTAGAGTATGTGTTCAACCAGGGGATGTGTTCTGTTTTTCAGATGTTGTCCCATCTATTCAAAGGAAGATCTGATTTTTTTTAATGCTGAGTGATGAATACAAAAATAACAAAACCTTTTCCGAGTGGCCAGGTAGTTTGAGGAGAATTTGAGCTATACTTTCCTATTTTCTCTGACACATCTTAGCTGTAGTTTTAGCCCCAATTAACAAAGTACTTCTAGATCAATCAAAAACTGATAGTGAAGTCCAGCATCTGTTCCCTCAGATTGGAAGTCATTTAACAGATGGTACAAAATTTGAGTTTCTTTTTTCATCCAAACCTCTCTTTCCTTATTGTGATAGCTGCCACTGGAAAATTTAGAGACAGTAATCATGGAAAAATAGGGGTAACACACATCAGAATTTGTTCTTTGTGTTGAAGAAAAAGTATTTGTTAATGAAGTTTTTACTTTATTAAAGCTACTCTTTAGCTGTTCCACCTAGTTAGGATCACAGAGCCCTGGCCAGGCTTTCAAGAATTAAAACTTCCTTCCCTAGGTATCCAGAGAGGACTTCAGGGATACAGAATTAGTTTAATGTGCTTATGCACACCTGTGGGCTGGGCAGAGAAGTGATTGAGAGCAGCCCTGCAGAGGAGGACTCGAGGGGTGATGAGTGATGAAAAACTCAACGTGAGCCAGCAGTGTGCACTTGCAGCCCAGAAAGTCACCTGGACCCTGGGCTGCAAAAAAAGCATGATGAGCAGGTCTAGAGAGGGGATTCCACCTCTTGACTCCATTCTGGTGAGACCTCACCTGGAGTGATGCATCCATCTCTGGGGTCCCCAGTACAGGAAAGATGTGGACCTTGCAGTGAGTCCAGAGGAGTGCCATGAAGCTGGTAAGGGGCCTGGAGCACCTCCTCTTTGAAGACAGGCTGAGAAAGTTAGGACTGTTCAGCTTGGAAAAGAGAAGGTTGTGTGGAGACATCATGGAACCTTCCAGTATCTGAAGGGGACCTGCAAGGAAGCTGTAGAGGGACTTTTCATCAGGAACTGTGTAGGGGGATAGAATATAAGAAAATAGATAGTGTAGAAAGTAATCTTACCCCTAAGGAGTTGCAGTTGGCCCATTATCAAAGATTAGGAACAGGCCTGACTTTAACAGGCCACAGCTGTAAGCATGAGAAGAAGAGTGCTATAAAAGAGAGGGAGGTGTCTGGTTGAGAAGGGAGCTGGAGTCAGTGGCTGCTTTGTGAAGAAAGAGTCAGTGCTCTGAGGAGCTGACCATGAGAAACACCATGAAGGTATGGAACTTTTGTGATAAAGAGACAACAGTATGGAACCCCTGCAATTAGATGGTTTGTCCAGAACTGTAGTGACAGGACAAGGAATAATCGGTGCAAACTGTGAGGGGACATTTAGGTTAGATATGAGGAAGAAATTCTTTATGGTGAGGGTGGTAAGACACTGGCTCAGGTTGCCCAGAGAAACTGGATGCCTATCCCTAGATGTTTTCAAGGTCAGGTTGGATGGGGCTCTGAGCATCCTGGTCTAGAGAAGGGTATCCCTGCCTGTATCAGGGGTGTTGGGATTAGGTGATATTTATGGCCCCATCCAACCCAAGCCATTCTGGGATTCTGTGGTTCTACTTCTCTGAAAAGTTCTGTGCCCATAGCTTTGCTCTGGCAAAGGCCAAGGGCTGGTCCATCTGCTTTCTGGCTGCAAATAGCTTGGCCTCACAAAGTGAGTTTTGCAGTGGTCGTGTGGATCTCAGCTAGAGATCTGCTCTGGAGTGCAGCAGGATTGAGATGGATTAAACCTTCCAGAAGAAACAAACATTCTTGGGGAATTTAACACTTGCTCAAAACTTGTCCTCAGTTAGCTGAGTGGAGCTGCAGTTTCAGATTTTCTTTACTTTCTTCAGAAGTTCCCTCTGCCCATCATGGTAGGGATGAGATGCAGCAAGGCAGGAAGTCTGAATTGCATGGCTGTGTTGGTTTGGTGTTAGGGGAAAAAAATACATTTTGCTGCTTCTGCTCAGTCCAGTTTATTCAGGTAGTAATTGCTAATGTATATAATGTATATAACATCTGAACTTTTGTTTCTGGAGCTGTTACTTCAGCTTGTTTCTGTTTTTGCCTAGGGACAGACTTCCTCTACTATCATAAGACTTGATTTGTCATGAGTTTTAGACAGAAGATTGTGATCCTATTTGAATTGATAAGAATTTCACATTAATTCTGGTGGGACTAAGGTTTCACCCCCTCTTGTTAACTTGCTGATTGTTATAGTATGTGGTTTTCTGCATGACTTTCTTTTATAGTTACATATTTCCTGGACAAATGCTTAGGTTATCTCGGAGTTAATCAATAGGACTGGCGGATTAAATTGTATTTATCCATATTTAAAGGTACAATGAGATGCTGGATCAATTGAAGAGCTGCTCCAGTGGCTCAATACAGTTTCAATTTTTGCCTAGATATGACTTGAAATTGGCTGTATTTTATGCATTGTGGACATGTAATTTGCAATTTTGAATAAGGTTGATATATAATTAGAACATTTTTATGTTTCAAGCTCTTGTTAAAAAGGGTCAAAACCTCCTCTGATTCTTGTGGCTGCTAATTGTGGTTGTGGTGTATTAGCCTTCCTGATTAGGAGTCTGTGAATTAGCATAACATCCACATGTGTAAAGATGCAGCTTCATGAGTTGTTCTGTTTGTATTTGATATTATATACAAATGTAAATGTAAAGATATGCTACATATGCTATGGCTATGAGTAGTACTTACAAAATGTGTGAGTATTTTAGTAAAAAACCACCCAGAAATATTAGAAATATCATGCTATTTAAAAGTAGGGCAGGGCAGAAAAGATATTTTTTGGCACAGTGATGGAATAATTCCGTAGAGTTTATAACTTGATTCAGCAGATTTATACTAAGACTTAAGCCAAGAGACTGCACTGCCATGAGGGTTGTATTGTCTGATTTTAGAGGATAGAGCTTTTGTCTACTCTGTTACTGGAATAAGTCAGATAGTTTTATTTTATCTTTTTGTACATGTTGGAATTCCAGTATGAAATTCTCCCATAGTTATGTGGTAGAATTATACAACACTTTGGGTTGGAAGGGACCCTTAAAGGTCATCTGGTTTCATCCCTCCTACTGTAGCATGAACATTTTTCACTAGATCAGGTTGCTGAGAGCCCTGTCCTTCCTGATCTTGAATGCTTCCAGGGACAGAGCATCTTCCACCTCTCTGGGCAGCCTGTTTGTGTTTTACATACTTTGTAAAAACATCTTTCTTTTGTCTAGTCTAAATACGTCCCCTTTTAGTTTAAAACCATTACCCCTTGTCCTACCAGCTAAAAAGTCTGTCCCCATCTTTCATACAGGTCCTCTTTAAGTGTTGCAGGAAGTGGACTCTGGGGAGACCAGATATTGGGAGAAACACAGGACTTTTTCAGGAGCTGGCAGTGCTAGTGCACTTGTAATGCTTTAAATCCATGCTTGTTGATGTGTAATAATCAGACATCAAAGTAGATTTTGAAATAGATCTTAGCTATTACCATGTGTTTTGGAGGGTAAAGTCCAGGCTGCCTTCCTGATGTGTTGTGGTCTTAGGCTGTCATTCAGACCAGCAAGGTTTTTTTAATTCTGGAAGGCACTTACTTTTTTCCGGTAAAAGTTTTCCTATTAATAATTTAACTCTTGCTCTTGAAATACTGCAATTTGGAACTGAAGAGAAGATTTGGGGAGATTTAAAAGGATTTTCTGTCATTCAGCTGGGGAGTTCCAAACAGTTGGAATTTTTTAAAAGGGAATTCTGATGTGGGTGAATCCATTTATAAAGCAACTACTGTGTGTCTGTTTATGCTGTGAAACATATATAGAACACTTCTAATCAGCACAGGAGCTTGTCAGTATATTGCTTTTGATGTCTGATTAGATGATCATAGGGACATCTGCAGTGAGTTAGTTTTGAAGTTGTTGGTGTGAGCACTGCAGGAACCAGAGCTGTGTGGCACTCTTACACCATGAAAACTGCTGCTCTTAAAGAGCATATTATAAATCCAACTATGCAGCGAGCTGAGGGCTGTCGAAATAACAAAAGCCATTCCTTCTCAATACTCTCTGCTGCCTTACAGCCCTCCACTGCTTTTTTTTTCCCTTCTTGTACTGTGTGCTGTGGCATTCTGTGTCAAAAAGAAATTATTTTATATTGTATAGGAAAAACTAAAAAATGTAAATTAAATGTTTGTCAGAATACTAAATTGTGCATCTGAAAAAGGAGTGAAGTGCCCTGTGATCATTTCCTCTTTTGAGGGTGCAGATCAGCATATGTGTGTGTGTGGAGAGGTGTTCTTTTTGTTCCTTGCACAGCCTGTGTGTCAGAGAAATGGTATTGTTTTACCTGTATTGTTTAAAATGAGCAGTGGGTGTAATTTCCATATTTTTATTTCAGCAGGATAAAAGTAGATTTTTTTGTGATTTATTGTAATAAGAGCTAATAATGAATGTTCTGTGATGTTAACATAGTATATAAATTATCAGTAAAAATGGTGTAATCAGTAGAAGTTGTTATTCGTTGTTAACAGGTTGTTTCCAATGTGAGGAGTGCTGGCATTTTACTGACTATTCATTAGGAAAATCATCAAAGCTCTTCATCGTTCTTATGTTAGTAGGAGAGTGAGTTTTGTTTCCTCTTTTAAATTAATTTTGGGCCTTGGCTGTGGTTTTGAAGATACCTTATTGTTTATACACCTTCCTCCCTTGTCCTCTGCCTTGTGCAGCCAGGTCAGTAAGATTGTAGGTGATCCAAGATGGCCAAGAGACTGAAACTCTTTGTTTTCCTAAGTCGCTTGTGTTACAGGGAATGTAGAAAAATTAAAGCGTGGAAATAAGAACAGTTGACAAAAAAGGGGAAAAAAGGTCTTGCTGTCAATGCTGTTGACACATATTCATCTCTATAGCTACATCTTTGGGGTCCTACAAAATACTGTCATTCCATCTGGAACAGCTTTTAGCAGGCAGTGTATGCAACAGGCTCATGGTGCTGAAATTGGAATGAAACATTAGCAAGTTACTTCCATGTCTGACAGTCAAAAGTGGAAGATGACAGTCAACATGGCTCATGCGTATCATTTACTGTCAAGCTCTAGAAACATTTAGCTAAAATAAAATAGGTTCTCAGTCAGTGTTCTTCTGAAATGCCTACTACTAAGTAACTGTTTGCATAAATATAGTAATCTAATGGACCACTAGGAATAATGGTAGAGATCTTTGCTTACCTAGACACAAATGTTGCTGTGACTTTAGGAAAAAAAAGATTTTGGATTTTTTAATGTGTCATTCTTCCAGTGCACTGGAATGCAGGTGTATGAAGTTCTACTCTTGTTTGGTTAATATTTGTGTTTCTCCAAAAGTCAGATGTGTGGCTTTGTTTCTCTTACAGGGTTGACAGTTATTTACACTCTAAGAAGATGGCATTTCTTTTTTATGGTTTTATTTTGTTAGGTGAGGCCTCTTCATCGCTAAATTACCCAACTTGTTGCAGACACTTTAATCTGGGGATTTGTTCTTCTGTGTAGCTAGTGTCTCAGTTAATCTGGATTTACAGGTTTTTGAGCTGTGATAATAATAATATAGGTCTCTCTGAAACTTGCACATAGCGTCAGAATTTTTTTATGGCAGCAGGTCCTGATTTTTGGCCGTGCCTGTGAAAAAATTTCTGACATTGACAACTGAAATGAAGGGAGGAATATTTTAGTGCTTCTGTGTACTATGTCCTTTTGCTATTGCAGGTGTTCTGACTTGTTGGAGTCAGGAATAATAAACTAAGATCAGTGTGAATATAGACTAAAATAGTAAGGGTGAGTCAGTGAGCTCCAGGATTTTGAACAAACATTCCGCTTTTGATTTTTGTCAGTAATTGCAGTGATTGCTTCTGGCCTCTTATGTGACCTTTTGTTGTAACGTCAGTGGTGTAATTTCTCTGAAATAACTTTAAATAAATAAAATTAAAACAAACAGTATGCAAAAACCAAATATGCAAATTTTCAGCTAAGAGGAAGTGATTAAACTGTAGAATAAATGTGTTGATGCAAGAGCAAATTGTTACCACTATTTGTCTCTACTATGAGGGACAGTAATTAGCAGTTTGTGAGGCAGCCTGCTATTCAAAGATGGACATACCTGTGGTCTCACTTGGCACAGTTGTTCTTATGATATTTTTCAGATCCTAGGAACCATATTTGTCAGTTCCAAGTGTTACACATTCCAAGCAGTATCATAAAGGAAAAAAAAAATGCTCCCCAGAGAGACCTTATAGGAACAGTTGTTCCTGTAAGATTATTTTGGGGTTTTTTTCTGAAGAACTTGAGTAGTGGCTTGTGTTTTTTTAATAGTCTGCTTTAAAGTACTAGTAACAATAAGTTTTGCCCTTAATTCATCTTGATTTAATATAGGTTTCAATATGGATTCTCAAGCGTCTCTCTAAGATTCAAGTAAAAAGTTTCTTTTTGTGTCAGTCCCAAGGGAGGCTATAATATCCTCTTCTCTGTACTTGAGTATTTGAACCATACCATGTAATGTGACTTCACTGAAGCATCTCGTGATATCTTTGAGAGCATATACGGTATCTCAGAGTTAGAATTACTCTCTGGGTTGGTATTTGTGCTGTTGTCTATGTAGCAACTGTCTTGGGGTGACATGAACTTGGACCTGAAATGAAAGAGCTGCTGTTTCTTGCAGCATAGCATGCTTGCTCCATCGACCTAATTGGGTACATCTGAGATGATTACGTGTTTTAACACCTGGGGAGATAAATTGTCCTCCTCCTTTTTCTTTCCTCTGCCTTTTGGAATAACCAAGTACAATCAAGTTCATGGTACATCTGTCAGCTTTACAGAAACAAAAGGAACCCCCTTCTTTTCACCTGACTTCACGTTAGTCAAAGAATATGGTGAAGGTTCCTCAGACGTGGTGTTCACTTCCAGCCCTGATCCTCCCTTTCTTTTATGATCTGCTTACCTTTTTCTGTCCTTCAAGCAGCAGGATGAGAATCAAATAGAAATACATTGTTTTGGGGTAAAGTAAGTTCTGCAAGCAGCATTACTGAGCAAGGGCTAGTTAGTCTTTGTTGTATCATTTTTTGCCACTTTCCATTAAAAGCCCAAATGAATTCTCTTTCAGAATAGGCAGAAGAGGCATATTCCAAGGGGAATTTTATAAAACATATCTATGAGAAATTGTAAGCATGATAAAAGGAGTAGAGGCCAGGGAACAAAACCAGATTTAAATGGATTTTAAGTCACAAATAAAAAAACAATCTCTTTATCAGCAGCTAGAATGATATTCCCTTCAATTTGATTTTAAAAGATGTAGCTAAAATATGGATAATAAATACATCAGTCAAGGCTGTGAAATATCACAGTTCTTACAGAGAGATGTGTTTGTTGCTCAGACATTTTAATGGTATTCTTTTCAGCCAAGGAGTATAGTCTCAACTGTATATTTGTTTTAAAAGAAGATAGGAATATTTTCCTCAGATTTGTGTAGCATCACCATAGCTGCCTAGGTATCACATATTGCTGTGTGCTTCTGCAAAGCTGTGAGTATTTTTAATTAATGATATTGGTGAAAATTCTGTGGCACAAATACCAGCTATGAGATCAGTGTGACTGATGTAAAAATGTATCTGTATTTCCTTCATGTTTGGATGTTCTGGGATTTTTATCTGAGAGAGCGAATTCAGTAATGTTGCATATCTGATGGAAGAATATTCTACAGAAAGTACACTGAAAATGTTGGTGACTGAGGCGGTCTGATGGATAGTGGTGAGAACACTTAGAATCGAAGTGTTTTGCTTCTTGTGGAAAAAATGCAAAATTCTTTATTATAAGTCCTTATATTCCTACCAAGGAGGTTCAGGGGAGCAGAGATAGAATGGGACAGAGAAGTTTTTATACACTATTTTTATTATTTATTAATTGTACTGTAAATTTCTAATAGCAGAATTAACGTGGGGTAAAAGAAATCAGTTCCACTTCAGTCTTCAGACAATTCTGTCTCTTGTTAGCTGTTGTTAAGCTTGAGAAATGGTTCATCCTGTCATCCAGAAGAGAAGGGAAATTGGATTGCTGTCCATAGACAAGTCCATCCATTGACAACAGGATGGTATGAGGTGGATGCTGTCCTACGGTCAAATTGATAGTCTGGGTAGTACATGCAAGAGAATTTATGGGGTATGTTTTTTCTCTGTGAAGCAATTCAGAACAGAAGAAATACTGTAAGATTAGGGATTACCATGTTAATGATAACAAAGCTATCCTTGAGTTTACAAAACACTGAACCTGATGATTGCTTAATATCTGGCTGTGATTTGCTGCCTTTTCACCTTTCATTGTCTACTTTTGCCATATTCACAAGGCTGTTTTGAGAGGCCTGTTGATAACTTTATTGTTTTATTGTCATCAGTTACACAAACTCTGTTTACAGGTAAAGTGAGGTCATTAGAACCAGATGCATGCACTCATAAATAAATGTTTTTTAAAAAAAAATATTGGCAGTATTCCAAAAGTTTATAAGACTTTTGGGAATTTAATCTGCTGCCAGTTACATGTATTTTTAATACTACACAATTGTCTAAAACATCTAATTATTGATGCTAGTTCTGTTAAAATTGCTTTTATAGTAATCAGGCTTCTAGTGTCTCTGTTGGTTCCCTGTTAAGGTCAGAAGCAACTTGCAGACTCTAGGTTTATAGTGATTTAAGTTTTCTTCTTGAAATAATTTGATATTTAGAATTTATTACACATCATTCTATATTCATATGAATGTGATGGTGACTACCACATAAACACTTCTTTATTATTTGTTTAATAAGCAAGATTAATTCATGTCTAGCTTTCTCTTCCATTGCTGCTAGTATTTAGTTCTGTAAGAACCAAACATGCACATTCAGGGCTGGTTGGCAACTCTCTTCAGTCTGGGCACCATAAACCAAATGGAAAAATACTCTTTGGTGTAATATATGCAGTTGATAACAGGTTTGTTTTACTTTTAAAGTACTTAAAATAGCTAGGCTTTTGATAAACAGGTATTATGTTAAAAGGTACACATTAAAGTTAGAAAGCAAGTTCATAGCTTTCACCAGCTCTCTAAGGAAAAAAAGTAATTTCCAAGCAGAAGACCGAAAAATGTCTGTACATATTGGGGGAGGTTGGAATGAAAGTGTGTCTTTGGGAAAGCAATATAAACTAATGCTACCCACTAATTCTGTACATCCATATGTAGCATATATATTCATGTGATGCCCTTTGCCAAGAAAGTATTTTAAGAGAAATGAATTTGTACCTCAGATACATTGTTGTGAAAAGAATAGGAACTAGACCCTAATATATTGCAGTTCACAGGTAATGAAAGGATGTCTGTGCAAAGGAATCTGACCGTACAGCTCACTAGACAGTAAAACTTATTTTCTAGCAACACTGAAATTTGAGAAGGGCCTGGCTACCTGGGGGCACCTGCCACAGATCCTAACTAGTACTGTTGGGATCAGCCCCTTGACCCTCTGTAGCCTCCCTCTTAACTGGGACCATATTTACTAACTGTTTATTGTCCTGCCATGACTTGGGCTTTTTGAGCTGGGGATGGAGCTGGCAGGTTTGGTGTCCTCCTGTGTGCTGGGCTGTTTCCCCTGCTCTGTTGGTGCAGCTGCCTGGGGTTAGGGCAGACAGGCTGGCTCAGCCTCATCTGTTACCCTGTTATCTGTGCAGCTGCTGCCCAGCCTCAGCTGCCAGCTTCTGGGCCTGTGCCCTAGCTGGGTACCTGCCCCTGGGCTGGTGGGATCGCCCTGTGGGGTTTCTGCTGCCAGGGTGGTTTCTTGCCTTCCTGCCCAGCCATTGACAGGTCATGTCAGGGATGTCCCTTGCAGACTCAGCTTTATTCTGGGCTGTATTTTTTTAATTTGGACTTTAAGTAGCTCCAAGTCAAATAAGAAATGTTAGCCAGCAGAATTGTGGGGATTCATATTGATAATTTTTCCTTGCTTTTGGAGTTAGATTTGGCTGTACACTGCAAGTGGGGAATAGGAGACTCCTATTGAGGAAGACAAATTGTTTCAGGAGTGTTCAGCCTCCAGTCTAATATATTTTTCCTACTACAGATAGCACTTCTGGGTTCATTATAGCTTACTCTCACAAGTCGTCATTTCTGTCTCAAGGCTGTTGTGCTTTCCAATGTAAAGCAGATTGATGCTGGCACATTTTTTCTATTTTAATTTTACAAAGTTGTCACACTGAAACTGTGCCTCATATTGGAAGCGCTTTGAAGTGAAGCGATAAACAAAGGGCTAAAATAAAATTAAAAAGGAGTATGAACAACATTTCATCTTGGTTTTTCTTTTTTTAAGCATAAGCTGAATGGGTGTAGTACCCTTGTGCCACTGTAGTAAGTCTGCAAACATTAGCAGATCAATCTAAATTGAGTTAGTGTGTATGGAGTAAGCAGAAATAGGTGAAAATTAGGTTATCTGTGCCCAACTCTTTCTATTTCCTATGAACAATGAGATATAAACTAGTTTTTAGATGTGATTAGGTTTTGTTTATTTTTGGAGAGGGGCAGAGGCAGAACATGTGCTGTACCTACTATAGTTATTAAACCAAGAAACTATATAAAAGTCACAAGCTCAGTTGTGACATTTGCAGGTAAAGGTAGAAAGCCCTCCTATAAATAAATCAGAAGTGATTCCAGGAGAAAAACCATCAGTAGTCCTTGGTACATTTCAGTTTTATCTCTGAAAAACAAAAGCCAGGAATTTTCTGTCTCTTCACTAAAAATACCCACTCAAAAAAGTAATTGTCTTTGTCAATGTCAGAAATGCCAACCAATTTATAATCTAAAGTATGACTTATAACTTCACTTTTTTTGGTTTGTTGACTCCCAAAAACTTTCTGGTGAAGACATATCTTGTGCTGGATCTTCAGAGTTTCTTTTTATGATGTTCTAAAAGTAGTCAAGGAATTTAGAGGTCTGTTGACCACAAATTGAAGTCATTGTCTGCGGCAATAAAATAAAAAATGCCAGTAGCAAGTACACACTTACTGTTATAAGTCTTGTGTGCACAGTTACTATTAATCTTTGATTTAAAGGGGAATGACAAGTCTTTGTCCTTAGACCAGCTTTGAAATGATGTAATGTGTAACAGCTTTTACATGCCTATGGAAGCCTTTTATCCACATCCACATTAATGCACCTCTCTTCACTGGTGAGACGCAGGAATTGCCCAAACAAGCACGATTTCTCCAAAGCGGCAGGGTGAGGTCCTTTCCCAACATCACAGTCTTACCTGTGCAGGAGTGGCTTGTATTCCCCTTTCCCAGCAGAAAGGTAGTTGCCATTTTGTTTTCCCTGTGCCATTCAGTATCATCACCAGTGCAGGACACAGGTGCAGATCTGGGAGACACAACTGTGAGCTTGCACTTTGAAATTACTTGCTTCTAGAATCCAGCATTTATTTTCTAAACTGTACCTTATCTGTGTCCTGAATTGTGTTTTAAGTCTCTAAAAATCTGTCCACTTGCAGAGCTGGAAATCGAGTCTTGTCTTTTCCACTAGTTTGAGCAGGGTCGTGAGCAATAGTCTTCACACATTCTTATCTAAAAACTTTTATGCCTGTTCAGCCTGGATGTCAAAGAATAAAAGGATCCTCTTACTAGACTCTGCTAGTGGTTTTTTTATTGACAGGGGTTTCCTATCACTCACATTTACCAGACAATAAAATTAAAGCCAGGTCACAAAATATTAACAATTTCAAGAATCATTCCTCAGTGCTGTTTGCTGATTCCCCCCCACCCCCCGAAATGCTGGTTGTCTTTCCTGTTGCCATACCAGGAGGGTTTTGTGGGGAGAGCATTTTGCCCTTAGGTTTTCTGGCATTCAGCATCATTGTGCCTCTTTTGCCTTCAAGAGAATTGAGAGGATGAATAGAATTTATTTACTCTGAAATGTTCAGGTTCTTTCTGTCAGACCAAACTTCAAGGTCTACTGCTGTTTCTTTGTCATCTCTCACTTCAAAGGTATCTGCCCTTTGTCTTTTAAGCTGAGCTGTTGTTGTTGGGGCCCCTTTGGGTTGCCTGAGGCTATCAGATGTCCAAAT
This sequence comes from Ammospiza caudacuta, assembly GCF_027887145.1. Lineage (NCBI taxonomy): Eukaryota > Metazoa > Chordata > Aves > Passeriformes > Passerellidae > Ammospiza > Ammospiza caudacuta. The sequence goes on along the minus strand of NC_080600.1, from coordinate 19,159,032 downwards.
AGCTATAACAACAGAAATAATATTTTCTTTCGTATGCTAAACAGTTCCTGTTTGATTGTTACCAGTGTGTAAGGCAGTTCAGGCTTAAGGAAAAAAAATAAGCAAAAATATACTGTTCAAACTTTATTTCAGTTTGCACTCAGCCCCCTCAATCCTTCCATTTGTGTTTTCCAGACTTGATGGTACTGCAGCTGTTGGTATTGGATACAGCCATGGGGATACTTGGACAAAGGAAATTAACTAATTTTTAGTCCAAATTAAGTGTAATTATACCTGAAAGTGTTCTGGTTGGGTTCCTGTTTTAAGTTCCGGTGAACATTCACTGACTGAACTTGTCTCTATTGGAATTTGTAGCCATTTATACTGGAAAGGGTTATTTGCTGGGAGACCGCAGAGCAAATAGAAAGCCTTATCTTGGTCCTCTTAGAACCTGGACTCCTGTGCTCACAACACTGTGCTGTAGTCAGTTCACGCTTGAGGAAACTGTTCAGACTAAGTTCTGAGCTGGAGTTCAGCTCCCCAGGCCCTTGTATTTGTGCTCTTCAGGCTTGATCACTTCATTACCATTGTACAGGAGTGAATGTAAATTGCAGAAGCTCTGAGTAGCTTAAAATGCAGCAGTACATCAGTTTTGCAACACAGATCAGTATTACCCTGTTATTTCAGTGTTTTGTTTCATGGATCCAGTAGTTCCTATTAAAATTTTAAACCTAATTCGCAGTGGTTTTTTTTGTTGAAACTTAAAGCCCTGCATGAGATTATGCACAGGCACTTGAAAAAATGCCATTCCCTCCATGATCTTCTTTTCTACTGGGGGCAACTTTTGTCTAAGATGTATTGCTCTTGCCTGCAGGATGTATCAGCTCCTGTACTATTAAGCTCATTTTCAGAAGAAAGCAGTGAATGCTTCCTTCAGTTGCTTTTGAATTTGGTAAAGTTCATCTCTGAATGAGAGGTTTTTCTGTAGGAAGTCTACCTTGTTCTTTCCTTCACAAAGTAACTCATTGAAGCTATTCCTTTCTACCTTTTCTTTCTATAAGAAAAGGTAATGTCTTTACTTTTGAGTACCCAGAATGCATTACAGTGATGAGGAGCCACTAAATATGCAGATCAGTAGTGCTCAATATAAGAAAGATGCAAGCAAGCTCTTGTAGCTTACAGTGTTTAGGGCTGTTATAATGCAATTATAAAATCTTCAGAAAAGAAGCTTTGCTTTTCTATGTGATGGCAGAAGAAACTCGACTGTACAAAATGCTTTTAAATTTGTTTTTCCAAATAGTAAATTTTGATCAACTTGGCATAGGTAGTAGCAGTGAGACAAATAAAAAAATCTATAAACCACAACCCACACCCTTATACCCAGCATGCTGCCAGTCTCCCTGCATTTCTGGTTGTGAAGTATTCTTAATTACTATCTGACCTGGATAAGTAACATTGAATTTCTTCATAAATAATAGTACTTGAAATATTTCACTGGTATATAAAACTGTTCTTTGTGTCTAAGCATATTGTACTGAAGTTTTAAAGTTTAAATAATTCACATGTATAAAAGCTTTGTTAACTTTTCAGGCCACTCAGATTTTCTGTCAACACATTTCTTAAAATTAAGGGAACTGTAAGTTAAGGAAATACTCATGTTTAAATCAATCTGGCTTCACATGTCTTAGCTGAGAAGCCTCATAAAGAACTGAGATGTACTGAACCTTGTCTCTTGTGCATCTGTCACCTTCCTCACTTTGTCTTAACTGACCTTGGCCCTCTCAGGTAGCCAGACTTGATTTAATCTGCGATTTGGTGCCATACTTTCAGTTTCCAAGTTCTGAGGAACTGGCAACAAGTCTCAGTGTAGTTTCTCTGTGTATCTGAAACCATCTTGAGCATCTTGTGTGGAGGGGTTGGAAATGGTAGAGCTTCACAAAAGCATGCAAGGAGACAGGTTATAGCTATTTCCTTCTACTTTGTGGCAAACACATACTAAATATGTCTCTGACATTTTGTTTCTAGGAAATCACCTTTTTAAATTTTAAAATAAGAATTAACAAAAAATGGGATTTTTACTCAAAGGCCTTCTTATTACCAATACTTCTATTCGTACACCTTCCCTGTATTTTTCTCAAAAGCAACGAAACAGGCATTGAATTGAAATAGTGTGTTTATCCAGGAGCACATGCAAGAAATAGGACATTTGGTATCTCCTGCTGCTCTCTGTCTTTTGGAGTGTTACTCATTTGTCCATGTCACCTGTTGTGCTCACCTAAGCAACAAAAATGTCTTCTCTGACCTTTGTTCTTGCAATTAGAGATGTTGCTATTAGTCAACAACTATAGTACAATTAAGGCAACCTTAAAAAAGCTGTTTCTGGTGATGATAACTTTATAGTGTGAAATTGAAATTACCCATGAGATTTTGTTTGCTTATTCTCTTCAAATAATTTAAAAAAAACATGGTTGTGAGAGTCCCCATCATAATCTGATTAGTGGATACAACTGTGCTCATTAAAATGTCCTGAGCTTAATTAATCTGTAAGGTTTTATAATTGTTGTTCTATTTTATTCTCAGCAAATATGCTCATCTATCTTTGCTTGTGATATTTACTTCACCCAGCTTCCTTTCAATTGTGTGATAAATCTTGTCTTTTTACACTGCAGTTTTTAGTGCTGTCAAGTTATTTACTAACCAGTGCTGTTGTTTCAATATGTAGTTAATAATTAACATGGAACCAGATCATTTTATGAAGGGTTTTTTATGATGACTTTTAAAAACCCTAGGAGAGGTTGAAAATACCACTATGGTTCATAAGGATTTATTGGAAATAACAATATGCTCTCAGGTGATGTGTCTCTAGTCTAAATTGCCTGCTAGGTTTAAGATAAGCCAGTGATAGTAATGTCTTGGCTCACAGGAGTCAACTCAGGTTTATTAAGAATTTTCACTCATAAATTCAGGATAACATTGTGCCTGTACTTTCAGATCCTAAAACAAGGTTTTGTATACAGTTCAGCAGAATTAAAATGCTACAGAGTTGCCTTAATTTCCATTGAGAATTGGGATTGAGATCAAGGGGTTTATGTAGGACATTGTATTTTCTCCCATTTGGATGCAAGCAACTCAATTCTTTGAAGAGATTCAGACAACATTTTAACCCTTATTTACTTGTTTGATGCTCTTCAGAATAGATGGCTTGTTTTTTCTCTGAGAAATTCTATTTTAAAATTTGGTTTAAAGTGTGGCAACAGAGAAATTAGGAGTATGTCTAGTTTAGGGGTTGCCTATCAAATAGAGGCAAGACAAATTTGTGTTCTATTTTCCTTAGGCTATCATTTATTTTCTTTGCTACAGTGTTGAGGAGGTTTTGTTGAGAATGAAGATGGGCAGTTTGGTTTGTAGAATGCCCAGTGCTAAGGAGAGAATTTTTAAAGATAATTCCTTCCTCTACTGAGATATACTGGGAGACCTCCATATTATCTTTGTGGCCAGTTAAGATTTTTGGAAGAACTTTGTCTGCAAATTTATCATTCACATATGTACACAGACACACACACACAGAGGTGTATTTTTATATGGGTACATATGGGTACTTTAACATCTCTAAGCATATGGAACAAATGGTTAAATATACTGTTAGTCACTGATTCAGGACAATATACTGTTAGTCACTGATTCAGTAAGTTCCTTAGACTGGAGGAAACTGATAAGTTTTAAATTAACTCAATATGAAACTTTAGCAAAGTAAATAAAATTGCAGCCCACAGAGTTAAGGAGGAATACTTAACTTCCTGCAGGAATGAAAGTGCCTTTGATCTAAACAGGCAAAGTAATTCTTAGTACCTTGTATTCAAGGGCTGCGATCCCAGCTGAGGAAGCTCTATGGTAATCACAGACTCTGGTTCCCTGGGACAATGTGGAAGCATCTTGGGAAAATACTGGATGAGTGATCTGAGAGTATTCAGGTCCTTGCCATGCTGTAGATTGACTCTCACATGGGACCCAGCTATTGGACTTGGGTGAAGATTTCTGATTTCCTGGAGTATAATAGAAAACATTTTTCCTACTTTAACTTTTTAGCAAAGTATTTCCCCTGTATCATTTTACATTCCTTTTTAGTGTTTTTACCTTTTAGGCAGAGTGCAGCAAAAGCTATATTTCAATATCTCTTCTTTGCACCATATTTTCACGAAATTAGTCATTCTCATGTCTCACTTCTTGATATCCATGTGAATTGCTGGTGAGTCTGTATACCACCATCAGACAGAAGAAGGGTCTGGTCTATGACTATTGCATTAGTACCTAAAGGGCACTAATTAGATATTGAGAGATGCATCTGAGTGTTTGGTGTTCATATTGGCTGTTGTAAGCTTAGTGTTCAGCCATTGATAAGGACCCACAAAAAGGGATGTACACCTCAGACATCTGGGGAAAAAGTTTTAAGTTACCCTTGTATGCTTCTGTTTATTTCATAGAGTGGGCTCTGCCAGTTTTTTCATGTTTTTATGCTTAATATGGCTTGGTTAATGTTTCTGAGACACCTGGGGCTTTGACTGATTATACTGTTGGCCACTGCATTGTGCAGACGTGCCTGTGCATTCTGGATTACAGGAAATGCTGTAGCTGTTCTACAAAGATTTAGTCAAAGCTAAAAAAAGTCATCTAACTGCCATCTGTCTTGTGGCTCTCCCATCTATGCAATCTTCAGGCTCCAGCATTACTTGCACACAGAATCACATCCTGATAGTCTCTCTAGCTTTGCAGTGAAGGTGCTCTAAATATTCATGATGTTATGTATATACCATTATTAGAAATCCTGGGCTTTAAGCACACTGTCATCCATTGTTCAGTAAACACAATTACATTGCCCTATCGTTCATCTCTAATGAATCCATGCTAATTGATTAATCAGTGCTGTTGCTCCACTGTGATAATCCCATATGAGGAATAGAAGTAACGTAACTAGCAATTACTAATATACATTGCACACTGAGGAAAAGTTAACATAATACCCTGTAATAATAATACATCATGCACAGGGCAAATGCAGATCAGCAGGAGCAGAGCATGGCCCCAGCCAGGCCTGTCATTCCCTGGCACAGCTCTGTCTTTTGGGAGAAGAAGTGGCCAGGTGGACTGGACTGTAGTGGTCTTTGTGTGTGTGACCCAGGGATTACTGGCACAGGGACTATGCCAGGCTGTCCCCAATGAGTGGGGTGTTACAAAAAGGCATGTCTGAGAAGATATGGCAGTCTTTTTCATAGTTTCCTCTCATGCTGGTTACTAGGATGACTGCCTTCTTGGCTTAAATAGGGCTATGGCTGTAGCTGTTGAAGTAAGAGAAGAAACATTTTTATACCTTTGCAGCATCTTACTGATGTTGCTATTCCAAAGCAGTGACTACAAATTTCTGATCCAAGTCAAAGCTTAACGTTGGTTCTCACAGGCTGTGAGCAGTGCTTGGTAGGCTGCTGGTAACCATGTGGTTATTCTTTTTGTTACAGAATCAATGGATCTGTGGATTCCTGCTGACCAACCTAGCATGTTTAAGGCATCTCATTATACATGCCATTCACAAAGGGAATTAACAGAAAAGTATCAAATGCAATCTTTAATGAAGACTCATTTAAACTTTGAAAATGGATTTGATTTTTAAATTTCGGAAACCCCACTGTCACTGGTGGTGGGGAAGACACATGTAATTTAATTTTGATGCAAAAACAGGTGAAGTCATTAAAGAATTTTTTGCAAGGAATAGAGATGCAAGGTTAAAGTATCACTTATACATTGAGCTCTTGGGTAATATATGTTTTTTAGAAGCCTTTCAGGTAATATTGAGGGCATATTGTTGTAATGAAAGCAGAAGGTTTTGATTCAGTAGTGCAATTACATATGTTAAGTTTCCTTTATCGTGCGTTAGGTTTTTGGGATTTGTTTTTAAGTGTTCAGAATTAGTATGTGGTTGGAATAAAATTCAGATTTTATGTGTGGGAGAAGTAGGGATGTGGCATCATAATACTATTGTCTAGGTAAGATTTAGATGTCCTCTAAGTATTACTTTCATGAAGAAGTTATCCTGATGTAATGCATAGTGGGTTAAGAGATTTTTTTTCTTTACTTTAAAAAAGGAATTCTCTCTAAATGAAAAAGAAATTAGTCAAAATGTAGCTTTGTAGTTTGCAAATCTCTTGTAAAATGTTTTGTCAATTAAATCTTGGGAGGCTTCAAGCAGTGAGTCAAGCCAGGGAAGGTCATGCTGGTATTCTCTTGGTCTGAGAAAATTTGGTAGATTTTCTTGTAGAAACATTAATTTCTTTCCTGTTTTTTGCAATGTTAATTGCCTACTGGCAGTTTGCAACCAAAATAAGGGACTAGTGTGCATTTGTGGAGCTAATGATAGTACACTTTTAAATTATGCTTGTTGCTATGGGAATAATTGCTTACAAATAATTTCTATAGTAACTCAGATGTCCAAAGTTTATACACTTTTAAAAAATATATATTTTTGTCTCTAAGTGGATGATACAAAAAAAAAAAAATCACAAATTTTAGCTTGGAAACACCTGCTTCTTCGGTGCCTTGGCACTGTTGATACCACTGCTAAATATTCTTTATAAATAAAAGGTCACCCATGTATTTCTGGACAATAAATTTAACAACAGTTTTTAAAATATGAAACTAGAATAAAAACACCACAAGGTAAATAAAATGAAAATATTAATGTCCTAGCAGATAGCAGGTCAGCCAAAATATTTCAAGTGCTCTAAGCATGGCTTAGTTCAAATCAATAAACTTGCTGAGATGCAAATACTACAGACTCACGCAGAAAGTCCTCCTGATACTGCTCTGTAGTGACTCTGTAGGCTTGCAGTGCAGGCAGAGACCTCATAGGCAATTAAAATCAGCATGATAAATGGGGACAGTGCTAATAAACGTATCCTCTTTTTTAAAGGTGCCAGTGATTATATGGTTGGCCAGTTAACTGCATCCTTTAGGTAAATATTCCAATAGTGACAGCTCCCTAAAATTGTAAACATATACCATATTACTTATGTTTCCAGTAGTTTTTTGTTTGGTGTTGGTGTGTGTGGCTTGTTTGGTTTGGAGGTTTTTTTCACCCTTACTGGAGCATTTCCATTTATTTTAGGAATTGGTTTTGGGCCAATGAAGGTGCCAAATCCTAATATTTATCAATATACTATCAAAGCTTCTTTTAAAAGCAGCTTTCTGCTGTAGGGGGGACAGAATATAAGAAAATAAAGGTAGTGTAGAAAGTAATCTTACCCCTAAGGGGTTGCAGCTGGGCCAATTAGCAAAGATGAGGAACAGGCCTGACTTTAACAGGCCACAGCTGTAAGCAATGAGAAAAGAGTGCTATAAAAGAGCGGGGTGTCTGGTTGAGAAGGGAGCTGGAGTCACTTGGCTGCTTTGTGAAGAAGAGTCAGTGCTCTGGGGAGCTGTCCATGAGAAAACACCAAGAAGGTATGGAACTTTTGTGATAAGGAGACAAAAGTATGGAACCCTCTGCAATAAGACGACAATTTCCTGTTTTGGAAAAGGCATTGCTCACACCTCAGTCTAGAAATTGTTAAAACTTCTGAGCCTAAGTCCAGAGTTTTATGTGTATGACAGCTTCTTCTGGAGACTTTTAACTGAGGTCTTTTTTTACATTTTTCTCCTTTTCTCAGCCCTTCATAAATTGAAGTACTCAGGCACTCTAGCTGCACCTCTTCCTTCACTTCACTTTTGCAAGAAAGATGTGAACTCTCTAGCACTGTTATAAATAGTGAATTTTTTTCTCAGTGATAGAGAAGTTTTTAATATGAGGATTCTTGGAGTTCTCGTGCCAAAATCATGTGTAACAATTTTGAACCCCAGGCATAAAGTAATCCTTGGTTCTCTTAATAATGAAGAATTTACTGTTTATGTAGGACTTTAGGAAACAGAGTATTGCTTTTTCCATGCAGACAGTGGTTCTCAGCTAGATTTTTGAATGATTAGCATGAAACAGATTGGGAGTAGGTATAGCAGGAAGGATCAGGGAGAGCATTTTGAAGGTTGATGTTGGCAAGGTGTGTTTTACATACAGAAGTTGAACATGTCCAGAAGAGCTCAGTGGGAGTGCAGTGGAGGGAAGCCTGGCTAGTGTAGCTTGTGTCCCTGAAGAACTGAAGCTCCCCTGGTGTTGGTTACAGCTGATTCTGGTGCTCCCTGGGAGCTATGTTTGATACTAACAGTATCTTCCCAATGTAGAAGGCAGGGACTCCAAGGTGTCTGCTGGCTTGGGGCCAGTAATAATTAGGAGGGTAGAGGGGGTTACCTCCCACACTTAGCCCAGGAGATGGGTACCCTTCCCTGGTGTCATGGCTCAGCACATCCTGTGTGCTACTAAGAATTTTCCCTCATGTTATTCTGACTGAAGTTGTGGACCACTGAGCTAAAGCAGAAGCAATCACTTTGAAAATGTGTGTCTATGTGTGCATGATGTTCCTGTCCCATAGTTCCTAAAGATACTGGGCACTCCCTTGGACTACACATGTGATAGCTGGCTCTGAATCTGCTTCAGTGCCAGCTCAGCCAGAGTACTTGGACATGCTGGGGACTGGGATTTCAGGCAGCTCAGTGTTTGCACTGAGCAGTGTGCAATCCACCAGTGCAGTCCAGCTGTAATGATGACCCTCAGCAGAGAATTGTTACAAACAATTTGGGGGAATAATTTCTTACTCCAGACTGATTCTCAGGAGAGTGTCCATTTATGCCCTTGGTTTTAAATGCCAAGATCACAACTCACTACAATATTCAAGAAATCCATTGGTAGTTGAGGGGAAAAAATATTGCTGTTGTGGTTCCTGAAACTGTCATGTAATTGCTAAAAGCTGTACTATATTATGGCTTTTCTTTGTGCTCTGCTAATTAAACATGAATCCACTTGGATGTTATTAAAAATATCTGAAGACATACAGCTATTCTTATGTTGAAAAATATCTTTTACCAGTCCAGTTGAATACGTTTCAATTGACAAGATTGAAAGAGGCTGTGTGATTCTTATTTTCATAATAGTTGGCTGCCTAAAAATCATCTTTAGCAAGTGATTAATTGCATTTGTAGATACAGCACAATTGCATCAATTATCCATTTCAAATTAATTTCATTCTGAATAGTTGAGAGGATGATGTAGTTTAATCAGTAAGTGAAATGGAAGTATTGTAAGCTGTTTAGAAATACTTCCCACGTTCTATGGCACAGTGATTTCAATCAAGCAGACCACTGGAAAAATAAGCAATACACAGTAATAAACATTAATACTTTTCCTTCAGTTTAGCAGCATTTTGTTAGCCTCCTTTGCATTGATTTCCACCTTTGATGTATTGATTTTAGCAATGCAGTGTGAATTTTATTTTATTATTCTTACTTAGGAGGAAAAAAAGGAAAGTTATATTAAATTAAAAAATTAATCTGGAATTTTTTGAGGCATTGTTATGCATGCCTTTGCAATACTAAACCATTCTTGCATATATTTTAGGAAGCAGTTTTGGATTTTTATGTAAAGATGTGTGGACTGGAAGATTGGAAGTTAGTCTGTTGTTATCTTGGTAATGAAAGATTAGCCAAGCAAATGAAATGCAGATGTTGACACCAACTTCATATCTAATCCTTGAATGAGTGAACAACACCCAAAACCACAAGTGGTGCCCAACACAATTGCTCACCACCTCCTGACTGATGTTCAGCTTGATCACTGAGTAGTGTTTGGCCTCTCCCAGCCAGCTCCCCCCAGTTTGTCCTGACCACAATGTTCTAGGCTGTGAAATAACTCTTCAGCTGTCCCAGCTGTGCTCACTTATGTGCACCCCCTCTCTGACAGAGTGTGCAAAACTGAGAAGTCCTTGACTTAGGGCTAGCGCTATTCAATAACAACCAAAATATCAGTAGTTTATCAACATCATTCTCTTACTAAATCCCAGACATAGTACTGTGCCAGGTACTAGGAAGAAAATTAATTCTGTCCCAGTCCAAACCAAGATCCCTCAGTTACAAAAGTTTTTTCCTACACAGAGGTGTTACTGCTACAGTTATAGTACAGGTTTCTACTTACTGGAAGCTTGTTATGTATTTCCCTTGTCAGATTGTTCCGTGGCCTAGGGATAATGTGACTCTGTAAAGATAAAACAAATGTTTTCTCTATGAAGGGTTTTATTGCCACATCTTCAATCAGGCCTGTTGTGAATTTAAGGCTAAATGGAGGAGGAGATGCTGATACTGAATATTTTGAAAGCTTGTGGTGTGCTGCATTCTTCGTTTTGCAAACTGAGGCTGAAGAGTATCAGAATGAAGGGCAGTGGTTATTGTGATTGAACTAAGTTTCTTAGCTGTTTCAGGAATACACAACTTAGATTTTGTCCCAACAGACCAAGTGAGCCACAGAGAAGCCTTTTGGACCTAAAAAGCTATGTACAGTTGGCCAGAACTTGAAAACAGCATAGAATGCTACTGCTGGGCATTACAGCAAGATATGTCTAACTTTGCTTCAGATAGGGTTATAGTATTTTAACCTGTGCTTGGTTATATTATTCCAGAACAGCAAAGGGCCTTTCTGTATGTGTTCCATGAGTTATGTGGTCTTCTCTATGCAATGTCAGGTATTGCATTTGTTGTTCTAGGTAAAGGTAAACAACTTTATAACACAGGCTAATTGGTTTGGGAATATTTATGAAAGTGTTGATTTTTAAAGCTAAGTATAGTGCTGTGGCTTTTAAAACTCATTCTGGCTGTCAGAAATGCTCACATGATCCTGAAAGTGTTGCTAAAAATGTTCAATTTTTAAATACAGTAATTAAAATTGTCTGTTGTGAGAGCAGTAGATGAGACATTTCCTGCATTTGTAAACTAAGCATCCCTTTCACCCCCAGGTTTCCTTGCATCTCACTGTTTATGTTGGTGAGATCTGAACTCTTACTGAACCTTCTTGGAAGAAGGTTTGCTGTTGGCCAAGCAGGGAGAGGGAGTTCTGCAGCCTGCCACCCTGCTCCATGACCTTCTGCTCTTTGATTTGGATACTTTTCCTTTGTTTTAAAGAGCTGAGGCCCTCAGGGAATACAGTACTGGAAACTGGAACTTCAGACATACATTTTCACTTTTAACTTTGTCATTAGAAGAAAGTCTCAGATAAAGATACTTTCCCTTGGGTATACCAGACTGTTTGAGTCCTAATTTGAGTAGATGTGTTTATTTCTTCTATTAATAGATCTTATATCCTTCAAGTTTATTGCTAGTGTTTGATGACCATTTTATACTTTCAAGAGCATCCTGCACTCAGAATTTTCTTCAGTTCTTTATTTAGAGTTCTCTTTCTCTAAATTTATCTATTTTGGGATTTTTCTCATGTTGGCTATTGTATAATAAGCTTTTTCAATGATAGGATGGTTTTTGCTACACAGCTTTCCTAAAAATGATGTGTTGGCAATTTTATGCTACCCAAAAACTTACTTGTCTTAAGAATGAATTGTGTTCCGAGCCTGCTAGACAGACTTGAGGTGATTTAGGGCCTTTCTATAGTGACTGGTGGCCTGTGAATATTTCTGAAGTTTTCTTGCTGAGCTAGGTGGTGTAGTCTGTTCTTGAGTGAATGTGCAAACTTCAGCTGCAGAAGAACCTCAACAAAAGATTTCGTTTCAGTTAAAATGGAACTCAAAACTACACTCTAGCCAGAGTTTAGGTAACAAATGGTAACAAACTAGTACAGGTTTTTTTTTGGAGATACCAAAATCCATATTTTTTGGGTTGCTATGATAATGAGGAAAAAGAGCTGTGGGACTGGTGGGCAGCCTAGATGTCGAAGCAGCTACTGCTGTGTTGGCTGCTCAGGGCTGCATCCTTTTAAATACAAATTATTGGTTTGACCATTTTCAGTCAATTCTGTCTCTGTCTCTTTTTCTAGCAAAAAAATGGATACTTTGTCTCTGTCCAAAAGTGCCACTATTGCTTTTCTTCTCAAATATTTTGTGGGTTTTACGAAACAAGCCTTTTCAAAAATTAAAGAAAAAGACTGTAGACTTGGTCATACTCCCTAAGCTCAATAAGACTATAACTGACTCATCATGTTTATTGCTGGGGCAAACATATGCCCATGCTGACTTGAGAAGAGTGGATGTTCACAAAGGAGAAAATGTCACTACTGGTACGTACTCTGTCACTCCTGCTGCCTCATGTACCTCTTTACCTAACTTGAGAGCTGTCACATAAGGAATACAAGACTCTTCCTGGCATTTGGGTTGCAGTTGTTTGCAGAGGGCTATTTAATAGAATCAGTCTCTTCTACTTACACCTAATTTGAAGAACGTGCTTTTAGTAGCACTAAGAAGAATTGCTTAATTCAAATTATGCCTATGTAAATAAATTTTAAAATTACACTGTTCTTAGATGCTTATGCTTCCTTGGCTTTTGCTTTTACCACACGATTTTGCATTTTATTCCTGTGTCCTAAGTGAATACTGCAATTCTGTCGCTGTAAATCTGTTGCAATGTCAGCTGAATTTGAGTCAAGGTTTGTTAGTCAGTTTGTCCTTAATCCTGCTACTATTGAGAAACTGACTATCAGTCTTTAAACATTGAACGAGAGATTGAGCATTTTTATGTGTATTGGGTCATTATCTTTTGACAGTGTCTTTAATTGTGCATTGTTGGTTTGCTATTATTCTGCTTGTTTGTCAGGAGATGATCTGTTTAAATTTACTGTGCTTCTAATGTAATGCTCAAGTATGAAAGGAATTTGTCCATTTATAGTGATTGTTACGTGACTGGAGCTCTAATGTCATTCTGAGAGAGCTCACTTAGAATGTCAGTGTTATGATTCATGTTTCCTTGATCAGTTAAGCCTTCAAATATATCTGGCTTTGTGTTTATTGACTTGAGCATGTGATAATCTGTGATATGTGGGAGCACTATACTCCTACAAATCTAAACAGGCAGTGGTGTGCAGGATGGGGCCTCGGACACTGAGCTTTTTCTGACATCCTTCAGCACACTTCTCTCCAGTTAGGAGAGGATAACTTTTCTTTAGAAGCTTTTACCCTTAAATTTAAACAAGCAAAGCCTCCACACCACAATAAAAAAACACACCAACCCAAAAAAACCCATAAATAAAATAAACAATGCAAACTGTAAGTGTAATGGACTCCAAATTTCATCCTGTAATTCCTCACAGAAGGTTTATCTTGTGGAAAGATTAAAATGTGGATGTGTATGACTGTCAGGTGCCTCACAAGGCTACCCTATTATTTTTTGGCACTGGAACAATCATGCCTTGAAACATGAGACATGTTTATCAATCTGTTTTTGAAGATCTCTTCCAAAGGTCTGATACCTCTAGTATCTATTACAATCCTCTTATCAAACTTCAAGATACTTTCTCCTGGTCTGGCCTTTAGCAGAAAAGAAGGCTGTTTGTTGCCATCTTTCTGTAAGGACCTCTTGCTTATCTTGGAGTCTTACTGTGCTCTTAGCAATGTTGTGCTGTGCCACACAGCAAATTAAAGTGTGAGATTATACTTGTTGATTAAATTTTTTTTATTTCTGGTCAAAAAATCTGTGAATCAGTCAACAGATACAAGATACAAGATTGTGTTCTGAACCTCTGTGTTTATCATTGCTGGGAAATCTGTTTCCCAAGAAGTGGGAGATAAGGCACAAGCATGGATGTAATCTCAGCACAGCAATAACAGCAGTAACCAAAAGCCCAGAGACAGAGGAGTAGCATAGCTTATGTTGCTTGTGTAGACTGCAAGGGAGGCTTCAGATGGCAAAACACTTCTGAGGCATGAGTAGCATGTTCTGTGTCATGTACTGTGTTGCAGTCAGTGTCTGGGAGAAAAGGATCTAGTGAATCACAACCCTGAATCTGCTCATGGTGTGACGATGTTTAACTTTCCATAAAGAAGGGCCTTTGTAGCACCAGTGTTTTCAGTGGGAGGCTAGCGGAGGTTAGCATGGTTGCGAGCATTATTGTTAAAATTGTGTCTGATTTTTGTTGGTAATGCACTGCTTGAGGTCAAACTCTTGATTTATGAGATTAGTATGGAATATACTTCATATAACAACAACTGTTCCTTGACATGTGATTCCGCTGTGGAAAGTGATTGGAAGAGATGGCACATACTCAATACGTAGCTTTTCTAAGTGGTTCTTTATTAGTGACGGAAGTTGACTTTGAGTGAACTATATTGGTCTTGCAGTTGAAGCCAAGTCTATTGGCTTCTGCTCTAATTAACACACAAGGAGCATCACTACCAGTATTCTGGGTTCAGAATCACCATGCAAACCAAAAAGGGTCCAGCTTGGTTTATATCTCAAGGGTTTGCTTACAATGCTGCTCATGATTTTGAAGCACAAGGCAACCCACACTTGCCCCCAACTCTCTTGATACTTAGAAACTAAAAATAAGTTCTACCAATCTTTGAGGGACTGGAAACACCAAACCTTTAGAACCTCATATTTTGAGAGAAGCTGAAACTTCTAATAACTGGTGCAGAACTTTTATTGCAAATTAAATTACCTATCTAGTTGGCTTTGTTCTTTGAAATTAATTTATAGTATTGCTACCTTTTGCCTTGAGACAACTTAATATGGCAAGTGTATACACTGGAAAACTGTACCACTGCAACAACAAAAAATAATGATTAACTTTAGCCTTTATCTAGTTAGGATCAGGCTCTGAATTGGATTCTCTTAGTGTGTTGACAGCTGAAGATTTATGTCTTCCAGCTCTATTCCTGTTGCACAGTTGACAGAAGTGACCTCTCCAAAAAAGGTCTTTGTTACAGATTTTGCTCTGTTTACGTTATTGCCATAAGGGTTGGGATGAAGTACAGTATGTTAAAGCTAATACATCACCTGCTGACAGTGGTCTTATCTCGTTGGTAACTATTTCCCTCTCTCAGTATGAAAAAAATGCAAACATGGAGTGCAAGGATCACAAAAAGAAAGTTAAATAGTAGTTTTCAAGAGCTTTAGCATTGTCCATCTGTGTGCACTGTACTTTTGTGTCTGATTGTCCAAATGGCTGCATAATTTCTTTTTCCGGGAAGCTACTCTGAAAATATGTCTTTGCTAGATAAACACTGCCAAGGGATAGAGCACAAAAAAAAGCTGTTTGGTTTACTCAGGGTCTGTGTCATCTCTTGGGAGAAAGGAAGTGTCTCAGAGTGGGAGAGAATGGCATTCAGGTTAGATAGGCAAAGAAGAAGGTAAAGCAGTACAACTTGAAGACATTAAGCTTCTCCAGTGGAAGGGCGGTGGGATTGGCACAAGGAGCAGGACTTTAGATACCTTCCTATTTGTCCAAATGCTGTCACAAGTGATCCATCCAGAATGAGTCTTTTAGTCCTCACTGTCAGTGAGATGATGTAATTTCAAGAATGAATTTCTCTTCAAATACAGATTTTAAAACATAAACACGGCATTATATATGTTTTATTATTATGCATTATTATGTACATAGTTTCAATATACCCTTTGAAATCTCTCAACAGGGTGCTTCCCAGGCATCTTTTCAGGATGGGGAGATGAACCTCACTGGACCCACAGAACTGCTGTTGGCTCAGAGGGCCCGGCTCCCTAGCAGGTAGGAACATCTTCTGTTTGGTGCTGGCTCAAGTGTGGTTTGTCAATTTATGCAATACAAGACTGACTTCTCACTCCAGCTGCACCTCTGGTTCTGCACTGTGCTTCTTATCACCATGATCTCTTCCTCCTCCTGCCTTTCCCACCCTAAAATTGCATTTGATTCACATAACAGAGCACATATTTGAGCATGACTATGTCTTGCACTCATTGATGAATATGAAGGAATTTTTGTGCTGTTTGTAGTATAAAGGTAGGGGGGAAATCTAGGTTTTGGTTTTTATTCAGTCCTGCAAGTGTTTCATGTCTTAAGATAGAGAATGTTTGTAATCATATATCTCAATAAATAACTATTTAACTGAACTGTATAATCCTAAAATTATCTCCTTTAAGTGTCATCTCCAGTATTGAGTGGTAAGGTTATTACTTTGCTATATCCTGTAGTAGGTTTTGTATCTGTGTGAATACACAGTGTAAACCATTGCTAATATTTGCAATATTTCCCTGTGCATTCTTTCACTAAAGAAGCCTGGTGGAATAAATCCTTTTCTTCTCTGCAGTTATAACAAACTAGAGATGGCCTGTGCTGTTCTATCTGAATGTGGTCATGGTTCCATTGACGTTTTAGGAAATAACTTATTTTAACCAGTCTAAATTTTAAACAACACTTAAATATATAATCTCCATTGGAAACCAGTGGAATAAAACTTGAGAGCTGCATAGTGGAAACTAGAGGAGAAGAAATTAGGTGTTCTCAAGAAGTTCAGTAATGAGTAACAATGTTTATTGTTCCTGAAATCAAAGGGAAAATTCTAAATGGCTGAAATGAAATTGAAAAAATAATGGGCTTGTAGATAGCACTTGTTACACGAAATTATCAAGCCAGGGTGCCTTAATTTCAGAGAGTAAGTTGGTCAGATCCTTGGTAGTGTTGGAGTGTTTTCATGCTGCTGATTTTCTATCTCATCATAAGCTCAAATTTCAGTTTTGACTGGTGATTCAGGTTGTGTTGAAGTCAACTTTCTGGGTAGGTAGAGGAATTCAGTACTTTGTCCATTATCTTATGTTTGTTGCAGAACTCTTGAGATATATATAGCATGTTGTATAATTAAATTAAAAAGTGTTACATGACAAACCTCTATGTGACAGTTAAAATGTGAAAAATTAATCTGTTTCAATTTTAATGATGGCAGATAGTCATTTGCTATAATTCTGCAGCTTATAGTTGTTTGTCAAAACAGTATAAGATAAAACTCATGAAATAAACAGTACCTGTATGCCTTAATCTTAGAGCATTTATCCTTGCAAACATCTGAGAGAAAAACAAGTCTTAATATTCCCTTTTTACCTACATGGGGTCTGTGAAAGAGGCATGAATATGTACCCCATGCCTGTGGGGAAGTTAGCAAGAGCAGGGACTTGAACATTGCTGGTGATCTGGGCCATGCCAGGATTTGTGGAGAAGGATCACTTTTCCTTTCACAGCATTTCAAGGCAAATAAAAATTTGTCTTTCCCTTTAAGAGAATTAATTTCTCAGTTTTTCTTGTTCTTTGAGTCATAATTTCTGTAGTTTCATGGGCAATTTCATCATCTTGGTACAGTTGTGTTTTTCAACTCAGTCTCTCTGGGGTTTTTGCTCTCTCTTGAAGGCCTCCTTGTCACCCAGTTCCTATGCCATTTTGTAATTCCTTCTGCCTGCTGATACTGATGCATATTTTTAGAATGGTGTCATAATGAAAAGGAACTGGAGTGCTTTTCCAGCTTTCCCTGCACCTGCTGGGCCTCTAAGTTACACGCCTGCTGATTAGTGTTCATCATGCAGGTATAGAACTTAGTTCAGTCACTAATGCGTATTTTCTGTTTGTGGAATGTTGCTAAAGATTTCTACAGCTTGTTTCACCTGAGGTAATTATTATGCATCACCAAATATATGCACTCATTTGTCTCTTGATCCGTTAATTTGTAATGGGGATTAATCAAGCTCTGTGCACACTGTTCATATTTACTGTTTTCCTTATGCCTTTACTAGGGTGTTTTAGGCTATCTAAGTCCTCTTAGGAATTTTCTGAGAGCATATTATTGTTTATCGAGTTAAACAATTCATTGCTTGCATTTGGGATTCTTCAGAAGGAGGTTGTGGTACTTGTTTGCTTCATTATTCGGTGGCTTTTGGAAACGTTGACAATGACAAAACCCCTTGTGATACTTTTCAGAGGTATTCGGATTTCTCAAGTGGCTAGGTCTACTCTGTCACAAACCAGACAAGAATAAGCTTAGGTTTCTGTAGATGTCTTACAATTTTTGCTGAATTCTGCAAACTGTCTTGACATAGGAACGTGGAAGGAAGAGTGATAAAGAATATAGATGGGGCCCACTTGATTGATGTTAGGGTATCAATCAAGTAAGTGTTGAACAGACAGGGAGAAAAGGGAAAGCTGGCCGGAACAGGGTATTCCCAAGAATCTTTTTGCATTGGTAATAGTTTTTTTCTTTTTGAGATGAATTGTCTTAATCTTGATTGAGATTGCATTGTCTGAAAAATATTGGCCAAAACCAACCAACCAAGTAAATAAAAATCAAAACACAATGGAGAGAAAGGAGCAGTTTTACATAGTCACAGTAGAGTAATAACCATAATATGCCTTATTTGTGGTTGCTGTGTTCTGAGGTGGTTTTTAAAAACAGTTTTACCTGCAAGAATTGAGATGGGTACTATAAGGAATTTTTCATCAAAATTGTGAATTATATTGGAGTATTTTTAAAATATTCCACTTTTTCAATGAACATGAGAAGTTCTGAATGCAGTATTTTGTAAAGCAAAGTTAGTTCATAGCTCTGTGAAATTCACAGGAATTTCAAAAGTCAATGAATTTAAAATTTATAGCAATGATTTGATTTTTGTTTGGCTTTTCTTGTGAGTCAAGTTTTTCAACTGTTTTTCCAAAAGTGTTTTCATTAGGAGTAGAAGGTTTATAAAGGGAAATAATGAGTCACTAGAGACCATCTGTCTGTCTCAATTATCTTTATTTGATTGAATGCAAGTAAGGAAGGTTTTATTAATAAAATAATAATAAATAATAAGGCTATTTTTTCACAAGCAGTAAAAAAGCATCTTAATATCTAAATTGTCTTCTATGTGAAAGAGTTACTCAAAACTCTGCTTTGTTCAGGTGTTTTTCTTGTTGAATTTTAAAGTTGTTAGGGCCATGAGAGACCACCAGGTCATTAACCCTTCATTTAAATAAGCCACATCAAGAGATGTTAATACAGGTAATATTTCAGCATAATTGTGAGTTACTCCATGCTGTGGACAAAGGGCTATGGAGGAAGGAAGACTACTACTGGCTCTGCTGCTTTCCCTGTTTTCCTTCCTGTCACTGGGTTTGGTAAGCTTTAAGGCCTGTAATGCTTGAGCAAAATAGCAGCTTCTCATCTGAGAAAATGATCTGAGCCTTCTCATCAGAGCACCAACCTGTCTGAGGTCAGGGTCCCTTTCTAACTGCAGCCAATAATGGGTATTTCAGAGGGAAGCAGAGAAAGAGTGTCATGTTTAATATTGCATGATTAAGAAGCCTAGTCAGTTGAACTTTAAGATCCAGACTTGGATTGTTTTACATCCCTCACTCAAGCAGGAAAACGGTTTGATTTTAAAAAAGTCAATTCGCTGATTTAAGTAGGGGAAATCAATTTCACATGGAGTAAATGAGTGTCAGTATGGAGGGGTTTTGGCTTCTCTTCTTAGAAGTTAATGGGAAGTCCCTTTGCCTGGATTCTCTTAAAACATTTCACTGCAGAAGTACTGGGAAACTTTTCAGGACTGTATCCCTTGGGAGTCTGAAAATTTTGATTTGACCTTTTGCGAGTTGAATTTTACTATAGGAGAGATTTAAAACATTGGGTCATTGGAATGTTTTTCAATAGATTAAGTAATGGCAATTCTCTTGCAAATTCTGAAGGTGGCTTTTTTTGTTGTTGATTTTCAAGTAAAGATGATATTCAGGGTAAAGGAAGCCAAGCCAGTGTCATCAGTGTACAAAATTTTGTATTTCTCTGTGCCTTTTTTCATGTTCTGTACTAGGTCTGAAAGATTTTCATAGTAAGAGCAGTGTCTTGATACTCTGTAGATGATTAGGTAGGTGCTTGTCACAACTTTAAGCACTGAATTCCTTAGCACACTGTACATGGGAATACTGGTTTTGAAAAGCTTGCTTTTCTCAGTAAAAATTACTGTGTTAAGGAACAGTAAACACGAATCTGCTTGGAAGTGGATGTTTAGCTTAATAGCAGTGGATTAGTTGGAACGCAAAGGGTAATTTATGCATAGATAATTCATTATGTGTTTTCATTATGTTCGCTTTTGCTGTCTTCCCACTTCTTTTTAGCAGAGGTCAGGGTCAGTTCCTTGGTTTAAGCACTGTAGATACATAATTAAAGTGTAGCTGAAGCATTTTTTCCTTCTCTGTGTTTTCCTATTTTTAACCTACTGTGTCTTTCATTAGTCTAACAAAAGAGAATTGGAGCCATTTGATTTAAAGAAAAGACACAAAGCTCCAGTGCTTGCCAGCTATCTGATTTCTCTCTAAAACTTCAGGGTTAATCTTGTGAGGACTAACTAATTTTACTGGGGGAAAAAAAAAGTCTGGAACAACTAGATTAATGCATTTTAGTTAGAAGATGATTTGTTTCCTCTTCAAACCTGCAACTGGAAGATTGTGGCATTATTTCATAGTAAATATTTGAACTTATGGATAGTTTGTTTAGTGTTGTGTAGGATGGAGCAGCTGCTCTGTTCCTGTCTCTTACAAAAGATTGACCAGTTTCCTTAACTGTACCTGGAAAACTTACCCTTGCCTGCACATTGAGTTGCTTTCTCTCCTCCTTGTAGGGTGCTTTCTAGCCCTATTTAGATATTTTTCTGATTTTCATCATTTGCGTGTGTTCACATTACATAACATCTTGAGTTCCAGCTGCTTCTTCAGGACTTTCAAGACATTTTAAGCAAAGGCTTGAGCACCTAGCTGAAAACAGGGAAGGAAATATGTGAAAAAGGAGGAGGTGGATGAGAAGTGTGACAGGTTTAGTTTAGATGAATACTCTGAAAGCTTTCTTTGGATGAATTTTTTATCATCAGTACCTGTATTGGTTTAGTATATGAAAAAAGTACACAGCAGAGTCATCAGACTCTTTATTTGGATAAATCTGTGCATGCTTCCTCTTTAAAATGCCCTGTAGGAATTTGCCATGCCCTGTAAGCCTTTGCTCTCTACCAGACATCAACACCTTTTGTTGATGGATGCTCTCTCTTCTGGAATGGCAGTGTTGGAGGAAGAGGCATGAAACTGGAGGTGCAAGTGAAGAACATGCAAGGAGATACAGCTTAATAACTGCATCTGTGAGCTCTCTACATCTGGCTGACATTTAATTTGCCTTTTGCTTGGCTGTGGTCAATAAAAACACCACATAGCATGTTCAGAATATCAGCTGTGCTTTTCTGTTTGCAAGGGAAACATTGACATTCTGCACTAAAAGATTTTTTTGAGTTATGGCACCTTACTAATCGGTACCTTTTCTTAAAAATGCTTGAGAAAGTGTTGACTATGACTAAAATTGCGAAGGAAAATGCTACTGGAATGGTAAATACTTTGTGTTTACTCAAGCAGTAGGTTCTTGTGACATACACATGATGACAGGTTTTGCCCAGTAACCCATGCAGTAATCAGCTTTTCTGAGGTACTGTCTTCACTGTGTTGCAGAACAATTAATCTGCTTTAGGCTGTGCCTACTGCATTCTTCAAGAGTAATTCTACCAAGCCTTTGTAGCTGGGGAAGCTCAAAGCACCTCAGTGAACTCAGTCTTGCTGCAGCAACACATAATGTTTCTTTCTGGCAAGGGTTCCCTTTAAAGCATCTGTGTGCTCAGTGTTGGGTTGGGTTCTTCAGTGTTCTTGGGTTGTCTGCAGAGAAGCTTTCAGCTAATAGATCTTTTCCCATTGTGTAAATCACAAACTGCTAATTCTTGATACAGGTTTCAGGAGAGGGAGCTGTAGTATTCCACAGCCAGGACACTGCAAATCTGAGGAATAGATTGATTCACAATTTAATATGACCACTAAATGTGCAGCACTCTGTTTAAATTTTGCTTTCCATGTTGCCAGTACTGTGCATGCTCACTACTGTGTACACTTTCTCTATCTCTTTGCTGAACAGTACCTATCAGTGTTTTTAATAATATGCATGGCAAGCCTTGTTGACAAATGTGATAGATGGTAAAGAATCTGTCAGAAATCAATAATATGAAACAAAGAAGAATTTAAATAGTAAATGATGACAGCCTCTTCAGGCTAAAAATCAATAGTATAGCATCTTGGATCAGGTCATGCTGGACAGGTGTTCTCCCCTGAGTGAGACCTGAGGTACCTTCAGTGCAGCTAGGGGGAGGGAGGTGCCAGCATGTGTTGGAAGAAGGCTGAGTGCTGTGTTTCTGCCTGGGGTGAACTTTGCACTTCAGAGGAATTTCGCTGACATAAAGGCTTTTTAAAAGTTTGGTCTTTTTGACTCCTGTAATAATGTATCTCTATGCATTCCACAGAGTAGATTCTTCAAGATTTCCTGAGGTAGGAGTTCTGCCTGTTTCTTGAAGAGCAAGGAGGAGATACTCAGCCTACCGATGCTCCCAGCCTATGATCCCCAGCTAGGGATTTTCCTCTGGTTTTTTAATACTGATTTGATGGGCCAGACATGTGTTTTCTTTTACTGCAAAATGCATTTAAGATCTGTATGGGAGATTTCAAAGGGCAGTAGGTCACGAGTAGGTTACTAACTTCTCGAATTTTTTTTTTTCTTATTTAGGTATTTGTTTGTTTTTAAAATGTGTTGAATATTGCAAAAATTCTGTAAATTACATTCTTTTGTCACAGCTATCAGCCTGTAAGACAGTAATTCTGCTTTCTCCTACATCTTTCTTTAATTTTTTTAACCTAGCTCTGTCAATCTGAAGAGTCGTAGCACCTGTGTCCCCCATGTGCCTTTAGAGTTTAGTAATTAGTATTCTTAGAGCTCATCCTATTTAGAATCTCACTCAGCCATGCCCTGTTCCTGAATACTTTGTCCAGTACAGTATAAACTGTAAGCCAGCATGAAATAGTACAGTGCTGAGTTCAGCTGTCCTTGTGGGCAGATTAAACCTGCCTGAAGAGGGACAGAACAAGTGAATGATACCAAATGTGTCTGAATCGCTAATCTTGGAGGTTCTTAAACAAATGAAAAAAACCAAATCAAATCCCAGATGTTCTGGTTTTAAAATTTTTTAACTGTCATGCTTGCATAGGTATAATATAAAAAATAACATGTCCTCAAAGGTCCATGAAAGTTGGTGTCAAAGGCTGTTTTCTTCTTGGATGTAACTAAGAGTCCCATTTGTTTGAGAAGGAGAAGTCTATTTAGACTCATGGATTTTTAATTAACATTATAATTTCAAAGTTCTTAATACATGTATACAGTGTGCTCTTATTCTGAACATTTAGTGCTCTAGAACATCTGTAAGTTTTAGGATGTACCAAAATTTTTTAAAGTAATATATAATGTGCACGTGGGCTATTTGTTTTCACAAAGAAGCCTATTTTTCTTAGTGTGTACATTTCATGTTCAGTTTAAAAGTAAGTTTGTATGTTTTCTTTGGCTTTTGGCCTACTTATAACTCTGACTACATTGATTTAATATGACAGCTCACCTGTCTGTCGCAATAGCCCTCGAAAAAATTCCTGCTCTTTCTTACAGTTGCTTAGGAAGACAACTCCTCCCTAGAGCACACAGGGTTATTTGGGGACAGCTGTAATTTACTTAATTTTTCCCTGTGCAAATGAAAGCCCACTCACTACTTCTGATTTTTTTCTGAATCTAAAGGGGTTGGCTGCTTAATTTACTTATGCTTTTTGATTTTGTAGAAGTTCAAAAGACAATATAAGTAGCCCTTTAATTATCTTTCTTTGTGTGTTAAGAGAATTGGAGGAAGTAAAAGATGGAACTGAAAGAGGAGTTAATTTCCTATGCATGCATTTTTGAGGTTTTTTGGTAACCACACTGATTAGCTTTTCTAACCAGCCTCACCAGAAAAAAATGTATTAAAAAAAATCTTACAGGAAGATTTTTGTCAGGATTTCCCCATTTGATTAATGAAGTGGTGAATACAGGAAAGAAAAATCCACAAATGCCTGTTGATGGTGTCTGCTTTATAAATACAGTAACATGTATAACATGTAAATCTGTTACTTCGGGATCAGTGGTGGCTTGTTATTCAGGGTCTTTCCATTTAATATCTAGAGAACATCAGTTCATTACAGTGCCAGCATTCTTTAAAGAACAGTTTACAAAAAATAAAAGCTTCCCAAAACTCACTCTGTTCCCTAATTTAAAAAAAAAATTTATAAACTTATTTTTCAGTCTTATTCTATATTTAGCCAATCAAGCTAGGAATTATTGTATTTAGGGCAAATTGCTTCTCATTAATCATTGTGCAACTGGATAAAGATTCATAACAACAAAAAAATATTCCTGTGTTATTAAGAAGCAATGCCATATTTTGTCTAAGGTCATTTGAGTAATTGTGCTCCTTGTGAGAGGGCTCAGCTGTGCCGCTTGGGTTCATGTTGTACCTAATGTGGTGTGACTGTGTTGCCATTTCAGGGGCAATCACAGACTCCTGATGGGTTTCAGTGTGGATTCTTGCATCAAATCAAATGATCATAAAACCATGGTTCAGCAAGATCAGTCAACTGGTGCCAGAGGAAGTTGTGGTACTTGTGAAAAATCATCTGAGGTAGGGAGGGCAGGGTGGTAGTAAAGAATCTGCTTGGTTGTCTTATCTAGCGAACGTGTGCTCTCTAGACCTGGTGCACAGGGAAGGATCAGAAGTCTCTTTCTCTCTAGCAGTTTGCACTTGATCAGTTAGAGTGAGTGTTTAACTCAGGGCAGCATCTGAAGTGGCCATTTGGTTCAGTTTCACGTGTTCTGTGCACACTGAAGGATTGGCAGGCAAACAGAGCTCACAGCTGGAGTGTTCTGAATGGGTGTGCCCAGGAGTTGACTGCTGGCCACCGATCCTGGGTGCTGGGGGTGTTCAGTGCTGTGGGAGGGACTATTTTGGAAGATGGACACTATTGTGGAATGAAGGAACCATGTCTGCTGAAATGCAGACGTTGCTAAATTTTTTAGGTTCTAGCCAGTTCAAGTACCTTCCTTTTCCAGTCATGTCACCCAGAATAGAGTTAAGGTCACTGTGAGGCTGACAGTGTACAATAGTCAATAGGAAGTGAAACAGCACATGCCATGAAACAGCATAAGTCTGTCAGAGATAATACAGAGGTTTTTAATAACAGTGTTAGAGGAAGGAAACTTGATAAAATGAGCCGAGTTGCACTACTGATCACAATTTGTTTTGTTCTTTGTTCATCACAGAGGTTTTATGCAACTGAGGGAAGAAATCAGTATATTTAAATATAATTTGACTTGAAAGTCTCAATGTCCTTTCTGTGTGATCTTTGTGTTTTAATGTGGCCACATGGGAAAATTGAAGCAACTCACATGGAGCTTAAATTAAGAACATGTAAAATAACCCTCCCCTCTGCTTTTTTTTTTTTTTTGATGATTAAGTCTCTCCTCACATAAAAGCTTATTATTTAGTATTCTAATTAATTTACTTGAAGGTTAACTTACGAAAATGTCTACTATTTGATTTCTTTCCCTTTTAAAAAGCAGAAATGCTAATCTAAAATAATTAAAGAATTTCATGGCTGTTTTACTTTTCATTTTATTTTCATATATTAATGAGCTCTGAGTAAAATATTTTTTCTACCCTTTCTGCTATCTGATCAATCAGGAATTTGTTTTATTGATATATGGAGATATAGCGATATTCGAAGACTATGGAGAATTCTCTGAATAAGCTTATGAGATTTGTTTCCATGTGCTCTTTTTCAGTGAAATGACAAAAACAGTGGAGATTTCTGGAGAAGGTGGACCCTTGGGAATACATGTAGTGCCCTTTTTTTCATCCTTGAGTGGAAGGTAAGATAGTTTCTGCATTGCTCAAGGAGTATATTAATGAAAGAATTTCAGTTGTGCTTATCTTAAAATGCCTGTTTACCTGAAGGAAGACAAAAATTGGTCTATGATGCTCGTCCATTACCAAAATATTTACTAGTCCAAGTTCTGTATAAGGCAACCATAGAATCATTTAGGTTAGAAAAGACCTCAAAAATACTTGAGTCCAACCATTGACTGATCTCTCCATCTTGTTGACTAGACCACAGCCTGAAGTGCCATGTCCAATTGCTTTGAGTCAGTACTATCATCTGTATTCATATATGCCCTTTTAATTGTCCCAGCTTTTATTCTCTGAATGGTAAACTGGACTCAGTAGTTTTGTGTGGTGTTGGGTTGGTTTTCTTGTGCTCTTGTGGGCTTGTTTGTTTTTGTTTGTTTTGTTTTTCCTAAATTGAATATCTCTGCATAGTCTCTTCCTTAGTGACATACCAGACAAGAAGAGTCAAGAAATTGCTTGCCTCCTCATACCTCATACTTTTCAAGCCATCTTTCAGATTTGATTGCATAGTATTTATAAAATGTGCTCTATACCATGAACCCTTTTTTGTCACAATACAATTACTTTAATTATAAATGATTTAACCAAGTCCATCGAGATCACAAAAGCCTATTATAGCAGCGTGCTCATACTGATGTGCTGTAGTTAAGACTGCGTCAGCATTTTCATTATAGCTGTTTTCCAAGCTATGTAACTAGGATGTGTTAAAAAAAAAAAAAATCTAGGCTGAAATTTGACATACAGAGGCTTAGCCAGAGAGTTAATTTGACACTGGCAGCCGTGAATAAGAGATGGGAAATTGCCAGAGCCATAAATGACACTGCTTTATAGTAAAATGTCTGCCTGTTACACAAAGCCAATTATTGCAAAAGTAAAAATTGTCTAATTCTTGAATATTTCTTTACTTGTCAGAATTCATGTAGGACAGAGAATGTGAAGGATTGAGTTACCTTGTAAAGGTCTGTTTTCTTGGCAAGATCTGAATTTGTAAGTGGACCCAAATTAATTCAGATTGTTTTATTTACCAAAAGGGAAAATAGATGTCCATCTGCTGCCTGTAAAATGGCATCACTGTCTCAAGAAGAAAGTTGGTCTTCAGTGGCAACTGTCAGAGATCCAAGTTGTGTCCTTGGCTTTTTGGGCTGCCTGTTGGTCTTGAGAAAACCACCTGTGTTTGTTACCCGTTCTGAGATGCAGACCAGAGCTCCTTGATATAGGCATGCCATAAAGGCTGTAGTGGGTACACCATACTTCAAGATCTTTCAGTAAAACAATTTTGATGAAATCGCAAGCTATTAAAATCAGTAATTGTTGTGACTGAAATGCAGTTTTGTACTTAAGTATTGCTATGTTGAGAGCTGCTTTTAAAGACCTGCAAGAAGAAGAGTTCTTGGTCTACATTATATTCATGTTAATGTGTCCTTACTTAGAAATGCTTTTGGGGATCTGCTAGAGTAGAGGAGGTCTTTGACAATTGAGGTACTGGTTTAGGTAGTTGTCTTTACATTTTAAGACAGCTCTTGGCAGAACTGTACTGATACCTTTGTTAAAGCACTGGACTGGCTTAAATGGCTTGACCCTCTTTTTTTCATCTATTCTGAGACCAGAGTATAAATTGTGACTCATCATAACATGAGAAAGTACAGAAGAGCATATTTTATTTCTTTTGGTGACATGATAGAATTTATGAGGACATGCTGGCTCTGACTAGCTGGGTCTGGTATTTCAATTGTAAAGTTATCTTCTAATAAGGTAATGCGTGCTTTAGCATGGTGCTGCTGCAGGCCAAAATTTTTCTACAGGTCATTAAAATCATATTAATTTACAAAGTCTTAGTTTATACAGGAACTACAAAAGTAATGGAAATAATTTCCCCCTTTTCTTTTGCACTTAAATATCATTAAAAACAGGAAATTAAAATTTAATAGTGAATTAAAATGGTAAAATTTAGGCTGTGTAAGAAAGTAATGGAGGAATGAATTCAAACTGCCCCAGTCTATATAACTCAAGGCTCGTGGGCAGTACAGCACACACAAGTTTCAGACAAGTAGGCCATCCTATTGCATATATGAATGCAGTATCCAAGCACACAGGATTAGTGAGCAACCAACTTAATTTGTAATTTCATTTATTTCTGTACTTTTACTGGTTTGCATTTTAGCATAGTTGTATTTAGGTAGTTCTAGTTGTATTTAGTTAGTTCTTAGGGTTAAGGTTTTTGATTGCCACTAGTTGGATGTCATCAAAAGGGCTGTGGCCCCTCACCATCACTACCCTTTTTAATCCTTGGGGAAGGATAACACTTGTTACAAGAGAATCTTTATGCTGTGAAATCACTTTTTTGTTAGATACTGCAAAGAACTAATATTCTGTAGAAACTAGTTTTTCACTTAGTAATTGATAGGACAGAAGTACAAATTTTTTATTGTTCTTAGACAGTAAATCTAAAATCAAATGCTCAGTGAATATAGTGTTGCTTGAATTAGTTAATGGTGTACTGTGAATCTGTTGAATGGACTTAGATATGAGAGGCAGTCATGAATCTGAGACAAAAATACAGGACTTCTGCTTTGTGGCTTTGTGATTGGAGTGCTGGCACATTGAAAATTGCACATTAATATTTTATGAAGTATAACCAATAGAAAATGGTCTCTAAAGGTCATCCTTGATGACCATCTTTGATGGTGAAGTGGTATGGAAATTTAGTGGACAAAGATTGATTATAGAAGTTCTTTACAAACGCACAGTTGTCAGGAATTTTTGCACACTGTAGTGTATCATTGGCTATAGCTATGTTGAATGATAGTTTGCAACACAGCAGTGTTCCAGGTAGGCCAGGATTAGCCAAGTGCTCCTAGCAGAGTTAGCAACACTGGAATTTTGGACCATCCATACTGGCACACTTATTGCATTATTCTGTGCTGCACCTCCATTTTCACTTGCACTTAATTTGTTAACAAAGATCTTGGGTGTTGATGTTCTGCTGCTGTCCTGCCGCAAGAATGAGTAGTATTGCTGTCTTGTATCAAAGCAAGGGGCTTTGGCAACTGAAAACTTCATAGGTGTTTGCAGAAGTAGAAAAGTCAGTTATTTTTTCATCTCATTCTAACTCCTGTTTATTTTATTGTAGTCAAGGTAGAAAATTACTTTTAATCTGTTTGTGCTTTTACTTGAAGCAGTGGCAGAAAAATGTGGCATAAGCTATACTGACATTTTTTTACTGGAGAGGGGTCTAGGTGTTTTCCTCTATTTCTCCAAGTATGACCTACAGGACTTAATGCTCCCCAAGTTCTTGCAAGTTGTAAAGCATTAGTGTACTGCAATTTTTCATGGTATTTTTTGGAATCCCCCCTATTTCATTAATTAATCAGCTGAAACCTTCCTCTAGGTTAAGCACTTCTTACACAGAGAGGTAGTCTACTCTATCATTTCATACGCAGTAGAGATTAATATCTATTTTTACTTCTCTAAATTTGTATCAGCACAATAAGGACAGTTTGCACCAATGTTTTGCCTTTTAGGATGCTGGGACTCTTCATCCGTGGTATTGAGGAGAACAGCAGATCTAGGCGTGATGGTCTTTTCCATGAAAATGAATGCATTGTGAAGATAAACCATGTGGACCTTACAGATAAAACCTTTGCACAGTAAGTGCTGGTTTATATTTTAACTAGCCAGGATATTATGCAGTGCTGTGTTTAAGTGATTTGTAAAGGGATTAATACTCATTTCAGAAAAAAAAAGCCTATAAAATTGCTATGTGGCAGAAACTTCATAATTTTCTTTCTGAAACCTCCAAATAAGATGTAATTTGAGGAGTTTTAGTGAACTTACTGTGCTTACCTAATTTAATAGCATTAAGTTTTATAGTTGCTATCTTCCCTTTCTAGTTCTTCTATTACTTTTACCATATTTTCTTTGTAATTTTTTATTTCATAAGACCTTCAGAATGAGTCAACATAACAGCATAGTGTTTAATGTTCTTTTGCAAATGAAATAAGATGTTTTTATTGTGCTGCAGCTTTTCAAGCATTAATTTTTTAAAAAATACTTCTACTGTCAGACTATGATTACTTGAGCTAAATGGAAAGTCTTACTTCTTATGACTTTTATTAAAAGTCTGTTGACATTTATTATCTATCTCAAATAATTTTTAACTAACAGGTTGTTTTGATCATCTATGGATTAATGTGGCATTGTTGCTCAAAAGAATAGCCTCTCAAATTTCACAGATATTTACTGTAGTAATTAAATAGTAATTTGTTTTTGCTCTCAATCCATATGTTCAGACAACTGAGTGATTGTTTATAATATAACAAAAACTTACTGAGATGTCAAGGGAGTCGAGGCTTAACTTTCTAAACAGTAAGCCAAATGTTCAAGGCTTCTAGACTAAAATCAAATACATTAATTTCACAGTTAGGAATAAATATTTACAAAATAAGTTTTCACGAAACCAGTGTAGTTCTGTAGCATAGGTATTCTTGTTTCTGAGACTGCTTTTTCCCCTCCTGATAGCTTTTTAGCTACAACTTTCTGCATATTTGGTGGTAAAAGCACTTTGCTTTTACAGAACGGCTCTATACGTACCATTCTCTTCCATCCATGCAATTCCTAAATAAGATATCAATTTTAGCAGAACATAATTGTCTGTCTGTATCTTGTTAAAACATTCATTGCCCCACTGTGCAGTTTGGTAATGAAATTTTGCAAATAAGGTTTGCTTGAATCAAAACCTCTCTTTTCAAAATCCTGTGTGATCTTTTCTTTACAATGTGTTGTCTCCTCTGTGTTTTCTTCTGAGTGTAACTACATCTCCAAAGGCTTTCAGCCCGTGAGGTGTTTGTGGAGTGGAGGACTCTGCATGTTTTTCTGTAAGATTACTAGATTGTGGGGCAGTAGGAAATACTTCAGGAAATTTTCTAGTTCTCTGTCAGACTTTCCTTCAAAATGCAACATGCAGGACACTTTCCAAAAGCTTGTGTAAAGTTTTGGGATTTGGAAGGACTATTTACCATAAGAGTTAGCTTAAAGAGATTGGTCTTGTTAGACTCTCTCTCTCTGTTATTGGGAGAGAAAAGTGTCTTAAAGGTGACTCAGAGCAGAGCCTAATTTTTTTGGGCTAAGTTTCCTTATGTTACAAAACCAAGTAGTGTGGTTGCAGTGGCAATTGAGGAAAAAATACGAGTATTGAGGGCTTAATGTCTGTTTGGGGACAGGGGAGAACATTTTAGATGAGCTCTAACATATTCCCAAATCTTGAATTGTTCTGCTGAATTATTTTCCAAAATAGTTTTCTTCATCATCTCTCTTCCCTGGCTGTGGAGACTGGCTGAAGGCTCTTTCCAGGCTGAAGCTAATCTCCGTGAGCATGCCTTTCGTTTTCATTTTGCACGATGTAACTGTGCTAACCTGACAGAAGTCCAAGTTAAAGAAATCCACTAATTGTAAAAGCTACAACAAAGTGTTGTTCCAGTGACTGTTGACCCAGAAATAACAATCAGATTCTCCTTAGAGAGGAAAATCTGTTGGCTGGTTTCAAATTGACATTTCTTCATAAACCTTGTAAAAGCTGTTTTAACACTTGGACTGTTACATGGTGTCTCTTTCTAATTTCAGCAGAGACTTTCTAGTATTGCTCCTGACAATTGCTTCTTCTGCAGCTGTAGCAGCAGCAGCCTACTTTCTGTATTCCCACGTTTATAATAGCTATATATTGGGACTGTTGGTCTACTTTTTCATTTGCTGCTAATCTATTCAATTACATTCTGTTGTGCTGCAGAGTTTCTAGCACCTCTTTTAACTGACTCGCTTACTTCTTTAAAGTATGCACTTGAGGTCTCAAGAAATATAAATTTCTCCATTCATTAGTTTTTCCCTTTGAAGTGTAGCCAGTTATTTTGCCCCTGAAGACTGCATTTAGACTTTCCCATAGGATGTCTTGAGTGATTTCCACTAATTTTTGTTTGAAGGATATCTTATGTTTTTTCTTGCATATATTTTAAATATTAACCTTTTGAAACTGAGTTATTAAATTACCTTGTAACATAAGACCAAGCAGCTACTTACAAGGATGAAGATGGGGTGTGAAAGAAACAGTTAACATTTTCCATCTTTTATGCTGGAAGTGTGCCATGGCTTCTACTATCAGGGTAAGGTCTGTCCGTGACAACTTTGAAAGGCTATAGGTGAATGGATAACCTATAATCTCTGCTGAGACACTGGAGCCCAGTCTGTTACAGCTCTGAAACACAACCCTTGAGGGTGATACTAAAAGAATGCCTCCCTACAACATTCTCCCTGCTGTGTTTCTTTTCCAAATTTGAGATTTCTGTCTGGCAGCATCACCTCTCAGTGAATGTTGCTATTCTGATTCTTGATGCTTTTGCAGTCAGTGTGGCAAGACTGGTTCTTTCCCTCAGCAGTACCCATTGGGACTGACCCCTGACTTCAATGTCTTCATGCTACAGAAAACCCTCCTAAAACAGCCTCTTTTCCACCACCTGCAGTTGCAAGGTGGATATATTGTGCAACTCTGTTCATCTGGGAAAGCAGTAGGTGTGTTTGCAAGACATTTATATTTGCAGTGCCTTCCTTCCTGTGTCAGTGTAAAAAAAAATAAAAATTCAGAAGTACTTTAAACATTGATTCCTGTTACATAACTGAGTGTAAATCCAAAGCCAAGACTTGAGCAAAATAGTGACTCAGATTGACATACCACAGAAGGGTAGGAGATAAATGCAATGTTCTTAGAAGGACTCTATGATTTATTTAAAATTTAATGTAGCCATTACTTTCCCTCTTGCCTCAATTCAGCTAAGCAGAAGTTTTCAGTTTTTAATTCTCAAACTGCACTTGAGCTACTACCTCTGTTCATACTCAAGTGGTCTTCTGCAGTATGGAAGAAAATCCATCCCTTTCAACAGAAGGTAGGAGAGAAAAGCATAGAAAGAGGAAAGTCTCCTTTGTTCCTTTAGAATCCAAGGTTTGTAACATGGCTGGATTGTCCAAATCTACAGGTTAGTAAAAATCCAGGGAAGGCTTTATGAACAGTTCTTTTGGCCAACTTGTCTTAATCCCCCTTACAGTGCATGGGAATCTGAGCATGGTGTTGTTACCATGGTATCAGTTCACAGAATTATAGAATGGTTTGGGTTGGATGGGACCTTAAAGATGATCTCATTCCAACCCCACAGGCATGGACAGGGATGTCACATACTAGATCAGATTGTTCAGGGCCCCATCTAGCCTGGCCTTGTACATTGCCAAGGATGGGGTATCCAGAGCTTCTCTGGGCAACCTGTTCAAGTACCTCACTACCCTCTGAGTAGAGAATTTCTTCTTAATGTCTGGCTTAAATCTTTCTCTTTTTGTGTAAAGCCATTCTCCATTGCCCTATCAGTATCAAGGGGAATAGTTCCATTAAATGCTCTAACACAGTTTTTGGTGTTGCATTTGAGCATATCTGTAAAAGCACGGATTATGTGAAATCTTCATATCCATATTGCAAAAGGTTACTGCTTGAAAGATGTAATATCAACCTATTTATTTATCCATTTATGTAAAAACACAAATAATTGCACCACTTTGGTCATCAGATTTTTTTCCTAGTGTCTATGTATCCCATACCCTCATCCTATTTTATTGCTGTGTAATCAGCCAGGAGTTGCATTAGGGATTACAAAGGAATCTGAGGTGCAATTAGACTGGATTTGGAAAAAATGGAGAGTTGAGCTTGCTTGGAGTACATGTATTCACCAGAACAATTGGTGGTGAGTGCTTAGTGTGCCTCTATGCCAACAAGAAAATACATAACAGACAAGCACTTCAAAAAAGCAGCAAGCTCTATCTTCAGCAGTCTTTTGCCATCAGAACTTCCCTTTCTGATGCTCTGCATGAAGAAATGTGTTCATCAGTTTATTCTGGCTGGTATGTTTTCATAGCAGCTTAGGAATTCCAACAGATATGCTGCTCCTACTTGAAATGTAAGGAAATGCTGTAGTTTCGAAATCTTATTTCATGTGTACTTTTCTAAAAAAGGGATGCTATAGATGTAAACATAAAGTAAACTTTCATCTTATTCACTGTAAACAACTTCAAATTTTGCCCACGTTTTCTAGTTTGTCATACGAATTTTGTTACCTTTCTTTTAAAGGGCTCAGGACATCTTCCGTCAGGCAATGAAATTTCAAAGTGTCATCTTGGAAGTCCTTCCTCCGTATAACCGAGACCAGTATGAAAAGTCTGCTATAGCTCCTCTTTGTATTCTGAATAATGAAGAAGGAGTTACAAAAACAAAAATTCCACCTCCTCTTCATCCAAAACCTGCTGTGAAAACTATTAATATTTCTGGAGCAATCTTGGAGTCAGGTGTACAGGGAGCACTGCAACAAGCTAAGAGCCCCAACCTCCCACGTCTGGGTAGAAAGCCTTCTTCTCCCTCACTGTCTCCACTTATGGGATTTGGCAATAAGAGAAATACAAAGAAAATAAAGATAGACCTGAAAAAAGGTAAGTCTTTGTGATAATATGATTAATTCGGTATCATGTTCTCTATAGTAATACCTTAACCTTTTAATTTAACAAGTGACGTTGAAGACACAAGTTATTTATAATTTAAAAGTACCAAAACTTTCCAAAGGTATAGCAATGTAAAGAGTAAGTTTTCTACAGTGGGCTTTTTCATAAATTTTGGAGGTGTGTTATCCAGATTTACTGATTAGGACATCTGTTACTGACTGTGGAAGCAATTTCATTAGCAACAAGTGATTTTAAGAGATAGTTCAGTCTTTTCACATGTATAGAATCAAAGTTTGAACTGTTTGCTGGTCACCTTTGTTATTTTATTTAATTGACTAATTGACCGCAACAGTGTTATGATGTTCTTTTAAAGATATGTTTAAAAATCTATTCTGCCATTTCATGTTTTCCAAGAGCTTGACCAGAGATTTACCTGTCTTTCCCTTTTTTATTCTCTCCAAACCTTTCTTTTTTTCTTGCATATTTATTCAGCTGCCAGGAGGCCAAATTTGTGTGTGTATAACTTTAATTGCTGCACCATGCAGCTGTGTGTCTTTGAATGGAATAACAGGTTTATGAACATGTAGTAAAATGTGCTTAAGAAATTTCTAATTAGCATTTGTGTTTTTTATTTGATTTCTGTCTCCGATTTGGCTGGGAGTAAAATTTGATCCTAGAAGTGGCCCTTTTGAAACTGTAACTTTATGCTCACAACACATTATGAATGTAATCAAGCTCTCATTTCTTAATTTTTTGTTGTTTCTTTACCTAAATCACTCATTTTTACTTCTGTACTCTTCAGCTTTGTGTTAATAAAACCCATTTAAGAATGTCCCTATTCTAGATCTAATGCTTTTGATTTTGAAACATTTATATTTCTGGAAATTATATCAATGTGATACTGACATCATGATATCTTTGAAAACTACTACATGGGTAGAAATACCACTCAATATAAAAAGATTTTTATGGCCTCTGCTATTCCCAGTGATTTTAGTGGCTTATAAGCAATACCTGCTAATATTTATTTTACTCCCTAATTACTTGTTATAGCATATCTGTTAACACTCGAGGTTGTTTATTTCTAAGCAGCAAACAACTTCACTTAATGGAAGGTTAGAAATACCTCTTTGTCCTTTTTGAACAGCACATCAAGTTTTCCATTCAAATCATGTGATATTTTTCCCATTTACCAAATTTCAGTAAAACCTGCTAAATTATATTTATGCTTATAAATAATTCAAATTGCTCTGATTCCATGAAAAATGATTGACATTAAAGTGAAGATTAATATTGTAGTGACCTATACAAAAGGAAAATGCTTTAAAAAGAGAGTTCTTTCTTGTTTTTTATTATTATTTGCCTACCCAAGTATTTGCATCTTTTGCTGTTTTAAGAGTGTCTGGGTATATGTTTGGACATCAGTAGACTTCTCCAGACCATGCTTGTGTTTACAGCTTTTTGTTTACCTTCTTTTTTTAAGAGTTAACATGAATGAGTCTCCAGGATTTTTAGGAGTTAACATGAATGAGTCTCTGGGATATCTTGCTGACATTGTTTGCTTACTTTTAATGATCACTGTTTACATGTTGAAATTTATGTTGTGTGTTCCCCATCTGACATTCTAGGTCCAGAAGGACTTGGTTTCACAGTGGTTACCAGAGACTCTTCAGTACATGGTCCTGGTCCAATCTTTGTGAAGAATATTTTACCAAAAGGTGCAGCAGTAAAAGATGGTCGTTTGCAGTCAGGAGACAGAATCCTGGAGGTGAGGATAAACATCCTTTGTATTTGCATTGCTTAAAATTGATTGCTAGCTCTGTCATAAATGTTCTATTTCCTCATACATATTATTGATGTATGGAACTACAGTCCTTGCCCTTGGTTTAAAAAGTCATGCTCACAGTTTCTATCTCACTTGTTTGTCAACAAGTGCTTTACACCATGAGGTGGAAAAATGGTTCTTTTCACAAGGGTCCTTGAGGTGATTGAACAAGGGGAACCTGATAAAATCTTGGGTTTTAAAACAGATAAATGTATTGATTTAAGACCAAAACATGTCTAGCCTCTTAAGCCATATACAAAAATCTCCAGTTAATATCAAGCTGGTAAAGTGCTCATTTTAAGGCAATTTTGCTCAAATTGGTCTGTTGAAAATTTTCAGATATCTTGTGACTTACAGTCTTATTTTCTAATGGGTTATTTCTACTTACTAACCTCAAAAAGCTCTTAAGGTAAACAGTTTTAATACTAAGGTCTTGTTTCTGCACTTTTCATCTTCAAAGTGCTTTACAAACTAATTAAGTCTCACAAACCCCCTGCAAGGCGAGTAAGTACTACAGAGCTGCTTTAACAGATGGTGAAAATGAGGAGGAGAAAGGTTAAGTAATTTGTGCAGGGCCAGAGGGGGAGGCAGTATGGGAGCTGTTGCTGATTCTTCTTTGCTCTCAGTCGCTGAATGACACCTGTG
This sequence comes from Ammospiza caudacuta, assembly GCF_027887145.1. Taxonomy (NCBI): domain Eukaryota; kingdom Metazoa; phylum Chordata; class Aves; order Passeriformes; family Passerellidae; genus Ammospiza; species Ammospiza caudacuta. The sequence continues at coordinate 19,122,338 of NC_080600.1, read as the reverse complement.
TTAGGTGAGGAGAACCTAATAAACCTGCTGAAAGGCAGTCAGAGATAAGACACCCTCTGTTCTTTTGTGGCTGATAGGTGAATGGACGGGACATCACTGGCAGGACCCAGGAAGAGCTTGTAGCTATGCTGAGAAGCACAAAGCAAGGCGAGACTGTCTGTCTGATTGTGGCTCGTCAGGAGGAGGCCTTTCTACCTCGAGAGCTGGTAAACTTGTTATTCTTTCCCAAAGAGTGACTTTGAAACAATTCCATGGTTAAATACTAGCCCAGGAAATAGAAATTGTCAGCTGAGAAATGACAATAAGAGGTAGTCACATAAGACTTGTTTCCAAGAAGTATTTATACTCAAATTTGATTTTGAGGGTGTTTGATTTTTATCTACTATAGATGCAATTCCACACAATCCGATTTTTCATCCCCAAAAATGACAGCATAAGCATAACTCACAGGGGAATACTGTAAATTAATTTTGCAAGCGTGAGGTCAAGCATAACTAAAAATGGGTTATTCTCTTTCAGAAAAGCAACAAGCTCTAAACCAGAAATTTAAAGTGCATGTAATTAGCTTGCAGCTTATCACTGGCAAGCTAGTGAGGGTGGCTGCCACCAGGAGATGTCTCATAAGCCAGGTGCCCAGTTGCAGGAGTGGTGAGGAATAGAATTCTGCTGCACTCCTTACAAATTTTGGAAGCAAGCTTTTCCTTGGCTGCTAGCCTTTGACTTAATAGGCTTTTGGTTGTCTTTTTTCCTTCTGAAGTACTTAATTTTCACTTTTGTTTTCTATTAACACTGCCATGAAACTCTGTTCTCTTTTCTCTCACATAGGGAACTGCATCAGAGTAAAAGTGCTATCTGATACATGCTTGCTTCCCCTCAGAGAAGGTCATTTCTTTGGTTCCCTCTTCCTTATCTTGATTGATGGCTATACTTGACCTTTCATTAAGTCCTCAGGATAAGGGAAGGACAGCATTTCCTGCTTTTGTCTCATTTTATCTCCTTCAAAGAACACAAACCGCCTTCATCCTTTCCTTAAGATGCTGCCTTCTTGCTTTTCCTTTAGACTGTTGTCAGGATCTTCTACAGAAGTACTCCGTTATGTTTTCTCACAGAACATTGCTGACAGTTTTCCTCTTGTTTCCCTGTTGCCAGTAGGACCTTGCTGAGGTCAGGGTTGCCTGTGACAGGATAGGGAGCTGGAAGGGTGTTCAGGTTCTCTCATGTGAGTCGTTTCTCTTGTGCTGCTGCTGCCCACTTTTTCTTGTGAGCAGTTGTGACGTGTCTTAGCTAAACTATTTTTGTATCGATTTTTCCTTTTTATTGTGTAATTTTTAAGGAGCATAATGGTGGTTTTCAGCCTTGTAATTGGGCATTTGTTGTCAGTGATTGCCAAAGCACCAAAGTTGGTCATTGAATTGCTCTGCTGAGTAAGCCCTGAGTTGTAGAGTCAGTGTCTGTGTGGATCAGAGGGAAATTTGAGTATCAAAGTACTAAATTATCTATTCTATGTAGAATTTCTTTTCATTCACCAGCTCTTCTAAATAAGAGCTTGCTTTTTGAAATCACTAGCCATTAATAGTGTTTTCTGGGGTTTTTAAGTTATAATAAAGCACATTACTTTAAAAATGTATGTTAAAAAGTATGCATTCTTCTCTTTTCTCTCCTGTTCCCCCAACGTTATACTTATTATGTATTGTCATGGTGTGAATTCTTCTGGAAATCACTGTAGCAGTGTGTGTGTATAAAAGATTGGAAGAATCTAAAAGCTGTTTATAATTTCTACCTGCCACAATTGTGTGATAATAAATTTTAGTCTCTACAGCAAGGATTAACTACCTTTCAATGGGTGATTTACTTATGACTGGCATGATTGAAATCCAGGAAGTAGCCACATTTATCCTGCTGGCTTGACCTTCTCTTAGATTGCTTTCTCTGTGATAGAATGATGCAAAGCGATGGCCCTGACTGTAACAGTGAGGATGGGGGAATTCTAATACTTCTCTGTGTTCCTCATTATCTCAATCAAGTACAACATAATAAAAACAAGAATTACTGAAATATATTACATAAGTTTATGGAACCAGCCCATCTAAATTAAAAAGCCCTTCAGCAACATCTGGTAGCTTACAGCAAAAGTATGAGTTACCATCCCACTAAGCTACCAGATGTTGATGCTAACATGCTAACACAATGCTTGTTAGAATTCATGAGGTGTCTGAGAATAGTCTTAACAAAGATTTTTTTTTTTGTGATGGTTTAGCTTTTTTGTTTGGTTTCAGCTTTAGCCATGATATTACATTGGACTAATCCTCTGCTACTTCAAAAGTTACAGTACTGTTTTATCAAAGAGCAGAAAAATGCCAGCACTTTAAATGTTTGTTTTTGGAAGGAAAAACAGTGGATAATCCGATGTTTTTCGAGGACAAGCTGTAACTGAGCGCCCTGACAGTGTAACATGCATGCAAAATTTACCTGAATACTTGGGGATGTTTTTAATGCCTGGCAATAATATGGTAATTGCTTTATCAGACTTGTTCTTGCTTTGTGCAGGTCTCCAGGGACTGTAATCTGAGTTGTTTTCTTTAGATTCCCTGTTACCTGTTGAAAGAAAAAGGAGAAGGGCCACTCCCCTTCTAAATGTACCCTCTCCCCACAGTTTCCTGTGGCAAAGATACATCTGGAGGCTGGACCTATTAGGAACCCATGCACAAAAACCACTTTTGAGCATGTTGTTCCCTAGAACTGGATTTTTATGTGGATTTGCTGGAGAGAATTTGAGAACTGCATGGACACAAAGCAAATAATGTAATAAAGTCACATTGGGTTACATTTTGTTGCATGGGTCTGTAATAATATAAATTGACTTTACCTTGTAATAAAGCTGCGGCTTGGGGATAGCTTGGTCTCACGAATATTTTCTCTTCAGTATGATAGATGGGAACAGTGTTTGGGTGTTTTGTTACTGTGATCTGTGCTTATGGATTGCTAGCCAGTAGAAAAATATATTCAGAGTAGCAAGCCTTTGTCACAGCAGCCAAGATATGATGAGGATGAATCAGTGTTGCAAAAAAGTATTATTAAATTTTAGGCAATTGGGGCTTTGGTTACACTGGTTCTTGCAGCATCCGAGAGTTACAGAGTTAGTGTTTGTGCATAACAAAGGAAAAGAATTGAAAACCCTGTACTTGTAGGGTTGTTACTCGTTAAAAAAAAAAATGGAGGCTCTAATGAGATTATATTAATATATATATTGAAACAGATTAGTGAAGTAGAATTTGGACCAACCACAGGCTGTCCTCCTTATTATCCAGTTAGCCAAATGTTCCCAGTAATTCATGCCAGCTGTTGACAATGTAGCAGCTAAGTAAGGAGCTGATTCCAAAACTCCAGGGGAAGATCTTGATTCACTTAATTACTACAGTCTACGGAGTGTCCAGTGATTATTGTGTTTTTTAAGGTGCATTTGGGTTTTAAACTGTGTAACACTCTTTTCTAGAAGATGGTGAAAATTACAGAGAAAACCTGGTTGAACTGAATAGGTTTAGATTTTACAGCTCTTCTCAAAGTGAATGGAATGCACATTATGGCCATCATTCTATTGTGTTTTGGAAATAGAGTGTTTTAATCATGTGTGTCTGTTGCATCATGTTTTTTTCTCTAGGGAAAATGTATGATCTGAAAGTGCCATTTCTTTTAATAATGATGCAAAAAATTATTTACTCCCCATTTTCTTTCTTTGTCCCTGCATTGGTAAAAAAGGGAATATTGCTTGAGTGAGAGCAGCTCTGGTGCAACCCATTCTGTGCTATGATCCTTTGCAATTCTTTATTTCGTATGATGCACAGCAGCAGAGGAATGTGACTGTTCTGCAATTGCCAGAAATAGTATAGCACAAAAAAAATTTGCTTGCATTTTTCTCTAAGTTAGAGCACATGCATTGTAATTTTTCCATATCCTTTATTTTTTGTTTTAAAAATCTCTTTGACTTACAGTTGCAACTGTAATTGCTATTTCTGTGGTTTCTTGGCATATTAACTGATGCCTGAAGAATGGGGGATGAAAGGGAGCAAACCATAATTTTTATAACAATAGCTAAATGAACAACAATGTACTTAACTTGGTATTGGTCTGTAAGTCTTTTTTTACATGTGTATTATACAGGATGGAAGGAAGCAGGATGAGTGGCAAGTTCAATTAAGCATTTTTTTCTACTTACCATATGATTAACTTTTATGTTTCAGTCTTCCCCCAGTTAATTTCTTCCACTGCCTTGAACTTATATGCCTGAAGGAAAACCAGTTGGTCTATTTGTTTTAATATTCAAAGCTTAATTTCTATTACTTCCTTTTAATTGTTGCTTGCCTTTTTATGTGCAGGAAATAATAAGTGAAATTACAGCCTAGACTTAACCATTTTTGCACCTGTTTTTGTAGTTCAAAACCATGATTCTAGTGCTCAATTATCCAGAAATGGACAAATAATTTCAGGCAGAAAGTGATTCCAGCAAGCACTATTTCTCTATTGTTACCTCTGTTCTAAAGGAGATGAATTGGATAGGAAAAAAAAAGTAGTATATATTGAATTTTATTAGCGTACACAAGAAGGTGTTCTGTGTAATGAAGACAAGGATATTGTGAATGTACGTGGCCCCTTTCTTCATTTATAAACTATGTAGATTTTTTAATATCCTGGGGGTTTTAAAGAAAAGTTTCATTTTTGACCTATTCTCTTCATCTGGAATAGTTGTGAAGCGAATGTAGGTTGTGTCTACACAAACATATATTTTTCAAGACAAAACATTGTGTGCTGCAACCCCTCAGAGGTTTTCAGCTTCATTATGTATTTCAGAAGATGGTTACTATTTCATTATGTCTTAGAGTACTGGAAACTTTGAGGTTTGTTGATTAGTTGTGCTCTTTGCAAAAGTCAGTGAGAGATCAGTGTTAAGAAGAAATGTGACGATTTTTCCTGTCACGTTGAAAAGTATCTCTTTATCCAGGGTTTGTGTGTGACTCCCTAATTTACCAAAGCAGAATAAATTGCTTGATAATCCATGTACCTTTAAAAAGTGGTTGTTTTTTGAGCTCTCATATGCAGTGAAGTGTCCATAAAGGTACCAGCACAGCAAATGTGATTTTTCTATGTGATAGCAGTTGTCATCCTTCTTGAGGCCACAGACACCTTATTGCATCTAGTCTACTGTTGCTTTCTCAGTCAGGCCCATCAGAGTGTTATGATCTAGCAATGATTTACCTTTCAGAACCTACTGTTCCTATATTCTAGCAAATATGAAGAACCTTAAAAGGAGGGTCTGAAAGACCTGATCATAACCTTCATTGCCTGCAAAATCCTCTGATGGTGTTCTGCCTGCTGGTAAAGAATAAGTTGGAGAGGATGCAAGTAAGGAGAGAAAAGCATAATGTTTTCTTGCATTATGAGGTAATATATTCATAAGATGTGTTATGGGATTACTGCCCAAAATTCCTAGATTTAGGAACCCTGCCTCAGAACACTGCAAAGTGAAAACTGCTTACTTGATAATATAAGTCTTAGCTCTGAGGTTGCCTGAAATTATTTGGAAACCCACTTTAATGTATGAAATCAAAAGTATATATTCATCAGAATAGAGGCATATAAAATCTGGTCTTAACAGAAATTGAGTCTTCATATGTTTTAGATGCATTTACCCAGGTCTACAGCATTTGCATTTAATAAAACCAGAGTATTTGGGCAATTTTTAAATCCTGCTAACAAATGTAGTGCCTTGCCATTTACAAGGGTCACCAGTTCTATTCCATATACTATATGAACATTTCTAAAATCTTTCTGTCTTGGAATACATAAAGAACTTAAAAGTTTTCCTAGACTGACTTAATGTAAAACGTACGCATGTGGTGTTTGAAGTAGACGTAAAAGAATTATAACCTGCTTATTGCTTTGTTTACTATACCTTTAAAACAGTAAGCACTAAAATGAGTGAAGAGTTGGGGTTGTATGTCACCGTGTTGTGACCTGTGCCTGAAATGAATTCTGAAACGATACAGTAGCAGCACCCTTAAATTCACCCTGAAAATACCATGCAGCCTTCCATCTTCATGTGTGATAAGATTTTAGGCTCTGGGTGCCAAGGGATATTAACTGCACAGGGCTCCAGCTCAGTAGGGTGCATAAGTATGTGGCTTACCCCATCCGTGGGCTGAAAATGGGTGTTTTCACAGTGAGACTGACTTTGACTGAGGACTGAACTAGCTACTTTTTCACTTTACCTTTAAAGCTACAGTTATGTAGCTTAAAAGGTAAAGTGAAACTGCATTTTTTTAATGTTGAGCAGCAGTGCACACTAAGTAACAAATACAAAACTTTTGCAAGGGTCAGCCATTTCCTTGGTGGATTCTTCAATAGGCAAGTCATGCTAACTGAAGAATCTCCATTTCTGAAATGCACTATATCTGCCTTGGATGAAGAGGCTGAGTCTAATTTTGTTGATTTTTGAAGCTATAATTCGAGAAAGTCTACATAATTCAAACCAGACACATTCTATCTAACGTGACACAAATTTGTAGTGTACTGTGTTAACATTAAAATTATCCAAGCATGCTATCATGTATCTCCATGGATTTGCTACTGCCTTTCTTGTCTTAGCAGGGTGTGCCATTAGTGGCCATTTACTTTTTATTGTAGTATGGAGTACAGATAATTTTAAAGCCAATATAAATGTCAGAAATGCTAAAGATGAATACATGCAGCAATGATTTCAGTTATTTACTAGATTGTGACAAGATTACAGCAGTGTATTACCTTTGAGTATTACTTTTAAGAGTGTTACAATATGTCTATTGCAAAATACAGTGCAGATTTTGCAGTGACTGAATGACTGACCTGTCAGCAATGTATTTCTTAATTGTGGCTAAGTGCTTGGAAAGAATGTGGAGCATAATGCAAATAGGGAGTATCTTCTCTTCAAGCTTTTCTGCCAATTATAGTTATGTGGTGCCACAATGTAAATATTTTTATCAGAAAGTCATTGCAAAAGGATGCAAATGTCTTATTTCCTTTATAAACCTTTGAAAATAACCCTCTTGGGTCTTTTGCCTTTTGCTGTTGGCTCTGAATGGCACCCCAGGGAGTTGACATCTCTTATCAGAAATGAGCAGCCAGGCAAGGGGCAGTCAGCATATTGAGAGGCCATATTAGTGTGTTGGTCAAGGGCACCAGACAGGTACTGAAAGGTCTCATGTTGTGTCAAACAAATGCTATTTCCTTCCTGCCTGAGTGAGAGCTAATTTTTTTGTAAGCTTCTCTTTTGGCAAAAAACACAATAAGGATATATAAGGCAACCTTTCCAGGGAGACATTAGCATTAGGTTATCACAAATCCACAGATTAAAAGTGCTGTGGTCAATGAGAACAGATATTGTAAGATTAAATAAAAGGACTAATTGAAAGTGGTGTCCCATGGTAGACAGAAGATTGACACAACATTGTGTAGATATAACATTGACACAACATTGTGTAGATGGACTAAGTAGAAAGTGGAAGAATAAAATGCACAGATACTTTTCTCAAAGGTTATAGTTATGATTGTACTGCTCTGGTGACTTAGCAGTTGAGTGTTGTGGGAGTAGGAGAAGGCTTAAAAGTATATTCTCTGTGGTGTTTAAAATACTGAGAATTTATTGGTGAGATGAGTAATATTTTAGATTTTTTTTAATAATCCTTTATTATAATATATTTTAATTAAGAAATTAGATATCTGAGGTAGAGATGTGCTTCTAAAAATTAAAATCATTGGCAGGAGATTAATTAAATGTATCATGAGACCCTTAGGTTTTTAGTCTGCATTGCTGAATATTATTTAGTACTGTGTTATTAGGGCTTTCTGCTTTCATATCTAGCAAACTATGTTCTCTCACTTTTATATAAACTCTACTCTGAACTTTTCGATCTGGTTTCTGGTGATGTCAGAATTGATTTTACTGAAGTTGCATGCAGGTATATCAGTAGATTAAAACAGTTCTGTCCTGATTTCCCTTGAGAGAGATAGTACCTATTTGGTTGTTTGCTCTGCTGTGTTTAACCACCAAATCTGGACAGCAAGTGAAAAGGTTTCCTCTTAGGTAACTTCTCTCTGTTGCCTTCTGGTTCAGGAAAGAGAGAGAAGATCTTTGTCTTTCCCAAGCAATTGAGAGAGGGGGGGGGGAGCTGCTTAGTGTGCTGGATGGTGCAGGCAGGAGGGAGCTTTGAGCAGCAACTGTGGCTGGCAGTCTACTATAAAAATTAGAGAACAAACATCACTAGGCTGCAGGAATGTGATTATCAGGAGGGGACTGTTCAGAGCTTGTTGCAGCTGTAGAAGCCATTGAAAGGTGACAGCTAAGATTTAGCAAAGCTGAAGGAAGGACCTGCCTAGCAAGGACAAAATAAGCAGTGGAGACTGACTCTTGAAGTGTTGGGTTGTTTTTCAGTTTTGTGTTGGAGTTTTGTGGTTGTGGGTGTTTGTTTTGACTTGTGTCTCTGCTGAGTAAATTCTATTAGTACTTTAGATTGTTCCTGTCTCAATGTACCCCTCTTAAAGGAAAGAAATGAGCAAAGGGAACAAGAGAACTGCATGGATGAATAGAGAACTCCTGTCATTACTCAAGCCTAAGCAGGAAATACACAGGAGGTAGAAACAGAGTCAGATCACTTGGAATGAATATTGAGGGGTTGTCAGAGTAACTAAAAACAAGATAAGGAAGGCCACAGCCTTGGAATTAAATCTGGCCGAGGATGTCGAGGACAACAAGAAGAGTTCTTCATATAAATACCTCCATAACAAAAGGAAAACCAAGGATAATATGGTGGGGGCACTACTAAACGTAACAGGGAGTGTGGTAGCAGAAGATGCAGAGAAAACAGATTTACCAAACACCTTTTTTGCATCAGTCTTCATTGTCAAGGGGTTCTCTGGGATTCTCTGGCCTGGGAGACAAGGGTAAAGGAATGTTGGAAAGAATTTCCCTTGGTCAAGAAGGATTGAGTTATAGACCACCTAGGCAAACCTGACATCCAAAATTCCGTAGACCCTGATGCAATGCATCCATGAGTGCTGAGAGAGCTGTAGAGGCCATTCATAATCATCTTTGAAAGGTTGTGGAGGTCAGGAGTGGTGCCCAAGGACTGGAAGAAAACAAATATCACCCCAGTCTTCAGAAAGGGCAAGAAGGAGGATTCAGGGAACTCTATTTACATGGATAACAAGAAGGTAATCAGGAGTAGCCAGTGTGGACTCACTAATGGTAGATCATGCATGACTAACCTGATTGCCTTTTACAATGAAACAAGTACCTGGATGGATGAGGGACGTTGTCTACCTCGACTTCAGCAAGGCTGACACCACATCTCTCACCACAGTCTCACAGGCCAACTCAGGAAAGGTGGACTGGGTGAGTGGACAGTATTGAGAACTGGCTGAACAGTGGCACTGGGTCTTATTGGATGCCTTGGTGTCCCCCAAGGTTCAATACTGGGCCCATTATTCATCAGTGACTTGGATGAAGGGGCAGATGCCTCCTCAGCATGTTTGCTGGGAGGAGTGGCTGATCCCCCCCAATTCTGTGCAGCCCTTCAGAAGGACCCTGACAGGGTGGAGAGATGGGCAGGGAGGAGCCTTCTGAAATTCAGCAAAGGTGAGTGCAGGCACCCACATCTGGGGAGGAGTAGCCCCACACACCAGCACAGGCTGGGGACTGCCTGCTGGAGCAGCTCTGTGGGAAAGGACCTTGGGGTCCTGGTGGACAGTGAGCTGTTCCTGAGCCATCAGTGAGCCCCTGTGGCCAAGAAGGGCAATGGGATCCTGGGTGCATTAGGAAGAGCATTGCCAGCAGGTCACAGGAGGTGATCCTGCCCCGCTGCTCAGCCCTGGTGAGGCACATCTGGAGTGCTGTGTCCAGTTCTGGGCTCCTCAGCACAAGAGAGGCAGGGAGCCCCTGGAGCCAGCCCAGAGGGTGGCAACAAAGATGATCAAGGAACTGGAGCATCTCTATTATGAAGAAAGGGTGAGGGAGCTCAGGGTTGTGGAGCCTCCCTCACTGGAGAAGAACCATCTAGACACAGTCCTGTGCTGTGTGGTCCAGGATGGCCCTACTTGTGCAGGGGCATTGGGCCTGATGACCCACTGTTCTCCTTTCCAACCTTACCCTGGTCTGTGTGAAAGTCCTAGAGTCTGTAGGCCAGGCCTCAAAGCTCTAACCATCCTGAGGGATCAACTCTTAGCTATCTGGACTTCGATTTATGTGAAGAATTCTTGTTTATCCTGCTACAGTTGAGTTACTTTCCTATGTCTGCTGTAGGGAATAGCTTCAGTGGCTACTATTGTTTAATTCCTGAACTGCTGGGGTATGATACATATTTTATGGAAAATACATTATGTCGTTGTTGACTGGGCAATTTAAATAAATAAATAAAATAAAGCTGTAAGTTTTTTCTGGGCTAGGAACATATTTGTGTTGCAGCTCATTTCATTCATTCTGTGTTTGAGTGAGTTCAGAATCTAGGATGATCTTGGGGTAAGAAGTGTTTCTAATAGAATTCAAGGTTTAGTGTATTGGGGAGGGTTTGCTTTACCAGACCATAATTCAGCTGGTGGTGGTTGCTATATTGTGAAGTATTAATGTCTTGGGGTAATGTTTTAGCAAAGTCAGGGAAATAGAAGCAGTAGGAATCCAGCTCTGTGAGTCACTGTCAGCATTTAATATTCATACCTGCATATTCTAGGAACAGAGGCCATCATTCATTAAATTAGTTGCCCAAATGAAGCAGTTAATTGATGAGCTGTTAATTAAGGATGGCTGGAGCTCTTTTTGTCATCAGTGAAAAGGTATTGCTTGGGAAGAGCATTATGATCAGGATAATTATTTGAAAATATTTAGAAATTATAGGATGAAATCAAGATTCTAGATTTTGTTTATCCTTTTTTTCTCCTCTGGTTTTCCTCCTTTCTGCTGCTTCTTACATGCTCCAACAAATAAAATTTTCAGTTTTGTATTTGCACCAAATAGTCTTGATGTTCTAGACTTTCTACCACGCATTTACTATCCGATGCTGTACAATGAGTATCTGAGCAAAATTTTAAGGAAGTAAAGACAGAGTTTACTTTCTGAATTAATCACTGACTTGTAGATATGCATCTTCTTTCCTCTTACCCATCTTGTGAAATCTTTGAATTGACTTTCAGCCTCCATCATGGGTAACAAATTTTTGATTGTACTGTTGGATGAAGCTCAACATTACTTTAAAATCAGCTTTTACTGGATCTTTGGATAAAGCTGAATATAAATAATGAAAAGGAGAGATGGTTGGGATGATTGGACTATGTTAAACAAGTAACTTGTGAAGGACTTAAAAACATATTACAGGGTTCTCCAGTAATAGGTAAAAGCAGCTTACATTCAATTTACTGGCATTTTGATATGATTAAGTGATCTATTTCATAGAATTTTTTTAGCAAGGAAAATGGTAGACAAATGTCACAGATTCCAATTTAAGTACTAAGGAAAACTTAGGAAATACTGACAAAAGTTTGCTGTACTTGTGTGGAGTCCTGCTGAACACACCTGGTCATGCATAGAGCGATATGGTAGCTTACTTAACAAGCTCCAGTGCACAGCATAATTATGTTAGAGGAAGCTGGGAAATGGAGAACAGTAAACAACTCTGTTGGGTGACCAAATTCAGCTTTAAATGAAGTCCTAGTTTGTACTGAGGTAGTGCTATAAAGCAGTTTGTGACTGCTCTGGTTAAGACAAGCAGGAGCACCAAGAGCTTTGTCCTGAGCTAACCACCCCCCTCACTGCCTTTCTTGGGATATGGGCCAAGACACAACCACAGTATTGACATGGAGAAGGGGCAAGTCTAGTGCAGATGTCACAGATTAAAGTTGAAAGAGAGCAGAAAGACAGAGGAACTGCTTGCCTAGTGAAACAGGAAAGTAATACCAAGTCCTGTCCTAAAGGCAGGAGTCATCACATGTCTGAGACCCTGAGAAGAATTGCTTCTGTCCAATTCTTGACAGGATGTGCCAGTTGAGTAGAGTTCTGATCTAAGAGTTCAGAATCAATTGACAAGAATATGTGCAAGTTGAAAAAATCAAAAGATTTGGCAGAAAATCTTTTCTCTAAAACCTTGAGAAAGTTAAATACAAAATGGTTATGTTAGAAGGCCGGTAGTGGTTTTTTTCCTTACACTGGTTCTTCTGAAGTCAGAGGAGGAGTGTTTACAAGTTATCATTCTGTATTGCTCACAGCTGTTACAAATCTATAGGTTTTAGGGGGTTATGTTCAGGATGTCGATATCCAGACTAAGAAATAAAAGTGACAGATGTGTGTAGCCGAGAACTCTTTACTTCTGGTGAACAAAAACAGAAGCACAAATGTGTAACTTTGGTATTGGAGATGAATGCTGGTATCAAGACAATTGTCAGTGTTGGTGCTGTCATTTTTATATTTGGCAGTTAGGCAAACTGTATTGACTTTAATGTCATGTAGTTACATTCCAGGAAAAATTTAAACATGGTGCATATTGTGATTGAGTTTGATAGTTTTCTGGCTGATGGGATTCCTCTCTAACCAGTGGTTGCTCCTCAGCAGTGAAAGGGTATCTGAAATAAATGCAAGTATACTTAGGTGTTACTGTTTCTTCAGGATGTTAATTTCTGCCCTTAGTTCTGGGGTCATACTTTTGTTGATCAGACAGCATGATAGCTGAATGCACAGGTGTACTCCAACTGCTGAGGAAACATCTGTACTGCTGACACCTTTGCTGACAATTGCATTGATACTGTCTGTGCTGCAGCTTAGGTCCTGGAGGTGATCTCTCACTGGGGAAGAGGAGTGGCCCAGCTGCTGCACTCCTTGCATGTGGCCTCTGCTTGATAATGTAATATAAGAATTTGACACCCTTGGAAGCAGCAGTCAGTCATCTTTCAACTTGTAATCATCTGCTTCCTTTTCATAGTTTTTTTTTCTATTAATTCTTTAATACCACTGTTTCAAAGAATAGAAAATGTCCCAATGACAAAAAACAAAAGCTTATTAATTGTCTTAGAGTTATATGGAGAAGGAAAAATGGAATGAAATTGAATGTGTTGCATAACATTCTGCACTAACACTTTCCATGAACACTTCACACTTCATTCCCTAATAGGTCTCCTTGTCCTTGTTTTATTTTTGAGGTGTGCCAATGTAAATATTTCAAAGAAAACTTTGATTTTATTTAATTTTATGATTCTAACCTGCTTTTAACAAGACAACCAATCCTCTTCCCTTCTGCCCAGCAACAGAAAGCCCTTCAAAACTGCAGATGCAGTGTACAGTAAAAGAAAGTTCTTTCTGATCTTCTGTAGTTGTGTATGCTTGACTTGAACAGTCTTGTAAACAGCTCTCTAATCTAGAGAAAATCTTGGGATTAACTGATACCAGAAAGTAAAAGGAGCAATCACACCTCTATGGAATCAGAGTATGTACTAAGGGAGTTAGTGCAGAATACATTACTGTGCTTTCAATTTTCACCTTTGCTTTTGTTACACCAGCTTTGCTCTGCAGACAGGTTTAAGGGAAGGATAATTTTTTAAGGATGAAACTCAATTTTCAAAGGGGCATGGGATTTAACAGTATAACTGTCATTATAGTTTGTGAGCTGCATGTAAAGATGTTGAGAGTTTTATGGCTCACATTTTTAATGCAGCTGTGTATAAACGTCTTTTCTACATTCTACTGCAACATTAGTTTTATATCATGTGGAACTAAGCTATTTTACCTTCTATTTAAGCATATTCCCAGGTATCATTAAAAATAACATTTTAAGCCAGATTTTGTGACAAAATGTCAGCTAAATGCACTGTTGATTATAAAGCTGTTTCTTCAAGCTATTTTCTGGAAAAGAGGACTATTTCTTATTGTACAGTTCTGTGGACACCACTCATGCTGACTTATCACCCCTGTTTTCATGCTTGTTTTCTCCAACAGAAAGGAGAGCCAAACTGCAGTATTTTTTCTCCAGAAACCACAGAGCAGCTGACCTTTGAGATTCCTCTGAATGATTCTGGCTCTGCTGGACTTGGTGTGAGCTTGAAAGGCAACAAGTCTCGGGAGACAGGAGCTGATCTTGGGATTTTCATCAAATCTGTTATTCACGGAGGTGCTGCTTTTAAGGTATGGAAGAAGCACGTCAGGAGCTGAATGTGTTAGAATACTGTCATTTCTATGGTGAGGGCTGAATCTTACTTGAGAACCATTCTAGGTATAAATACCTTTGTATCTCATTCCTTTGGGTGAACTACAAATATAACACTGTCTCATGGTTTCTGGGGTTGTGTGCAAAGCAAGAAAGTCTGCCAAGGTGAAAATGAATTGTTGCAAACCTTAGGGAACATTTGGATGCTGCAGGAAATGGGGAAGGGGAAGAAGAATAAAGATAGATATGAGTAGAGGATGCTTCCAGCCTCCCCACGGCCTACAGGAAAATTTGATTGCTCAGTGACAGAGAAGTTGGTAGCTACAACTCTGCCTATAAATAAAAAATTCTCATAATTTTCTTCTTTTTTTATTCAGAATATTTTTATTACTGTATTAAAAATATGCCTTGGCAGAGCTTGATATCAGTTGTGCAGAAGTTATCAGTTTTTCCTGAGGTGTATTGAATTGGTAATATTAAATTGGTAAATGACAGTATTATGGGTTGTTCTGTTCTTTCTAAGCACTGTACAAGGACTGTTGTATATTTTATCATTAAAAAGTATTTGACTTATTGTCAAATCTTTAGGAAAGCTGTTGACTGCATGTTTTTGCCCCAGGTCAAACTTGGAAAAGGTAACTTCTCTGAATTGGAAACAAATTACTTAATTTTTTAGAGCTAGTATGTTAAACACCTGTAGAACCATAATGTAATTTTTCTCTTTTATCTCAGCAATTCCTTGCAGTTGTCTCTTCTGTAAAAATACCTTTTAATTCAGTGTTATGTAAATTGCTCTACTGACATCAGCCTGCTGAGTAAGACAATTCACAGCATTAAAAATTCAACCCTCATCTATTTACAGCAGCTAGTAAATAGCAATAATCAAGGTTTTAGGTTTCATAAGAATGTTTAATAGTTCCTTACTTCTATTATTTACCTTTCCTAGTCTCACAGTTATTTCAAAAAGCTTGGATCTTCATCTGATTGCATTACACCAGAACTGAGTTAACACACTTTTGGCCAAATTAGGGCTGGATAAACTCAATTCATGTGGGTGTCTCCTGCAAAGTACGACTCATTTTACTGTGGAAATGAGGCTGCCCTCTTTGTTTTCCCAGCTCTGTGTCCGCACCAGTTGCAAGTTGCAAGACAGTGCATTGCCATGGATAAACTCCTTGTTTTGGATAGCCAAGCTGTGGAGCCATATTTCATATTAGTGGGCTCACAGCCTTACTTGTCACATCTCAGACCCATAAGACAACCTTTTTCTGTACGTTCGCTATTCTCTATTCCCCCACAGTGACTCATTCCAGAGCAGTTAATTTTGGTTTGAGATGTCTGCAGACTATTAAAGCAGGACTTCTGTGCTCACCCCTGAGTGAACAGGCACCATGACTGGGAGATTATTTTGTCTTGTGATGGCCTGTAGTCCTGTGACCTGTTCTCTATTCTACCTCATTATAACCCTTCCAGCAATTACACCTGTGTTGTGGTAATGGATCTGAATGTAGTCTCCAGAGCAAATGAGACAGTAGCTGAGGCTCTGGCTTCAACCAGAGCTGTTCAGACACTCTGTCCTGTGTGCAAGTGCTCACAGAATGCAGTGTTTTAAGACTCGCAGTCTACTGTTGTGTAATACATGGAGAACAGCTGGCTTTCTTCTGTCTAATGACCTTTACATAGAACATAATCTAATCGGTGGGTATTAACAATTAATAAAATTTCTTGTATCAAGTTAAAAAGTGTGCACATATTTGTGCATAAATATTTAAAGATGTTGTCCTATTGTCCTTATTTTAAATCTCTTCTTGGAGCAAGTTTTGAAATAAAAAGCCTTTCTTTCCAGCTGGTAGTTGTCCAGAGCCTTTTCCCATGCTATTCATTGGTATTCTCTGAAATGGATTATTATGGATTAAGACATGTGCATTTGCTTTTCAGTGTACAGTGCTTTCTTGGGAAACTGTCACAGGCGGAAATCTTAATCTCACTGACATGAGAATTCTTTCACTATTTATCACTTCTGCATTCAGAATTTAAATTTTTTTCGATATTGGTGTAGCATGCTAATAGAAGTATGAACTTTATCCCCTTGTCTTTATAGTCACTGTTTGTCCTCAGAAGAAGAAATGTAATACATAGAATTTCAACACATTTGTTTCACTGATAAGTAATTGCTTAATCCTTCTAATGCTGTATAAAGGTTTTGAGATATTAAATTTCTTTACCCCTGTGTTTCTTAGAATGAAGAGTAGACTGAGATGCACACCATCTTTTTATGTTACCATTACTTGTTATTGGCTTGATCCAAGGTCTGAAGAGAGGCTAATATTTTTAATTTTTTTGATATATAAACACATTAATCTAGCTCTAATGTGTTAGTGGCATTGTAAAGTGTAGTAGGGGACATTTTAAAAATCATAATGGAAAACTGAAGTATCCTATCTTTTATGATTATTCTTTTGTCCTAGCTAAAGGTTTTAGAAAATGTCAATGCATGTAGCATCATACCTGCTACAGTAAGACTCAGTCCTCTTTAATGCTCTTCCTACAAAATCAAACAAAAAAAAAGCCTTAAAAGTTCCAGGTTTGTATTCTAACACTGTATCCCACAGGAATAAAACCAGTTGCTTTTGTTGATTGAACCATTATGTCCCTACTTAGCATCTGTTTTTTAACATCTCTAAGATAAAGAGGTTACTGGATTACTTGATATTTTTACTTAGGCAGAGCCTTTCATGTGAAGAAAACAAACAGTTGACTGAATTTAAATGCATTGTTATTCCCCTAACTTTGGGGATTTCAGCCTTGCTCACCTCAAGACATCTTCACTTTTCATTTACAATGCGTTCCTGAGGATCAGGTACTTGCAGTCCACTTCAGCTGAAATGAAACAGAGCCATTACAAGAAATGATGTAATATTTTCTATGTGTGCATTTGTTCAAATGAAAATGGTGTAACTCAAACATCCTTGGTCCTTCTGAGTGCTGCAATAAATGTTGCTCGTTATGTGCAGTGGATGGAGAAATTGGATAATTCCAATAATTGCCATTAGGGCATTTCTGACAGAAATGTCATTGGTGTGATAAGGGAAATAGCTTATTGTGCCTTGATTAAAAAGATAAGTCCCTGAAGATTCCTGCTCTACTGTAAATAGTGGGAGTGTTGCGAATGACTGTGAGAATATGGCAGCCATGTGGTAGTGGATTCTGCCCCTTGCTGTGAGTTGTCATAAAAAACCCAGTATTTTTTTAATAAGTGAGGAAGAGTAACATCAGCTTCTATTAGAATAACTCACTCGCAGTTCCAGAGATGGCATTTGAAAACTGTTCTGCTGAAATGCCAAATGTTGTTTTCCTGCTCAAAAGCCACAAAGAAACCTACCTCTCAGAGATGAAAGAAGAACGTGTTAAAACAACATTTAGCTTGTTTTGAGCCAAGCAGATTTTCATGCAGTTCAGGCTTCCAAACCAGGCCATAACACAAGGGATGTGAAAATCTGTGTTTGGAAACTGTTTAGACGTGGGGATTTTTTTTTTCCTGGTCTCTAAAGAGGCGAAAGGTTTTTCTGTGAAGTAACTTCTGCCTGTTGTGTGAAAACAGCATTCAGCTGTCTTCCAGCCTGGCTTATATAGGTGACTTAGCAAGTGTGGTTGATCAATATTTATGAATGATGCACATTTTTTTTCTTCTATCGCAATTGAAGTGTCAAATTCAAGTAGAATTTTTCATGTAAATGCTGCACATAACAGAGGGGCAAGAAGGGCAGATGTATCAAAAGAAGCCTTTTAAGAAGTCATGTAATTAAAATATAAATAAAATCTCATACAGAAGTACTACAAGAAAAATTGAAAATCGGGCCAATACAGAACTTTGTGAGGCTCAGTGATTAGTTTAAAAATGTGTGCTGTGTTCAGGACAGTTGCATACTTAAGTGATGTAGTTGTGACAAGATGCATTTGGCATTGTATTTGTATAGACTTTAGAAACAGACTTTAACAGATATTTAATACATTATAGTATTTTTTCCGGAAAGGAAAGACAATAATCCAAGAAACTGTAGGACCATAGGAGGAGGACATGAAGACCTGTAAAATTTTCAACGTTTTACAGAAATTTACAAAAAATAAATTTTGTTTTCCTCAAACTCCTGTTGCTCTGAATAGCTCCATTCATTTCAGCAAATTTTGATTGGACACAGAGGAATTAAAACATGTGCAAATAATAAAATTTTGGGTTCAGCAATTTTAACCCTTGTCTCCCCTCTTGTGATGGGATCATTTGTATATAGAGAAAGAGTGAGGTTAACTTACTGACTTTGGCTGTATGTACATTTAAGTTGGCATAAAATATTCAGCAGAGAGGTGGGAGAGGTTTCAGTATATCTTCCAAATGGCCTCTCCTTTTCTATCCTCCATTCCCACACCCTCTCAAGAAATGTTTTATTTCTCCTAATTTTCCTTCTCAGAGTGGCTCGTCTCCTAATTATTTCTTTCCATCTTCTTGTCCATCCCAGTTTATTTTGGATTTTATTATGTACTGGTTTTTTTCAGCTTTGTGGTTATCTGTACTCTGCTGTAGTAATGATGATATGCAGTTCCAACAAAAATAACACTTAATAAATCTGGGTGTGTCACAGCTACTGTAACTCACTCAAAAATGACTTCGACTTGGCAGCAGTTGCAGAATAGTGAATTGATCTTAGTTACAGAAAAAAATAGAAATCAGTATATATATATTTTGTACTGCTCAGATGCATGAAATATGTAAACAGTTCAGATGAGTGCCTTATGAAGAGTTTGTGCTGAACCTGTGAATCAGATTCAACTAAGCATTGTACTTCTGTGCAGGATCTTCCCTGTTATGGTTCCTTCACCACCTTCTATCAGACGTCTTTGGTTTCTTTCTCCTCCTCCTCCTTGTTTGAGGTCTAATGCTAGCCTGATAATTGCAAACTTGACAAGCTTTGAAAGAAATTCCTCTGTCTCAATTAAATAGACCTTATTTTCTGGTTAGAGAGAAATGTCCATGGCATGCTGTTTTATGAAAAGAAATAAATCACAGATCATAATGACAACAGCAATAGGACTCCTAAATCACAAAATAGCAGTGGTCCACAATTTTATTACACTCACAAATGTCACCTTGGCAAATGAAGCTGAATTACTTTTTCAAAGCATAGATTACTTGATATGGCTCAACCCTAATTTTGTTACTGGCAGCAGTTTTGAATGTTGTAAAATAGGGATAGCGTTAATTAGTAAGGATGCTTAAGTTTTAGTGACCATTCTGTGCTGAAGACGCTGGCCCATGTGATGGCATGAGAATTGTGACAAGATACACACCAATAAGATAGTAAGACAAAATTTTTTGAGCTATGTTTTACCAGATCTTAATAGCAGATAATTATGCATGAAAAATACATTGTAGCACTCCTTTGTGGTTGCAGTGTGGGTACTAATAGTTATAGTGTGAGCCCATTAAATTAACTAAAAGCTGCTTTTCCCTTTTTTTGAGGATGGGGTGGGTGGGTTGTTTTTTGTGTGGTTTGTACTATTTTGGTTTTGCGTGTTTGGTTTGGGTTTTTTCTTAATTATTGTTTTAACTGATACAAATAAATGGCAAATGCAAGAAAAAGAGCAGTCTGTGCATGAATGGCTATGTTTGTATTTGCAGTATGAACTCTTTACAAAAGTTTTGTGAATAGAGGGAGACAATTGCCAATTACTGGAAAGAAAGTTATTTCTGGCGCTGTCCATTCTTTTATTTATTAAGTTACAGGAGCAATGTCTGATTGTCTGCATTGTGCTTTCCCATATGTAGCACCTCTTCTTAATAATCCCTGGGGTTTCTGAAATTGTCTCTGTTTGTCGCTTGCAGGACGGTCGTTTGCGAGTGAATGATCAGCTGGTTGCCGTCAATGGGGAGTCGCTCCTGGGCAAGTCCAACCACGAGGCCATGGAAACGCTCAGGCGCTCCATGTCCATGGAGGGCAACATTCGGGGCAGGATCCAGCTGGTTGTGCTCCGCAGGCTGGAGGTGCACACAGAGGTGAGGCAGTATATGAATTTAGTAGATCAATGTTGTTCCAGTCCCAGTGGTTTTGCACATCAGAGAGGATGGCTCAAGTCTTGGTCACAGAGAGCTTCTCCTGGCAGAATTAATTCTCCTCTGGAGAGAGGACTCACAAATTGTTTCTGGTTGATATGTTCTCGTCTTGCTGTGCTTGTTGAGACTGAAAGTTGCCTCTTATTTTGATTCAACAGGTATTGGAACAAAAGAAAATATGATTCCAAAACAAGTTAATTTAGGATAAATGTATTGATGTAGTTTTGACTATCTGCTTTTTCCTCAAGGCAATTGCTTGGATACAGGCAATTTAAATTATTCTGATTTCATTTGTTGCTATAATCAGAGACCTGAATATCTTAGTATGACTAGGATTTTGCTTTACTCTTGCTTTTTCTTTTTCATTAGTACTTAATGTATTTTTTTGAGTGTGTTTTTCTGGACTTGCTTTTTTTTTTTTTTTTCTTTTTCTCTTGACTTTCAAGGTATGAAATATATTACTATTCCTTGTCAGATGAACATTTCTTCAGGATGGGTTTCTGAGTTAAGATAAAATCTATTTAAGTAAGGTAACAAAATAAGGAAAGAAAGGCATTTTTAACTATTATGTTTTCTAGACATTATAATTGATGTTTGCCAGTCGCTACTTATTTCAAAAAAGATTGATTTTATGATCTCCCTTACTCTCTCTTTCATTCATGCGTGCACACGCATATGCACGCTCTTTTCTCATCTTTACATAGATAATATACGTGTATACTGTCTGCCTTTTCTAGTCACTCCAGTTTTAATTTTAACCTTTGAGCAAATATTTTATAAAGCTTTAAATATTGGTAGTGTTCTTTAAAATGAAAGTACATACAAGTAGATTTGGGGTGTAAAAGGTTGTAATAAATCTCATTATAAAATTCCAAGTTATTTTAACCTTCTTATTTAATGAGCATTACTGGAACATTTTGAGAACAATCTTGTTTCTGGCTGTATTTGCATAAAATTCCAGAGGAAGGAAGAGGATGCAGGTGTCTTGTAATTTAATTGGTTCTTAAATATTTTTCTGATAACTTTCTATGTAATTTACTAGCATCATTTATTGATTGAGAAATGGATTTAGAAATATATGACTTCCCAAATATTACACTCTTATTTTGTTGGGAGGATGCTTTGGAAAAGCCTTATGATGTCAATTGTGCCAGGAAAATATGAAAAGTATCCATTAGCTATTCTGGAAGATGTTAGAGGAAAACACATTTTTGCTTTGCTTTTATATGTGACAGCATCCTGCTGTAAGGAAGAATTATGACGTATATGTCATATTTATTGTGCACTTTTGGGGTATAAGAAAGATAGCCCACCTTCAAAGAAACTTCAGTTCTGCTAAAGCTGAAGCTACTTCTTTTTAAAAAGCTTCCAATCAAACATCAGATTGACCTAGTAAAAGTATGAGGCTGCTTTTTATAGTTAAGTGTATCGTTTTGAATATTATCCAGATGTATGAAGGAGGTAAATAATCTTGACTCATGCCCTATGAAGAATGCATAATGAGGTCTTGATTGAATCAAATTCATTTTAGACAGGAATTAATTTTTATAGGGTATTCTTTGCGTTCAATTGTAATTCCATTTGAGTCTGGAGACTGCAGCAGAAATGGGTTGGTGCCCATTCTTCCCTTTCCACAAAACAGCTACCCAAGCACTGCATCGCAGCTTGGCAGAAGGACAATATGTTTAGAAATGCATTATTGTTTTTATTGGGCAGGACACTAATGGTGGTCTTCCATGACAGCTATGTTTTATAAGCTGAATACTCGAATTAAGTTGGTTACTGATCAGTTGTTGGGATATTGATTGTGTCATTTATCAAAGAGCTGGAAAAGCAGATTTGTTGTTGCTGTTAATTCAAGGCTCCTTATCCCACTTTGTCTCCAGTGGATAGTTTAAAAAAGCAGTAAACGTGGACTTTACAAACTAAGGAAGCTGATGTAAACTGAAGACTCCAGTTTCAAGAGGAAACACAACTGTCAGTGTCTGTATGTTGTGTGTGTGTGCTTCTGTATGGAGCTTGAAAATACCCTTTTCAAATGGCTGATTCTGCAATACGGAAAAGAGAATTTTACACATGCTGCCTGTCCACTAAGCTTAAATTTAAAGCCATATTGTCACCATGAGTATCTCAGCAGATTTCTGTTCTGACATGCAATTTTTCCATTTTATTAAGCTTATTTTCATTGTTTTTATTCAATCACTATTTTATTACAATTTTATTTTTTTAAGTTACATTATTTTATTTGCAAAAACAGGTTGCAAGGAGGTGTAACATGCTGTCCTTCCTTATGTCTTGGTTTGCAGGCAATCACTTGCCAATATAGCAAGCCTCTTGCATCATTTTAAAAATAACATGGGTTAGATACATGCATTTCTTCTGTAGATATGACTATGGAATTTAAAAATATGTATATTTAGTATAGCATTTGCTGACATAATGAACATGCAGTTTAAAAATAGAAGCCAGTTGGATCTCAGTTCAAAAAAACAGATATAAAATCACAGAACATCTAAAGGTTGCTTTGAAAGCTAGCCATAATATTTCCTCTGTGTGGGTTTTTGGTTTTCCCTGAATAATGACTACGGAAATGTCTTTCTGGGTCTGTCCCAGCTTTAGAAACTGTGATTTTTATTCTTTTTTTTTTTCCCAACTTTTTTCCTTTGAGCAACTGCTCAGGAGAATAAATTAGGCACTATGGCATGTATGGGGGTGGGGGGTAGGAAATGTCTCAAAAGAAAAGCTGACTAGAGGTGTGACAGGAGTTTGTTTAGCTGCTAGCCAGAAGACCTGCGTTTGGGAGTTTGGTGTAACTCCTTACTTGCAAAGCTGTTCTAGTGTGTGATCATCAGAACATATGCACTCAGTCTCGGGGAGAAGGGAACCAGCTGGCTGGCAGAAAAATACCATTGGCATTGCCCATGTTCTTGTGTTGACAATGTCACAAGCTGCCCTCCCAGATGGAGAATTTGAATGAAGCCAGTTGTGGGTCATAAAAAAAATCTTCGTTTTTGTGCATCATTCTTAATGGTTGTTATTGCTTGGATGTTATTTCATGGTGAGCAAAATCAGCCTGCAGTTTTGAAGAACTCTCTCAAGTTTCTCATTTGAGAGGAGGCAATATACAGTGAACACATTATATCACAGTGTCCATGCACCATCTGCAGTGATGGATGCTCTTCTGCATTGTTGAATATGCAAATTTTGTGTTGCAATGTGTGGTTCTGTTTTTCCCTTAGGAGCGGTCAGACCAGGGAGTCTTTCAAAAATCAGCCTTTGATGGGAGTCATAACTTTGCAGCTGCTTCACGACGCAATGATACCATTCTCCAGCAATTTGTAACATGCGGTCCTCAGGAAGGAATAAAAGGTAGTCTCTACATACCCATCTCTTTGCTGAGAGAGAGAGAGAGAGAGTGCTTTGTGGTTTTGTTTCCTGAAATCCACAGCCACCAAAAGCAGTTAATTAGAGTAAGTGCACACTATGTTACTTTGAGGCTTGAAGATCCAGCGAGGGTGGGAGAGTTGATTCAGAAGTTGTGAATGAGATTCCTGGCACAAATTCCAGTTTAAGTAACAGTTTCTAGCTCGCTGCCCCAACACGTAAGGCTGGATAAAAAACAAATGATGAGTGCAAAATATATGTTGTCAAAATGTTTATTTTCTATATATCTTTAATGAGCGCAATGATTTTTACATTTAATTTCTAGATTATGTCCTAGGTTATTATAAGCTTAATTAATTTATACTAAAACATGATGTTCGGAAAGTGCACTTGCTTATTTTAGACTTTAAGGTAAAATGTGTTCAAAGGTTAGAAACATTCCCTTAATTTACAAATTGGAATTATATTAATGAACTCATTAAAAAGCATTAGGTAATTGTGTAAATTGTGCAAAGAAAACCTACATGTGCGAGCATATGGAAGCATACCAGTAAGAGCATTTAAGGCCACTTCTTTTCCTTTCTTTTTTTCATTTCTGATGGCATACTGTACTATCTGTCCAATTTGCTCCTGACTCAGCAAGGTACTAGTTATTTGAAAAGTTTAAGTATTTGAGATGGTCTTGACCCCTATCCTTTTAAGTGTGCTCTCATTCTTCAAGTCAAGCACATAGCTAAATACTTTTCAGTAGGAAAAAATATTTTCTTTGATGTAGTTGAATTATGCATGATCTTTCCCACTTTCCTAGACAACTGTGGAATCATGGTAGCCTGCAAAAAGTAATATCCTAGGCTGCTGTGATGACTGTGTGGGGTACTTTTAATCAAAACTGAAGAGCCCTTATCTGTAAAATTCAAGAGAAACTCCTATGGAATTTAGGGATAACTTATTTGTGTTGACTTCAATATTTTCATAGTGTGTCTCCAGGAAAAGAATTAGGTATAGTCTGAAGCACTGTAAACATTCAAAGATCAGATCCTTTTGCTTAGATCTACCTTATGTTTTTCTTGTATGGAATTTACACTAATTCTATAGTTTCAGGAGAACAGGGTCCAATCCTTGGAACTAGCCTGCTCTGTAGAGTTGGGTATTACCAAAGATAGTATCAGAGAGCAGCAAATACCTTTAAATGCTTCCTTAAAAATCATAAGAGCGAATGCTCTGAAGCCATTGATGCAGTTGAATGGCAACTGCTAACCTGTCACTTGAATTCCAAACAAACTATGTCGAAGAGTTGTACTTTCAGATAAGGATTCTTCAAGTGCAATCCAGAAATCAGGATGGCTAGTTTTCAGCTCAGTCATAAAATTATTTTAAATAGGCATCTTTTTAATTAAAGAATTATGGTAGGAAGGCATTATAGCAAAAAAAGTGATGGCCTCAGAGGAGAATGTGCGAGATGTCAAAAGGAAGCTTTGGAGTGCTGCTGGCACAAGGAGAATTTGGCGTGGCTGGGTCTTCACAATCATGGCTTGGCAAGTGACTGCAATTGGAGTCAGTGGACAAGAGATGACAAAGAGGTTGCTACCACTTGCTCAGGATATTGTTGTATTGCAATTTCTGTTGAAGATTTGTTGTTTGAGTAAAATTTCAGTGATCTTAATGGAAAACTGTACAGGCACTTGTAGCAGGAGGGTTGCGGGACAGCTCTGATAAGAAGTTGTTTTGGTGAAAGACAATTTGGGCTTTACACATTTCTGCAATGTGTGAGACTAATTTATCTTATTTTGAAATCATAGTATTAATTATTATTGAACTCATGCTCATTCTGCTTTCCATATGAGCCTGTCACCTGTTTCCTTCTATCACTGGTTTTAATTATTTTTTTGCATTTTTCTTAAAAAGTTTTGTCCTCAGTGTTTCAAAGCATCTGTAAGGGTGAAACATTTTTCCTGTGCACAACCCTCCTTTATGAACTTGAGGTTGTGTGTCTGTTTAAGGACATGAGCCACAGACCCAGTGAGCTGCTTGTGTCAAGCAAGAACAGATCCTTATACATGCTCACAGTGTGCTATCCACATCTTGAACATGGAAGTGCAGTTGGTACATTTTTGCAAAGGATAGTAAAACAGAGATTTTTAGCATAGTATGGGATCTCATGTAAGAATTTAATGTAGGAGCCGTATTATGTTTCATAAAATGTCACTTTTTTAATCAATGTTTTCTAATAAGTTATTTCCAGTACCATTCACTGCTCCTACCAATAAAATTCTTATAAAAGCTCAGCAAAAATACACTGAAGCTTGGCCTGCTAATATTGCTGTCTGTTTTAAGAGTCTTTTTTATTATACATGAGCAAGAAAAACTAATGTCTAGGGAAAAGTGCTTATAGCCAAAACATTAAATTTTGTCTTGCCTGTGGATATTTAAATAAAGGGGGAGGGAATAGTGATCCAATATTGAAATGCCAGTGTTTGTTCTATTTTTGCATGAATAACACTTGCTGCCTTCAGGTCCTCACTTCTTTTGCTGCCAAGCTGTTTCACGGTGTTTTTTAGAACAATCTCTTTGAGAATTGATACTTCAGTGCCAGGAGCTTTACATTTCTGGTGTTGAAAGATTACTGGAATATGTTTCATTAGAGGTTCTGATATATTTCTTATAACCCTATATCATAAATAGTTATAGGGAAAATGCTGTCATCTCTCTGTTAAGTAGCAAAATAATCAAACTTTCTCTACTATCACAGACTGCTGAATCCTCATGGTTGTACAAGCACCTCTGTTTTCATACATATGAAGTAACATCAACATAGAAAATTAAGAAGTGAAATTTTTAATTATTTGGATTTTCCTTGTAAATGCTGCGCATGTCTTATAGACAGACTCAGTTTTTACTCCGCCTGAGTTACTCTTTTTTACTCTTAGTCTATTTAATATCTGAAAATTCAATGCATTTTGTTCAGTACTTAGATTTATCTGGATCTGTTAGGGTCATTTCCTGAGGTCTTGAACATGGAGCCAGTGACTGCCCCTTAGATTAAATTCTCCCATTCTCTGGCTCCTGCTCCCATTTTACTGGGAGCTGTAATCCCTTGTGATCATTTCCGATTCACTGAGGAAGTCTGACGTTTTTCTGTGTGTATTCTTTTGTTACTGTAAGAAGAATACCAGTGGTAGCCCATGATCAAACAGCCTTGGTGAAATGATGTACCAATTACTGTGAATCTAAGTTAGTATAACTACATTATATACTCAGTCTCTTGCCATGGCTATGGGAGTCTGCTCAGAAAGGCTAACCACAGTGTAGGTGTGGTGTAGTTCTATTTCTTTTTAGTTGGTTGGGGTTTTGTGGGTTTAGGGGTCTCTTCCTTTTTTCAGGGTTTTATTTTGTTGGGCTTTTTTCCCTTTTCTTTTTTTGGGTGGAGATGTTAAATTTTTTCCATCAAGCATCTCTTTCCTTCTTTTGATACTCAGTGGTTTAGGGACCTCCTAAGTCAAAGGTACTGTCTGGACCATTGGGCCATGGATGCATCTCTAACTTTTGGTACACTTCTTAGTCTTATTTAAATTGTTTTTTCCAAAATATCTTCATGGCAGTGAATTCTGTGGAAAACACTACTTTGTGTTTGTCCTAGGTGTGCTACCAGAAAGTTAAACTGGTTGCCGCCTTCTTACTGTGCATGAAACAGTGGGAGTTTCCTTGTCACTCTAAGCATAGCTGTTACATTTTCATAGACCCCTCTTGTATTTCCTTTTATTGCTTCTTTCTCTAAACTAAAGAATCATAATCTGTGGTCCTTGTTAGGAGCGTTTGTACCTGTGTCCAACTATCCTTGCTAGCTTTTTCGTATGCTTCTGAATTATACTACATAATTTTTCAGACAGGAAGAATGAAACCTTAGACACTGTTTAAAAATGAGGCAGACCATTAATTATTGAGTTCTGGTTGGAGTGTTTGAACTTTTTTGCACTTGTAAATGACTGCCTCCCTTTCACTTCCCTAAGCATATGTTGGAAGAACAATCCAGTGCACATCTGATGTACTGTTACAGAGCCATAAGGGCCTTTGTGTAAGTCTCAGGAGTGCATCACTTTGCAGTCTCTGGCAGGGAATTTCACTTGCATTTCTTGCTTGTGTCCTGCAGCCTTTTTGCAGAACTTCATAGTCTCCTTCCTTTTGGTGATTACAGTTGGTATCACATTGAACAGTGAGTTTCTCTTTTGTTCTAAGTTGTTTTTCCTGTGAGGACTTGCCTTTTACTTGTCATTTGTTTCCTGTTCTTATATTCAAACCTGAAAGAATGGGCATTGCAGTGCAAGAAGTCTGTGTGTATATAAGGTAGCATACCGGTACTTTACATCAGACTGACAGTCATTTTTAAGGTCTCATTAAAGCTTTCTTCCTCATCTGCTTATCCTCACTTTCTTTTGATGATGCTTACACATTTGCTGAGATACAGGGTTCGAGCTATTTTATATTAGAAGGCTATCCAGCCAATAGGAATTTTATAGGATCCTTGAGCTAATAGTGTAGGCTTGTGGGGGTTGTTTATTGTTTGGTTTTTTTGGGGAGATTTTGGTTGGAATTTTTTTCCCTAATATTTTTGTTTGCTATAATAAGTGCTCTTATCACATCAATATAATCTGTTGCTTTCTCCTTTGATCCCTCCTTGCCAACCCTTTTTCTCTCAGGTTAGGTTAGTGCTTTCAGACAGGATTGTACAAAAAGACTGCCAACATTCCATGCAACAGAACAGGTCACATTAAAGTGTGGCATGTCATTATTATTAGATTGCTTACCTGCCATTGAAACCCAAGGAAGTGTCCATGTTTCCTATTAAGTTTGGGAGGGGTTAAGACATATTCTACATTGAAAAATGCAGGGACTTTTTCTTAGATGGTACCTTTGGGATGAGAAGTGGATTTATAGGACAGTAATGAGCTAGCCTACAGTGAGCACAGCAGTCTTACTAAATATTGCAGGTATTTAAGTGTTGTTGCTTAGCAAACCACTGAATGGTTTGAGTTTATATTTGTCTTCGTAAAAAGTAATTTTCTAGTGTTAGCTGGATGTTGTTTGTGAAGGTAAAGAAGGAGTTGCAGTAATAGGAAGGTGACGTCTGTAATTAAGAAATGCCTCTTTATTCTCTTGCTATGGAATAATAGAAATTTTTCTTCTTCTGATCTCTTTGCTGAGAATATGGTTCTCTCCTGTACATCAAAGATGACAAATGCTCCCCATCAAAGGGACTGAAATAATGAACCTACAATCAGTCTGAATGCAGCTATGGAGAAATGGAGTAAAGCACTCCATTAAAATGGAGTAAAGCAAGTTGTGCCTTACACTCAACTTCCTATAAGCACAAAGTTTCCCTATATTTACCTTTAATTATATATATGCAAATCTGAAAATCAGCTCTTCAGGAAAATCCCAAGGGGTGTATTTTCTGCTTGGTGTGATTTTAATTCTAGTTTAGTTAGTTTAGGGATTTGAATAATTTGTGATTTACTTCAGCACTGCTTGAGGCCTTCCAGTCATCAGTCAGTGAACTGGTGTAATGTAGTTGTTTCTGCAGGTTATTTAACTCCTTTCTAAATTTTGTTTCAGAGTTTCCAGTTTCTGATCATGGCAATGGTGAAAATGAAACACCTCCACCTCTCCCACCACATCCTAGTGAGGATCTGCTGAATGAGGATTATAATCACAGGTTGGACTTCAGCACTTCTTAATAGTTACAGCACTAATTGCTCAGTAGTGGTTGTGATAATAGTTCTAATTGATTATAAAACCTCTTTTGTTTTTTTAATTTGTACTACTTTTTTTAGTCACTTCTAAGGTCTTTTAACATAAGCTGTGAATGTTATTTTAGCATTTAGTGTGTTGTTTATTTCAGTTGTACATAAGCTGCAGTATGCTGGGTATACATGATAGATGATACCTGACTTGTGTTCAGTGAAACAAAAAAAATCTCAAAGCATAATTCCAATTTTAAAAAAAGTTAATTTAAAACTGTACTGTGGGTGCAATGTGTAAATGCTGTGTGAAGTCTCTTAAAGCTTTAAAAGTCCAAGCCAAACACAGTTTGTAAGAATCTGAATCTCCTTCTGTCACATGAAGATATTATTGAGATTACAAAATGAATTTTCAGTAAGTCTGAACATTGAAATGTATAGGAGAAAAATTAATGAACACTTTACCAGTTGTAAAGGTATTGGGTAGATTTTTCAGATACTTCTGCAAAGCCTGCCATGCTTGATAGCAGCTATAAGCTCCAATTTCCTTAGTAAATACAGAAGTTTGGAGGTGCAGAAAAAAGAGTAAACATGTAGAAGTTCACAATGGCACATTCTCTCTATCTCAAGTAGCACAGGATTCAAATGAAAGGCATAATTTCAGCCTCTCCTGATGATGAGGAATGTAACCAATCCTGATGATGATGCTGAAATGCACCATTGAACATTGTTTCCTCATTTGCTGTGTGTTCAATTTTGATAGTCATGCATCTACTGCAATGCTATTAAGGAAGTATGCATTTCAGCTAGAAATGTAGCCATGTGTCTGTCCTTGTGTGCTGGGGTGTGAGTAAAAACTATCCTTAAGTGATTGGTTGCATCAAAGAGTAGATATATTTTATTATGGATACCTTGAATGCTTTATACAAGACTTGCATATCTATTTTCATTTTGCTAACATAGAGTAATTACACTAGAATAATTTTGTTATTTCTGGTCTCCCAGGCAGGTACATATGACATGATAAACAAACAAGTCTACACAGATCAGTGCAATTCAGCATTACATTCTTAACTGCAATTGGTTGTTAGAATCTGTTCCTAATTTTTCCAGCAAGCTCACAGAAAAACATTCTCTTAAATGCTAACGATGTATTAAAACGGTGATGAATTTACAGGTCCTTTGTTTCACCCTGACTTTTCCAGTGTTGTATTGTTTTTCCTTTTAGAACTAAAGTTCTCCTGAAATTGAATTGCTGTATCAAGTCACACTGATTTCACTGAAATTGCATTTAAACAAAATGAATAGGAAAATACGTAGGAAAGTATTTTGACACTGCAAAACAAAACCCTTTGAGCTATTTCGAACTAAATGTTTTTGGTTTTCCAAATCCTTTCTTGCTTAAGAATACTTAAAAAAATAATTTCTCTTTCTAATCAAAAAAGAGACACGTAGGATTTCAGATTGCATTGAGCTGTTGCATTTTGAGCTAAAAGTTACTTGGAGTTTCACTCAGGTTGCAATTTTGAAATGTTTAGAAAGTTCAATTCTTTAAGGTAAAAGAATTGAAAAAAAAAAGACCAAAGCAAAATAAAATTCAAAGCAAGCAAACACAATACCCTGGAATTCTTCAGTTGTAGCACGCTCCATAAGACCTCCAGCCTCTGCTTAAGTGGTACAAGGCTATAAAATAATTTTATATTAGCAGATGAAGTAGAATTGATCCAGACACA
Organism: Ammospiza caudacuta; assembly: GCF_027887145.1. NCBI lineage: Eukaryota > Metazoa > Chordata > Aves > Passeriformes > Passerellidae > Ammospiza > Ammospiza caudacuta. Next base: position 19,091,173 of record NC_080600.1, on the reverse strand, counting down.
TTGCAGTATTTCTCCGACATTCTGTAGCATGTTATTTGGAAATGCAGTTGTTAGATAGAACAAGCAAAATGAAAAGAAAGTTCGTGCTGATCACTTACATTTATATTTCTGTCTGTGATGAGAAATCAAGTGACTGAAAGTGTTAAGTCTCAGAAAAGGAAGTTGAGGATCAATATCTGATTTGAAAAATGCATGCTGTAAGCAACTGAAGAAACTCGTATATTTGTGCATTCTTTAATTAGTTCACTTGTGGTTTGAAATGGTACCTTAACATTTTACATAACTTTTTTTTTTCCTCCCTACAGCCCTATCATAAATTCAGCAGTGCATTTAACAGATCAGCACATCAACTTCAGATCTTTGACACCAGCCAAGCAGTCTGAATCAATTAATCTGAAAGCCTCAAAAAGCATGGATCTGGGTAAGAAGGGCTGGGGTGACACATAGGTCAGCTTTTTAGCCTTAGCCCATCTGCACCATCTCTGTTTCTTGCTTTTGTTTCTTTAACATCTGGGAGTAAGTTCTGCAGAAGAGCTACGGTGATTGGGACAATGGTCAGCCTCCTCTAGCAGCTATTTGCAAATACACTTTTATTGGAGCTAAAGAAAGTTTGTTGGTTTTTTGTTTGGTTGGGTTTTTTTTTATTTTTTTGTAAAGGCCCATTGTATTGAAATACTAGCTGAGGAAAAGGGGAATGATGGAAAAATGAGCTCAAAGAATGCTGTACAAGTTTTATATGTCTAAAATATAAAGCAAAGCCAGCAATCACAAAAATAATTTCTTTTATAAAATATAAATGATTGTAAAACTACACTGGACAAAGGGTAACATTCCTAACACAAGTTGTTTATTTCTTCATTGACAATGACAAACACAGGCAAAATGTTGCAGTAGGTCTTTATGAATGCTTGAAGGGTGTAAGGTTATGGTTCTCTACCCATCCATGCTGTGCAGGAAATCTTGCGAGGGGGGGTGAAGTAGAAAGTAAAAGGCTCTTTCAATACCAGGAAAACATTTGCAGGTGGAAGATTGAAGGGTTATTGCAGCTGAAATACCAAGCCATGGTTTAATGAGGGTTCAAGAAAGCTTGTTAAGTCTCAAAAGAAACCAAATAAGGTTTTCTTTTCCTTTTAATTCTTCTTGGCCACACTCATTCTTTATCTGTTGGTTGGTTTTGGGTTTTTTTTGAATTCCAGTGTTGATGGGGAGACTTGGAGGACTATGGTTAGGATATCTTTAATAATAGATTTGTGTGCTTTGTTGGATCAGATTTGCTACACCATTAATAGAAAGCGATTCATTTTATATACAGTTTCAAGGTAGCTTTTTCTTAACTTGCAGGGGTTTTTTTTCTATGAAGTGTTCCACACTGGTCTTAGGTTTTGTATTGTTGATTTTTTATTGTCATCTTAGTAGGGTATTTTGATATAACATTAAATGTGTATACTCCTCTAATGGCGTGTAAGGAAAGCCAGGCAGTTATTAATGCATGAAATGGCCTAAGAATGGATGTGAATTAATTGAAGAAAGGTTTTAAGGCAGAATTGTGACACTACTGCATGACCAGGCAAAACATGTAATTTGCTCTTCTGTTCCTGTGTTTTAATGAAGAGTTATGGATTAGATATTTTTAAAGAATGAAAATGGTGCTCAAAAAATGACTAGGTTTACAGACTTGAGTCAAACCATATATTTTATGTAGTGTACTAGAAAAATGAATGTTCAGCTTTACTGAGCCTTCTTTTAGAAAGGTTTGCTTCCAGCTCCCACAGAAGTCCCAGGAAAGAATGCTCATGAACACCAGTGTAAAATTAGTCAATTGTGTGTGACAGCATATTCAGAACTTCCAGGTAACTCATACTTCAAGTTCTATACACAATCCATTCCTGACACCCAGGAGCAATGCTTTGAGAATATACATGAGTCACTAAATCATGGTGGCTAAAATCTAAAATAAAATTGGATGCAAAAATAAAAATTGGACACAAATGTCTCTTTTAGAGTCTTCAAAAAATGTTGCCTGTAGAAGGTAGCTGTTGGAAAGTGGCCCTTGTGTTATAAAAGTAAAAAATAAAAAGGGCAATAAGCAGTCTGATTGAATATGTGAAGGTAAATCTACTTGAGACGCGCATATAAGGAGTTGGAGGGACTATGAAAGATCTGCACCATATTGTTTTATAAATAACAATAGATTAAGTAAAATTCCTTGTACATAGCTTGGCAGTTAACGAAACTGAGGAAGATGAAAGCTGGGACCTTTTACAGTCATTCTCTAGCAAGCAGTGAAGTTCCATGTTTGGCCTTCCGCCTTTTGAAAGACTTAAGGCAGAAGCTGCTGTCTAAAATGGGAACAGAAATGGAAGAGAAACATGAAAATCTCAAGTGAAGTAACTGCAACATAAAGTGGTTCAAATACAAATAAAATCCCAATAGCTTGATATAAAAAATGTGCTTCCAAATAGAGCATTCAGATAATAGACTTTCCAGGATGGATTTTTGGGAAAGCAAAGTTATTTCTTAGGGTTTTTTTACTTGCTTCTTGCTTATCTGCAGTCATGACCAATGGTAACTTCTCACCCCAGCATACAGCTGTGTACCCATACTGATTTCAGTGCACTGCTAAAAAAAAGGAAATAGGGAAGTAATCTTCCAGCAGATTTGGCAGCAAAGGAGAAATGTCCTTTCTCTGAGAAGATCTAGGCCCTATTTTTCCAGTAGTCATGGCACACTGTCCACTTAGTACATTTCTTTTGTTCTCAAGTTCTGCCAGTCCTCTCAAAAATAAATCTAACAGGATAAACAGAAAAAAGCACAGAACTGGAGTCCAGGAGGAGAGCTCTGAGGCCTTAGAACACATGATTTAGATGCAGTTCTTTTCTTTTTAAACCAAGTTGCCTCTCAATCACGTGTCTCCACAGATCTGTGAAACCGTCTAGAGACCCAGAATTACAATCACAAATTCAGCAGACAACAGAATTTGTCTAATACAGGGCAAGAATGTGAAATCTGTACTGCTACTCACTTAGGAAACAATCTACTTCACCTAGAAATGTGTGTAATGCACCCATTGCTCAATTACAGGGTTACAAAGGCTGGGATTGCTCAATGACATCGCCATGCAAAGGCTCATTGAAGGGGGGTGACAATTTAAACGGAAGAAAATCCAGATATCACTGTAGATTGTGAACCTTTGTGAAAATAATAAATTCATTAAATTAGGGAGCTAGGGAAATTGTGTAGTAAGGGTCTTCCTGGCTTTGATGAGGCCTGATATAGATACAAGAGGCAAATCTGTAAAGTAAATATTAGTCTATAATTACACATGTTCAAAATGAAGACTCATTTAACGTTGATGTTTCTTTTTTCAGTTATATACATATTTAAGCCCAGAACCCTTTGAGTACTTAATCTGCTTTCCAGTCATAGCAATTTACAAAATAGTAATTTCTATAAACTAATATCCTCAGTGAATAATATGAGGTAATAAGGATGGATGATGAAAAAGTGTTCAATACTGCTAACTGTGCATCAGTTTGTTATCACTCTCCAGAGCAAAGCCTACAGTGAAAGGAACTTGGCACATGCATCTGTAGGTTACTTGCCAGTGGGGCAGCTGGAGTTGAGTTTATTGACACTTGGTGTATGTCAGGACTGTTGGCTGGGCAGCTGGACAGGAGCAGAGGGTATGAACCACTGCCACCTGCTTGTTTGGGCTGCCATGCCATGAGTCCTGTGGACTGGCACAAGTCTTAACTGCCAAATTCAGAGATAGCATGAACCCAAAAGTAGCATTGCCTGAAGTTAGTGTGTTTCAACAACTCAGTTTCTTTCCAGATGAATTAGTTTTTGCTTCAACCTACTTTAAAAAAATAAAATAAAAATCAGTGGCATATGTTATTGAGTTACTGTTGTAGAAAATAAAAAAAGAAAAAGCACATGTAGTTGTAATGATAATTTTTTTTTTGTTTTGCAGAGATGAGCAGAACTTGCCTCATCTGTACAGATGTCCTTGTGCAGAGTGTATGGGGGCAGGGTGACTGGTGCTCTGTTTTGGCATCCATCATTTCCACCGTGATCAAATGCTTCTCAAAATTTACAGCTTCATTCAGAGTAATAGGCTACAGATTAGTTCCATGTCAGCCATAAGTCTTAATGTTCTTCCTTGCTGCTGTGTTGAGATAATGACAGCTCTTTCTGGATCACTGGCAGAGTTCATATCCTGTGTCTTATGGTAGATATTTCTTTGCCTTGCCTACTTTTATTTTGAACTGGTGGTGATAAAAAGAGCACAGCCCCCCTGTTTTCTTCTGCTGATTCTGGCACTTGACACATCCTCTCAGTTGCATGTTTTTTTTTATTCTTCAGCCATGGTCATCCATATGTTAGCAAAGCAAAGATCCTACTTATAACTGTGACTTCAAGAATTTATGCAGAGCCAAACAAAGTCTGACTTGGTACTGACCAGAGTTTCACTGCATTCAAAGCTTGGGCTTGTGTTAAAAATAAGCAAAACAAAACCAAAAATGGTGGAAGTAAATGTTGTGTTTTCTCTTCACACTGAACTGGAACACTTTTTTTGGAACTTAACAGCAGATTGAGAATTAAGAAATCAATGGCTTCTAAGTAAGTAATTGGAAGGATGATTTTTTCTTTCTTTTAACAACCTTCTGTACACACACATTTTCCCTTGCATTACCACAGTTCTCTAGAATTTCTATATAATATTTTGTCAGAATTCATTTTCAATAGTTTGTTCTTTTAACTATATTAAAAAGGAGTTTTTTGTAATGTTAATGTGAAATTGTATTTTAATGTTACATTGGAAAGTGTAAATCAGGGTGCTGTATGAAAACCAAAGGAAAGAAGGTGTGTTATTATCTATCTCCAGCACCCTTACTTTCCATAAATCTTTATGCACAGGAGTGATTTAGACTCTGCATAAATGTACTGTAAAAACTACAGCCATGGGAATTGTGTGCAAACACATGAAAGTGTGGCTTGTTTTAACCTGAAGCAACATGAAATTGAATCATATGAATATATAGCATTTTTGTTGGGTATCAATGCAGGCGAAGTACTGTGTAGATTTATATTTGAGGATGTTGGTATAATAACCCATGACCACTATCCCAAGGTGCTGTTTAATTCCCTCTTCTTTTCCTCATCAAAGGCAAAACCCCATAAATTTTAACTGATTAAGCTCTATAGCCTGAAGAAATGGATATGTCCTTTACTTGATTTTAAATGTGAGTGAAATATTGTTTGCTGAAACATCATTAGACATACTTGGAATCCCTTAACCTTGGGGCATATTTATTAAAATATCGGGCAGCTTACTTATTTAGGAATAATTAGCAAGTAAATGTGCAAGGTGTAAGGTATGGAGTATTCTGCAATGAAGCCAATATTTAACTAAATGCTAATTTCTTTTTTAGTGAAGGGATGCCTTCAATTACAGTTCATACTTTTAGAATGCCTCAAAATGAAGGGAAACCTGCATCCCATATCCAGAAGGATGTGGAAAATGCAGTCAAGATGCCATTAGCTGCTTCATGGTTTGCTCTGAAGCAGATTATTTTTACTCTGGGTGTAATTTCTGTAAACTGAAATAAATATCTTAAAACATAGGCAAATGAGGACCAGACAGAGCTAATGACAATTGGTCTTTCAAGCAATGTTTGGATTCAGATACAATTAAAAGAGTACATTTGGGAGTTCCCTAGTGAGAGTTATGGTATTAGTAGGACAAAAAGTAGTTTGGTATTTTAAAGTCATTGTTTTGTTAACCATGTTGTGTGTGTGGAATACAATTATTTGTTTGCTTTGACTTGAAACCAATTTCAGAACTGCATTTAGGAGCTAGTTAGGCTTGTTAGGGCATTAATGAGGAAATGGAGAAGACAGATCAGAATTCTAAGAGTCTTTTCTATGTTAATGGCTTAGTAATTAAAAAAATCATCTTTGGAAGAGAGATTTTTCAAGAACAAAAATGTTATGGGTTAAGGAAAAACTGTATCACTTATGGCGGTGATTATCTTTGTCATCAAGGGCCAAAAGAGATTTTAACATGATTCTAACTTACGTCATGAGTAGCTTTCTAGTACTGTCAGATTAAATGTATATTTTCTGAGGCTCTGTGCAGAATCAGTTTTTACAAATGAGCACAATGCCGTTTTCATAGTTTAAATGAGTTTCAAATTTCTGTAAGATCTGTAATTCAGGAATTAAACAAAATCATTTCTTAAGTGATAGGGATGCTGTTAACTGAATTGAAATGAGACTGAGATTAGGTTTTTTTCTGTATGAAAAGAGAGGCTTTTAACAAGGCTAATTTTGTTACTCAATTTTACACCAAATCAGTACAGTTGAGGGGACAGTGAGTTGTCCCCTAGCATAAAGGCAGACGTAGGCAAAAGATAATATCAACTGTTTGAACTGGTTCTGTAGAAATCTTCAGTACTCAAAGAAGTTTATTGTGGAGCAGACTGAGAGCATTATTCAAGTTGTGATGGTGACACAGTTGAGAATGTGGTAACACATGCTTGAGGTGGTATTTTTTAGGCTGCTTTAGTGTAAGTTTGAGTGGATCTGTTAATGCAGTTAGATTATTAAAGTGTTAGGGGGAGAAAATAGCTATTAAGCTAATGTATAGCTACTATAAGAAAGAAAGGAAGGATGATAATGAAGTAACTCTTAAGAACACTGGTATAAATATGTTGTCTAAACTTTGTATTAAATCTGTTCCCTATCAATGTTTTCAATCAGTGAATGACAGATTAGATTAGGAACTTGCAGTTTAACCCTAGGAATTTGGAAGAAGTGTTAATGACATGTGGAAGACGTGCAGCAGGGGAGTTTTAGCCTAGTGGTTTCTCTGGAACAGAGGTGAGAGAAAATTACAAAAGACAACAAAAGAGTAAAAGAAGCCACAATGGCCTCAATCAACAGTGTAACCTTCAAGAACGAGTAGTTATGGCACTACAACAAAGTGAAGAAATTTGTATCATGCTGGCTGAGAAATTGTAAAACAGTGATTTTTTTTTTTCTGCCAGGAGAAAAACTTCCATTTAAAGCTAAATGTGCTCAGTGGACAGCCTCAACTGTACTTCTGGTTCTTCCACAAGTAGTAGTAATAGCAAGTGCAAGCTTAAGCATTTTCATTCTCATGTGCTGACATATGAGATATATCCCTTGAGGATCTTCTCTGAGTACAATTGAATTGAAGTATTAAATCAGTTCCAACAAAAATTGTTCTGAAGAATCTAATTAGAGAAAACCTTGTACAGGAGAGAAAAAGAATCCAGAATCATGGTTTGGATGTGATTTATTCCTGTCTTTAAATGTGCTGAACAGGAAATCCCAAATGTTGTCTTAGATGCCATTTTGGAAAAGGTTTACCTGTTTTTTTTATTTCCTACTTGATAAGTATAATTTTTCCTTGGCCCTTTTGCAAGCTTTTTGGTAATCTCTGAAGAAAGCAGAAATTTATTAAGGACCCCTAAACCTTCAAGAGGGAGTAGCTGGTGGATATCTAGGTCTCCCCAGAACGAATGCCCTTATGTGGAAGAAAGGTGAGGAGAGGGAATTACTGAACAAAAATATTTGAAGCCAATGCAAGTTTACCCTTCCTGATACACACGTTTTTTCACTAGTGTGGATTTTAACCTGTGGTCTTTGTACGTAGCACTTCGGGGCAAACCTAGAACAGTGAGCAACAAGCACCAAAGTGGTAGTTGTGAGAGAATTGACACCATTTCTCCAAGTGATTTATGCCACTCCTGGATGGGGAAATGCTTCACCCAGAAAATAAAACCAGCAGGAGAATTATGTCCCTGGCACTATCACTGACTAAAACTAATTGATGATACACTGTCTTCATTAAGATGAAAGGGCTGAGTAAAGATAGAGGTCACCAGGAAAAAACAGTGACCCATTTGAGGCTTTGCTTTCTTATCGTATGTTTATACCATAGAAACGGATGGATTCTGAGAAGTGTGGAAGCATCATTTATATATATATATAGTTTAGGAATACAGCCCTTGTGAATTGATTACTGTACAATAAGAAATTTCTGTTTGGCTTCCTATTAATTAACAAAGGTATTTGTTAGGAAATTTGTTTACTAGGAAATTCTTTTGTGTTTCAGTGTCTTATATTATTATTCCTCATAATTGTAATTTTAATCCTTGTTTGCTTCTTTTCTGAGTGCAGAACTGCAGCCAGTCTTCAAAGGTACGTGTATTTGTCCAGCAGAAACACGTGACTCTCACATGTTTAGAAGATTTTTTAGTAGCTCTTTGTCAATGTGCAAAACTGATCCTTCATCAAGGAGTCACTTAAGTTGAATAGGGGAACCTTGTATCTTGTGAATGGTAGTAGCTCTTTGGTTTGGGGAAAAATAATGCAATGGTTCAGCAATTGAACTGGGCAGAAAGGGGGAAATTTGTTATGACAATTGGCAGCAGCATTGATTTGTGCTTCTCTAAACCACAGTTTGGAGCTAGATTGTTAGCCCGTGTGTAAGCCTGGACTGGATTTGGCACAGACTCTGAGAAGTACAGAAGTTTGTTGTGTACTAAACCATTGGAAGTCATGCAATTCAAATGAAATGGCTACCTTGAGCAGGGCACAGAAATGGCAGTCAAAACATTTATGTAGAAGGACACAAAGGCATGTTGGGTAGCTCTACTGTTGTTAAATAATAACATCTATTTTCTTGAAGTAAAACAGCACTCCAAAGTATTACCATAGGAAATACTAAAAAACTCATGACGTAAAGAGATGGGATTTCTTACTTTCTGTTGTGATTGTTGGCATAGTTTAAAAAAAAGTATCAATGGTTTACTATCAGCTGGGCAGATTTTTTTGGTTTAGTAATATTCCTTCTTTCAAAATCTGTGGTCTTGCTGGGCCCCCAAATGTCCATGTTTTTATTAAGTAGCTGCAGAACTTCTTTCATCTTTTATTTCAGCAATTACTTTGAGTACTGACAGTGAATGCATAACTGGTTTCTGTGGTGAAAATGTGGTTCCTAAATAATAGATGTAACTTAAAAAGAGCTGGTGTGATTTCCATGGGCAAACATTAATAACTTCATGAACTAACAAATCCCTGGGGTTCCAGGGACATTTCAAAATGTGAAGTATTTGATGCACAAGTAAAGGAGAAGTATCTTCTTGTTTGTGAATTTATTTATTCTCTTGTCTGACTCCTTCCCAGATTTTTGTTTGAGTTTTTTCTTTGGAGTCCCAAAATAACTGGTTTCTCTTTTTTTTTGAGGTGTTATGCATTTAATAATTCTAGCTCAAGAATATACAGTAATTCTAGTGTCTTCATAAAAATATTTACTTGTGCATTCCCAAGTGTGGTCTTCTTGAGTTGAAATATTTCTGGTATTTGCAAAGTAATTACTTTCTGATGTTGCAATATAAAAATAATCAGAATTCTTTTTACTTGAGTTTTAAGAGTAGATGGTATTTTTTTCTTGTTTAAAATCTTTCATGTGATTTTCTACAAAGACAGGCCAAAACTAATAGAATTTTAGGAAAGAAATTTCCTCTTACTACTTGCCTTTTTTCAAAGGCCAAGAACTAGAGAGAGACTATTTTTGTCATAACTGAATGTTTGTATCAGTTTTGAACAACATGCAAAGAAGTGTTTTCAAATGTCATTTTGTGGAACAGCATGTCCCATGTACTTCTTAAATGAAACCTTTAGTTACAAAGTTTTCAACCTTGGCATACAAAGTATTTATCTTCTGTTGGCCTTTTTCTGGTTTTGTTTTTGTTGGATTTTTTTCTGTGGTCTTCTCCTTGTTCCAGGGGAAATAAGGGAAGCAATGGGGTTCTTATCCAATGGACTTTTCTGGGCTACTTCTGTTCAGTCTAATGAAAGATGGCCAGCCTAAAAGGCCCTGCCTAAGCATAATAACGCATAACCCATGGAATGAAAACTACCCTGTGGAGGTGCACACGTATTTTGCTCAAACTTTGATATAGAACTTTAATATTTGTGTTTCCCAGGTTTTGTGCATGTATGTGCTTAAACTCATAATGCTAACCTTGTATTTTGGTAAGATTATTTTTCATTTTTAATCATTTTTTTCTTCCTTTTTTCCCTCCAGTATTAAAATCTAATTTTTGTGTGTGAAGCTGGTGTGTAAAGTATGATTAAGTTAAATGGATTTATCCCTTTTAATAATGTAAAACTTAGTTTCAGGCAAACCAAGTCATCAGCATAGCTTTAAAAATTTACTGTGAACCTTGGGTTTTGTCTTTTTTTTTTTAAGTTCCTATGTTCTGTAACATTACCTGCTTTAAGTAATTATCATACATTATACTGGTTGCCACTAGTGACTGCTATAATTAAGGCTGTGAATCCGTTTCCATTATAATCCCTTGTTTTCACACAATCATAACTTGTCAAAACACTAACCTTTAGGACCAAAGTTTTCCTCAGTTGTTTTGCTTAGAGACAAATTTAGGAGGAGGGAGCAGGAAAAGGAGTTTGAACTATCCTTATAGTAAATCCTTGTCCAGTCTTTTTGCAGTATAGGCTCAAACTGCATAGCAAGGAGTCCGATAGTTATCATTTCCAGGGACAAAAAAAAAGTTGAAAGATCAAGGACTTGAGTTCTGGTTGCACTTCTAATTTTGACTAGTCTCATTGCCATTTTGTTTAGCAGAATCTCTACATAATGCTGCAAGGAGAATTAGTCTTCCTTTATTAGCACCTACATCCCATAAAAACCATACACTATGTCAATTTGCTGATATCAGGTGGCAATTAGGTCACAGGAGTACAGAAGAGATAGAGTGGTCATTTGTGGATTTATGACTCCAGTTGTGAATCCCAGTCCTGAATTTGATGTTGAGTTTTGAGGGTAAAAGCTTCTCTAAATGTGGAGAGGCAATATAAGAAAATATTTACTCTCATTATTTTCCCAGTAGCAGTTCCTAAATGTCAGTAATTACTATACTGCTCTCTCCTAGGTAGAAAATTGCAGGTTCTGGTATTATGGCAGATAACGCTCTATGTAAACTTTTGATAGTGACTGCTGTACAGAGCTTGTTTAAGTTTGCATTTATGGAATTTTTGGTATGACTTGACAATTTATTTTATCATATAAAGAGATTATGTTTTAAGGTGAGTTATAAGGGAGTGCTTGGGTAGGCAGAGTTGAAGGATAAGCTTTCAACCCTAACATTCATTTCCTGTTCTTGTTTTATCATCCCTAACATTACATTTACTGATGTTTCTTTGCATAGAATTCATTTTAAGAAATAGCGATTGATTCTTCCCCTCCGCCCTCCAGGACAGTATTTTAATTAGTTTCTTGAGATATATGACAATAAACTGAAGTTACTGAACAGAACTTCAAATTCCTGTTACATTCAAAATTTGCTCCTCCACTACTGTCTGCAAACTGTTGCTACTGCATGCATCTTTCTTTAGAAGATGTTGTGAAATACTACAAAGTTACAGTTTATAGACAAAATAAAACATAAAATACAAAAAAAAGCATAAGCCTTTAAAAAGATCAGGGTTTGGGAGACCTTATTATCTGCAGAGGTCCTGTGAGTCATTCTTGCAGATGGGAAGGTTTCCACATCTGGATTCTTTTTACAATTGAGGTCTTTGATCTGAAAATGTTACAACTCTCCTATGCCCTGTGATTTGTCTGGCAAGATGAGTTATTTACAAGTGCAATTGCTCTTCTGACAACTCAGTTTTGAGTGTGTAAGTTCTGAGGTCCTGATCTGTAATCCACAAGGACTGCTGGTAGTCCTTTTATTGGTTTCAGAGGGCTTTGATTCAGATATTTGGACTTTGAAGCACCCCATGTGGATTAGGTAAAGAAAGACTTTTTTTTCAGATTATTATAATTTAAAGATTCAGGATACTGTGTCTGAAGTAATTTGACAGTGTTTCAAAGGCTTGTGAATTTAAATAAGTTTCTGATCTTTGTGTCTTTTCTTTTATTTCTCCAGTGGCAGATGAAAGCAAAGTTGGTTTGTTGGCCGGACACAAATCGGGTAAGCTGTCCTCCTATTTTGGAGAAAAAGTCAGCAACTTGAAAGTAGTATGGGCAGTAAATGAAGTCAGCTTCCACAAACTGTGATGACAAAGACACTTGAAATTGAGGCATTACTTTGTAAGCACTGACTCCGAGTTGAATGATGATGAATTAGGAGTTGCTCTTAGCCAGGCAGTGTACATAGGCAAGTCATTTGCAGGAAGAGCTGTAACTTTATTTTTCAGTCCAGGTGTTGTAAATTGAAGAAAATGCACTTGCAAATAAGTAGAAGTGTGCTCTTGTGGAGTGTAGAGACTTAAACTGTACACACTTTGAGAAATACAAGTATTTATTTGCTTTTTCTTATTGCTCAGAGTTGCACTTCCATTTCCAGAAATACTGAAGACAAACCTAAAATAATTTACAGAGTAAAAAAAAAAAAAATGTTACAGCTTTTTCTTTTGTCGTGCTTGTGCAGGAGAAATAATTTGTTTTTTCTTAAACTTTTCAGGCGATAATAATAAAAAACATTAATCCACAGTGCTGCAATTACTCTATCTGCTTACTAAATAAGTTCTACCAACCATGCCAGGACATTGTACAACTTGCAGCTGTTGTATTGAAAAACTTGCAAGGCATTGTCATGTAAGATGGTAATTTTTCATGAGCTTTGGGTAAGCTGACATGAGAAACCTTAAACTTCCTAGAAAACTTCAGTTATTCAGCAGTGCCTTCTGATGTTAGAAAATCCTGAAGTTTCAAACTGTACCTTCGTAGCACATTGCACACTGCCTTTTCCTGCTCCATGGATAGGTCTAAGAAGCTGAATTCATGCAAAAGGAGGTCAGCTATGAGATTCCTGATTGTTTATGGTATTCTTTCTCTATACGGCTGGGTGTCCTTCTTCTCTGGTGTGGATTTTCCTTATCTGAAGACCTTTTCCTGAACTTAGTAGACAAATTCTTTTTAAATTTTTTTGGCTTCTTTCCTAAGCTTGTGAAGTTCTTGGATTCTCTTTCTGAATCAGGGAATAGTTCATATGTCTTGTAATATTATCACTCCTGGGAAGAAAAAAATTCTTTCAACTTTCTCTTTTGGGAATGTGAAAGCTTCAAAGAAATGATCTTGTCAACTTGAAGAAGCTGAGGGTGTTGCCCTTGGGCTTTTCCCTGTTCAGAAAAATTACTACAAACATTGCAACATCATGCAGTTTACCAAAGATCAATGGAATTCACTGCTATCAAAGAATATTGAGGGGTAAGATTATAACTCTTTGGCAGTCAATTGTTTTAGGTACATTAAGCTTTATAATTTTTAGTAACATTTGATCTTTCTTCTGCACACTTCTGCAGATTCTTGAAAACTCACTTTGAAAAGTTTTCTGTTTGAAGACACCTACAAATTTTATGTGAACATATGGACCTGTGTTTATTGAACTTTGACTTGTTTGCTTTACTTATTCCTCACAGATCTCTTACATATACCTAAGATCTTTTTTCATAAACTAAAATCAGTGGCCAACAAATCACCCAAGGAATAGATACAAAAATTCCTCAAGTTGTTTCTTTTTTTTTCCCCTGTAAGAATAAAATGATTTAGCTAACTTCTGAGACAGTTGGTGTGTAAATTATTTTTATTGGTTCTATCCTCTTTAAATACCGTTCAAATACCATTGAAAAACATTTCTCCTGCTCTCTATGTTCCACTTCCTAACGCTTCATAAAGGAAATCAAGCTTGGTTTCCACATTTTTCCATTCAAATGTTTAATTTAAAGGTCTGTTCAAGAACATGGTGTTCTTTTTCTATGGTCCCTTTTTACTCTATGCTTTCTGGAAATATATGTCATATGTGTAATTGTCTGGCATTTAGTCCCACCACAAAACTTCTGTTTTCACATCATTCATTGTGCTGCCTTCATGTATGTACCTTAAGAACGTTAAAGGGAGACATTGCAGCTTCTTGTGCTATGAGCAAACCACAGTATTTTTCTCATTACAGAATGGAGAGTTTCCATCCTATTCTAGACTTCAGGAAACTAAATGTACTTCTCTACAGAATTAATTATCACCTACTAACAATCAATGCAATTATCCTATCTCTCCTTCAACATGACTTGTTCTGTAAAATACACAGCTGAGTAATTCTCTCTAGGGAAATATCCTATCTATTTCTTCTGGGGAAGTGGTTCTTCAAGCATTTAGTCTCAGCTTTTGGAACAGTTACATTATCCCTCACATATCACATGTTACTCAGGGTTATCACAATTCTCTGTAAGACTGAGGCATTAGAAAGATCTGTAGCTCTAGCCCCGTTTGTCATTTTGTATATTGCACCCACAAGCAGTAGTTCCTTTCCCTCCCACCTTACTTAAAGAGTAATTCTCTAGATTTGGGTTTTAGAAGTATGTCAGCACATATCCTGAGCTTGTAAGCATGTTCTGTGGAAAGGTGGCTGGAGCTTTGTTCCAAATACATATCTGACCCTTGCAGAAATCTACCTGTGAATTCTGGTTCTCATACCTGGCCTGTATTTCATCCTACTGGATGGAAGACTACTGCTGTCCTTACAGGTGCTCTTAGTATTGAAAATACTAAGAACACTATTGAAAATATTTTCTGCTATGCCATCAGCAAAAGCACTGGAGTGCTGTATTCATGCAGCCTCCTGGTCCTTTTCTGGAAAAAAAAACCAGATTTCAGTCTGTATGAGTGAGTGTGTGTGTATGCAAGACAAGTTCTCTGAATCCTCTAAGAAAGAATTTGTCCTCTGTAACCTTCCTGCCTTCCTGTGTGCTCAGCAATGGTATGCCAATACCAATGATGAGAATGAGAAGCAGACAAGTAGTGCCTCTGTTGTATAAGCAGAGAAGATCCTTGAAAATTCACAAAGATGAAAAATCAGCAGCTTTAGCTTAGTTTTTCATAAAACTCCTAGCTTTTTGTAAAAGCAGTTCTAGGACAGTTAAGAGAATATCCCTTATAAAGAAGGGCAAGAATTGCATATCAAATATAACCTGATTTGTATCAAATAATGAAATTGACTACTGATGTTTCTGCAGCTATTTTAATTTTTTTTCTAAAATTCTTTTTTGTGCTCTGATTTACTGTTTAGAACACTTTAGTATGTATTGACTGTCTGCTGAGGTCTCTGCTGACACAGCTCTTTCAGATGATGCAGTGCTGGAGAAAAGCTGATGAGTCTTTCTTTATGAGCTCTGACATATTAATTAGCAAAATGGTCAAAAAAGCTTTCTTATTTTTATTTTAATGTCACTAGACCATGCTTTTGGCTGGGCTTGTGTTTCAAGACAGTCTTGAAACAAGATGAGTAAGATCTTATATTCTTGCTGGCTGCTATGTGAGGAACATGTGACTGGGCTATGGCTTAGTACCAGCAAGGCTGAGTGATAGGGGGTAGTTCTGCTACCAAGCTGAATTTGAATTAACGCTGTGTGGTAAAACCACAACATGTGCCAAGAGATAGGGTTCGGACTTGAGTAGGAAAAGGCCCATTGGGATAGTTGGAAGAATGCTTCTGGTCAAGCTCTGTCCCTTACTGTTAATTTTGCTGCCAGTGCAGTTCCCACATGGCTGTTCAGCCTGTGGGTAGGGTTGGAGTTCTGGGAAGGAAGGCCTGGAGAGGCAGCTGTGCAGCTAAATCCTGCAAGGGCAGCCTGTCCTGGGGCCCGAGTGCCATCACAGCTGTACTGCCTCATGTGTGGATGACTGAGTTGTGGTTAAACTGTAATTCACATGGAAAGTGGAGATAGTTTGGAATAATTTAGGTTAAAGGTCTTGGTGTATCTCTGCATTCTTTAATGCCAGGATGTACTCTGCATTAAGGACATTTTACTGAGGTTTTGTTAAAGCTAAGTGTGAGCTATTGGAACACCAGAAAAATCCAGTGGTTTATGCATAGTTTTGTAGCTCAAGAGGCTTCCTTTTAATCATGGAATCTGGTGGGGAATAATAGTGGATTTAGGAAAGACTACTGAAAGCTTAGTGCATGCTGCTGGGCTTGCTTGAGGCTGGTGCCATTGTAATAAGTTTCATTTGCAGGTAACACAATTATGTCAAAGAAGTGGATAGGGAAGTGCTGTTCTCCTCTCCTGATGCCAGACTTTATAATTTTATTAAATAAGCCTTCTTGCTGCTGTAGATGTCATTAAAGCTTGGCTTTTCAAGGGGAGCATTGGGTTTAGTGCTGAGTTCATAAGGATTTACATAGTAACTTGGTCCACAGTAGAAAAGACTCATGTAAATGGCTGAGCTGCCTGACATATGCAGTGAAGTGCCTGTCCAAACAGCCTTGCTACTAAACTGAATGTGTGTATCATATGGAATCACACCCTTCCCTTTGCATTTCTGAGAGGAGAAAAGGTTGTTTTTAGTTTATTTTATTTCTCTGAGAATAAGAATTGTAATGTAATTGTAATGTAATTGTAATGTAATTGTAATGTAATGTAAATGTGATACTTGGCTGCTTCCATCATTCTTGCAAGTGTGAACAGGACTTGTCTATTTCACAGTCTGCAGTATACCTCAGCAATAGCAGTGTAGCCTGACCTGTGTGTCTTGGCTTGGATACTGGATATAAGCAAACTCTGGTGTCACTGGAAGCTGTGCAATGTGATTTTTTTTCCCATCATTCAGCCCGTGTGATGCTTGGTGATATTTCAGTGTGACTGGCACAAAAACAAACTCAAGTACCTTTCTACAATGCTTTAGTTGACTCTATTACCCACACCTCGTGCCTCTGTAAGCTTCGAATCATTAAGCTGTGAGTTATGTTTGATGGTTTATTGTGGGGAATATTTTTGCAAGATTTTTCACTCTTTCCCTGTTACATTCAGTTGGGCATCTCTCCTGAATGATTATATTCTTGTGATAGTGTTGTTGTTCATGTTATTATCAACATTATCATTATCATCAGCTTTGATTATGATTCTCCAAGCCAAGTGTTGTTTTGAACGTACAGTTCCATATTAATTCTCATCTGAGAATATCTATCAGTTCATGCAGCTGAGAAGCAAAAAGTAAGGTTCCTCTTTTCCTGCAGGTCACTAGTGGAGTTAATGTTTTCTCCTTTATTTATGTCTGGCAAAGAATAAAGTCAAGGATATTACATTGAGTGTATTATATTGTTGGGGTTTAAAACAATTTCTACTCCAAAAATTAAAACACTCAGCTTCCATTGACTCCCTTGCTGCTGTTGTTTTTCTCTTTTCTTCAAGCACAACTTGTCTAGTGAACGTAGGAGGATACATTAACTTACTTAATACTCAATGCAAATATGGCTTTGCTACCCTTTTAAAATGAACTTTATTTTTTAACATGTATAATAGTGTTATATATTATGCTATATGTTGTTGTAGCTATTGTCATTGGTTAGAGCTTGGAGGGTATGGGGAGGATTAACGTTGCTAATTTCACAAAAACTGTATGTATTGGTGCATGAGAAGTTTGCTTTGTGACTGACTCAGGAAAAGGAAGGCTGGACACTTAGAGTTCTGTGATTCAAACCATTATTCTAAATTAACAGAACTTACTGTATTATTGAATTTTAGTGAAAAGCAGGCTGTAAGTCAAAATCCCTTCTGAATGTCAGGCTAGGGGTCTTTACCATCCCCTATGCCTGCCAGGTCTATGTGGCTGATAAACAGCTCTCAGATAATGTAGTTAGATGGTTCTCCTCTATGGAAGGAAACAACCACTCATTTTTACTCTTGAGAAGAATAATTTTATACTCCCAGTAACTCACCAGCTGTAACTATTTCTTTGACAGATTTCTTTCCATTTTTTTGATGTTTTTTTTTTTTTTCAAGACTTTATTAGCTGGGTGATGATGATTTGTTGTGACCCCTTTTTTGTTAGGTCTTGAGAAAGTCATCTGTAGATAAAAATCCCTCACTTGAGGGTGATGTTTGATGTTATGATGTTGATCTAAAAGCTTGCTGCTGCTGAATAAAGCAGTCTTGGGCACCATGCCTCCTATCTGCAGCTGCGTGGTTTCCATTATTCCATTCTTTACTCCAGTCTCACAGCTTAGCTGGTGAGATGTTTGAGAGAACTAGATAGCCAAAAATTCAAACGTGAAGGACAGAAATGAATAGTGCTGAGATTATTTCCTTGAACCACCCATTTGAGACACAAGCTTACATGCCATAAGAAGGGAAATTCAGCAAGTGGATGGATGAGAACCGTGAGGCAGCTGTCTACTAAATCACCATATCTACCATGTCAAATGATACCCTTATTGAATTCAGATGCCAAACTTGCATTAATTTTTAAATGTTTTTAATACTGTTTTACTTGCCATGAATAAAGCCACTTTCTCAGTAGCAGGACCAGGGAATAAAAAGTGACAGTAAACCTCTGCAAACTGAACAAGAGCATCCCTGCTGTCTCATCCTTAGAATGTAAGAATCTTTTCTAAATTCACTTGTTCACTTTGATTTTATGAATGCTTTGTGTTCTGTGACTCTTAGTATGCTTTGTATTAAGATACGACAGATCAGTGCCTGTTGATCTTTCTTTGAATTACAGTTATTAAAGTGAATAGATCTGATCTGCTGAGAACAATAACAAGCTTGCAGGAGAAACCTGTTTTCCCTCTATGTTCTTGTGTGGGATTTAGGATCTAGAGCAAAACTGAATTTAGACCAACAGCAATGCAGATGCAAATTCAAGGGTCTAATTGAGTTTTTACAAAATCACATCTTGACTGAATATTTTCCGGTTATCCCATGATAGCCTTGTATTTATAAAGGCCAAGCCATGTGTTTCTGCCCCCTTTCTCTCTATGCCACCATTATTATTCCTATAATTCCATTATGAGCTGTTGTGGGAAGCTAACCTAGCAGAAAAATAATTCTACAAAAAAGAATGGTATTTTTCTGGTTCAGGAGAAGAGAAGAATGATTTTGTAGCTGACACTTTTTGATCCTGGGATCAGCCTAAACTGAAGAAGTTGACTGGGGTGGAGGGGGTAGGCAGACACATCTGACGGAGCAAGTGTGGATGAAAGAAGATTTGCAGATCTTCAGAGATGTCTTTGTGCTGAAAGAAAGGAAGTGGGGGAGCAAGTTTGAGTCTCTTTTATTGTCCTGAGGACTAAACTGAAAGTGAGTTTCTGAGAGGTTTGCTCAATGGCCAGTGAAAGTTGTTATTGTGTATTTTTGACTGTGTGATGTTACTTGCTCTAAATGTACTGTGTCTGTCTCTTAGTTTTGTTTGGGCTGCTGTGCTCTGGGTCTGGTCCTGTCCTAAGGAGTGAGAGAAGATTGAGCAGTCCTTGAAAGCGGCTGGGTCTGACAAGCAGGGAGATGCTTTTGTAAGGGCCAGATGGAGTGAACAGGCAGCTTGGACAGAAAAAAACAGTTTTTGTTAAGAATCACAGGGAGTAGGTTCCCTACCCTAGGTGAGGTTTCTTTCAGTCCAGCTGATCACAGAAAGCTGCTGAACCAGAGAACCAATGACACTGTAAAGGCCTAAGTTATGCAGAAGCATTTATTTCATTCTGTCTCACCCAGAAAATGATAATTTTCTGTACTATAAAACCAACCCCTGGCTTCAACAGCAAAGCCCTTTTCATATTCTCACTTCAACAGCAAAAGTGCGTGTGCATCTACCGAGTAGGTCTTTAAGAACTTGGACTTCTCTGTGAATGAATCTTGTGCCCTGAATAGGGA
This sequence comes from Ammospiza caudacuta, assembly GCF_027887145.1. Lineage (NCBI taxonomy): Eukaryota > Metazoa > Chordata > Aves > Passeriformes > Passerellidae > Ammospiza > Ammospiza caudacuta. The sequence continues at coordinate 19,071,466 of NC_080600.1, read as the reverse complement.
CCAAAGTAAGATATTTCCATTTGACAAGCATGAAATAAAACTTAAAAGTTCCTGTGGGTAATAACTTTAGAAAGTACTCCTGTGAATGCATAGCTAGGGAACTGCCTGCTAAAGCTGTGACATGAGTTTATTAGAGCAAGATGCCGAAGAGGGATTCTGTTTTTAAATGTGAGTAAACTTCAAGTGCATAACAGAAAGGACAGCCTTTTCCCAGAGGAGAAGGCCTGATCTGGCAGATATCCAAACTGCAGTGTTCTAAAATAAACAATAGTGGTGAAAGATTTGCTTCCTTTCGATCACATCTCAATAATATGGGAATTATGTACTACTTAGTATGAATCATTGGCATCCAAGGGTTGCAAACCAACAGCCTTTTTTTCCTTTGGGGATATTCTTTCCTCTAGAAGCAGAGAAAAGGATAGGAGCTTTGTTCAGTGTGACATGGGAAATTTCAAGCTCAGCAGTTCCTCAATGTTACAGCTCCATTATGATACAGAAGTGGGAAAAACGATTAGGAAGAAAAATCAGACACACAGGTATTTTTTCCAGCCATGCATTAATACTAATTTGACTTTTTTACTTTTTTTTTCTCCTCTTTCATTTCCTGAAGTGATTCTGGGCATATTGTTGTATTAACTGAGGCTTGGAGGTGGGTTTTGATGTTCACATTCCACAGTTGCCACTTCTCTCCTGGGTCAGTATTGCTGAATATTGCTCTGTGCAGAATTCAGTGAAGCAGGTCAAGAGAGCATTAAAATATCCAGACAGTGTAAGCAGTGTAAAATGAAATAAAGTGTAGACTTTTTAATTGTTGTGATGAATGCATCCACATAAGGCCTGCTGGTATTTGAAATAAGTGGTCATGTGTCTGTGGTAAATCCATTGTGTGCCAGCCTGCAGTGGGCTGAAGGAGTAATGTGCCTGCAGAGCAGAGCTCTGTCTGTTGTGCACTGAAATTCCCTCTCTAGGAAACGGCGCGGTGCTGGCAGGAGTTACCAGCTGTGGGCTGTTTGGGGCTTGCATTCTCTTCCTGAGACCTGGCAACATTTTCCACTGTGACTGTCTGTGCTGAGCCTGCCACATTTCTTGTCTTTGCTGAAAGTTTCTGCTGTGAGTTGGAGCTTCCTGCTGCCTTGTGTTCCAGGTTGTTTCTGACTCATATGAGCGTAGGAGAGCTTGTAAATATGGTGGATGTGTCTAGAGGAGGAGTGCAGAAATAAAGCTATTTCTGAAAGAAAAAGCAGTGTAACTGTGTTAGTGGAGAATTTCACACAGGGTCATAGATATGGCAGTTCTCCAGATGTGGTCGTTAGGACACGACATCTTGGTATCTCGGGATCCTGGAATATCACATGCAGAAAGAGTTATTACTAAATTTTAAGTGACTGGAGATGGCAAAACCCCAAGAAAACAGGCATTAGGCCTAAGCAAAGGTTAAGCAACAGTATATTTTAAATTTGAAGAATGTAAATAAATCAGTGCTTTTTAATAAAACTGTGAAGATTCAAAGGAAGGCACAGCAGCCAGCAAAGCAAGTTTAATGTTTAAAATCCGAGGCTCCTCTTGCTGTATGTTGATCTTTAAAGTAGAGAGTTTCTCTGGTGATGGTGCCTGAACAGATGGCTCATGAAAGTGCCTACATGACTGATAGTAAGCTGGTTTCCATCATGGAGCTCCTTCCGTGGCCCTAAGAAGAAAGCTGAGAACAACAAGTGAATCCATCGTGTCTCCTGCTTTTTTGGGGCTCTGTAAGGTTCTTCACTCATCAGTCCTTTAGCTGTTGACAGCCAGACTGCATCCTTTTCAGAAAGCAAAACAAATTCCCTCAGTCTGTCTTCTGTAATTGAGGAGAAAGTGATGATGTGATTCTTACGCCGCTGCGTAATATTTACTACCATCTGCAGTTAGAACTGGAGTCACAGCCTTCCTGTCACTGTTTCTCTGACTATTGATTTCATGTTCCTTTAAGCAATACCTATGCTTTTTTTCAAGATTTGTGGTGAATGATCTGCAGGTATTCAGGAAAGACCTTCAGAGTATTAGGTGCTGAAAGCTGGCTGTGATCAGTGCTGGCAGCTACTGTGATTCTTTCAGTTGCTTGTTGCGACTGAAGAGACCAGCAGCCACTGCTGAATGCCTCATTTTATTAATCCTTTCCCTCCAGGAGCTGTTTTTTTGCTGGGCATGATATTCAGTGCTGGCAGTGGGTATTGTGAAGTCACTGGTGCCAAGGAGTTAATGAATTTGGAAAACTTCCCAGATAATACATCTGGCCCTCTAACTTATATTTTGGAGCATGGAGTATGAGATATAGAAAGAAGAGCACTGAACTAAATGAGCTCCTGGCTGAAGAGAGGAAGGGTACATACACTTTTCTAAATTAGTTGATTGAAAGTTAAAAATTATGTAGTCCCAAATAAAATTTACTCTTGTGGGGTTTTTTGGGATTTTGGTTTTGAGGTTAGTTTGCTTGTTTACGTTTTTAAAAATTTTGTTATACTGTGTATTTGCCAGTTGCATTATCTTCTAAGGCTTGAGTATAGAGAGGGAAGCATGTTAAATTCTCCACTTTGAATGATTTTTTGCCTTCATTTTTTATTTTGAAATCCCATCATGTTGCCATGTCAATAAAAAGAACTTTGAAGTTAATTGATATTTCTAGTCTAGCTCACTTCTGGAATAGTATCTTGTACAATATTTGCTTCCTATAACATTTGAAATAAGCCTTTATTGTATCAAATGGGTTGCTGGTGCTATTTATTAATACACATTTTTGTGTAATAAAAGATGTGCAGTGCAATATGGTTCAGAAATTAACTTTGAAGAAAAGAATTACATTGCTATTTGTATAGCTCATAAAATAGCATTATTTTTAGTGGGTCTTTCAATACAGCAGTGCTACTTAGCACTTAGCTACAGAGCACTCCAGAAGGACTGAGAATATCATCCCTAATTAAGTGTCTGATAAGCCTAAGAGCAGAGCAGGAGAGTTTTTCTGTACATAGCAGTGACAAATGGAGAGCATATTGGAGAAGAGTAGAAAGCACTTCCTTGAGATATCATTGACTGTCAGCAGGTGCCTTCCCTTTGCCTCAGGCAATGGCCCCATGCTGCCCTTTCAAAACCTACCTCCTCTTGTATTTACCCATTTTTCTGCCTGATGTTTAAATAGATGAAAGTTTTCATTTGCTTTTATTTAGTCTTGCATGGGTGATGGAGTTTCTCATGGTTCTCATTTGGCCTACAGGTAATAAGCGTAATGATTGGTACCTTAACTCTATGAATGTACAGAAGATCCCTGTTAACATGAGATCAGACTTATTTATGTTTGCTTGGGATTTTTAAAAGAAATTGAAATGTTCCTTCCCTCCATACCTCCCTCCCCCAGGTAGTGTGACATCTATGCTGATGCTGATCTATATCTGATTCCTGCCCTTTTTGATTATTCACCTTCAGTTGTGAAAAATAACCTTAATCCTTCCCCCATCTTTGACTTGGTTCTCTTATCTAAAAGCAACTTTTTTGGACTGAATATCTGTCTGTGAGGAGACCACATCTGTGACCTGCAGGGTTCACCTGCAGGTTCTGAAGGATGGAGGGAGCATAGTCCCAGGAACTGCGGCTGCAGAGCATTTTTCAGTAGACCTCCTCCTGTTCCAGAGTTGCTCAGTTCACAAACTAAAGGGAGGAAAGAACCATTCATCCAGTGAGACCAGTGGGCTCACGGCAAAGCAGAGAATTCCATGGAGAGAGTCAGACTCTAGTTCTGCAGTTTGCCCAGTTTCAACATGCTGGCTTCCTTAGAGCCATAACAGCAGCAATATCCTGACTCTGCTGCTCTGGCAGCTTAAATACGGACTGTGGCCCTCTCAGTGCTGGGGTCAGGACCTGGCAAACAGGAACGGAACTAGTGCTTGGTGCTAGAGGTCTGCAGCCATTACTGAAAGGTGATTGCACATTCAAAGATTGCAAATAAAAACCTCTGTTACCTTGCTGTGGCAGTTTTCAAGTGTTTCTATGTCGAAGGACCAGACCAGAGAATCTGGCATTGATTTGTTTAGGTCTCTCATGTAATTACAATTTTTGTTGCTATCTGCAGTTAGCATAAATTCCTGTGTTTGAAAAAGGAGTTGTATTTTTGGTTGCCAGTTGTAATGCTGCTGTTGACAAACAGAGATGTTATAAAAGAGAAATTCAATATAGTGTAGTTAATCAGATGCCTCTTTTTTTATTGCTTTATAATCTTCTCAGATGCCTAATTTTGAAAGCAAAATGATAAAATTGTTTGATTGAAGCTTCTGGAGTTTAATTCCTTTTTAAAAAATAGCACAGTAGTTTAATTTTAAAGGTACCAAAAAAATGAGCTTTACATGAAGGACTAAATTTTGCTAGCAGTTGCATGGAATAACTCACTGCTTATGACTAATATGTCCATCACAAAATAGCTGCAAAGAATAATTCTCAGTCTGAGTTTAGACTGAAAGAGCAAACGCATTAAAGAAAAAACATACAGGAGAAAACAATTTATTGCAGTCATTCTTTTTCTGCCATTCTGTAAGGAAATATGGATAATTCACTAAATCTCAGAAGAAAGCCCTTTGCTCTCCTTTACTCAGGTTTGGTTTTCCATTCTCTTTTTGTGTAGAGAGTATGGGTGTAGTATGCAATAGTCGCTATGTTATCACCTGTTAAGTGTCATGCGTGACACATCCCATTACAGATTCTATGAAACTGGAGCCGTTTGAAGTAAAACTTTCCATTCAAGTGTCAACTGAAGCGTGGGTTTTATTTGCTTTTTCTTTGACAGAGATTGTTCTTTTACTGTCTCCTAAAATAACTCTGATATTTGTTTTTGTTTAGGAGAGGAAAAGGTAACAATATCTAGCTAGAGGCTGTGAAGATAGGAAGCTACCGGGGAAGTGGAGGGGAGCTAGAAAAGGGTGCTGGGAATGGGGCAGAAAGGGAGATTGGGCATGTCAGCAGGTGAGAAGATGCAGTGTGGGAAAGGGTGACATTACTGAGAGAGAGGGGGAGACAAGCTTGTGTTGATCTAGGACAGTGGGGAAGAGAAAGGTGGCAACCAGCTGTGCAGGACGGAAAACTGCTTTTTATGTACAAACAAAGCTACAAAACCCCACAAAAACAAAACAACCCAAAAAAAGTGACAACCAAAAAAACCCCACCAACACCCCACATGTAGAAAAATATATACAAAAACTCTGTTCATTAGAAAAATATAAATTTGAAGGCTTGGGAACCTGAATCTTCATCTTCCTGTTTCAGTTCCTTGTAGCTGCGACACAGGTTTTGCATGTTTGTCTAAAAATGAGATCACATTAGTGTTTATTGAAAAACCCTTGCTACCAAGGCTTTGATAAAGAGGCATGAAGGCTGTTTACTGCTGATGTCAGATATCAAAGTCTGTGCTCAGTACAGATGGGGAGGGGAATTGCTCTACATGTGGAAGAAAATACTAGACCTTTCCTGAAAGAGAAAAACCGGAGTTTTGTAAATAAAATTGTCATGATATATTTGGGACGTAAAATGAAAGTCTATTAGAATGTGCACAGAGAGAGAGAAATTGGACACCTCTGGTATAGCATTTTTCAAGCCCAAGCTCTTTACTTTGCAATTTTAATAGTACTCTTTTAAGGTCATTTTTTGTATATGATTTTAATACTTAGTCTGTTGCTTTAACTACTTTCATTAAAATTTTATGAGCCTTTTCAGAAAATCAGATGGGAAATGCAAATAAATTATGTATTTTATTTAGTATGTAGTAGATACAGTATTACTGTATGTGTAAACAAATAAAAATGTTTATTAATATAACAAAGACTATGCTGAAAGATCCTGCTGTAGTCTATAAACCACATAGGCTATAAAGAATCACTTTGAGTTTAAGTAGCTAGTGCTGGACCAAACCTCTGGATTTGGAACAGTACAGAGTGACAGTATAAAAAGATTCATTATCTTAGCTATTATAAATAAAGTGGGGGGGATGTCATGAATTATGAGGCACAAGATTGAATCTGAAAACCTTAAAACATTCATTTTCTGAGAGCAAGTACTTAATATTTTATAAAATCCCACAGAGTTCTCTGCTATCTTAGTTTTGCTTTTTCACCCTTCTTCCTCTCCTGGCAGAGCTCACCAGTAATCTGTTAAAATTCTGACCTGAGCACTCAGCAGTCAGCACAGTGCTATGTGTCAGTGATTAGCTTACCTGTCTTTTTACTGCTCCTTCACCCTGTGAGATGCCAAAGCAACAGAGAAAGTATATGTAGTAGTGAATGTTATCAGTGGGGAGAGATGTGGATATATACTTGATTTCTTCAAGCCGGGTAATGTGTTCATTTAACTTCTGTTTGATGAGAAAACCCCAGCATCATAGGAGAAAACTTCCTAGCACTACTTGTACAGATCAACACAACCTTGTTTTTATGGTGGTTTGGGAGGTGTTTTAGGGGAGTTTTGGGGAAGTTTTGACATTGTTCTGTGTGTGTTGTGCTTCATGTCAACCCTAGACAGAGGAATCCTCTCACCTAGAGTAAAAAAGTGGTAAAATGATCAAAATGTGGAGCGAACTCTGCCCTTGTTTGTTTGAGCAGTTTCTCACCTCACAGGTAGCCCTGCTGATTTCAGTTTCCTCAGACCTTGGTGACAACAACCGTCTGCAACAATTACTCCTTTTATACCTTATATAACTGGGCATTAAAAGCTCCACCTCTTTCTTTCTATCTTTGATCTTGTTATAGCGAATGCTTTGTGATTCAAATTAGAAGAAGGAAAATTAGACATTTTAAGGAAGTTTTTATAGCTAAAGAAGCAGAAACAATAATTCTTCTCCAAGTTTAATGATGAGTGATGAGTTTACAGCATATGAAGAGTCTTCACTTCCACTGTAATTTGCATTAGCAGAAGAGAGTGCCTGTTTCAGTAGTGATTTTTAGAAAAGGAAAGCCAGGAATAACTCCTGTAGTAAATAGCAACTATTAACAATCAGAAGGCCAACAATACTAGAATGACTAATACTGAAATATACTTTTGCAATTAGAGCTTTCATGTCTTTGTAACCTTTAGTAAGGAATTGTTCTTAAACTTCAAACAGAATTTCTTAGTACCTTCATATGAATCAATTGCCCTGTAGTTTTCAGTTAAGCAATTTAATTGCTTAATCAGAATAAGAACCTAGTGATTAAAATTTAAGAGTCATGTGGTACCAGGCAATATCAATATTAGTTTTTACTCAGGGTAGCTGGTTTAGATCAAACTGAATGAAATAGAAAGCATGTTTGCAATATGCTTTAGCATGCAGGAATGTCATCTAAGTCTTCTCTAGAGTTAAGAGTACAGACACTGAAGAGTGACATAGCAATAAGACTGTAATAAAGCTGCCACAAAACACCAACTCCAAATCAGAGAACTTCTGCGCTAGAACAGCTTTGAGGGTTGTTGGATTTTTCATTATCTATGTTGAAAAAAATTAGCCCTTCTGTGAAGAGCATCTATGCAAGAAGGGACTATTTTCTTAGAACTGACCTGAAATACAGAAATAGCAAAAAAAGTTTAAGAGAACATAGTGGAATTCTGTGCAGAAATCTATAGTCTTACCACTCAAAAGTGAGCCAGTATTGCAGGAATATGGGTAGTCTTGATCAGAAATTATCAGATGCTAAGTATTAATTCTCTTTTGAGTTGGTATGACACCAAGTGCAGTGGGATTTTGGCTAATGGTTCTGTTTTCATAATGGAGGCAGTGAGGAATTTATGGAAACAGGAAGCAGCAGCAGCACTTTTTGCTGGTGGAGTTGTTCTGGATGCCTTTGATCAGTAGCACATCCTAGGAGGTTAACAGTCATACTGGATCGGATTAAAAGTCTGCCTCTGTCCTCTTCCTGATAGTATCAAATGCTAATGCCTAATGAGAAATACATAGATATGACAAGTTTGTCTTCCTTTCCTCCAAGAGTTCTCCTTGCCTTCAGATATTCAGAGACTTAAAGATGGAAGGGAAGAATAGCTTCCTTTTAGCTGATAATCTTCAACAGATCTTGTTTCTCTTGAGTTTTCTTACTTCCCTTTTAGCATATGTAAACTCTTAGTATCCACAACAACAGAAAAAATTATTCACATAAGTGTTTATCAGGGTTGTTGCTGTGAAGAGAAATGATGACTGATTACCTGTTTCTTTCTTTCACTCTTTCAGCAAGATCAGAACCCAAGTAGTAGCTTTCAGCTCCTTCCTGGGGGACTGCTTTTTCGCAGGGGGGCCAATTAAGCATCTGGTATAACAGCCATTACATTTTTATTCTAATAACATTAGCCTCAGTGTTTCAAAATCTGATTTTAACTTTTTGCTCTGAAGTAAATTGCATAGTATGTTTCACTTTCCAATGTGAGGGTTGATATACTGTGAAGCTGTAGAAGCAGCTCTGAAGAAGAGGCTGTCAAACTCCTCTGATTAACCATGTGCTAATATGCATGAAGTTTTAAGAATTGTGTTAATACTTTAGTGATTGATTGCCATAAGTGTGTACTCAGCCACAGTATGGCTTGTTCTGCATTATCTTTTTTGAGGATATGGAATGGCATGCATTATACAGATTAACCAGTTTTCCCTCTGAGTGTGGAGAAAATACTTGTCCACAGTCAAAAGACTAAAGAAAGAGAAAATATTTGATGAAAAATAGGACACAGGGCCGAATACACATGCAAGTGTTCACTCTTGATACACAAGAAAAAATTAGCATAATCATTTGGATGTTCATAAATCTATGGGCCCAGATGTGATCCATCCGAGGGTGATGAGGGAGTTGGCAGATGAACTTGCAAAGCCACTCTCTATCATTTACCAGCAGTCCTGGCTCACTGGTGAGGTTCCAGAGGACTGGAAGCTGGCCAATTGATACCCATTCACAACAAGGATAGGAAGGAGGATCCTGATAACTACAGGACAGTTAGCCTGACCTCAGTACCTGGTAAGTAATGCAGCAGTTTATATTGAGTGTAATCACACAACACTTACAGGATGGCCATGGTATCAGACCCAGCCAGCATGGGTTTAGGAGGGGTAGGTCGTGTTGACCAACCTGATCTCCTTTTATGACCAGGTGACTCTCCTGGTGGGTATGGGAAAGGCTGTAGATGTTGTGTACCTGGACTTCAGCAAGGCCTTTGACACTGTCTCCCACAGCATTCTCATGGAAATGCTAGAGAAATCTGACAGAGCTGCTTAATATCTGTGACATTGTTCAAAACGTTTGTTCTTGATGTTTATGAAACTGGCATTTAATGTAGCTGGAGCAAAAGCTTATGATCTCAAGAATATAAGTGATATTTGTTATTTAGTTTTAAAAAGCTACTGGACTAATAACACAAGCAGCAGTCGTGAGTGGAGAAGTGATGTGTTTGCAAAGAATGAAGTTGTATAGCTTTATGTTGTATGACTCTATACAGCCAAATATATTTGCCTTCCTTTGTAAATAAACTGTAGACAATATCTGTGTTTTGGGGGCAAAGAGACATCAATGTGCTATCCTTCAAGTATTAAAAAAAGAAAATATAAAATTCAAAATGAGATTACTGTAGAAAGGAAGATATTGTTGCAAATGATTCAGGGTATTAAATGGCAGTATGTCATCTGCAATATCATATTAGAATTTGAAAGCCTTTTACTGTCTAAATCTCAAATTAGGCTAACAGGAAAAGGTTTATAAAAGGTTTATCAGTTCTTTCTATTTATTTGTGCTGTATATCTGACAACATTTTCTTGAACACACATTTATGTCCTGGTTGGGTGATGATCAACAGTAACTCCTGCCTGGCACATTAATGTCACTGTTTTGACTCCATGAAGGTGCTCTGCCTAGAGGTCAAGCCCTGCTAAAGTAAACTGTCAGGCTCAAAGAAAACCAAAGCTGTGATTAAGGATTTGCAGATTCCTATTTCAGAAGTTAGCATTATCTAGCATATTTCGATGGATTCCATCAATCTTGACCAAAAACCCAGTACAACATCAGCAAAGGAAGAAACCATTACTTAATGTAAGAAAAAATCAAAGCACATTGGTTGGAAAGCATGGGGTTTTTTAAAATATGTTAATATTTTTTAGTTTTTAAATGCTGTAGAGCTAGAAAAAGAACACAGTAAAATCTGCTATAATGTGGCTAAATGTCTTCCAAATTATTTTAACTTTTCTTTTTTTTTTTTGACTGGACTGTACTCACCAGATGGACATACAAGATAAAAAATAACCCATGGGAAATACTGCAACAAACTATTCTTGTGAACTACAGTTGGCTGAGATGCTTTTGCCTTAGAATGCACACATGATGATGTGTTTAAAGGATGAAGTAATGTTTCGAAATTGCTGGTAATCTATGATGATGCATCTTTGTGCTCTTTATACTTCTGAAGCTATTAACTTCTTTCCAGACATTTGATTCCTTGAACTAAGTGAAAACAGCACTTTAAAAGAGTGAACAGGTTCCTCTTGAAAGGCACATGAACCCGTTTATTTCTTCTTACTCTTTTAGCAAGACCAGGGTGTAGCCAAGGATGGCTTTCTGGATTGTTAAAATAAAAAAAACCTTTTTTTAATCTACAGTTCACTACTTTGAATCCACTGCAGGCTGAACTTACGAACATCTGACACTCATGCTGTAACTTGGGTAAAATGAGTTATTGTTGCAGGCCTCTCTGTGGGCAGGGATGTAATGCCAACATGTGGCTCTTGCTGAGTACAGTGATCAAAAGACAGATACAGGCTGGTACAAGATAGCAGACAAAAGTGGAAATATGCTCATTTACTCCAGCTGAGGATTTGGTCACCAGGCTTGAACCAGACTGAAAATTGACCTACCTGTCCTACTTCTGGAATCCCTTAAGCATAGGTAGGCCTCAGTCTTGGATTAAGGCTCTTGAAAATTGCAGTTGCTGTCAACTGTTCCACATGAAGATTAGAGTTCAGTGTTAATTTAGGATATTTCACTGTACTGATGCATTTTGATTGGATTGCTGTCTATTTGAAAAAACCTGCCTGTTTCTGTAGAAAAGTTGCCTTTGTAGTACCAGATTTTGAAATTTTGTTCAAGAATCCAACCAGCAAGGAACTGAAGGAGATTAATTTGGGCACTGAGTTTTACACCTGATCCATGGCACTGTAGCAATTTTCTGACAGAGTTGTTTAAGAATCTGATTATCCAAGGATTGGATTATCTTGATCTACTTGTAGCTAGACTCTGGTTTGTTTTTCAAGATTGTATGGGATCACTGAGCAGAATGATGTGTTTTCTAGTAATATTGAGTCCCAGCTTAGAGGAAACTTTTATTTTTCTAAGGTATGCTATGGGTTTGTCTGTATTGAAATGTCATTTGACTGTGCTTAGCCAGGCTGTCCTGGTTGCAGTATCACTGTGGCTGCTGCTTACCATCCTGAAGACATTTGGAATTTTTGATCAGAATTTAGGATAGGAAGTTGAGTAATGTCTCCAGAAATGTCTGCATTGGTTGATAAGGGACATCACCAAGAAGAATTGGAATGACCCTTTCTTCTGTTTTGACACAACATTTCTGCAGTCTGGTGCCATGTTTTGTGTGTGCATGGCACATATGTGTGTGCATTACACTTCACATGTACTCTCCATTTATTGGGTTATTGAATGGGAACAGAGGAATGTCATTTGTACACAGGTGAGACAAATGGGTAAGAAAAGTTTGTATTGATTTGCTGTTCAAATCATATTCTAAGTTGCTCCATGCAGGAATTCTATTGGTTTTTTTCTAATTTGCTATTTAAACACATTGTACCAATGCAGAACTGAATATTGAAAAGATCCTAAATACATAACTTGGTAATTAATATTGTATTGTCTTGAGAATACTGAAAATTGCTGCAGGAAAAACTAAACTTAGAAGTTTGGAGAGGTTCCCTTTTCCCTGGGAGATATTAAAGGCTAAGTGTACATTTGTTAAATGTCTAAGATTGTAACGAGTTTTCAAAAAACACAGATTTATGAAATGGTCTTTATTTAGAATATCTTTTATCCTTGTCAGTATTCTTTTTTTTTAATTCAACCTTTCCATTAAAATGGCACATCATGACATGCCTAGCAAGGGAGCTGCAAACCTCTTACAGATGCTGAAACATATATAAATTGTAATGCAGTAAATTGTACAGACTAGACCTTAAAGTTAACCTGTATGGCTATAGCGGTATTTTGTTGGGTTTTGGGGTTTTCTTAAACAAGGCTGGGAATGTAATAGTGTAATCCACTTGTGACTCATGTCTGTTAAAAACTCAGAAGACAGCCAGATGTTACTGGGTGTGAGTCTGTGTCCGTGCACTACAGAACAGTTTAGCGAAATCCTTTGCTGGAGCTCTTTAGAGGAAAACTCCCTTGCCATTAGGTCCACGAATTAGACTTGTTTTTCCTAAGGACTCATTTTGTGGAAGAAAGCCTTGAAAATACAAGTTTGCCCAGATCTGGCTAATGTTAGAAGAACATGGAATGTAGATGTGAAAAGTGAGCTTTCCTTCCTAAAAGTTGCAGTGAAGGATCTGGTTCACAGCGTACTTGCACACAAAGCTTGAAAGGTTTCCTTTCAGTCCATTTTGAGTTATTGGTGAATAGATGGGGGAAAAATTATTACCCAGATGGAAGATTTTTTCCCGCTTTAGTTTTTCTGATGTGGCAAGAGGCTTTTTGTTTTTCTAAAAATAATCTTGATCTCCATAATGAGCGCAAGTGAAGAAGTTTCAGTACAGAGGATAGTTTGAGGGGGAAAAAAGAGAAAAAAGTTGAGGCATATAAAAAGAAGCTTAGTTCAAGTCCCAGTATCAGTACAACTATGGCTTCTGCTTTTAGGAATCTGTAATAAAATACTGTTATCAACTTTATAAGCATTCAAATGATCTTAAAAATCTCAGTAGGTAATAGAAAGGAACCTTTGCTGAGGACTTTTCCTGAAAACCTCCATAATCCTTTCAGATTCTGCAGGGATTTTGAGTCTCAACCATGTCAGATGTCAGATAACTCTTTCTCTTAGTTAATAGTAGGTTTGACAAAATTCTGCATATTCCCATTTAAGAGTTGGATTTTTTAAATGAACTTTTCAAAACTGTTTGAAGACAAATACTTTTGAACTCATTAACAAAGCCATTGCAAAAATATGTATGACTTTGTTGAATGGCCTTTGTGTTTGTGTTTTAATAGCGATAGATTGATTACAGGTGTATGTCTACCTTCTTTATAGGTTATCTGCTGGTAACTTCAAGCAAAACATGCATTAATTTCTTAAACTGAGAAGTAACCTATGCACTTTCCTTTGAAATACAAATAGATCAACAGAAGAAAATAGATTTTCATAAATTTTCCTGGAATTCAATCTATAAACCAAACCAAATGTAGATGAGGAGTGAAAGGTGCAATTCACTACTTCATTTGATCTGCTTTATTTTAAAGTGCTGTAAGGAACAAATTGTTTTGCATTCCTATGCTAACAGGACACACTAATCACTGGGAAAGGTGATTCTGGTTTTGTTCAGGGCTTATGAATTAAGGGTTATTACTGGAAATGGCTCATTTACTCTGTAGGGCCTGAGACAGAGAGTCTGAATCCTCTGAAGCTTTTGTAAATACATGTTGCAGAATCTTCCCAGACTGAGAATTTTGCCTGTTTGTAGCTGGCTAATCCAGAAGTGCTTCCCTGATAAGGTTAATGCCCAGTTAATTGCTCCTAGCCTTGACACACAGTTTAATTGTTAATTGGCCAACATATGCTTGTTGCTTGCTCTGTGTGGAATTCCAGCGGATGTAGTGATGCAAACTACACGCTGGTGGAGGGCAAACAAAATAAATACAGTATTTTATGTTCTTTTAATTCAGGGCCAAGTGGATTTGGATGAAGTGTTTATTTAGTTTGCTGGCTGCTTCAGATGCTGTGGCATATTGATTCCTTTTATTACTAGCAGCCATTTAACCTGACCTCTCTCAGATCCAGTATTTTAAAAGCCATAAATTTTAACTTTACTTATGAGCAAGGACTGAAATGCTGTGAAAGCCTTTTTATTAGCAGAGCTTTTGCCTTACTCCATGTTCATGTGTCACCCATGGCAACAATATTTAGAGCATCTTAAATTAGAGCGGCTGTTGGGCAGCTCAGTGGTGGTGGGGTTAGCAATAAGAAGAGCTCATAAATATCTCAGGCATGTAGGATTCACTGATCAAAGTGTGGGCAGGTACAGAAGCAATGCCATGATTAGCAAAAGGTATTCTTTTCTGGTTATTTTGTTAAAAATCTTTCTTTTCTTAGTCTTGATGCTTACAGATAAGGAAGATATTTTGTTAAATTGCTGATATTGAAATGTCGTTTCCTTTGCTGCCTTGGCTTTTTGTTTTTTTTAAACAATAATCAGCTTCCTTGTTTCATTAGCCTAAATTAATCACTAAACAACACTTAAAGCAATCTTTAATGTGGGGCTTATGTAAGTATTTATAAAAATATGCCCAGGCCAAAAATTGATGCATAAAAATGACATACCACTCTTTGAATTATAAATAATATGATTGTTTCAAATTTCTTTCTGCATTCACATGTAAAGAACACAAAAAAGCTTTAGATTAGTGATGTAAACACAAAGCTTAATATGAACCTCTTGCATTCTTCTAATTTGTTACTTCTCATTTAAATTATTAATTTAAAAAAATATTATTTCAGGCTTGATGACTAAGATTGAGTAATAATTCAGCAGTTTATTTCAAAGTAGGCTTAAGACTTAACAAAATAAATCATAACTATAATTTTAATGTACGTTTTGGCTTGCTTTCTTCTGTTTTAGTACTAAAGAAGTTTCCCCATCTGTTTCACAGATCAAAAGGTAATGCTCTAGATGTTAGCCTCATACTGTCAGAAGTGACTTTATTTAAATATTAGTGCAGGGACTCTTTACTTCATGTTAAACTTTGGCCTGGGAACAAAAATGTTGGTTTAGTTTGAGAAACATAATTTATATCAATTAGTCTCAGAAAGTGTCACATTTCCCAATCTTTTAAAGCTGGATTTAAATGTTTGACCTTTTCAGAGGGCAGGTGTGGAAGTAGAAATAAAGCAATCACAGGGCACTGGAATTTTTTTGCTACTACTCAGTTCCAGACTGATCAATTTACAAGGTGCCTGAAACCACTGGGGAATCCTGTTTTCTAAAAACTGGACTTTTTCCTGTCTGCATTGCTTCTCCTATTGCAGTTTTCCTTTAGCGGGTTGTAACACCTATATCTCAAGTCAGTTTATACATAAATATCCTTGAGGAGAAGCTTTGTGCAAGAGAAGCAGCTTGATTTATATTGGGACCTGTTTGGAGGGCAAGTGCTTCAGTTTGCACCAACTAGAGGGAGGGCAGGAATCTGCTGGAGAAAGAGGGATTCAGATGTCTAGGAAAACTGCACTGGATGCAGGGCGATACTGTGAACTGGAGGGTTATGTGAGGGGGTAGACTTCTGTAACCAGATGTAGAAAAATAATTATTTCAGCAGATAAGATCGCAGGGTTTCTATGCAATGACAGGCTTGGCTGCATTTTGTCTGATATTAGCACTAACCTGGGAAGTGCATGTGCCCCTTCACTGAGGCTTTCGCTTGAACCTCTGCCTTTGCTTCTAATTCTTAGCTTTAATATTGTTGCACTGGGAAACTTGTTAGCATTTTTGAGATGTTTAATGCCATACATATTCTTTTTGAAATAGTAGCACGTTCCAATGCAGCGTTGTTGTTTGTTAGTGGTAAGCCTGTAGAAAACAGCGACACCAACTTGCGTTTCTAAGATGACAATAGTGCATTTTCACTTTTTGCCTAATGGCTGCCTTATT
This sequence comes from Ammospiza caudacuta, assembly GCF_027887145.1. NCBI lineage: Eukaryota > Metazoa > Chordata > Aves > Passeriformes > Passerellidae > Ammospiza > Ammospiza caudacuta. The sequence goes on along the minus strand of NC_080600.1, from coordinate 19,055,598 downwards.
GCAAGCATTTCCTTTTCAGCTGGCTAAGGCTCAACATATCTTCTGGGCCTCAAATTGTGATCTGTCATTATTCATAGCTGAAATTGCAGTTTGTGCAAATGCAGGCTAAATTGCAATCATTATATGTAGTAAAATAGATTGAAATATCTGTAAATCTGAAGACTGTAGCTGTCTCTTACAATCAGAGAACATGTTAAATTCTCCTATGCTTTGATTTCTCTTTATTAGATTTTGTTTCTCTGTCAGTTGCAGGGTTGTTCTGTGTTCAGTATTTCTGCTTATTATCTGGAATGCTTAGATTGAGGTATTAAATGAGAAAAACTAGATATCTTGTCTTTAATATATAAGTGCAAGATAGTGATTCTTCTCTTGCTTTTCATCAAACCCTTAATCTTTTCTATGTCACCTGTACAAATTAGTGTTGAAGAAAAAGCTACCATGTGATCTAAGACTTTTCTACAGAAATCTTGTATTAAAGCTCTTCATTTGAAAATCACAAGCTAAAAGATGTAATGGCTTTCAGATTCCTCCTTCCTGAATCATTCTTTGCATTGAATTGGTGGATGATTGAAGGAGTATCTGAATATAAAAATATAAGTGAGAGGAAAAAATCCTTTGTAGTTAGGCATACTGTGAATCCTACCAGAAATAAATGAAACTACATTAAACAAATGGTTAAGAAAGAATGGAACATGAAGTAATCTAAGTCACCACATGATGTTGCAATCTTGTAGAGTGAGGAGTTGGTCTGTTAGGTTGGGGTAGGCCTGAGTTCCGTGAGCCCAAGCTGAATATCATGGATACTAGTGGAGGTGTGTGTCCAGAGCAGAGCAGGCACTGAGCTGTACCTGCTTCCGTCAAAGCTGTTGGATTATCTTATCTCCCTCTGAGTGCTACCACTGAAGAAGTCACCATCAGTGCTTCATGCTCAGTTGTTTGCCTGCTGAAAGCAGTCCCATGTTCTCTCCAGCCTCCCAGCATCCATAGGGTGGAACACTCACTGTTTTCAGAACTATTTTCTCTTCCCTAGGACTACATGAACCTCCGCTATGTGCAATGCAATAGGAACCAGCACTCGGTGTGTTTAGGGAACTGGCAAAAACAGAATCAAATTATTTATAATTTGTTTCAACTTTTTGTTTATTGTATTTTCTCAGTCTCCGCGATGATTTCCCTTTTCCTTTATAGTTTTTCTTTACCTCACTGTCTTTCAAAATGTAAATAGTAAGTTAGTCTAGCTCACATAAATATTTTCCTCTAAGTATTCTCCTTTAGGCATATTCCTGTAGTTTTGGTTTTCAAGAAGAAACATTATCTAGAAAATAAAGTTAATGATAAATATATAAAATGTTTACTCTGTAGGGTGTCTTGGGAGTTGTATTTCATGTAGAGTGACAGTGATTCATGGCTTCTCTGCATTTTGATTCCCTCTGTACGTGCCTTTGGGGTGGCTTGCATCGCCCACAATGCTGTGTCATTTGTTTCCCTTTGATTTTCATGACTGACATCTTGCTTTTGGCATATTTTCTTCAGCTGGGCTATTAAAAAAAAAGAAAGGAATGTGCAGATGTGGGAAAAAGATAATATTGGAAAGACCTGACTAATAACAGTAGTAGTAAAAGAGCAGAAAGCAGGTTTACTTAAAGTGGTACATTAAGAATTTAAAAATCTGTGTTAGCCATGTTGGCATCGAGCAGAAAATTAAACCATGTGTAACACCATCTTTCAGTTGAAGGATGATCAGTTACAGATAACATCTAAGAAGCAGCAGTTTGATTTCAGCCAGTCTAGGCAGGTAGTGATGTCAGCTGTTGTCTTCTCTTATAAATTCAGGAGAGATATATAAAGTAATTCACCATTTATAAAAACAATAAAGTGGATGCTTCAGTTGGCTTTTTATCATTGTGCTACCAGAAGCAGTAAAAGAGCTCAAGAATTTCAAATCCATGAAAAGAAACATTTTAACACAATGAACAGCTGAGTTCCTTATTCTCAAATTATGTTTTTGTATTAAAAGTCCAGGTAAGGCTAGATATAGACACACACCATGTGTCCCCAGAAATGCTTGTTAATAACTTGTAAAAGATAAGAGAGAGGTTTTGTTGTTCATTTGTTGGTTTGGGTGTTTTTACCCATGAGATAAATAAACACATTTTCAGGCTTACAGCAGTTCTAAAGGTCTGCTGAAATTAAAAAGGTACTGATGTGGGCAGGGGAAGGCAATTTTCCAATTTGGGCTGCAGCCTTGTCCATTATGGAGTTTTGTGCATTTTTCTGGAAAGCATCCAGTAATAGATGCTGGCTCAGAAAGCAAGGGGCCAGGTCTCCTTGCTTAGGGAAGCTTTTTAGCTCCTGTATCTTTAGCTGTGCTCTAATAAGTGATAACTGCAGCTCTGTAATGAAAGGGGGGGGAAGGAATAAAAGCTGAATTGTAAAAAATTAGAAAGTGACATTTCATACCAAATTATTACAGTCTTAGAATGGGTCAACTGAATGCTCAATACCAATCTGTGAGTGAGGGTTCTCAGTAAGTTTTGAACAAATGAGGACACCTTGGTGTGCTCGGGTGTCTAAGGGCTGGGTCCCAGTGTGTGTGGGGAGGCTGAGCACACAGCTTGCTGTCTGTTACGTGTCCTGTGAGTGCCTCACTCCAAACTTCAGGTGTTGGTTGGATTTTCTTAGGAATGGCCTTCATACATTGCAGTCTTCCAGTCTGAGGAACTGGCTCAGCTTTGTATAAAACAGGCTGTAACCAGCATTTAACTTGAGACTCTTTTTCCAGGTAATGGAGCTTAGAGCAGTAATTGAGTGTAGTACAGCTTGCACTGGGATATGTTTGTGAGCATTTCTGTACTTTTCTGGCCAGCCAGGCCACTGTAGCAGCAGTCTGGGGTCAGCGTTGGCTGCTGGACCTCCCAAATCCATGGGCTCACATGGCCCTGCTGGAGGCAGGGACGTGCCCAGCCCTTCTGCAGTCACCTGAAGCCATTCCCAGTGGCTGTTCCTCCCAGGAGGCTCGGAGCAGAGTGCTGGGGACCCAGTGCCAGCAGGGCCCCCAGACCACAGCCGCAGCCCCTCGGTTTGCAGCCCAGCCTGGCTGCCTGCTGGGTTGCCCGGGGCCAGCAGCTCTGCCAGTGTGTTGCTGTGCTCTGTGTCTGGCCAAACAGCCCACCAAGGCTGGCTGGTGACTGAAACTTGAGAGAGCTTCCTCTGCTCATCAATGCCTTTCACTTGGCCTTTTTCCTTATCGTTGTTTTTCCCTTGGTTTTTCTCCTTCTCAGCCTGTGATAGGCAGCACAGTGCCTCCTACTGATGCACAAGATTTTAGTGATTTTTAGCACCTTTTTGTTCATGCAGGTCTTTCCTCTAACTTTGCTTTAGCACTTGCTAATTTGTCAATAATGGTAGTCTCCAGAATGGCAATTAGGGAACAGAAGAAGGTTGCACTGGGTGATGGAGCAACCAGGGTTCCCTTAAACCTGTTTGTCTCCACACACACCCCCAATCCCCTACTTGTTTTCAGCTACATATCAGTCTGCAGGTAAAGGAAGTGTAAATTGCTTTATGTAGACACTACTGACAAGTCTCTATTTGGTGCCAATTCTCAGCTTTTTTACTTTTAAGAATTCACTGAACATGCTGTTCAGAATTACTTGCACTCTAGAATTGCTAATATCACAGCAAATCATACTAACATATCTGTCTTTTCTGTGACCCTTGAATCCCTTCAGGCTTTACAGTATGGACATGGAGGTGAAGGGCTTCTCTTATGTTATCCTGTTCCTTTTGTTAGTACTGCTTAAAAGTTGAAAGCAAAAGCACTTGAGTTCTCAAAGACAGAAGGCTTATTGCAAGGCACAGTCTCTTACTCAGTGTTTCTAAGGAACATTTACTGTTCTGCCATATAAAAACTAAGTAGATGCTACAGAGACTTTTAAATTAAGCTGTGAATTTCTTCATTGATTGGAGTGCATCTATTCATTGAATTTTGTTCTTTACCTATTCCACTATCATTTTTTAATACTAATTAACACAAATGCTGCTACAAAATAAAGCCTTTCTAAGGTCATATAGTCAAGCAATCTAAAGAGAGAGAAGGTTTGGGACACTCAGTATTTCCTCTGTTTTTCTGTGAAGTGCTTTCTTAAGCCTGTAATCAGGGAATGAGGTAGCGACAGCAACATCATTTATGTTAACCTGTGCTTTGCTTGTTTCTTGAAAAAGCTCTGTGTGTGTTGGTATCATAGCACTAGTTTCAGCTTGAAGGAAAAGGTTGGGTAAAACTTAGAGAGAACTAATGATGTATCTTCTCTCAGAAGAAATGTGTTTGAAAATATCAACCATTCATACAACCTATCTCCTTCTAAAAAGCAAAACACTTGTGTAGCAGTGGTTGTTCTTGTGAGTCTAACGATAATGCTCTCCTTAGTGCTAATGATAATGCTAACGGAGACTGTTGGCACTGTCCAGGTGGACATCACTGGCAAAGGTGGGGGAAGCAGCCCCATCCTCATCCCTGGTGAGGGCTTTGCAGTGGCACAGAGCGAGCCAGCTATGGCCCATCACTTTGTCAGGTCAGTACATTCTGTGCCATTCCCTCCAAGTCTGAATGGGGATATCTGCTGAACTAGGTTTAACTTGATGTTATTTTTAGAACAAATTACATTGATTGCATACTATTTCAAAGGCCCCAAGTAATAAAGTACACAATTAAATGTATCTGACTAGTTTAATTTCTCTGTGTGGTTTTTGGAATAAAACCTTAACCATTTCTTTTCCAGACTCCTCTGGCAAAGATTTTGGTCCTACTCTGGGATTAAAGAAATCCAGTTCTCTTGAGAGTCTTCAGACTGCTGTGGCTGAAGTAAGGAAGAATGAACTCCCTTTTCACAGACCCAGGCCTCACGTGGTGCGGGGCCGGGGATGCAATGAGAGCTTCCGGGCTGCCATTGACAAGTCTTACGATGGACCTGAGGATGAAGAGGGTATGTTGTGCTGAAGGCACTGACTGAGGGAGCCACCTTCACTTAGCACTGCTGAGGGCCAGCTCGATGGAGCACCATGAGCCAGTGATTTAGTCCCACTGAAGCTGATCACATTTTAAAAACTGTTCACATCTTCCACTGAATAGAGCTGTCTTTGCAGTACCCCATCCAACCTTGACTGGGTTTAGTGTAAAGTCTTTCACTGATCTCCTTTGGGGCAGGGGTGGGTTGGAGGATTTAGAACTCAATCCTTAAATAATTATGTTTTTCAACTTCAAGAAGCAGCTGCTTTCTTCAGATTACATTAAAAATTATCTCCCTTGTTTTACAATTCCCCCTTTTCCAGCCAGGAAATTTGTTTCATGTTGTAGATAAGACAGTGTATTGATAGCACCCTGCTGCTCATTCTTTCACTATGGGTTTTATAGACCCCAGTCTGGAAATACATCTCCTTTAGTATGGAGTGTAAAACAGTGCTTGGATCCTGAGCCCCCCCCCGCAGAAGGAATACGGCTCTTTTGCAGCCAGACAGTACATTTTATCCATTTCTTGCTCAGCCACTAAAATAGAAAGATTCCAGGGAGTGAATGAAGTCATTTTGTTACATAGGTTGATTTTGCAGTCACCAGAATCTCTTGTGGAAGTAAGCTGTGTGTTTGAAACCCAGCACATGGTTAACAAGCTAGATTTCAAAGAGAACAAGTGCTTTGCTGTATCAGGATTTTTATATCAGGAACAATGATTAGAAAACAATTCATTAAAATAATTCTGCATTTAATTTACAATACAAATCTGTTTGAATCCACTAGATCTGCTTAGTCTGCTTTTTAAATTATTCAATTAAATGAGTAAGTGTGTGAGTCATTTGAGCTCTTTGTAGACACTCTTGCTGTATTTCACATGTTTGCATTTCAGTGGCCCATAGCCATCCTCACTGCTTCTTTTTCATTCTGTGCAGATGGTGGCTCTGATAAGAGCTCTCACTGTGGTCAAGAAGCTCAAAATGTGGAATCTGCCCCTCCAGGGAACCCTGAACTAGAAGATGCAGAAATCAAAGCAAAAAAGGACAAAAAAAGTAGGGAGAAAGAGAAGAAAAAGGGCAAGTCTAAAATCAAAGAGAAGAAAAAGAAGGAAGAAAATGAAGATCCAGAAAAGAAAAAGAAGAAAGGCTTTGGTGTCATGTTGAGGTATGGCATTTTACAAAGCAAAACAGCCATCCAGTCTCGTTATAAGATAGGAAACAACTGATGCTCTCATAAAGTAGTGGAAAAATTATTTCACTTGGACTCAAATAATGTTTATGTTATTCAAAAAGAAAGCAGTTTATACTTTTACACCAAACTTGTAACTGTGGCAGAAGACATTTGGCAGACAAAATGTCTTTTTGTGCCTTTGAAATGCATTCCCATATGTCAGAAAAGATTCAAGGTTTTAGGCTTAAAGCAAGCATGTATCAGTGGGGAAGGATTTGTGGGGAATATTTCTGAGTAAAACAAATCCTGCTCCCAGACTCAGACCTTTGCTTTCTCTTCCCTTTCTTATCTGCTCCCTTCACAAGCTGCAGGGAGAGCAGAATTCTTGTGCTATTGCAAAAGGTCTACTAACATTTGCAGTTGCTGAAAGCCACTACCTATGATAAAATCTTTACTTCGTGGCTTCAGGCATTGCCTGCAGTGAACAAAAGTTCACTGTCCTCCCTGCCCAGCATGCAAGTGTTTGGATTTCTGCTGTGGCTATTTGTTCTGTGGCTCTGTAAACTCTGAGTCGCCAGAGTTGTTCAGGCTGTTTCCTTGCTCTTGCTGGAGCTTTTGGTGCTTCAGGTGCTGGTTGCTGACACCCTTCCTTCCAGTATCTGTTGGCTCTGTAGAGTATTTAAGTGTTGAAGTAGCTCTTTGCATTTAATACAGAGTATGTGATGAAAAATCTTGGTCACATGGAGGAGATTAAACCAAAGGAACATGTGGTTACTCATGGCACTGAGCACTTAACATTGGCTTTGGTGTTTCTTGTCGTGCTGTATTGTAGACAGTACTCATATATACAAAAACCACAATCATTGCTTAGGCAAGGATGCATTTAAATAGTAATCTAAGAAATGCAGCTGCAAGATCATTCACTGATCATGGTGTCCATTAGGACATATAATGTATGAACTTGCCTTTCAACTTTGTGTCACCATGTTCTCTAGAGTAAAATTACTTGTGTTATATTAATATGGAAGGTTTTAGCTTTCTTGCATGTATCAGCAATTGTCCTATACAACTTTTGAACCCTGTGGAGACACTGTCAAAAATATTCAGGCATACCTGTATTCCAGATGTACATGATTTCAACAGTTGTTAGTGTTCATAAGATATACCTGGCTATACCAGTCTGCTTTCAAATGGGCTTTTCAGGAGCAGAGGAGGTGTGTACACACACTTGTGCATTGCACATGCATTTGTGTTCATGTTGTTTAAAGAAATTTGACTTAACATGGAAGGGTAGTCAAAAACTGAATAATTAGGAGGGTGACTTCAAAAACTCTCTTGTGTGTCTTAAGCTTTATATCTCTTTTCATTCTTCTTTTCAACTCTTTAGCATGAGTAGGAAAGAGGAGGGGAGTGGCACAGAGGTCTGACAAAAGGATAAGTACTGCTTAATGTATCAAAGATACATAGCAGATTCCAAGTTTGAATTGTAAAGTCTTACAGGGATACTATATCTGAGCCAGAAAGAACATGGGATGACATTAGAATCCAAAACAAGCTATTGTAGTTGACAGAAATTCTGATAATGGTCAATATGCAAAGCCGGGAACAACAGGTTACCATTTGTTGTGATTCCCTCTTTCAGAATATATTCCACATTTTGGTAGTACACAAGGTTTATACATCTGCTCTTTCTATGATCTTGTCTTTGATTTAGATAGTCTTCCCAGCTGACAGTGTTAATAATATTTGTCTGTATGGCAGCACAGAATGGGAATTTCTATCCCACACCCCTGAAAATCTCTACAAGACAGCAAAGATGGAAGCATCATGTTGTAATAAAGAGAGAAGGAGAAGTAGGTAAGAAGTAACAGTTCAGCTGAGAGGTTTTTAGAGGTTCTGTGTCCTTGTTGGTGTATCTTTCCAGAATTTATAAAACTTGAAAAGAAATTCCTTCCTGAAAAGGTGAGAGTATTAGGGAATACTAGCCATGATAGAAGTGAAAGAAAGCTGCAGACCTGTAAAGTAGAGCTTGAACAAGAGCAACCAGTGTGCATTTATTAAATAATTGGGGGCCATATGTCCTGGGCAAGATGAGCAAATCCAGGCTGGTATTTTTTCAGACAGAAACTGGCACATATGACTTGAAAAACAAAACCAATTGATCTGAATGTTTTTAAAAGAAATAATAGGGAACTAATAGTGGAATTCAGAGCAGATCAAATACCAACTAAATATTAGATTCAAGAGGTATTTTTCAAACTGGAGTCTTGTACTGATGTGAAGGTGAATGTTAGGAGGGATGGGGAGGAGGTTTGAATGATAAGTATTTTAGCAACATGAATGGAAAGAAACATCCAGATTTTTTTATGACGTTGTGGGAATGAAACTGGCATGGTTTTTTGGTAGAACATCTGTGGAAGCAAAAAGAGAAGTTTAATATGACAAAAGTTGTGAGTTTCTGCAGCAGGCAAGGTGGCTACTAATTCTTGGTATCTTAAGAGAAAGTAGGGGGAAGTATTTAGAAACTGAGATGAGCCCAGTTTTGGACATGATGACTTTAAATTGGAAAAGGGACCTGCCACAAAGGGGGCATTGGAAATGTAAACACTGTAGTGGAGCAGAAAGCTTGGTGGAGAAGGAAATCTGTAGTGTGCATTTTATAGGTACGGCGGTGGTTGTGCTGCGATCCCCCATGTATGAGACCACCAAAAGAAGGAACAGAACCCTTGTTAGTCTGACAGGAAAGATAAAGCCAAGGGAAAGGGAAAAAAGTTATTAGAGCAAGTGGCAGGGGTAAGAAGAGGAAATCTATTCCTGGGACCAGGCAATGTCATGAATTTTTTCAACTGGTCTGGTGATTGCAGCCATGTGATGAATCCTGCTGGGAGCTGGAACCCCCACTTTGGTATGTTCATGCTGTTTGTAGTTCCTGGGCAGCTTTGTTCAGAGCTATTTCAGCTGTGCCTGCATGGTTCTGCTGTGCTATGGGATGCATCCAAACAGAAAAACAGACTTATTGAACCCATGTCAAAATTGGCTTGAGATAAGTAGGAACTGAGCATCTGTGGTGAAAGCTCCAGGACCAGAAGGACAATGAAAATGAGAGATCTTGCCAGAAAGCTCAGTGCTAATTAAGACACATGCATTTTCTGGTGAATGACGTGGGGTCAGGTGTAAAGGACAAAAGAAAGTAGAATGTGAGGCTAAAACAGCTGCTGGAAATGTCCTACTTGTCTTCAGTGGGATTTTTGTGCTATGCTTGCTGGGTCACACATACAGCAGTAAGAAACTTTACCTTGATATAGTGGCCGTGTGAATTGGCTGACTTCTCCTTTATAATCAATAACAAAGCATTTCAAGATATTAAAACCAAATCCAAGTATTCAGCTGTAGTACAAGAATTGTTGAGCTTTAGTCTTTTGCATCTGAGATTTTTGAACATATTGGAATTGCTACTGCATTGGTTTTTTGCCTTTTTTTTTTTTTAATTTAACAACAGAAAATAGCAAAGCTGTTAGCAGTTGCTAACAGATTTCACTTAGTGCCTCATCTGTTGCTCAGCTGCTATTTACTTGTAGTTCCTGGTCTTTTTTTACACATACAAAAAGAAGAATGATTGCTTTCCTGCTAAGCTTTGGCTTGATTGAAGCTTTATTTAGGTGACTGTGATTCAGGGAGACCATCAAGAAATCATGCTTTTTTTTTTTAATCATTGTTGTTTCAAAGACCTGTTTTTTCACTCAGTATTAACTGAAACTCTTGGCTGCAGCATATTAATGGCTGTAGCATTTGGGCAAAGTAGGTTAATGTACTGGAGGTTTGAAATGCAGATGACAGTGGTTAAAGTCTCTATAATCCAAAGTACAGTTTCACTGTGGTGCGGACTGCACAGGGCTTTGTTTCCTCGGTTGGTTCTGATGCATGTAGTGCCTGCTTTAGTTCTGAAAGTGTGTATGTGCTGTCCAAAGAACAGAAGTTGAGTCTCAACTGGTTTTGTGTAATATTGGCCAAGGGGCATTTTACATATTTTACTTTTTGATGTTTTCTGGCACATCATGCTGTCATTGTTCACTAATAACCCATCACTAGACAACAGACTGAACAGTAAATTGATACTGTGTATCAAGAAAACAAGTACATTAAATACTTTCAGTAGTGGAGCTGTGACTAAAGGTATACTTCAGTCTTGGGGACAGGCTAGAGTCTAGCATCTACACTTAATCTTTTTCAGAACAGAAATAATACTGAGTTCTCTGCAAGAGAAGAGCAGCAAGATCGCACAATGCCACATTTAATTCTTGGCTCATCCCTTTTCTCACATTGAGCTGACTGATTTCTTCTGGGCACTGTGAGTCTTAGAAGACTGCTGGGCATCAAATGAGCTTCCCTGTACTTCTTTTTGAAGGTGTTCAGTATTTTCAGGAGAAACACTGTAGTGAAATAGCATATTTGTGGCTTTGAAAAAAAGGTAGTGTGTGGTGTCATTGCTTAGAACTGTCAAAAGCTCTGTGAGCAGGGCTCTGTAGGCGGTTTGGAAGGGTTAATTAACCCATTGGTGCAGGGTGTTAGAAATCCCTGATGCTGAACACTAATGCAAAATGTATTGTCACTTAGGACCAAGAATGCAAAGCTGATCTAACCAAGAGGTTGATAAAATAAATTTTTAAAATATTCCTCAGTTTGCTAGGTGATGAATTCCAGATTTTAAGTTTGTGGTCTATATTTATTGAATTGCCATGCTTTGAAAAACTATCAAAATACTGTCTTCTAACAAAGGTAGACTGTGTGTTTCTAAATTAAGTTGGCAGAAGGCTGAACCTTTAAATCACCAGGGAAATGTGACCTCTGCAGTTCTGTATCCTAATCCCATAGCAGTTGTTACAGTGCTGGAGTATAATAGACATAAGTCTATGGCTCTCTCTACCTTTTCCAGAATAGTGATTGTAAAAATTCTGGGCAGCCCTTTCAGTTTTATGGATATGAAGGTAAGATAGCTAATGGACTGCAGCCACACCAATGGCATTTTAATAGGTAGCTCCCCCAGGCAGAGACCAGGAGGCTGAAGTCATAATTTTTTTGTGTGGCATAAAAATCTAAGAGCAAGTATGTAATTGGTGACTTGGACTAAAGAGTTGTGCTGAAGCGGAGTGCAGTGGGAGAGCACTCTCTCATTCCATCTTCAATTCTAGGCTGGACTCAGGAAGAAAATACAGCCAACCTTGTTCATATAAAGCAGTGCTTGTCAGCTTGACTGTTTCACTATAAAATATTTTAAAAATTAGTATAGGTGAGAAAATGTCTATCCCCCAGGAGTATTGCACTTCAGCCATGACTTGCATATTTGTGCACATATACGTATAACTGCAAGCCCAGGAAGCAGGAATATATATGTGTGTATTAGTTAGATTTGCTTTTTGCTCTTCAGAAAGAGTGCAATTTTCCACATAATAGTTCATCTTAAATTATTTACCTTCCATTTCACAATATGAGCCATGAATATTTTATTTTTTGTCCCTTTAATTTGCCAATTTTCCTTTGAGCTAAGTGCCTTAGTGATTTTAATTTTTCACTCTAGTTGGAAGACAGAAATGACCCTTTTTTCATTACTACTATTATAGGCCTTGTGCTCCGAATGATACTTTTTACAACCAGCACTGTTGAGCCTGTAATGGTATTGCAGAGTAGATAGCATAATATACAGATATTGACTTCCATTAAGTGTGGCACTATGATAACTTATGGAGAGATTTTTTTTTCTGCTCTGTTGCCCTTAGAAGTTGAGTGTTGTAGAAGAAAAGGTAGCAGTACATGAAGAAGGAGCAAATAATAAAGATGTGGCTTGTTGGGGAGAGGTGATGTATATAACTTCTTAATGTATTTATCTGTGTATGATGCTGGAAATCAATATGGACGTTGATAGATAAAAAACCCCACAACTAGATTAAATTATGTTTTAATTAGGCTAAAGTTATTTTAGATTTTTTGTTCTCAGTTGCAAAATTATCTGAGATGGATGATGTGTATTCGAAAGACAGCATCAGTTAATGAGGCAGATGAGTTATTTAGAGGCCTTGATTTCCTTTTGCACAATAAAATTTTCATTTAGGTAAATTGGTAAATAAAACTCCACTTTCCTTTAAAGAGCATAAGAACATGAGAGAGAGGATATAGCTAGTCAATTAATCTAGCGCAAATTTGTCAAGTATTTTAAACTAAAAAACCAAGCATTCCATTTTATATGTATGACTTTTGCTTTTCCTCCACCATATTAATTCTTCCTTGGCTGCATTCATAGTCAGACTAAAGCAGAGAAAATAAGGGGGTTTTGTACTAAAGATGATCATGCAGACTGCCTACTAAAGGCTGATTTGTTTAATTAAGCATCTGTTCTCCCCTTAATACGCATGCATAAATCTCATTAACGTTAGATGTATGCAAGTGCAGTGAAGAATAGACCCCTCACTCTCATTACTGAACTTGGATAACAAGATTTATATTTACTTAACAGATCAGAGCAGAAAGTTCCCTCTGACTATTTAAAAGGACTCGAAATTGCAAACTGTTTGCAAGGAGCATGCTTTTTGTGAAAAACTTGCATGTTCACTTCAAGTTGAAATATCATTATTCAAGTCATTACTAAGCAAAAGGAAAAAAAAAGGCATCGTGCTTTGTCTGTGAGGATTAACTTGAAATTCTTCTTTAATGGATACTTGCCTATTTAATATTGACCTCTGTGCATGCTACAATTGCTAAAAGCAAACTCCAGGTATTTTCTGGAGGTAGCAAATTTCTTCTAAGTGTCTGTCTCTAATCTCTCAAGAAATGTGTTCTGCAAGAAGAGTCCTAGAAAGCAAAGTGTATTCTTGGGGAATACTGAACACTGCAGCACTGTGTTCATCCGTCATTCACTAGAGTTGGCTACTGAATCATTCCTTGCTCTAAAATCCAGCTGAGGATAAAGTTTGAATTCCATGTTTTCCATATAAATTGTAGGACATTGGGTATTTTTGTAGTAGTACAGATGCATTGTGGTTTAAGGTCCTAGAGGGTTTAAAGTCATGCCCAAAAATATTTGAATTGAGGCTTCCTGTGCTGTATTTTAACCAATGAATACAAAGTTTTGCTCAGGAATATAAGTAGAGTGTAAGTTCTACCTTATTACCAAAAGAAACAACAGATTTTGCTGATTTTCTGAATCAGTAGTTCTTGTAACATGACCATGGTAAATGGAGGGGTTAGGAGGAGAGACAACAATTAGCAGAGAAATGATACAAAAGGGGACTCCTGACAGATTCCTTAACTACAGAGTGCTGCTGGGTGCTGGTTTAATAGGTATTGCCATTAACAGCCATCTGTAGAGAAAATTGAATATACTCATCTCACTGAATTATGATTTATGGCACACAGCACAGTCAAACTAAAGTAATATTTATATTATAGTGCAGAGTCATTGATTAAATGCACATGGCATCTCAAATCCAGTTGACATTTTAAGTCGAAATGATTGCAGACATGTGGTCATTTATTTAACTATTACTTTAAAAAATGTGTCTCTACTTGTTATTAATAGAAGAAAGTCAGACCTGACCAATATTTCAATAGGCTGACCTTTTGTTTTGCTGACATATAAAAGGAACAAAGCTCCTTTTGGGGTAGTCACAATTTCAGAGCATATGAAGTATGCCAGCTTTAGAAAAAACCTGACCCCTTGAACTACTCTGTCTCTTTCTTCCCTTTTTTATTTCCACGTGGGATTTTTGAAAGAAAATGAAGAAGAGATGGTTTAGGAGATAGGAAAAGTTTTAGGTTTGGGGTTAGATAGGAAAAGGTTTAGGAGATACTGTGAGAGAGGCTTTCTTTCAAATGCCTGCTCTGCTACTGATTTCTCAAGAATCACTGGTTAACTCCACTGCTCTGAGCCCTACTTTTTACACAAAAATTATCCTCTGTGCTTGTAAAAAATGAAAATAACATTTCTCTGCTTTGTATTGTCATTGTTCAGCTAAACCTGTTAAAAATTATAAATACATTTAAAAACCAGTTTAGTTACTTCTATGAAAGTGTATCAGGCAAATAGTTTTATTCTTAAGAAAATGAAAAAGTAGTAAGCTTTCATATGACTTTCTAAACTAATTTTCCTCTCCATACCCATTCCTGCTGCTGCTACTGCATGTGATGGTGATCTGGGGTTTCATTCTCTCTGTACTACCTCCTAGCCACAGATGCTCTCACCTTCAGAAATGTTTTTTGGAATATAATGCCTTAGAATTAAAGTTGGCTTTCTATATTTTACCCTGATTTTATGTGGTCTTGCTAAAAAAATATTTTAAAAATTGTTGTTTCAAATTTGCCACGGGCAAACTATTTGTTCCTCTGCAGATTATTCCTCTTGTTGGCCTTACTCTGTCATCTGTGATCATGAAGACTGGCAGCATCTTCCCCCTTTCACAAAAGTCCTATGTGGGATGTCATCTTTTCATGAACCTTAAATCCACTCAGTGGGGCAGTGTCTGAAATTTGCTGACTTACTACACAGCACACTGAAGACAGCACACAGAAATTTCTTCCCTTTCTGCTTGGACTTGTGTTGCTTCGAGATTATGTGAGTCTCTCTTGAGGCTCACACTGGTTCCTGGTTCTGAGTGCTCCCACCTACCTGTGCCACCTCCAGCTCTGTTCCCTTCCCACTCTGCTCTGTGTTACCTGGCCAGTGTGGTCACCTGCTGGGAGCAGCCACAAGCACTCACAGCCAGCCTGTCCCAGCAGCATTTTGCTTTCTACTGCAACATTTGCAGCGAGTCTGGGCACAAAGTGTTTTACACAGCTTTCCACTTCCCTGAGAGTTGCTTCTGCTGCAAACCATCCATGTGCATGAGCACTGGAACAGCTAAATGAAGGATGAACAAAGTCTTTACATCCTTTCTGCCCAGTTCCTGCTTTCTATCTCTGTCCAACAGCAGTGAGAAAAGCTCTTCACAGCTTCCTGCTCTGCACTGCATTTGGCTGTGTCCCATTCACCTCCACCTCTCCTCATTTGCTTGGATGTGAATGCAAAGGTGCAGGATTGATCCTTACCCAGCAGTTCCAGCTCATTCAGCTGTTAACTTAGCAGGTAACTGCTGTTCCTATCAGCTCCCGCCCTTCATCCTGGACAATGTATGTTTGTCACCAGGTTTCTGCCTTTGTTACTTTCTCCTCCCTCTACCCCACTCTGCAGCCTGGGATCTCCCTTGCCCTGGTTGTCACCCAGCTTATGCAGAGCCTGGAGCCATAAGCCCAGCAGAGTTCCTTAGTTTGGGCTCTGCCCTGAGTGTGAGCTGCTTCTACTCTGCACTTTGTCGTGAGCAGCAACTGCTCTGATCTCTCAGTTGTCACAGTGCTGTTTGGCATTTACCATACAACTTAATTATGCTATCAAATTCTCCCCTCACAAAAATATTTACATTCGAAGAATCTTCCCCACTTGCTGTCTTTATTCAGTGAAAATGACATCTCCACGATCTTGTCTTGGCCCTCGTGCATGTAAGAGAATTTGGTCTTGCTCTTTAAGAGGTCTTGGAATAATTCTTAGGAGTGAAAATGAAGAGGTCTTCTCCTTTTTCCCTTTCTGTTCTTGCAACTTCCCATTTTTGCTCTATTTTGTTGTTGTTGTGGAGAAGAAACAGTAAATAATGAATAAAAAAGCAACCAGGGTAAATATAAAATTTTAGTCAAATGCTGACATGAAAAAACCTCTCCCCTTCTGTGTGTTAAAAATTCTGTCTGTGTTTATTTAGGACAAGATACGTGAGGCACTGAGTATCAGCTCTTTAGCATTTAACTGCAGTATTAGGTTTGAAGTAATGAACTGTGTGCCTGTGCCATTCATTGTCCCTTATTTGAAAGCAGTGAATACCTGGCCCCACACTAACCCCAGATTATCATCAGGTTGGTTGGTAGTAATGTGTAAATAGAATTGTAAAGCTATCATGTGGTGACAGAAGGCCACTATTGTTGTTTGCTATTTTCCTTCTAGCCAAAGAAACCTAGTGAGTAATGAGTCAGGCACTGTTCATTCTACCTCTGTCATCTTTGTGTTTAGCTTTTTATCCTCTAATGTGGAAATCTGTATTACAGTAGCTCAGTATAACAGACATCCTAATGTTCTGGTTTTAATTAAAATTAGATTGAGGAAATAAACAATTCAAAGAAGTTAGCTTTCCTTTTTATGTCCACCCCCACCCCCTGCAAATACACTTTCCATATCCTCATCTGTGGTTGGAAGTGTTTGTTTTCACTCACACATTCTTGGATTGCTCAGCCTCCCAAACAGACAGCTTCCCTGACAGACAGCAAGGAAGGACGCTCAAGGAAGCTCACTTCTATTCATTTAGTCTTTTTAGCAATTCATGTTTTTAAATTAGTGATTTTAATTTTTGTCTGTTTGGTTTGATACAGGCTACAGTGTAAAATGCAAGTTTTTAAATAAATCTTTGTCAAAATGAAGACTTCACGAAACCAAACTGCGCTGCTTCTGAGAAAAAATTTCCACAATACAGCTGCAGAATTATTTTAGTGACTATATGTGTGTATGGATACACCAGAGAGTTAGTTACTCAAAAATAAATTAGCAAATATTTCTTCCCTTTAAAACAGCAGATTATCATGATTGTAACTGCTGCAATAGGTTAATGTACCTCTTCATCTCTGAAGACCTCTGCCTCATCTCTTTTGTAATTAATTCCTACTTAGGCTATTTTAGCTTGGTTGTCATTTATAGCTTCCCAAACCATCAGTCATCTGCAGGAGTGGAGGGTGCTGTAGGCAGGATCAGGCAGAGCTCCAGGAGCTCTGGGCTGAAATGGCTTGGGAAGATGGGAAGAGAAATTTCTAGGTATAGATTTGCTTTCAATTCTCTCTGCCTGTAGCAGTGGTGTAAGCTGCTCTCTCCCTACATGTCAGATGTTTGCTAATTTCAGTAACTGCACAGTGCAAGTTGTCTTTTCCTACGTGTGGTTTGAGTGCTGACCCTGGTCTGTAAGGCCACTCTGAGAACCTCTAAATCCTGTGGTGCTGCTCCTCCAAACTGCACAGTTTGTTGACTTGCCTGGGAAGTCTGTGCACCCAGTGAGTAAAGAAAACTGATTTGGCAATGTGAGCTTGCTAATTCTGAGTGGATAACTGGCTTTAGTCCCCAGTGCTGAAACAAAGCGAATTTTGGGTTATTGCATCTCCTGCATGGAAAATACTATTTAAAATCTGTGTCTTAGAGAAACTTGAGTATTTTACAAATACTTATATGTTTGTGGCATGCTTGGAGGGGAGGAAAGAAGCCACACTCATACAAAATATATGTTCTAGTGATCGCAATTGGAAACACACCAAATTTTAGACAGTCTAAAATATGCTAACAAACTTATTCCAATAAAAATATATTTATTTAGTTCATCCTTAACATTTATTATGGTTTAAATACCAGCTTCCTCTGTCTTATGGGGATATTCAGATTGGAGAGAATGAGTTTAATCCTTTTTTTGTTTTAGGCTAGAGTTTAAAGAAATTGAAAGATGATGTTCCTGTCATAGTGGGAAGAAGGATCACTGCTGGCCCTAGATCTCCTGTGGAAAACTTACATTATACTGTAAACTGCTGTCCATGCACTTGTATGGAATTGAAAGTGGAGCACAGACAAAATGATCTTTCACTAGAGAAGATTAAAAAGAAGGGAAAAAAAAGTAACCAATTCCTCTAGAGTAGGGGGGAGAAAAAAATGAGGATTCAGGTTCAGAATAAGTGAATAGATAAGATTTACCTGAGTGTTAAGGCCTCAATCCAGCAGAATAAAGCAATCAACTACAGGTGTATTATATGTTCTTCTGCCTCTTTTTTCTAGATTTTTATTAAAACAATACATTCATAGTAAAAGGATACAGTAGAGGGCTAAAGTTGAAATACTTAAGTAACTCTTTTGGAAAGTGTATTTGTTGTCTGTAAAGATTGTGTGTGAGAGTATAATTCACTCATCACATGTAGAAACTCAAAATTTTCTACCTTTGCTATTTTAGCCTGTTAGCTTATTCTTTTGTTTATATGGAACTCATGTATTATCACATAAATCTTTGAAACTATTGTGTATTAGTTTCCAGAGTATCAAGTAAAAGGCCATCTTTCTTTTTTTTGACAAACTAAGTATTTCTGTCTCTATTATTAAGAACAGCAAAATATTAGAGGTGATGGATTTATGTGTTTGCATAATATAAATACTCTAGGGGAGGGGAGCAAGGAGATGCTTAGGAACTACACAGGCTAAAAGGAGCTTCTTTGCAGTAGAATATTCTTGTCACATAACTACATCTGCCTCATCTTCTCAAGGTCACATAGGCACTCAGAACCAGCCCATGCCTAGAAAAAAGTGTGTTTGACAGAGTATTGTTATTAATGGCTTCATGGGACACCAAGACCATTTGTTGCTCTTGGCTGTCAGTTTATTGTCTTTCTCAGTCTTTGTTTATTTTGTGTACGTCAGCCATTCACTGTGTACCTTGGGACACAAATTGCCTATAACAGATCAAATTTGCTGGTCAAAGGTTAAGTCACTCTCCTGAGGCTGTTTGCCTGAGATAGCACTGGTGTCTGCTGGCTTTGATACCATAGTTACTGCAGTAATATTGTAATGACTTTGCACAATCATTAAAGCTCAATAGAAAGTTCGAGCCTTCCAGGTAGAAAACAACAAATTCCTTGGTCAATTTGGGCTCTCCTTACTCATGCAGATTTCTTTGTGGAGAATCTTATGTATTGTATTTAGAAAATGCAGGTCAGAGTGAAACCACGAGAATGATTTCTGTAGAGAGAAGTTCTTGTCTACAGGGACTAGCATTTTATGTTGTCCAACCATGTTTAGACCAGCTCCATCCTTAAGTGTCTACATAAGTAAATGGAAAATTATGTTGAACATCTAGGTTTCTGTTTAATATCCACCATGCAGAGCAGCTATAGACCTAAACCAAGTCTACAATATAAAGGTTGATATGGAAATCTGTAATATAAATCAGAGGAAATTTGATATTTAGCACTGATCAGAGAAGGAGAAAAAAATACTAGATTAAATTAGTTGCATAAAATGTTGCACTAATTTATGGGCAAAAGGGAAAAGATTGTGAATTAAGCCCTGAAGTAGGAGAATCTCATACTTCAGTGCTTAATTCACAAATGAGGTTTTCATTCTGTTTGCAAATATTGACTGAAAATTAGATTTACAAAGCAATTAAAAATTAAAAATTGTGGTTGGTAGCTTTCTCAAGGACCCACTTTCAAAGGCTGACCAAACAGAAGAGTGAGACCAAAATAAAACATCAGGGAAGAAGGAAAAAATGCCAGGCTGGAAAGGAACTTAAATTGATACAGTGTCTGTATACAGATAATTGAAGCCATGAGATTTAATTAAAATTTCCAAGTGGATGTTGCTATCAAGAATGAGGCAGTGAGACTTAAACAGAATTTCTCTGAATGCATATGGGGAATTTTAGAAGCAAGATAAGAAAAAGAACAGTTTTACTGTTGGCTATAGAGAAAGGTATTCACTGAAAAACAGCTCAAGCTGTGGGCATTTTCCAGGACCCCTGGGTACCAAATTTCAAGGATAACCAAATGTTCTATAAAAGCATGTTGTGATCAATTATATTGAATGGCACAGAGGAGTTGCATTGAATCAACACAGATGACAATCCATTTGGCAGAGCAAAGAAAGATCGTTACAGACCTTTAATACGGTGGTTTCAGTTTTGTATCTGTCCATTTTGGAACTTGGATTTGTAATAATTGTATTGGTCTTTGAAAAAACAAAACTTTAATAAAGTCAATATACGGTAGCAGTTCTCAAACACAGAACAAAGAAAGACAAAAAGTACAACAGCACTGAGGTTTTATAACCTCTTGCTTTAGTGGAGATACCATTTGAGCATTTAAATGACAGCGCAAAAAGTCCAGGTGGTCAGACTGTATTTTGCACAGCCAGCTGTGAGATTTAGGGTAGAAATGTTTACTGTTTCTGGCAAAAGCAGAAGGAATAGGGATCAGCTGCAGAATTGATCAGACCTGATTGCAGAAAGTGCAGCAGAAATACCAAGTGAAGCAGAGCAGAGTGATCTGAAGGAAGAGTTGGGGACCCTAAAAAAGCAACAGTCATTTCAAAATACTGGAGAACATCCTGGAGCCTGTCAGTCTTCCTGAAATAAATAACAACAGATGTTCCAAAGTGATATGGATTGGTCTTAAGCCACAGAAATACAAACATGTAATGGCTTTGTGGCAAAATTCTCCAGTCAAAGCTTGCTGAACTTTGTGGAAGTCTTGTACCGGATGAGACCCACAATGTGTTCCTGGGTATGAACAGGAGGGAGGTTGAAATGAGCCAGCATAAAGTTGTGATTAATGCTTTTTTCCTTAGGCTTATAAGGATGTGGGAGAAATAACTCTAGTCCCAGTTCTGTGTGGACTTTGGAGTGACGGAGGTCCACTTCTTCCCTCAGCAGGGAACCTATGACCAGTATATTGGAGTTCTCTGTTTCTTTCAATAACTCAATATCAGATTTCTTTTCCTTCAGAAATACATTTTAACTGCTAGTCCTGAAAACTGCAGTCTAAATGTAGAGCCATTTCTGCTACTCATTTATTTTCACTGATATACAGAGATGTCTGAGACCAAATTAATCTTGTACTTGCAACTTTACAATCCCATTGTTTCTACTTTTGTTTCACAAGAATAATTACAGATGGAATTTAGCCTTTGTAATTCATAAAAAAAGAACAAAAGGTAGGGTTTTGAATATTATCTTTGCTGGGGTTAAGGTTCAAATTTGAAAAAAAAATGGGAGAAAGTAGGTTTATTTACTTAATAGATGGCAGATTTCCCAGAAGTAGCAGATCCATTTGCGCTGTGTAGCACTCTGTGTTAGGTAGGAGAGGAAACAGGATTTTTTGTCCCTAGGAATTTTTAGATATTCCTATAATATTTTCCCTGTGTTCAGACTGTTTCCAAACTCAAATATTCCTATTGGGTTAATTCTGGAAAAGAAAAGGGTTGGGTCAGTTAAAAATACGCTTTTTTGTTCTCACTTCTTGTTTTTAGAGCCTTTTAATAAGGACTGAGATGGATATTAATGTGACGAGCCACTTCATTTAAAATCCCTTACTGTGAAAATACTTACTGTGAAAATACAAGAAAACTTGACAATTTAAAAAATCCATTTGTGACATTACTGAAGAAAAAAGAGAAATTGCTTTCCAAACACCTAGTAACCTCCACAGCCTGCTTGCTTACTAAAGTGTACCATCCTAGGAAAGAGAAATGATATTTTATAGTACTTCAGGAAAAGGCCCATAGTGTGATTATTGTACCCAAGTTTTAACATCATAAAGAAGTGTGCATGATTGGACTGAAAAATGTAATTTCTTTTGTATAGTCATTGCTGCTAATAATTTTAAAAATCTGGCCTGTGACACTTCTAGAACATAGAAAAGAGCTAAAAAGAATTTTTATGTGAAATCAACTCCTGATTCCAAAGATGTCTATAGCAGTAATAATAAGCTTCTGATAAGGCACTGACTCATGGCTGTGAGGAACAGATGGTGATTGCCAGTCAACACCCAGCTGCAGCCCATGAGGGTCTGGTAGGATTTACTGTGGCATTCAGAGTGCTCTGAGGAAAGTAAGAAACCTGCTCAAAGTAAAACCAAACATCATGGGCTAATAGACATAGTCAATGGAAGGCCGCTCAGCAGATTTAACTGAAAGGTTATAAGATAAAAATGAGTATTAAAAAATGATGGCAACTCTCCAGGTGTGGAGAGGGAATACCAAATGCAAAAATTGAGGCATATCATTGCCCTCCTTTATGCCTCTTATTTTGTTAAAAGTGAGGCTGACCCAGTGTGTTTTCTTTAAAGAGTTGAAGAGGAATACTGATTTAAGGCTGCCTCAGTAGTGCCCTTCTCTCTGGACCCCTGAGCCCCACCCTGTGTTCACAGTGACTTCAGTGCCCTGTTCTGCTGGGTAAGGAACAGTGAGAGAAGTGCATCCACCCTCCAGTAGCTTTTCCCAGTCACTGCAAAGAAATCTACCACGTAATGTGAATGAATGAATGAATAAAGCAAATACAGTTAGGGATAAAACAATCCCTTTTCATTCCTTTCCTTTGAGCCTCATAGCAGTAGCTTTCCATGTTTCCCCTGCCTATGCCAGCCAAGGATATATTTTCTTCAAAGACTGCCCCACAGAAGTCCCAGGGCAGGATTTTCCTATGTCATAACTGGTTACAGTTTGTGTCCATATACAGATGCCCTTTGCAGCTTGTTTCCAAAATGAAAGTTGGCATTATGCTTGTTATTGTTCAGCTGTACATAAACTGAAACAGACTTTCAAAAATCATTTACAGAAGATTTGCTGTGACTATTGACATTTTCTGACAACCTAATTTTTCTTGTAGACCTTCCACTCTCCTCCCACCTCTCGCCACCTCCCAATTCCTACCATGCAAACAGCAGAAATGTATTTGGGAAAATGAAAAAGTTATGAATCAAACTTAGGAGGTATTTTTAATTGACCCTGGGTAGGCATTTAGATGGAGCTGAAAGAAAGGTTGCAGATGTTCTATATTAAGAAGTCTCTTTATATTAGATGATGCTGTGTCCTGCATCAAATAATTGAGTAGTCTCCTGTGGAAACATGCATTTACCCATAGTACATTCTGAGCAGGTTCAGTTGTGTACATATTTCATCTGTCACTGAATTACCTAAAAAGTCTATGGGTAACCAGATCCCTGGGATGGGAGGGCTTGTTTGATAAAGAACTTTTTTTTGATTCTAAAACTTAACAGATTTGTTCTAAAATGAAGCCACTGATATTTCTCTTGGAACCATAGGCTGCATAGCTTAAAAGCCCAGCATGTCACGTAGAGACTTTGTTCCAGTTATGTATTTCATCGTTGTCCCCATGTAATGTAGACTGGTTTGAGGCAGGGTTTCTTTTTTTGTGGTGCAGTTGTTGTTGGGGGGGGTTTGGCTCTTTTTATTTTTTTGGTGGTTTGGGGGTTTTTTCATGGGTTTTTTGTTTTGTGGATTTTTTTTAAATCCTAACCAAGAATTGTATTAACCAAAACTGCCTATGTATGCATTCAGTTACACTGAAAATGGGTAATGCTATCAGGGAAAAATTCCAAGAAATTATAGAGACTACAATTAAAAAATATTGATGTTTTCAGTATTCAGAGTAAAACAGTATGAACTGGAATTGAGTTTCAGGCTAGAGAAATTCTAACTTTAAGTCTAATTCAATTTGAAGCCTTTGTTACAAGCTGCCTCTTACAATATAGCTGGGAATCCATAATACTGTATAGTTTCACTTGCATTATATGAAAACATGATCATTTGCCTTTAAAAAAAAAAAAAACACTTCATTTTTAATGTTGTAATCTTTTAATAATGAGTGGCTGAACTATCTCTGTAATTCATTACCCTTTCAGCTGTTAGATGATGGGATATGTTATGGTTTGTCATTATTCTCCATGGTGGCAAGGAGAACAGACTGGGGATTTAAATCGCCTTCCTCTGCATGGGCTATAGACATGCTGATGACTTGCTGTGAGATTACATTTAGTTCCAGGATCTCTGGTGCTTCAGAGTGTAATGCATTCGCTTGCTATGATGAACAAAAGCTTCTGATGGTTTATGTAGGTATACTAGGAGTGAAATGAAAGAGAAAAAGCAAAAATGCAAGTAAAATGTTGCTTTCTTTTACAAATGACTGGTTGAGTTCAGAGGAAAAAGTAATAAATGTATGTGAGAAGGGAAACAAATATATTAGTTGAAATATTATATGGACATCTACACATATGCATGTAGATATATAATGTGAAATGCAGTATAATCTTAACATTGTTATGTACATACTTAGGACTACACTGGCTCATTACCCATTGCATCAAGGATGCTCAAGTGTTTATTATGCTATTTACCAAATTATAGCTATTTCCTGAACAGCCGGCCTCCACTGAATATGCTTGTATTCTGTCCATCTTTAATAATGAAGCCTGCACTTTGGGACAGAAACATAGTCTGGCAATGATCAGCAGGAAATAAGAGAGAAATTGGTAATCTCTTTAGCTTTACTGTTTTATCTTGTTTATTTGCCTCTCCAAGTTTTCGTCCGGGGAACTTGGGCAGCAGAGGTCAGGCAGCTGAATTTCCTAGTGAATATTATGAACTGGGCTGGGGAGCAAAACAAATATGTAGTAATTTTTTTGTTGTGGGTTTTTTCAGTTGCAGTCAATCTAAGATTTAGCTAGTCTACTCTGGATGGAGTGTTGTAATAATTTTAGTGAAAAATATCTATATGTCAATTTATAAATACTGGTTATTTACTTCAATTTCTGCATAGGTACGTAAAATGGATTGTAGATTAATAAACACTGCTGGGAGGTAGAGGGATTCAGAGAATATTTGGTAATGTTTGAATATTACCATTTATGGTGGTGGGACTTTTACTATTTTTCAAATGTATGAGTCAGTTACACACACTGTTCCTCATGCTTTGTAGCATTACTCCAAAGTTTAACTTTGTAATGCGGTACTTAATCATAAATCTATTTTATTTCATTTTAACATTCAGAAAAATATCCTCAATGAGGTTTAAGGGAACTGTTTGGAATATAAATGTTGGCATATATTCCCTTCAGTTATTGAAAAAATAGTCCAATCAATCTCTAGGTTGGCTTTTTAGCTCAAAATGCCTTAATGTGACAGGAATGCACTATAATCTATGAAAGGAACATCTTAATTTATCACAGAGCCCATTACTTTGAGTTACATTTTGTGCTCTGGGTATCTGTACTTAATTCTTCACAGATAACATAGAATGAAGTCTTGCCTGTAATGTGTTTTAGAAAATTGAGTTTGTTTTCTTTTCCAAAGAAAAGAGTGGTTTCTCTTACTGTGGAGGTAAGTGTGTGCAGTGCCATGTAAGTTTTTGAAATGTGCTTGTAACTCTACACAACTGATGTTCTCGAGATCATAACAGCCAGCTGGGGAAGCTGGGCACTTCTTTGTGGAGAGAACACATCTGGATCCTCTGCAGCTTTTGCATTTTCCCCTCCACACCACTAACTTCAGTACTTCATACTCATTCCTCACATACTAGAGAGGGCTAGTCTGGATTAAATGCTTGAGTTTGAGTTAAAAGTACACTGAAGACAGACATGTGTTCAGCATTATTCTGTGTGTTTGGACTTCGAAGAACCACCAATTCTATACAGAATTCCGTATGATGAAGAGTTAAATTCTGTTTTAAGGTACTTGAATCTACCCAAGACTTGCTGCCAATTTTTGTTGCTAACAGAGATGTTCTCCAACCCCTAACTTTGTGCATCTGTATTTGATAAGGCTGGCAAATGGCTTTGATTAGGATGAGTTTTCTTGGAGTGGCCATTCAGAGGCAACTTTCATCTGTACTCTGATGTGTGTCATGAAGAAAGGTTTTTCACATTAGTAAAGTGTTTAATTACATTGGAGCAGCTTTAGTTGCTTTGGGTTTTAGAATTATTTGGACTGTAAAAGTGAAATGTAACAAATGTTACCATCTGCTGTTGTCATCCTGCCCCCACTTCCCTCTCAATGCCCCAACAGACTCTCTTCCTCTGTTTCATCCTTATTGTCTCATTCAAAATCTTGTCAGGGTACTTAAGGCATGTAGTAGCTTCAAGGCATGAAGCGGGAGATCAGCTTTTCCCAAACAAGATTCCACACTTGTTCTGTGAATTAGGGGTTTTTACAAAGGTTAGGCAGAACGATAACAGCACCTTTTTCTTCTCCTTGAAAAGTAAACTTGACACATCTGTTACATCTGAGGATTGGAAATTTCTGGCTTCATAGAGGAAAATGTGTCACCATGGTGTATGTTGTCTGACCTAACTATCCTAGAGATTTTTGTTCCATTTATCTCCTACACGCTTTATATAATGAAGGAAGTCTCCCTAGGCATGATCAACCACAGAGAGTGAGTAAAACAATGGTTTCAATCAAGGTTTCTGCTAGCCCAGGTTAGTTGTTACTCTTCCATCAAAGGTGCTACCTTTCACCTTGGCAACCAGGAATAATTGTTTTCTTCACAGACATTGTGTAGATTTTCACTAGCCACTGGTCACAACCTTGTGCTTAAATTTATAAGATGCTTTTTCTATTTTTGGGATGGGGATGAAAGGGATGTTTGATCCCTTTCAGAAAAATAAATTCTCTGTGACCTGAATTTCTGGAGTTCTGTGATGATCTCCAATGTGACTATCTTGATAGGAAATACTACAGATTTCTTTGTATCAGGCCAGACTGTATTCCCAGCATGTGTGTGACACAATTCCAGCAAACTTGGGTTAGTTTTTCCTGTAGAAATCTGTCCAAAGCATGAAGGAGCTACCAAAAGAATTGAAGACCTTAAAGCCTTAAAACTCATATGCTGTCCAGTTTATTATTACTGAATTATGTTCAAGAGTCCTAATTTCCAAGCACGATACAGAAATTTGAACCCAGCCGGAGTTATTTCTAGGAGGGATGAGGAAGGCAGTGAAAAGCATTAGTGATGATTTTGAAAGCTCAGTTTGGTTGCCCTGAGTACCCAGCCTTGACACTGAGACAGTTTTACAGTTTTCTAGAGAGCTGGAGTGCTCAGAAGTGCTCAGTTGTAGAGTTAAGGCCCCTGGAAGCCCTGGCTTCTTCCAGCAGGGTGCAGCTGCCACAGGGCAGCAGCAATGCCGTTAGCAGGCGAGGGGGGGAGAGAGGCTGATTGGGTTTCCTCCCATCTCCTTGGGCAGCAGCATCCCAGCAGGCTACTCAGGGGATGCTCTGGAAGGCTCCTTCCAAGGGACTGGGATGCCGGGGAGCAGAAGGGCTGGTCTGCCCTGGAGCTGCAGGCTGTAAGGTCAGACTTCCTTCCAGGAGGTCAGGTGATCTGCTAAGAAACACAGTTGGAGGCCTTTTTATATTTGATGTTAGATTGGTGTCAGACAGGCTTTTTCATTACAAGGTGTTAAATGTCTTACAAATCTTTGTCAGATTTTTTTTTCTTCCAGTTTTGCAGGGGTCTGTGGGGGGCTTCATAGAACCCGCCAGAGCAAACAGCAACTTTACCCTAAAAATTGAACATTTAATGCATGTGCAAAAAAGAAAGGTGCAGCAGAGCTTTATTTGGTATTGCATAATGGTATGGACTGTCTTTTCCTACTAAACATTCAGTGCAGTCATTTTTGAGTTCTAGTGTCCTGTATTTCTGTGAACAGGGTTCATGTGGTCAGCACAGGATCCAGAAGGTAATTTACCTTGAGGTCTTAATTGATTACTTAATTGTTACTACTGACAGAGTAAAGCAACACATCTCATTTGAGCAGGAACAAATAGATACTTCTTCTGCAGAGTTTTTTCTTCCTGTGCCTGCTTCTAGTAGTGGTTTTCTGACAATTATCAGGATGGTCCAGGAGCAAAATATCTGGGGTGAAGAGAGCTTCATTTTCTCTCAGGCCTTTTTTTTTTCATACTGGATCTACCTTTCTCAGACTGGAATATCATTATAGAGGCTTGATACCTATGCACATTTAGCTGTATTTTCTTAGCTAAGCATAAAATTAAAGACCCATTTTACTTTACCTGTGTGGAGAGAGCGAGAGATATGCTTTATGTGCTACATGGGTGTTAGTTACTCTTTGGTAAAGAAATTACAATAACCACACTGCTTGGAAAGAGGATTCACGTTAAGGCAGGTCTGCAGCATTGATCCGGTCAAAGACTCTGCTTTGCCAACAAAACATGTATCTGTCATAGCATTCCAAGCCATTTCTCTGTGTGTGTGTGTGTGGCAGTGAATCTTTAATAGATATTCCTTTTTGTTTGAATTCTCTTACTTTTCTCCTCCTGTTCCAATAATGTCACCACTTGGATTAAATATTGCACTGTGGAAAAGCTTATGTGCTAGAGGCAAGAGCTACTGAGACAAAAGAAGGTAAATAAGCAAAGGTAAAAATGTGCATTTTTAAATGTAGAGCAGCAAGGCCTAAAATGTGAGAGTTGCAAATGTAATTATGAAAATGTCAACAAATATGCAGATGTTTTATAATGGCTCTTACTGAATGAACTTGTACCCCAGCTGACTTTTTAGAGATGAGCTGTAAATTCTTTCCTTTTTTTCTCCTTCTTGGGCTGCTCCATCCCACACATGCAGGTGTCACAGTATTACTTTGAAACTAGTTGTAGAGATGACCCTGGTTCATCTCCCTGGGACTGTGTAAAGCCCACATAAACAGAGTAGGGATGTGTTAGAAGCATTCATAATCATTCTGAGAGGCCTAGGACTCAGTCTGGAAATGAAGAATATGTCAGAGATATGGAAAGCTTAATTGACGGCCTTAAAAAAAATCAGCAACAAGTAACCTGATAAATGGCGCAGACTGTTAATTAGATGTCTAAATTTACCAATTGTGTCAGGAAAATTAGGACACTGGGAACAATATGTCCCTAAGCTGCTCACTAAACAACTGCTGTACTATTTATTTATATTTATCTGATGAAAAAGTATGTGCTGAAAGGATCACAGGCAGAAATCTCTCCTCTCTCAGTAGCCTGAAGCTCCCAGGCCTCTCTGCTCACAAGGCCTCTGTGTCCTGATATTCCCTTGTCTGAGCTGATCACCGTAATATGTGGCCACAGGAAATATTAAGCTGTTAAAGAATTTTCATCGTATTTATACAGGAGAGAACAACAGGAGACTTCTGAGGCCTAATGTACAGTGAAGACTACTTATAAATTTTTATTTCCTTCATCAGGAATTGGTCTGGGCCCACAGTGATGAGATAAAGAAGGAAGTTAGACTCCCACTTAGATTTCTATTCTTTAAGTAGGTACATATTTAATTAAGTATGTGCTGTAAAATGTGGTGTGTTTATATATGGGTATGATTATGTGCATATTTAAATACATGTATAGCTAACTGGGCACACATTTACATCATGTCTACACAAGGACCCTGTTGCCCTGGTCATGGAGATGCTTCCTGCTGCACCTCCAGCCAGAGGGCAGCTCCGAGCCGTGAGGAACACCATGGCTCACTTCCCATACCTCCTGACCCTGGCATTTATGAGGATCAGAAGAGATCATCGTTTAAGTGATCACTGATTGTCTCTTAATTAGAAGTGACTCCTTAAATTTCGAAGTCAGTCTACCATCCTTCCCCAGTCTACTGGGCAGGACTGACTACCTAAGAGATAATAATGATGTTTTGAAAAATAGATGTTTTGCTTCTTTCTGACACTTGGGAGTGACAACTTTCCAGATGTATTCTCCCCAGAGCCTGCTTTGGGCTGGTTGGTTTGTTTTTAATTCAGAAGAGAGATGAGAAGGTTTGCAGCTGGCTGTGTGTGCAGAGCTGGCTGTGGGAGGTGCCTGTGTGTGCCCTGCTGCTGGTTGGAGCCGATGGTGCCGGTCAGCGGCCACAGCCCACCGTGAGCTTGGCTGCAGCCCTGCTCTCCTCTCCTCTCCTGCACATCAGCAGGGGCTGCTGTGCCAGCCCTGATTTCTGCAGTGCTGGGCCATGGTTGGAGCTGTGCAGAATGACTGAGATGTGTTGGGCAGGTGGTGGTTTGAATCCTTTGAAGGGAAGGTCAAGTACTCAATGCAAGCTTCGATAAGAGGGTAATCCTAATTAGAACTTGTAACGGTTACTGGTTGCAGATCCAAGGTGTAAAGGAGAAGATACTGGGACTATTGGGATGGCAAAGATTTGGATGGGGTTTTTTTGCAACTCTAGCAGTGAGAGAGCACAGTGATGTCTGAGGTAACTGGGAGGAATGTGTTCATAGGACAGCCTAGGGAGAGATGTCCCCTCTATCCCACTGCAGCTGATTCTCTGCAGCTCTTGAGCAATCTACACCATCAATGAGTTGCTAACAGGAAAAAATACTAGCTAGGCTAGATCAGGGAATATAATCAAGTCTGCCTGCTCTACAGGCACTCTCAAACAGAGCATTATGATCTTCTCGATTTGTATAGGTACATTTCTGGCATTGAATATAAGTGGAGAGATGACATTTTTGCTATGAACATATTCTGCCTAGGAGAAGGGTGTTGAAAAAGAAAATTGGATAGCAGTCTTGCAACATCTTTTTTCAGTATCATGTTGTACAAGATATGGTCTTGAATGAGTGGGGATTTTTTTTAAGAGTTCAGATGAGAAGTTCTGAGGAGCTCTTGAAGTAAAAGTAGATTGGATCAAAAAATGTTCTGAATAAATTTACAATATTCACTTTTTTTTCAACTTTGGTATGCCTGATTTTCTCATTGAACAAAACAAGGTCTGCTCTACAGTTAAATGTCAGATTTATTAGATTTTACAACAATTCTGTGTATTCTGATTTCAGTTTCACTTGTTCCAATACTGACTGACTTCTGTCAATACTGAGGTGAGGTGAGGGGTGTGGATAATGGTGGATCAGAACGCAGACAGCAGAGCTGAAAATTGGTTAATCTCAGAGTAGCTAATATAGGTTGTTACCTCAACCTTAGCATTACCTCAAGGACTCCAGCCTTTGTCCAGAAGAAAAACTATGGGACAGACTCTTTGCATCCTACTGCTTCCTTGGCAGCCCTTGCTGCGGCATTCTGACTGGAGTTCTAGGCTTTGTCACTGTCTAAAGCCTGTGGGATATCCCATTCTGCTGGTGATCAGGAGACTTGCTGACTGACCTTGTGCACAACAAAACTGTTTTCTTTTTTTTGCAATTTGTTCTAGATGAGGGTAACAGGCAGAAACCATAGGAAAGGCAGAACTGTGAGGATCCAGCCAGATAAAGAAGTTTCATATGTCATTGAGTTTTGGGCTTTTTGCTGATGAGGCTTCTTCTCAAATACAAAAAGAATCTGTTTGCGTAGGATCCTATGCATTTCAGTTCAGAAGCACTCATCTGTCCTTAATCACTTTTGTAAGACACTGCAGAGGGAAATAAATCATTCCTGCTTTGGTGCAAAAACACGTGGAACAATATGAGGATAGAATTGACAGGTTCTGCAGCTTTGGGGAGGCCACACTTTGGGCCCTTGGAAATCATGCTATGTAAACAAAATTAAGAAGGGATGGAAGGGATGTGTTTCACACCACTGGCAAAAACCAATTGAAAACATCAGTTTTTCTAGCTTTGCAGACTTTTGTGAGCTTTAAAGAGTTGAGGAAATTGGTACAATAACTTAATTTACATGGATTAAATGTTGGTTTGTTAACAGAATGGAAAGATCATGCAGTTTTTGCATTTAATTTGTTCTGAATGAGGGTAACCAGTTCTGGATGAGGTAGAACCAGTAGAAAAGGCAGAGCTGTGAGAATCCAGCCACGTAAGCAAATTTCAACTGTCAGTTTTTGAGTCTGGTTCTGTGTTGCTGTTCTGTGAAATGGTAAGCTCTGCATCTACTGGGAGATATAAAAAGATGAACTGGAATGAAATAGACCTTTCTCTTTTGGCCTTGCTTCAGAAAAATGAACATTCCTTAGGATAGGCTGTGATTGGAATCACAATGACATGGAAAGCATGTCTTGAGCTTGTCTCCTAGGCCATGCTCAAATTCAGGGAGCAGCTACTAGAAAAAGAAGGAATGCCCAGGTGGGGTGCTGTTCATGTCCCTGTTCATATCTGGCTTTGACTATTTGTGCTAGTAAGTCAAATTGGATGTGCTGTCAACTAAATATATTTTTAGAAAATGCTGGTAACAAACATAAAATCAACTCACAGGTCAAGATATTTAGTGCACAGCTTTTTGCTTTTTAGGCTCTCCATTTCACCTTCTGGATATGTCTTGAGCAAGATAAGAACCTTTGGGCACTTTCATTTCTTTACTTTTCCTTTTTCATTTGATCCAAACACCACTAGCCACATTAGGTACCTAAAGATGAAATTCTTACTGTCCTCTGTGAAACAATAAAGTACCCTATATGAAACCAGTTTTCAACCAATCTATTAAATACTAGTGATTTTTGTTAAAGATTTCCAATAGAAGCACTAGGACATTAGCTGGTTTTTACAACTCTGCTTATTTAGAGAATATGCCAGCTAATTGCTAGAGGAAGTATACCTAACAGTACAAAAGATCTAGTTGTTAATTCCAACTATTGTGAGTGGACTTGAGGGGAATGGTTTTTTCCACATGTACAGCTATTTTTTTCCAGTTATTGAAAATTCAGGATCTTGAATTTGACCATGATTTCTGCTTTACATTCCTGTATCCTGTTGCTTTTTTCTTCCCCCCCCACCCCCCCCCAAGAATCACTGGACTGTATTTGTAATGATACTTGTCTTTCCAGCAGCGGCTGGAAAAGAGACAGTGGTATAAGTGAGACAGGAGGGGGCAGGAAGATGTATGACTGCTGGGAGAGGGGTAAAAGGATTTCATTTTCCCCACATGGGAAGAAAAACTGAAGCCAGACAACTGGGCTTTTTAGTTATAAGAACACAACAAAATAACATCATCATGGCATTCTAAATCGATAATGCAACTTTGTCTGAAATTCTCTACATCTTTAATGCAGTTGTCTAGATAGACAACAATAAGACTACAAAGACAACTCAATTATCATGACAAAAAGTTGTTTTAAATGTTGTAACTAATAAATCAAAATAAATAGTGGTATAGAGAGATCAAATTATGAGTGGTATAGATAGTTGATAAATTAGGCACTCTTTTTACTGTTTCCTATCATAGGAGACCAAGCATGCAGCAAAGAAATGGAAATGCAGATGCTTAAGTTGTTACACAGTCAGGTCTCTAGTTTGTTTTACAGATTAAATACTTTCAGCTAAATGTAATTCATCAATTGTGATCGCTCGTGTGGTGCAATTTGTGTTCATATGGTTGTGGGGGTTTTTAATGCAGTAAATTTTTGGGCCTGTTGCCAAAACATGTTTTTCAGGAAGTGCAGAGTGGCTTCTCCTCCCCTGTGTTTGTGAAGGTAGTTTTTAAACAACGATTTATCAAGTTAAGAAATAGAAACAGTGCATGTGATCAGTTGCAGTTCATGATGAATAAGCAGAATGTTCATGGTACTGAATGCTGATTGTATTCAGTAATTCATGGGTAACTTGTAAGCCAGAATTTCTCCCTGTGAATTGTTTGATGGACAACAGCTAATGTCTGATACATTCAGGAGAAACTGTGATTGTATCAAGCACAGTTTGGAAACAAGAGACTCGGGTTCACTGAATGACTACATAGCCTGGAATAGTTTTTTATCAACACCATTGAGATTTTATTCATGCAGTGGTATTGGCAGCTCCTGTGGCAGAAGTTTTAGAGAAAGAGAGAGATAGACAGACTTCATCTGTGTTGTTCAGCCTTCTATGCCACTATGGGCTTTGAATTTAGCTTTTTTTTAACCACCTTCATAATGAAAATGTTTTTTAGAGTAACTTCTTGGAGCTAAGATGGTAACATGCAGAATTTTCAAGGTCTCTGTTCTCATTTTGGACTCTTGGTAGAATTAGCACCAGTGGTTTGATATTGGAGATATTTGAATGAGTCAATGTAACCTTATTCACGTGGAGCTGTGAGAAAAGAAGTCAAAGCCTTTGTTAGGTGAACAAAGCCTTCCTGTATCTGAACAAGAAAGCAGAGATTTTTCCCTGCACTGTCACACAAAAATTACCTGTCTGGCAATATAAACAGCAATAACAAATAACCATTTTTAAAATACTTTATGAACATTTGTGTTTGGGAGTCAATGTGAAAGACAAGAAATATGAAAAAAGAAAAAAGTTTTCGGAATCTGGGCTGTTGATGGTGTTCATGCAATTTCAAGGTACATGATTTTAGTAGCCAGCAAAGTACTTCATTGTTTTAAACACTGTTCTGGCAATTTTCTCTGACTTTGTCCAGAAAAATGTAATTCTTTATCTGATTGCACCAGAATTACTTCTACTAAGAGTCAAGAAACAGGAGTGAGTGCTAGGTTTTTATTGAAACGTTCCAAAGAAATATTCTGGCTCGCAGTTCATGACCAATACTATTGCAAACAGATGTGACAGAGCTGTGTAGTTCATATAATTGACTAAACTTTTAGTCACTTAGTTCTGATTTTATTTTTTTTTAATTTATAAAGTGGTATCAAGGAAAGGATTTTAGTAGGTTCAGTTTAGCTAATCAGCCTGATGATGCCAAATGAAACCTTCCCCATCCTGAACCATTGTCCATCAGCTGCTAGAGCCACATTTTGTGAGTATGTTTGAGTCTTTTGCTTTCACCTGTGTTGGTTAGTCACTCTCTCTTGGCGTGAAAATAGCAGTGGAGTCCTGGAGGGTTAGTCTGGCTGCCTGGTTTTTATATGTGCTATGTAGGATTACTCTTGCTGAAAATAACCAGTAACCAAAAGCCAAAATGTATGAGAGCTGAAAATATTTTCTTAAAGCTTAAATTCAGCCATAACTAATCAATTTGATTCCTAATAACTGTTTTCAAAATTCACCAGCACCTGGTGGCAGAAGAGCTTGGCAAATGCAGGCTGAAGTTCACCTTCCCTGAACATCCCCATTTCCTAGGTCCTGCTCCTGACGTTTCGCTTTGTGTCAGGTTTGCTGTACTGAGAATAGGGAAGAGCTTCCTCTTGAGAGCTGTGGCAGAGGTTTTTGCTTCATTAACTGGCAGTGGGTATGTCTGACTCCTTCAGTGCCTCCTTCAGTCCCCGAGTGGTGTTAATTTCCTGCAAAATACAGGGGAACATATTCCCATCAGTATGTCCACACAACTCTTAGTGATGCTAATGAGAGCTGGGTGCTTGTGTCAGAGGGGAAATTGCAATCTGTGTGCCCGGACTGCATCCCCAATCGCTGAACGGTGGGATTGCATTGTCTCACTGCTTCTTTGTTATGGATCGTGTCTTTCAGCAGCTTCATTGGTTTTCTCTTCTATTGCTGTAGCTATCCTAAGCCAAGTTTTCCTAAGAAAACCACAGAATAATCTAGTATCGCTTTTGTCAGTATGCCACATTAAGTGCTGTGTTTCTGGGAATTTCTGGGAAAATAGCAGAGGGGAATTTTGGCAGGTCAGACAGGTTCTTCTAGACTTGCTCAAAAAAAAAAAAAATGGTGAATTTGTTTCATATAGATATCTGTTTGCTTGAAAGCTTCCTTTAGTACAATATGAAAGTGATTCAGCCCCCTAATCCATCACTGAAAGTCTCTGCTACCATCCAAGACACTTAAAGGAATCACATTTACAGTTCTAATTGATAGCCACTGTTTTGGCAGGCAAACAGATTTCTCCTCCCAGTGGCTTCAAGCAGTTGGCCTCCAGCAGACCTCACCAATAGCACAATTCTACTGAAAAGAATATACAAGCTAATAATAAATCTGTGGGGAAGGATATTAACCACAAACTACTATGTCTAATTAGTAATGTACAATAGCCAAGGCCAGGGAGGGAAGGTATTATTTATCAGAAGAACTGATTTTGACAGTTTAAAAATGCAAAAACATCTATTATTTGTTATGCCAAAACACATCTTTCAAAATACAGCATATACATAACTCCTCTCTTACTTTGGCATTATTTTGAATGTTACTGCTTTGTAAAAATGCCAGATGTAGTTAAGGCACAGAGGACGAATTTGTGTTGCTTTATCTTTAGAAGTCCATTACAAAACCTAAAAACAAGTAGGGTTTTTTTGCCTTTACAACCTCCCTTGCCTATTCAAGAGCCATTCTCTCCCTCTTATATCTCCCTTCAAAAGCATCTCTTTACTGTGAATTCTCTTAGTTCAGCGTTTATCAAGTACTCTGGGCCTGAGTTCAAATAAGGCTAATGCATCTTGCTGAGAAAGAGTGGTAGAGATCTCTCTGGAGAGATCTCTCAGCCCCTGGAGAGGTCTCTGCATGTCCTCACTGCAGATTGCTGCTCAGTGTCTCGGAAGCAAGAGTGCTGGTCCCCAAGACATTCCTTTTGGGCAGTCTCCAGCAGAAATCCCCAGAAAGAGCTGTTTCTGTAGCAGTGCAGCAGTAAAGCATATGAAAGGAGTGTGGAGCAAAGAGGAGGAGAGCAAGTGTGTTGGGGAGAAGGAAACGGATGAGGAGAGAACTTAAAGGAGATGGGGAGGTAGTCAAGGGGAAAAGCATCCTAGCAAATGGGCTAGAAAGTAAGGCAGGTGGATATGCAGTGGTAATGGAATCATAACTCTGAGCTGATCAGAAGAGAATAGGACCTTTTAAACTGAGCACATAATTTTTACCCTTTGTGACTTGATTTCTTCGTACTGGAATGGATATAATGATATATGCTCAACATTAACTACTAATTAAAGTCACTAGATTCCACAGAATGGAGCCTTCATGAAGACTGGCATGTTGTCTCGATTGTAACAGGGAGGGGAGTCTTCTGTATTCCTGCTATTTCCAAGGATTTTTTCCTTGGAGATCTTTTTGGAACCTGCAGTGTGCAGGTTTGCTTCATGAAAGTCAGATAAGCCCCAACAAATCCCCACTGTGACATGTAAGGGGAGGAAGGCCTGTGAGAAGGTGAGCCCTGCAGTGGTGAGATGATTAGCAAGTCTGACACCTCAAAATATCATGGCTCTGAGTGCAAATGTAGCAGGTTTTCAGTTTCGTTTTGCAAATGTCGTGTATTTAATTTGCCTCATGAGTTTTGTATCTGCAGTTCTGTTAATGTCACAGTTCTATGTTGTTTTTCCATAGCCAAGAGGGCTGAGCAAAAAGTTTTGTAGTGCAACTGGAGATTCTTATGAAGTGCATGAGCAGCTAAAATGCTAAGAAAAGCACTGAATACCGTGAGAGTTATGACATGAGAAAAATGAAAAGTCCTTCTCTGACAAACATGCATAATACATATACATACACATGTAGCTGATACTTTAGTGAAGTCTGGGGTCATGTGGCTGGTAATAAGCAAAAGAGATACCCAGCACAGAAGAAAACCTGGAACCAAAGATAAAATTCAGTGGCCTGTTTTTGTCAAGTTTGGCACCCAAAGAGCTACTCTTTAGCTCCCTTCAATTGGTCTTTTCCCTGTCCCACCTTTAAGTGGTTCTCCACTACCTGCAGAGGGCTGCAGGTGTTGCTGGGGCAGAGGTGTGCTGGCTCTCACTTGACTGCAGGATTTTGAAGACCACAAAGTCAGCAAGTGGTTCTGGAGGGGCTGCTGGCAGCTTCAGCAGACTGCACAGCCACTCTGCGTCTCCTACTTTGCCTTCATGACTGCACCTTAGAGGAATAGCTCAGTCAGCCACTTTGCTGCATGGAAAAGGATAACAAATATCCAGAAAAATAAATAGCAAGCCTGCCTGCTTCTTTTCGCTTTCCCTTTCCTGAGAATATGAAATGGAGATTAGGAAAGCAAAGTCAAGGGCTGGTTTTTTCTGTTGGTTTTGAATGTGGAGTTCCCATGCCCAAGACATGGATGGGACTGTTGTGTTCCCCTGGGGTTGGCAGGTTGCCATTAACAGAGCCCTTACAGGGAAGGTGCAGCAATGTTCTCTGCACAGTTTGGAGCAGAATTAGTATTTGCTTCAGAAGAAATTACATGCTTGTAAAGGGAAACCAGAAGGGGAAAATAACTGCTGCTCTATGCAAGCAGGGACAAATAAGAATATATGGGAATAATTTCTTACTTTGGTACAGGGTAGTTCCACAGTCTGGTGGACAAATGGGCAGTGCTTGTTGCATTGGACAGACCATAAATGGATTTTTTTTTTCCTCCTTCTGATCAAGCTGTAAATCACAGCTGTCCTTGTTTACTGCAGACTTTTCTTTTGTGATATATGTAACATAGGATGCTGAATTTTTGGTCCTGTGACCAAAAAGACTAGCAATGTGGTCACTGGATGATTAAAACATCATTTGATGGAAACAGGTGTATAGCTGGCATTGAACATTACCATTTTCCTGGTCAGATAATGGAAGAAGTGACCCCCTTTAATAAATGCTACCTCCAGGACTCAGACTACCTCAGCATGTTTTCTAAAAATAAACTCCTTGAAGTATGAAGGATGACTCTTCACAGCTGCCTTCTGTTGTCTAGGTTAACACAGTAGTTGATGAGAGTTATTCTATTCCATTGGTTCAGTAGATGGACTTTGTTTACACTTGAGCTCAGGTGGCCCAAGTCTTAGGGTGCCATCACATTCCCTCGGGTTTTGTCTTTGGTTCATTTTTTATACTGCACAAGTAAGATTTTGCATATGGTACAGATGAGCAAGAGTGCTCTGCTGGTAAGAATTTCCTAGTACCCAATTATCAGAGTGAGTTACAGTAACTCACCTCTGTCTTTTTAAGACCAAGTTCTGTGTTTTAAAAATAAGGTTATGGGGGGGCTCAAAGGCTTTGGAAAGATGGGTGAGAAGATTTTGGGGGTGCCATTTAAATTGCCTCCATTTTGCAATTTCTAGGCAAAACATCAGCCTCCTGCATGTCACATGGGAAACAGCATCCAGTCTTATCTGGTACTGAAACAGATAATGTTCAGGCAGTGATACCAGAAATGAAGATTTTCCTTTATTGCTGTCCACATGGTTGATACTCTAAAAGTAAACTTTAAACTTCAGTGTGTAATTTAGGGCTTCTGTTTGACATTTCATTTCTGTGTGTGACCCTCTCCACTGATGATTATAGATTATTTACCTGTGAGGTGTTACAGCAGGCAGCTTTTCAGATTCCGTGCTGGGAATTCTTTCAGTAGCCCTTAAGTCTGTGAACAATGTGATGATCCATGCATTAATACAAATGTGATTAAGTATCTTTTCTCAGCTTTGTTTGCTTTGTTCTACTGATGCCTACAAGTTACATAATGAGTAGCATGTACAGGGTCTGCATTAAAGGCAGTTTCGCATTGTAGCAGAATTTATGGCAAATTTATTTTCCTTTTAGCAAAACTTCAGTGGGGAAAAAAATTGCACTGTTGATTTATTTTGAATGAACTCACAGAAGTCTTACTAAGTGTGCCATGTGGAAAGCTCCTTGAAGTGCTGAGGGTTAATACTCTCTGCTCTTAATTTCAAATTCCAGATAAATATGGTTTCAGCTTTGATCTTATCTGGACTAATTCTTTGTCACTGTACTAATTAATTCAGCATGCTGCAGAAAAGATGCTAATTTGGGCATCAAAGAAATAAACGGGTGGGGGAGGTTGTGTTTAATCAGAGTTCTTAAAAGATAAGTTTTACTCCCATTAGACTGGCTGTGGAAGTTCAGTCATTTTAGTCTAGCTCCAGCAGTCTGATACAGTAAATAAAAAATAAATTAAAAAATACAAAAATGGCACTTGTTTGCTTAATTTTGATGTACAGGAGCATAATAAGGTGGATTTTTTTAATATTTGCAACTTCTGCATAACTTCTCTCTTCCTGCTGATCATAATAATTTTAATTCTGATCACAGCATTAGCATAATGTGGATATCTCTAAAAATAATCTGAAGATCGCTAAATATGAGGATTCTCACATTCAGGAAGTTCAGCTGCATTTGTGAAACACAAATAATAATTGTAGAATAGCACACCTGGACAATTTGTTCCATGCTTCCACTGATGTAATAAATCAGAGGTTAGGTCCTTTTTTCCCTTTGCAGGGGAGCTGGTTTTGGTTGCCTAAGCTGCCCTGTTGTTTGCCATGGAAAGCTTCTGCTTTCGCTGGCCTCCCCTTGTTGCTGCCCTGGGAGTGAGCCCTAGTAGTGGGAGAACAGGGAGGCAGCAGCCCAGCTGCAAAAGTCTTTCCTGCAAGCAAGCCTCACCAAATCAAACTAGAAGTCATGTTTTTCCTCTTTATTTTCCAATTCCCTTTCCAATTTACCCAACAGTATTGGTGTTGTACGGAGCACTGTCCCGGAATTGGAGGCACTCCCGACCCCAGAGCAGGGAGCATCAGGGGCTGAAATAACCCTCTCCTGTGTTCATCATCTTATTGGCACCTCCCTTTCACCCTGCCAAAGCAGGGAGGTTGGGTCAAGACCTGTTCCTGGGCAAAGGCTTTGTCATAAGGAGGTTCTGCTGTAATGTGTGTTGGACACTGGGAGGGGCATCTCCATGTTGCTGGGGCTAAATCCTCCACAGAGGGAATAGGATCCACTCTGTGGCAGCAAGGGGCTGGCAGAGGACCAGGCAAGGAGATGCTTATCCCCTCCTGTCCACAGCCCCCCAGCACTCAGCTGCTCTTTTTCCATGTTTTACCAAAACAGGTTCTTTCCTTTTTGTAGTTTTTTTAGCTGTTGCAAAGCTCTTGATCCCGATGGTGTAATGCTCAATGGCACATTTCTGCCCAGTAAATAAACATTTAGTAACAAACCTTTTAGGTATTTAGAGAGCCGCTAAAAATGTGAAAGATGTATTTCATTAATGCTGCTATTAACATAAATGTGAAATGAGCCTGGCCTGTAATCACCATCAAGTCTGATTCACTAAGGATCTTTACAGCAATGTTTAATACTCTGTAAAAGTGTATGTATGAAAGCAATTAATCAAAGCACAGCGCTGCTTCTAGAGTATTTCTTCTACCGTAAAAGCTGAGTGATAAAATAACTTAAAACACACCGCAGTAGTGGCAGTTAATAAGCTTTTTATAGTCCCTGTGTGGACCTGAAAATCATACCTTATTAGTATCTTTATCTTTCTTTCTCACTTATTCATTCTTACTCACATTTAAATTTAATTTTAAGAGTTATTTCTAGCGTTTCATAAGGGACCTGCTTTAATAATCTCAGCATTTTTCCCCATTTTGCTGTGAAATGACTTAGAGTCAGAGCTTTTGTTATATGTACTTTACAAATCACTCTGGTTTTTTACAAATCATTTCTGGAGATGTCAAGATTTTCTGACAGTGTTAGGATTTGTGCCTTGCTTGACTGTGTCGTAGGCTCTTCTGAATTGTTTTCCACAGATGTTTGTACTTCCATTATGTACCTTGTTAGCTGTAGTGGAACCTCCTGATCTCGGGCAACTGCATTAGCTAAGAAATCCAAATTGCTGAATTTAGTCAGCAAGCAGCTTTCAAGGTTCCACCCACCAGATGTTTCTGCTGCTTAGAAGTCTGGGTCTATAGACCTGCCTGCTTTTTAATCCTTGAAGCAAATATCAACACATTTGAGATCTGGCTCCACACGGAAACGAAGTGTTGCCATGACCACAGCTTTAGGTCTTGCATGCAAGACATTTATCCCAAGTAATAACAGAGCAGGTTCTGTAGTAGGTTTGTTTTCATTTTTATCTCTTAGAATCCTTGGAAAGAAGCATACATATGCTTTAATGCTACAGCAAATAGAATGGCAATAAATACTGCAAGACAACATACCTTTGGTATTTAGAGACTTTATTTCTTTAATGTTTCTGAGGGGAATGATTTCAGTTGTTTGCAGGGCACCCTTTGAAATTAATAGAAATAGGATAATGCCTCACTCTTGCACAGCATATTTTCAGCAGCTGCATATGGGCTTTTCCCAAAAGCACGAAGCGCTCAAATATCTGTTCACATAAAGAAAAACCCTTTATGTTTTTATTTACAGGAGAGCTCTGCTCTGAGTAGTTGGAATATTAACTTTCCCAACTGAAAAGTATACTAAGGTAAACAGGGCTGTAACATCTTAAACTGTGCTTCCCAGGCATTTACAGTGAATAATCAAAGAACTGGGGCATTTACTCAACCTGGGAAGGCATGGATTTATTTCCTTACTGTCATTGCAATGACCAGTGGCTTAATTTGACATAAATTGATTATAGATGGCTATAGAATGAGAAAATAGAGCTGATCCATTTGTTTTCAGCTCTTCTAGTTATATTTCTCCATTTGTTATAAAATCTTTTCAGAGTAATGAATCCATCAGATATTAAGTTGAAGCAAATTTCACTGTGCACAGTATAGCAAAACAGACATTTTAAAAATTTGTGTACCATACAATTTTTCAGTAATGTTTTTGTTCTGCTGACAATAGTATTAATATGGAAGGCAGATTTTACCAGTCCAATTATTCATTGCCTGGAGAATTGGCATTTTCAAATCCTAAAGCCATTCAGTTTCTATAGAATTTTAATATGGACTTGATTAATTCCATAGTATAATTTGACAATAAATTTTATCCTGTTCTTGTTGAAGTCAGTGGAGGCCCTCATACTGATAATATGATCAAACCTAATCTGATCATGCAGCAAGTACTCTTACTACCTCTTTTTTTTTGTTGTTCCAATAAGCAGCAGAGACTATTAAACCTCACAAACCCATGCAAAATTACAATGGCTGGAAGTTAATTTTGTCATCAGAAGCCTATGGCAATTAGAACACCTCAGTGAACAGACCATAACTTTTAGGACAGGGTGTATAAATTCAGGCAGAGATAATACTGGGTTCTTTGTGGTTTAATGCTGTCTGTGTATATTTCTTTTCTTAATGCTGTTAAATTTTGTGGTGCTTTTATTTTCTAATATTTGTGGAAGATTTTTGTTGAGCTGAAAAACATAATAAGAGAACAGAATGAAAAATAGTAATAATAAGAGAATGGATGTTTAGCAATGGGCAGAACAGGCCAAAAAAAAAAAGCTACATCTGACTATTTCCCTAGCGTTAAGCTACATGCTGCATACTTAGTGTAACAAGTCAAAATTTTAAGCCCAAACAAATCTATCTGAAGCAAAAAATTGCAAAGAAGTAGTCATAGAATCATATCATGGTTTGGGTGGAAGTGACCTTAAAGATCACCAGTTCCACCTTGCCATGGGCAGGGACACATTCCACTGTCCCAGGTTACTCAAAGCCCCATCCAACCTGGCCTTGAACACCTCCAGCAACTCCAGTTTCCCTGGGCAACCTGTTCCAGTGCTTCACCATGCTCAGTGAGCAATTTCTTCCTAATATCTAATTTAAACCTACCCCTTTTCACTTTAAAGCCATTCCCCTGTGTCCTATCGCTCCTTGTCCTTGGGAAAAGTCCCTGTCCATCTCTTCTGTAGCCCCCTTTAGGTACTGGAAGGTGCAATATGATCTCTCTTTATTGAACTTTCTCTTCTCCAGGCTGAACAACCCCAGCTCTCTCAGCCTTTCTTGATAGGAGAGGTGCTTCAGCCCTCTGACCATCTTTGTGGCTTCCTCTGGACTCACTCCAGCAGCTCCACACCCTTTTGTATGTTGGAGGCCCCCAGAGCTGGATGCAGCACTCAGGATGGGGTCCCATGAGAGTGGGGTGTAAGGGCAAAATCACCTCCCTCAGCCTGCTGGCCACACTGCCTTCAATGCAGCACAACAACAAAAGTTGTTTTCGTCAAGACCAACTCATTATTCCCAGTTTATAATTACACTGAAACTTGCCAAATTTATGGCAGGAGCAATTCTACCAGCAAACAGCACTGTTTTTGTAAGGTTTGTCATGTTGGCAGTTCTTGCAATCAAAATTGTCACTTTATTTTATTTTAAATGTATTTCTCCAGTAAGCAAGAAATAATATCTAGACTTGAAGGGATGTGTGTTAAAGACTTGGGGTTTTTACATTTCTCTTGAGTATGCAACATATCCAACTTCAACTCCCTGCAGCAATACAAAATGCCCAAGAATAATGTTTTCAAAATCAATACATGCTACAGTCGAATATGAAACTCCACAAACCTATAATTGAAACTGTGAGAGAAAAGCAGGCAGCCTGAATATAAACAAAGTACCAGAGCTGGATTATGACCAAGATGCAAGTGTTAATATGGCCTCCTGAGAAAACTGCAGTGTGATCTTCCCAGCATGACCAAGTGTCAGAAAGCAGGGGTGTTTCAGGAGCAGCCTGCTGGTGCTCATACCCAGGTGATTTCTTGTTTGGCTGCCCAGCATCTCTGTAGAGAGTAATATATGCAGAGTTTCATTTGGCTTTTCTTTTTCACCTGGGTCATTTCATACCTGTTCACCCACCTTACTTTGTTTCTCCTCACTCTATGTACAACCTCTGTCTCTCTTGTGTTTCCTGACTGTTGCCTTCACTGCCACCACCACATTCTCATGGGGTGTGTGACTCCAGTCTCTTGGAACTGCTGGAACTCAGAAGCAGTGAAATCAGTCTGCTGCTGTACACTCAGGAAAAGCGTGGAAAGTATATTCTGTATTTCTGGAAGTGCTGAAATGAGTAGGGACCATGAAAAAAGACCTGAAGATTGTTTGTAGACAAGGTGTGTGTTTTGAGCAAAGGATCCCTCAAAGAATGCAAGACACCATCTATCTCTACAGCAGCACATAGGAAAAAAGAGAAAACCATGGAGGCTCTCTGCTCCCCAGCACAGTCCATGACAGAGGCACTATAAAGCATCTCATGTTACTACCTGTAGTATTTGCCCTTATGATTAGTGCCACATGCTATGTGTCTGTCTCTCACATCCATCATTCCCTTTCTAACCAAGTTCTTATTGTCTGGAAAACTTGCTGCAGAGTTCCCAGTCACTTCATTTGACTACAAGCTCAGAATTATTAATTAAATTCACAAAAAATTTGGATCATTATCTTATGAGCCTGACTATTTGCAAAATTTCTGCTTTTGCCTGTGGAGAAGCATAAAGTCAATGATTTACAGCTTAAGTATAGTCACAGTAGTTCAGCTGTTCCACTTGAGGCAGTTTGGGCTGGCATGAAAAATAAAAAGGGTATAAGAAAGATCACGGGGGCAATGCTGCAGACTTTCACAGAAGAGTTGGAGATTTTGAGTCAGAGTAATTAG
The DNA here is from genome assembly GCF_027887145.1 of Ammospiza caudacuta. Taxonomy (NCBI): domain Eukaryota; kingdom Metazoa; phylum Chordata; class Aves; order Passeriformes; family Passerellidae; genus Ammospiza; species Ammospiza caudacuta. The sequence continues at coordinate 19,010,699 of NC_080600.1, read as the reverse complement.
TTTGTGATATTTATAAATATTGTATATTTAATCAAGAAGTAATTAATTTTCTTTACATTGTTGTCATGCATATGAGGACACATTAATTTGCAGTGGAAGATACAGATGGGTCATTTACTTGTGAAACTGAGAATTTTAAATTTGTGCAGAGGAGGGGAGGTTTTTAAACTTTTTATTTGGTCCATAATTCATGAGCATATTTGACCCCAGTATTCTGTCTAACTCCACCAGAAATTAAATGCAGCTCCCCAGTTCAGCCACCTTTTGTAGGCTGGGTAAAGCAGACTTGTTATGCATATTTGTACAGTGTATAAAACAACAGTGCAAGCCCCAAACCCACTGGGGCCTCTGGAGGACTTTCACAGCATAAATATTACATGATGATATATTACTAGGCAGAAAGAAAACTCCAGAAGTTTAAAAAAGAGCTCTTATGAACTGTCTAGATTTGTACTCTTAGAACAAAGCAAGATTTTATTCTTTCTGATTGCATCCTCATTTAAACAAAGAACAAATGCTAAAATTGGGGCGTCATGAATGAGAGACAGTAGTTACTGGTAAGAGCAAAATGGTGGCCCAGTCTGGGTGCTGACACCACAGCCACTGCAGATGACTTTCAGAGAGCTGTCATGTGGCAAGAGGAGCCTTCAGCCACTTTAAAATGTGCCATGTAATATTTCAGCTCTGCAATGCCCTGCACTTCAGGTTTGACAGGGCTTTTCAACTAAGTTTCAAGCAATAGCTTCCAAAAGTACAGGGTCCAAATCAATTTGTAACTAGTCCTTCCTCTTATATATGGCCCAGGTAATACTGATACCATATCTTCCAATGTGGGAAATTTATGAGTCACTAAGATAAAAACTCAGTGTTTTGATTGCCTAAAATTTCTGTGGTTTATGATAGATAAGTACTGTTTTTTCTTCTGTAATTATTTCCTCATGACTCCTTCTTTGATATCTTTAACAGATTTGGAAAGAAGAAAGAAGATAAAAGTGGCAAGGCAGATCAGAAGGGGATTCCAAAGCAAGGCATGCTTAAAGAGGAGGAGCTGGAGAAAATGAAAGATGAGCGTGAAAGGTGAGTAAATGGCAGGAGCATCTTTGTTCATCAGGTGAGAAACCTCAGAGCAAGGGGTTTCCTGAAGGAGCAGCCAGCCTGTCCCAGACAATGCCCACTGCAGTCAGGTCCAGGCAAACCAGAGCATTGGGCTGCTCCTGGCCGAGTCAGAGCTGCTGTGTGACAGGAACTTGTTGTTCTGCAGTTTCTGTGAACTTCACTGTTGCATTCAAATCCCAGCTTCTGCTTTAGCTGGTGAAAATCAGTTCCTTCAAATCCTGTTTCACCTCTGCCCATTCCCAAGGCCAGCTGACTTAGTAATTTTCTCCTTAGCTTCTCTACAGCAAGAACCTCCTCCCTTCTCTCCTGACAGTTTCTGCCATTGTTTTCTAGCACTTCAGACCTCTTTGGCTTCAGCTGGCTGTGCCATCAGATAGTAGTTTTTGTACTTTGGTGTGTTCTTTTCTGCACAGTGTTTGTTAATAAGCCTCGTGTTGCAGAAATACATATGCAACAAATGTTGAATATGCTGAGGAAACACCTGGAAGAAAGCAGGTTCAGATGGTTCAAATCAGTCTGCAGAGGCAGGAGTCTGCCAGCAGTGGGGTGGCAGGCAAGAGGGGCAAGGCAAGAATCTGGGTGAGTGCCTGCTAGGTGGTGTTGTATTTCTGAGGTAAGACCCAGGAGTCTGTCCTGTTCATAAAATACAGTTTTCTATGCCTGGTCTTAGTGAATTCCTTATCTTTCCAGATTAAGAGATTTTACAGTTTTCTGCTTTTCCCCATGTCTACTCTTCAGGAACCGGAAACAGTTTGTCAGTGTCAGCAAGGTTCAGAAATCTCCTCTTTCCCTTTCTCCAACACATCCAGAAGTACCTCATATGCTGAAAAAGGTCTTTGTTTCCCTCTGATGGCTGCTGTCAGAAAAGTTGAAGAGCCCATAGTTTCTGGCTCCCAAGAAGTATCTGCAGATGTTGTAAAACTTTAAAAGTTGTAGTAATACATTGTCAATGCAAGTAGAAAACTTGTCAGAGGTCTCTCTCCTTTACTGAAATGTCCTGCTCCTGGGAGAGAATGGAAGCAGACATGGTTCCTTTTGTGCAGTGTTTTCACATGGGTCAGCCTTTGTGGTACTGCGTAGTGCCCAGGGAAAAGACACCCTGCTTTCATTTGAGTCATGCAGTGCATGGTCAGCCCTATAAGTGGTAACTAATGGATTTGATTGGGGAAGAAAGTCAGTCCAAACCCTTGAAGTCTGCTGCTAATTTTTACTACTTTAAAAGCTAGCAAGGTATCTAGTTACTACAGCACTGCTACTGGATATGCTTAGCCAGTGCTTAAGTATTTAGTTCATCTAAGTTGTGTCAGGAGAAACTTTGTACCATTTGTTTTAAAATTTCTGTGCCGTGTCCTTGATTTTTGCCAGATTGATGAGTGCCTTTATATTAAACTGCTGACTCCCAATTTGGATACTGGCAATTTGAGAGGTATGTGTCCTTCATTTTAAAGAAGCCAGTGTCTTTTATTAGGATCCTGGCAAGCTAAGAAGCATGTATCCCATCTGTTAAAGGGCCCGTGTCATTTACTAAAATGTTGGCAGGCTGGAAGGAATGAACCCTTCTGTCTAGAGGTCTAACATTCCAATTGGACACAAGATAATTGTTCTTTATATTTCTTTAGAGTTGTGTGCTTTTTTTTAATTACAGTCACCGATTGACAGTAACTTGGTACGGCTGCATTAGAAACTGGCAGCTCAATGTCTTCATCATCCTGGTTTCTCTAGTAATGATTTCAGTTTTGACCTGGAAGAGTTTGTGACTGAAATGGAGAACAGCAGGTGTATTGAGAAGTGGATGAACCAAGATGATATTTTTAACTCACTTATTTGATTCTTCTTCTGTAAAGCACAAGAATAGGAATATCACAGTTTTGTATCAGGTAGTATATCTTATATCTCTGAGGGATTCAAATTAAAAAATTTTTAAAAGCCCAGAAAAATAGCAAAGAAATTTGCCCTATGTTATCCTCAAAGGTATGCAACGTGTGCCATAAAAACAACCAATTTGCTTCAACTTTCTAAATGAAGTAAGAGCATGGCTGTGTGTTTGTCCACATTAGACTGCCTACAGGCTTACTATTGAACCTTTCTTGAGCTGGTCATAAAATAGAAGAGGATCTATTTTAGTTAGAGAAAAATTATATAAAGAAGCTACTTCTCCTATATGGGTAAAAACTGTTTGGGAAATTGATTAAAATCACTAAGGAAGCATTACCTGACTTGAATGTAGATCAGTCTTTTTGCTTAGTTGTTGACTGTTCACCTAAAGATGATGCTCAATAAGACAGTAAAGACAAGTTTTATAGCTTCGTCCCAAGATTTAGTAATTCTATAATGTAATTCAAGTCCAAGATTTTAATGCACATATTGGCAAAGAAAACCTTGTGGCACATTCACACCATAGATCATCTGCTTCTATGACTTCACTAACTGCAATCCTGCATATTTGGTCTCATATTTATAAAACTGAAGCTTAGTAGAACACATTCATATTTTCAGATATGTTCTTGTTGGTTGAGATGAGCGTATGTTAAAATTATGGGGGATGTAATAGTAGAAAATATTAGAGAAATTCAGCAAGTTTTGTCCTCTGATACCTGTGATCAAATCCTATATTTATTATCTTGAACAAGCTAAAATTGCTTTTCTAACATTTAGCCTTTCTAGAATAACAAAATGCACATCTAATTTTACTTTTCCAAGATTAGCTATATAACTAATTCTTGTTCAGATCCTCAATTCAATTATTACAATCCTAAAGTCAGATACTTTGTTTAAACAGTTTTCTTAAATGCTGACTGCCTACCATACTAAAAGATACTATGATTTGTCATCTGACTGTTATTTTTTTTTCAGAGGCCATGTTGTCCATTTTGGACACTAGTGGAAGAGGTTAGAGTAGTTGCTTCTTGGGCTGGGTGTGACAGGATTAATGATCAAGTGCTTTTCAGCATCTTAGCAGCTGTGGAACTCGCTTGGTTTTGGATGTTGGTTTTGCATGCAATATATGCTTGGCAGCTCTCCAAAAAACAGAATACTGTTCCAAGATCTCAGCTGAGAAATATTTTTTGGTAGGAAGTGCATTTTCAGTTTACAGGACTAGGCTGTGTCTCATAGTTTTGCAGTTTTTTGGTTGGTATGGGATAGGCACAACAATATTTCACAAAATCCCAGGGATAGGCTTGCTGTACAGACTACAGCCTTCTTCCAGAAATTTTGACAAGCTTTAGACATGCAAAACTGTCAGATGTGTTCAGTGCACAGTGCTGTGCAGTACAAGCTCAGTGACTGGTTCTGATGGGAGACATCAGCTCTTGTGAAGTTGTGCTGCATGAGTGTAAGCCCATCATGCCTGGAACAGGTTGGATTTCCTGCTTGCACAGAGAAGGAATTGAACAGTGCATGTGCAACGAGTCTGGCACATCCAGAATGTGTTAGAGCTAGTGGGCGTATGCAGACAGAGTATTCAGTGCTCACTCTGTAATGCAGATGATTCCCAAAAGGAGAGGATTTGCTTGCACTTTGGTCCTCAGCATAAATTTGCCTGGCAACTCTTTTTATGGGCTGCCAAGTTTCAGATTTGAACCTCAGAAAGTGAAAATAAATTTACTATTTTGCTAGCCTAGTAATTTCTATTGCACATTGTCCCAGTCTCAATTTTCAGAACAATTCTCAGTGCTGCCATGTAGCTGCAGTTCTCTGAAGCAGCCCCACATCCTGCACTGAAATGCTGATATCTTTTTTTTTTTTTTTTTTACTGCTTTTATTCCCTAGCAATCCCCAGCAAGATGAAGGTCTCATTGTGTTCATTACTGTTAGGGAAGCTTGGGCCTGACTCCAAGCACTTACAGTTGAGGTGGAAGAGAGAAAATCTGACAGGAAAAAAGTGTCCTCTGGGTGGGAATGTGACATGCAGGCAGTGCAACTGCTTGTCCAGGTTCCTGAAAAGTCCCTGTCAAGCTAAGAATTGATTCCAGATCTCAGCCCCAGGCTTCCTTTCTTTTCAAAGCCAATACTTTATTATACAACTACTACTTCTGCAAGCTTCAAGTAGTGAACAGGAACTTTGGATGTTAGGCATTCCTTCTTTAGTAATAGCCTTATCTGTGTCAAATTGAATATGAATTCAGCACCTCCTTTAAATTATTTTCTTCTCCCCCTACCTCCTTTAGTTTTCATTATGCCAAGGTGATGCAATGTCAGGGAATTTTGAGTGGGGAAAAGACAGGAGCCTCATGATAGTTCAGGAGTATTGACTTAACTGGGGGTACAGTTCTTTGAGGTGATGGTTTGTCCTTCCTGACACAAGTCACATGCTTCATTGGACTGAGGCCTTATTTTAAATAAACTCATTGTTTTGTTCATGCTTCAAAGAGTTTGGCTGTAATAAAGCATGTGCTCCAAAGGTTGAGAATCTGCCCATAAAAGGAAGAAACAAATGCTATATCTGCGGGTTATTTTGATCAAGCTGACTCAAATCTGTATTTTTAGTGTGTTCAGTGTAAATTACTCAGAATTTATCATTTTAACGATAGGATGTTTGCTACATTTTTAAATACTGGAAGAGGCCTTGTCTTTTCCTTCCCTCAAAAAAGATTTCATCCCTTCCTCCATTTCTTTCCCACTCATTTATGGTTCTTTTCATTTTCTAACATTTGAAAGTCATTGTAAAATGAACTGGATAAATATATTACATGCATGAGTTTTACACATCATAATTTGTTTGCCTTTTAAATACAAATAAAGTGACTATCAATTGAAAGAAAAATATTTTTTCCTGTTTCTTTAGTATTATTTTACTGTGATTTTCCTACTGAGACCTAAATTTCTCTTCCAACAGAATTGAACGCTTACTTGACATTAGAATAAAATTTACAAAATGAAGCACCTTGTTGAAAATTGGAGGATTTTTTAAAGTAGCATGAGAGTTAGTTAATGAGGAGGCACTCCATGTGAAAAATAATCCTCTGCATATTTTTGTTGGAGTAGTTTTGTTAAAACAGTCTTGGTTTTGTAGTCCACATTGGAGTTAATTGAGGAAAATTTTTTAGTAGTATTGAGGTTTGAGTCGAGTGTTAGAGAAGCAGAAGGAGTATTTGGCCCCTGCTTTCTCAGTGTATGAACTGAATGCTTAAGTTATACTGTATCTCAAATAGGGGTAAAACTAAATGGTTTCAGTTTTTATGTTAAAGACTGACTTTCCTTTACTTTTCAGAAACCTTCCAGCAACTGAAGAGCATTTCTCTTGTCTTATCAGCCCTGATGCTTGTTGCCTGTTCCCATAGTTAAAAAATCAATACATATGGTTTTGGTATTTGGCAAACAACAGTTTAATTTTGCAGCTGCAAGATCCCTGCACGAAGGGATACCTCTTACAGAAATAAAAACATTTAGAGTCCACTTAGAGAGGAGAGAGTACTTGGGAGTGAAACTTCATTCCCTTTCTGTCAGCATTTGTTTTATTATATTTAATTACAAACAGTTTGTACATTACTGGAAACGAAAATTAAAATAGATGGATATATGGCAGTATGGTAGAAAAGCCAAATTGCTTTGAATCAAAAGTTGAAATTCAGACTGTTGCAAAAGTCAAAGTAAGATTTTTTTAAAATGCATAGTGCATCTTAGAGCACGTTCATACACATGCACATTGTTGGCGACCCCATGTAGCTTTTGTTCCTGTGCATTCCACCTGCCAAGTCTAAAAGCATTATTATGGCTGTTTAAAGTCCATATTGATCTCTGATAAAATGTTCATAATTGCAATTCTCACCATTAAGCTCTGTGCTAAACCACATGTTTTTGGGACACCTGAGCTTGTGCATCATTATTTATTAAGGGTTAATCCAACATGCTATATCTGTTCATTGAGTATTCCTGACTTTACAGCACAGCTAGGTCCTGTGGTTTAGACAAAATAAAGTGTTGGATGTGATCCCAGTTTTAATACTCCCAATTTATTATAACCATTGAACCCTGATCAGATCACAGATTGGATTGGGTCCCAGTTTTTTAAATGTCCCAATTTATTGCTGGCTTGCAACCCTGATAAGAATACATATTTGATTAAGGCTTCAGTTTTCAAAAATTCCAGTTAATTACTTTTAGATTCTTATTAGATCATAGCCATATAGTATGCTATGTTGAAGTTATGAAAAAATTACTGGATGCTGTTGCACAGGTCAAGGTCATAGTTTCATTTTGTGCTGACAGTATGAAGTTATCAGATTTCTGTTTATTACTGTGGCAGCACTTGCACTGGACAGGAGGACAGATTAATCCCAACCCATTGATTCTGAATGATTCTCATTTTAGATCTGCTGCTGCTCTGCATACCAGAACATGTAATAAAAACCTACCATGGAACACTGGGAGATTGATGTTTGGTTCTGAGTAGCCGAGGTGAATGGGTCTCACCTACTTCCACAGGTTTTGTTGCAACATTTAGAGCCAGACAGCAATTTCAGAGCTGTTTCATGTGGCTTTTTTACTGCTGGAGGACATTTTTAAGACAGCCCTAGGTCTACAGTTGGTCCCAGATTGTGCAGGTTAAGAACTGATGATAACAGAGTGGAACAAAGGAATTGACCTTCTTCTTTAACTGTGACAGCGTGATTCCAGGCATTGCACACTGATGGAAATAGCACTTCCTGGTGTCATAGCTGTGCTCTCAGAATCTAAGCATGGAAGTCTCATCCAAGCCATTAAGCATCCTTGTTTTGCTCGTCATTGAGACACTGGTGTCATCTGGAGACACGTTTTCACAAGGTGTGCCACCTGTCCACCTAAGAGGTCAGAGCAGCTCAGGGGCAATGGCTTAAATGGGCCAATGCATGGCTCTCTTCTGTATATATCAGAGTTTTATTACTTGATGGTTGTTTTGGTTCTGTAAACCTGAAATGCTCGAGAAACTTACAGACCAAACTAATGAAGTGAAACAGGCCCAGGTACTGGCCAACCAGGCTAAATGAGTGTTTTCTAGGAGATGGACTGTCCTGGCCTAGGGATTTCTTTGATGCAGTACTGAATGTAGGTCAGCTTTTTCCCACTCTGGAATCAATAAGAATTACTTGGAAGCAGCATTTCATTCCTTGCCCTTCCATTTGTGATTTACGACAGTCTATCATAAATCGTTGGCATGCACTTTGAAGTAGTGCCACAGCACAGAATTCCTGTTCTCAGACTCCCTTAGCTACTACAGCATAAAAATGAGAATGTAACTCGTGGGTATAGACTGGCAGGAAATCTGTTTGCATGTGTAAATCTCCATAGTGATCTTAAACCAAGATACCTGAAAGCCTTAAAGCTTTGACTGCTCAGGCAAAGCTGAGTTTTGCTTTCAAATCAAGGAATGTTAATTAGAAGCAACCTGTGAATCCCAGACTAACAGATGGAGGCTGTTCCTGTTCTTGTACTGAGAAATTCTGTTCAATGCGTTCTAGGTTCAGTGTCATGTGTAGTGTAAAGAAATGTGCATGGAGTATCATATCACATGAAGCTAGGCTTGTTCCTTCCACTGCTAGGATTTCATTCACATGAAGGCATAATGTTCATGCAGTTGCAGAGATGGTTGTGTGAACTCATGAGGTGTCACTAGGAAGTGGAGCTGCAAGTACCTGCTCAGGAGATGTCCCAGGAATACTCCCTTACTGACAGAGGTGGCCCTGGGGACTCAGCAGGTGCCAGTTTTCCTGGGTCTGTCCTGAGTTGTGTTACAGGATGTGGATGTGAATGTTGGGTTTTCACGAGGTGTTAGATCAATGTTGTGCCTTCCCATGGTCAAGACAATGTCTCTGGTATTTTTCTTAAGACAGTGTTACCAATCCTCTGTAGTTTTGATTGATACCTGCTACAGCAATTGCTGGAGCCAAGACAGTCACTGGCAGCAATTCAGTTCATAGGTGGATGTCTCTGTCTCCCCACAGCTTTTCTGCAGGTGTACTGTGGTTGCTTTATACTTGTTCTCTGTTTATCTGATGAACTTCTCTGAAACAGTTTGATGTGTCAGTTGGAGAGGTTGGAGGGATGATTATGTGGCTTTGACTGCAATTGGTATTATGTGCCTTCCTGACATTAGGTTCTCAGTATCCAAAGCATATGCAAAATTAAGTCTTCTTTTCCAAGAGTATTGTTATTTTAATTCTCTTTTCCTGACTGTTTGTTCCAGAGTGAGTTAATGTTCACAAAAGGGACTCAGGTATGATATGCACAGCACCTTACATATCTTCTTAACACCAAAGTGCAAATGACAGTAGCCCGAGACTTCCTTTAAATCACCACTGGGAGCTGGGCCTTGCAACTGCAGCTAAGGGGTGCAAAGTCTCTGCAGATTCAAGGCCATTTTGCAGGGAGGAGCTCTTAAAGGTGTCACAACATCTCAGGTGAAAGATGTCAAAGTAATTCTGACAAACCTGGAATGTTTCCACTCTTTAATTGCCATTGTCACAAAACAAGGAACATCCTATTTGCAGGAGACTGAGAAACCTGATCTGTGCAGTCAGCCTTGTTTTCAGCAGGAGATTGAGCAGGATAACCTTCAGAGGGTTCCTTATAATCTAAATTTTACTGATATTGTCACTTCAAGATGATAACTCCAGGGTAGTTGTGAGTAAAGAAAATGATACAATGCAGTAAACTATAGACTATAAAATACTTGGTTTATCTGATAGTTTGCTTTCTTAATCTGCTGCATTTCATACCCACTGTACAACTAATGTGGACAGGCAGAAAAGCTTTCTCTGATTTAACAGCAAGGGTAAAAATCATGTTCTCATTGAAGTTCATAGGACAGGAGAAAACACTGACCTCATTAGAGCCAGGATTTTCTTTAGAGGGCAGGATCCTGTGTAAGCTGGTAATCACTCCTTGTCACCTCTGAAATAAATGGAAGAACATTAAGACCTCAGTCTTGTCTATCCAAAGCTCCCATTCCTCATTTTGTGGTAGGAAAGGGCTATGTTTCATCTTCGGTTTTTCATAATCTTAAATTTTAAGATTGGCATTGCTCTATCTCCTCCTTAGGTTTTTCTGTTCTCCCTTTCTTTTCTTACAACACTCCAAAGGCAGCTTCTTTGGTCAGTTCAGTATTTTACAGGCACAGGATAGTTTTCTGGAACAGGCAACATTTTATGGATTGGTGGTGGGTTTTTGTCTTTGGGGCATTTAATGATGCTACAAGAGCTGTATCTTGTTACCCTGAGTCTCTAACTCCCTTGAATTTGTGGCTTGTCTTTCTTTATTTCTGAGACTGTTTCTATTCTTATTTACAATTACAGATACTAATTATGGGGGAGATGTTCAAATCCAGCACAATAGAATGAGCTGGAATGAAGAAAGATTTGCATAGCTTATAGGGAGGATGTTTCTGACAAATATGGCTCCAGTAGAATACCCTGAAAGATAATATTAAATTAAATATTGTTTGATTCTTTGTGAGTCCATATCAGATGTCCTCAATTTGCTGGCAAGAGGTGTTTTTTTTAATTTTTTTTTTAACTATGAGGGTCACCTGCCTCTTGAGTTTTGTTAGGTGATGTTGTTTGAAAAAATAAAAATGAGTGTTCTCCTGATAAAAGAGGCAGGTTTGAATAGAATTGTTAATGTCATTATAGGCCTGTCTGTAAAACAATTATGAAATTTTAAAAAATTAAAAGCACTGTACTGAAATTATCTTCTCTGATACTCAACTGAAATATACCCATTCCCATCAGTGATTATGGCTTATGAATGTCTGAAGAAAAGATGTATTCATTTCACCATTATGTAAATGAATGAAAAAACAATATTTTAGTTACCAAAATATATTTTGCTAGCAGCTAAAAAGGAATTAAAACATTAAACCCAGTGGAAATCTAAGTGACCTCCTGCAGAAATAGGCTGCGTGCCCCTAGACAACCCGTTACTCAATATATGTATGAATTAGGTAAATGAGACACAAAAGCAGATACTAAATCAGATGTAAATTGAGTAATCATTAGAGTATGTAGATCTCAGAGAGAGTCACATGAGTGGAGAAAAAAGCTATAAAGTAGTTTTTATTCTGCTGTTCTCAAGGAACAACTGAGTAGAATGTTTAGCATCTCAGTCATCTCAGAGTACTTTAAAGATTAGGTCCTCTTAAGTTTAGGTATACTTTAAAGTGGTGGTATGCACACTCAATTCGCTACTTTTATTCTGCTCCTCTTATTGCAAATGGAATAGAAATTATCCTAAAGACCTGTGGCCCGTTTTCTGTTACATGTTTTGTCTCTGCTTTTATTCTTTGTTCTCCCCCAGGGACATCTTTCATTGACTTCCAACAGAATCTTGCTCATTCATGCTGCTCATGCTTCCACAAAGACTGGTTCTTTTACACCACCATATCAGCAATTTTGCTATGTTCGTCTGAAGTATAAATGAAGTCCCTTTGTTTATACATTATTTTGGTTAGCAAATACTTTTTGGGTCCTGTGTTTGACTACTTAGATATGCACCTTAGTGCTCAAAACATGTCATTCTTTGTGCTCTGCTCAGTACTAAATACATGGTCAGTGCATGGTAAATTAGAAAAAAAAAGTTACATCGCTTCTACTCTTTCACTGGAAAGTCAGAAGAAACAGGGTTTTCTCAGAGCTCATGGGGAGTGCCATGGAGGAGGAGTTCAAACACCTCCGAAAATGTGCCTTTTGTTGTGGGCTTGTTTTGGTTATCCCTACATTCAGCTGTTGTGATGTGAAATGCAGCCTTGCAGGTCTCCAAGTAAGAGAGGCCATGGTCCCTCCTGGGCCAAGCTTGCCCGTGCAGGTTTTTCACTCTGGTCAGACCTGGTGGCTGTCAGTGCCACTGAGTTGCTTCGGGTGTCTCCTGTTGGGGAGCGGGCACCCTGTGTCCAGCCTGGTAGACAGGAGGGTCCGAGTCTCGAGCTGATGCACAGGGACCCTCATTAGCCCCTGCCTCAGTGTGCAAAGCTCATTTTGAGCTGGGGCTGCTGCTGGGCTCCCAGAAGTGCAGGTTGGGCTGCAGCTGGTGTCTTGCAGTTTATTTCCCAGCGAAGGCCATCTTTGGCTCCACAGCTTTTAATGACCCTGGCCCTCTTTGGGCTGCTGAATTAGTAACATTAAGTCCTGTATTTTAATTTTCACAGAGTCTTAGAAGCTTCAGCATTTTCTTGTTGCCCACTCACAACCCACCCACCCAGCTTACAACTGCTGGGCCAAGAGATGAGACGTATCTCTTACAGCTTTTCATAGCCCCCACATTCCATTCCCAAAAGCATTTCTGGGTCTTCTCCAAAAGTCACTTCTGCTCAGCTCTTCTGAAGTTTTCTTGAGGTAGTTCACATCCCTTGCTGCAGCTGCTTCACTGTGTATTCTACAGTCTTTTAATCCAGCTTTTGCCTGTCAGTGTCTCTGTCACCGATGTCAGGCTAAAGCACTTTACATTGTGTTTGTCACAGGCGGTGAATACATATGTGGTCATTGACAGTAGCTCAGCAGAAACACAATAACTTGTTAAGCCACAGTAACTCAATCCTGTGTCTGAGCTGCAGCTGGAAGGAGCTGTTTAGGCTGTTAACCCTTTCCTGGCTGCTGCACTCTAGGTGTGTGCATCTTTTCATGTGTTGCTAGATGAGAACTGACCATGTATGATTTGAGCAGCTATGTCAGATGGGAAGAGTATCTGAAGGATAAATGAGAGCATTCCTTGATTTATAGCTTTGGGGGTGTGCTACTGAACAGCACATGAGATATACAGAAGTTTTCAGAATACAGTGTCCTACTTCCAGAAGTACAGTATATATAGGGATTCTGTCTTCATTTCACTTCTACAAATACAACATGTTTTCAGAAAGTTGTCTGGAGTTCTATTAAGGTTATATATGTTTTTATCAAACTGTATATTTTCTGAAATTATTTCACCTAGAATCAACTAGGTTGGAAAAGACCTTTGAGATCGAGTCCAACCTATTTGTTGTGGGGAATGACTAGAGTAGGATACATGTTTGAATGCTATTGAGAAAAAGATGGGTTGCAAGAAAAAAAAGAAAGGGCATTTCCTGATATGGCACTGCTGTTGCCTGTCCTGGCTGCTTCTGTGCCAAGGCTCTGTTTTTACAGAAACATAGCTAAGGGGAGTTGGTGCCATTGTGCAGGGGTTTAACTGCAGAGCACAGTGTGCAGGTGGTCATGAGATACAAAAGGAAATATGTTAATTTCCCTTTATTCTGTATGACTTTTTCTTTTCCCTTTCTCTCATCAGGAAGTTTGTAGAAACTTTAGTGCCTCACTGAATTGTTGAGATGGTGATCTGCACCTCTCCTCAGCTCTTGTTTTACTGCCAGCATCGTAGTGCTGAGGAGCATTTTATCTTTCTTAATAATTTACACCAGTTGTTTAACCAGACCCATCCAGTGCTGCAAGTTGGGGGCTGTCTTGTAGTAACTGTTCAATGAGTTGTTTGGAGTTACAGTTGTGTTAATTTAAAAGTCTTGGATTTTTAGGTTGGTAGGTTGATTTGGGGGGCAGGGGTTGGGATAGGGAATAAAGATTTTGCTGTTTCTGATAGGGAGAATTTCAAAGGCAGGCGGAGAAACGGTGAATGACTAGAGGGGGATACAGAGAAATGACCTGCTTAGTAGAGTTGGCAGAGCATTAAAGAAGTTATGGAAGGAACAGCAATTTTTTTTCCCCTCACTAAAGAACTCTTGAGGACCTGCTGGTATGTGCTATGGATAAGATTGCTTTAAAACTGTGAAAACACGATGCCGAAATACAGTGTGGAAATTTAAAACTTCACAAAAATGTGAGAAATTTCACACGTGAAAAACATGTGAGAAGGCATAAAAGGACAGGTAAATACAAAGAAAGAAAAAACAGCAATCTGATAGTTTGTTTCCCTATATTTGAACATTTGGATTGAAATGAAAAAGAGATCACTGAGCAAATTTTATAGATTTGTGCAGAAGAGTAAAAAGAAAACAAGAAATATAATGTAGTTGTAATAGATGTATTGAAAGGATGAAATTCTTGATCATAAAGAATTTCACATAGCTGGGTATTGACTGGTCCATATAATATAGAATGGAAATAATTGTTTTTGAGAAAATTTGACTTATAATACTGGCAGCAATTGAAGATTGTGCTCAGAAGGAGAAGCTGAAGAAGCTAGGCTTATTCATGGGAACAAAAGAAAATTGTGGTGACCTAATTCCAGCTTTTGTTGTGCAGAATATACCAGTATTGATAGCAGGACAAATTACTCTTTCTATCAGACATGAAAGCAAGATTAGCGTGATGCTGCTGGCTGCACTACTCTTGCTTTCAAAGCAGTCTCAAATACCTGGGGGACCAGTGATGTACTGGTCCAGGGAACATGAAGGCTCATCATTTTCTGAGAAATTGCTGTGACTCATCTCGGGTCTGTGCTGTGCCTTCTGAACTGACATGTGATACAACCATTCCTTGAAATGTAGTGTGCTCCCATTTTTCTGCCTGTATACTGTGTGTATGTGTACCCATGTGTGCCATAGGACTTGTATCTCATTCCTTATATTCCTGCACTGAATTCTGTGTTTAGGGGGTTTTGGTCTCTAATTGAGGATGAAACACTCCAGTTTCCCGGGTTAAACAAAATGAGTGACCTCAGCTGCACTGCTAAGTCTCGCCCTCGAGGCCTTTCATCATCTTGGTTTCCCTCCTCTGGACACACTCCAACATTTTGATGTCCTTTTTATGTTGAGGCACCCAAAGCTCAACCAAAGCACATGCTACCCAAGGTGGGGCACACAGGATTTGAGTATCAGAGAGGAGAAAGCTCATCTGCTTCACTGAGGGAAGGCAGAATGAATAGGAGGCACCCATACCCTTGACAATTGTATCATCTGTGAAAACTCCTCCTGCTCTAAAGTATGATTACGTTTTAAGTGTTGAAAACCAGCATCACCCAGCACAATTAATGGAGATGTGAAACGGGAAAGTATGAGTGGTACACATTGATGTACTCAAGTACTTGTCTAGAAAGGCATGTTGTTCTTGTTAGAATTATTTGTGAACCTTTTTATCTACACATTATTTCCAAAGTATTAGCATTTGTTTTATGATACAAATCTAGTGAAACAAAATAACTAGTATGAATCCCATTCTGCACTTAGTAGTTCCTGTCTGTCAGATGGAAGCTCCCAGTGTGCTCGTCATTTTTCTAGGGAACATTTTTCTCCATGCCTTTTAAAGACTTTCTCCTGAACACCTTCAATTTTCAATATGCAGGGTTCTGAGGCCATTAAGCCTTACTTGGTTAACCAAGTCTGCCAGACCCTTTTCACTTTTACTGCTGTGGTACAAATTATTCTGTTCTTTCTACACTGCTGTTGCACTTCCAGTTACAGTCAAAAGCAAATGTTGACTTCTGTCAGGCATTGCATCTCTGTATCTTTCTTCTGTTCCTTGTTTCTTCTTCCATGCTCCTCTATTTTCTGTAAATCCTATTTATTACATACTGTGGTCAGCATTCTGCCAGATCCATCTCACTGCACTTAATTACACTCTGTTGAAGAATAGCTGAGCAGTTAACAGAAGAGCTCGCAGTCTTGCTGTACATTTTTTTTCTCCAGCAGGAATGTTGAATCATTGAATATCATCTTAACTTGAAATTTACCTGAATATGTTTTACTATTCCAAAGAGATTACACAATGGCCCTGATTAGCAGCAGCATTTTGTAATACCATTTAAGGCTTTATCACAGTGGAATACTGCCAGTAACAGTTTTTAATTCACTTATATGTACCAATTCATTTCTG
The DNA here is from genome assembly GCF_027887145.1 of Ammospiza caudacuta. NCBI lineage: Eukaryota > Metazoa > Chordata > Aves > Passeriformes > Passerellidae > Ammospiza > Ammospiza caudacuta. The sequence continues at coordinate 18,994,812 of NC_080600.1, read as the reverse complement.
TCAAATTTCTGTTAATTTCTTTGCTGTTTTATTTTGTCCCTATCTGCTATATAAGGCGTGATTTTCACATTTATTTACCCAAAATACATTTTTTTAAAAATTAAATCTTCAGCAGATTAATTGAGGTACTTTGATTTGAGACAAATGTGCCATCTCTCCATTTATGTTCACGTATAATCTACTTTTCACAAGTTAATCTATTTAGGAGAACCGTGGTGGGTCAAGTAACCAGGGTTCAGTAACAATTTTGCTGGCTAATTTAGATAAAAAGTTCCAGGATTTGGTTAGGTCTGTGCAGCTGCAATGTGGAAGGTAGGTGTAGAATTAAACCTGTATTTGTTCATGCATCCACACTTGTGAAAAGCCTCACTATATTCAGCATTAATTTTTTTTCATCAGAATGGTGACCAAGCTTGGTTACAAAGGTGATTTGCCAGAGATAAAGAACAAAATTCCTGCATGAACCACTCTGTTTTATCTGGCACCAGTTTCACAGTGTACTGAAAGCTCTAAATGGTTGGGTTCAGGGTTGGTGTTTCAGATTTCCATGATGGTTACTGTTGAAGCAGATCCCATTTTACATTTGTTCTTTGCTTTTCATTTTTAGGATTGGTGCAAAGCATCAGGAGTTACGGCAAAAGCAACTGAGGGGCCTGAGTGATTTTTCTGCTGGTCCTGGAGGACCTGACATTGATGATGATGAGGTGGATCCAAACTATGCCAGAGTGAACCACTTCCGAGAGGCTTATCCCCCAGGAGGCATCTACAGACCCTCATCACCTGCAGTAGGAGAAACCTTTGTTTATCTGCGGGATTATTCCTCAGCACCAATGGAGAGGGAGCACTTGGAAGGATTGTATGCAAAAATAAACAAGCAGCACTACCCACAGACTTCTGGTGACAGGTAATATTGCCACCTGGCATTACAAAAAATGTCATCTGGGTAGGGAGGGAGCCTGGGCCTCGGCAGGGGAGTCAGACATGGGACTGTTCTGATGGCCCAAACCCCTGAATTTACTGGCTAGAAAGCCATGAATTTCCTCTTACCAAAAGCAAGATTTGCTGCTGCAGTAACCCCAGAGCATCTGAGCAAGACAGCAGTCAAACAGAAATCATTAAAGAAAAGTCCATATTTCACAAACAGAATGAATGAACTGACTGCAGTCCAATTCCTGCACTGCTGAAAGAGTGTTTTTTCCTCTTTCAATCGGGAAAAGTTCTTACCCTGCAGCAAAAATAATCTCAGTTTTCAGATCTCTTTCAATCCTGTAGATCATCAAGTGTCTATTAGTAACAGGTTTTGTGTGATAGCATGATATATTGTATATGTTTATGGTTTAGATTTTCCCAGCTGTGTGATATTACACACTTTCAATTAGTTTGGGGAGAGGACTGAGAATCATGGCATTTTTATGCAGACTGTGAAGTGTGGCTCCACAAGACTGATTGCCTTTCACAGCCTTTCCAATAACTAAATGGGAAGGGAAGAACAATTTTTAATCCTTACTGTCAAGCTTCCAGCATTAAAGAAAGCTGGTCAAGTTTTTTTCTGGGTTAAAGGCGAAACCAAAATTCCTTTGAGTTGATAAGTACCCACCATTACAATGATTTTAAAACTGGTTGCTTCTGGAATTTGGGGCTAAAAGAACATGAGACTTCATTTGTGGCATTAGTATATCAGTCTTGGCTTTTTCAAACCAAAGTACAAGTGTGTGGGCAAGTCTGTGTGAAAGGAAGAGGACAGACAGAGGACAGACATGGGGGTCTTCAGTAACTGTACATGCTGTGAGTTAATGTTACAATCTGTAGTGTCTCCCCATAGCCTCAATCCGTGCCATGTAATACCACACTCGTTAATTTTGGAGAAATATGTCAGCACAGATATAGGAGTGTTTCCAGTTTGTGGCATCATAGTACTTTAAAAACATCTACTGAGTCATTGTTATAAATACTTACAAATATAATAAAACACTTCTGACGTAAATCTAAGTTCAGAGCAGGGAATGGGCCATGTATCTCTCTCTTTCTCACCAAAATACAGTATGGTAAAATTCTTTCCAAACATAATGACAGGGGTGGTTTTTTTATTCCATTTCATTAACTCCTCCCCTACTACATAAAAAAGAGGTAGTGATCCCAGCTTTTTACCAGCTAGGGGGCTTCACTTTACTAGAAAAGTCTTGAGGTAGTTGTAACTGAAGTCAAACGAAAGTTGCATGTAGTAAAGGGATCAGAAACTGAGTTTGTGCTGACTCAATAAACCAAGATCTGAGAATTCCCAGTGGAAGATGTCTAAATTCAGGTGTGTATATCCTCCAAATATGAACATATACATGTGTAACTCAGCTAGACTAAGACATTGTTAATAAAAGTTGCTTTGTAATTTCAGTTTTAACAGGATTTTATAACTTTACGTTTTAAATATATCATCAGTTTTGAAGTGAGGCCTATAGATTGTCTTTCCTTGCAGAAAAAAGAAATGCCTTCTTCTAGTGCATTGTTTGTATTGTGGTTTTGACTACACTGTATGAACTCTTGACTTGCTATGGGGACAAGATTGAATTCCCAACCAAGTTTGGATTTGGTATTGGGATCCTGGATTTTAATGTGGATTTAGCTGTAATTGCACGGCAACATGATACTCAGTTGGAAAAACTAAACCCAAAACATCAAGCAGGCAGGAAAAGTTACCTTATAGCTGAGCCCATGATCAGAAGTCACACTTGAGATGCTGTTCCATCTGTACTGAAAGACCAACAGTCCATAACTTTGCTTTGTTGAATTTCTCAGGCTTGTAACCAGATTAAGAAAAAAATAGGAAATGTGAGATTCTTATTAGGCTGTCTTTGTTCTTTTTTTTAAATCTTTCTTTTCTTTGTCTGAGAGACAAAATGGTGTTGTTATTCACCAGCAGAAATGTGCCAAACATGAATAATTCTATGTGAATTTATGCAGTGGGTCGTGAGGTCTCAGCCAACAGTTGTTGAATAAAGTGTCAACTTCAGGCAAGGAAATCTTTCTGTGTTAGAGGGAGAGTAGTGAAAGGAGAAAGAGATGTGGAAAGAAAAATCCCTGGATAACACGTTAATTAAGAAAACAATCTGCTTCCAAGGGTCAAGTATGAAAACTACCTTGTGTGCCTCAGAATGATGGGAAAGGGTTATAATGGATGGTTGTAAGCCAAGCCACGGTTATTTTGTGTTTGTGGGGCTGAACATTTATCAACACATTGGTCACATAAACACTCATGCTTTGCTCTTGCTAGCCCATGCATGCTTTCTCTCAGAGTTTTGCTATTAATTTTACTTCAGATGGATGCTTTTTTCTCCCACATGTGACTCTCAAGTTGTAATATAGTGCATGGAGACTTGATCAGTGACTAAAGTAAATGGGGCTAGGAATAGAAGGAGGATTTGAACGCAGAGTGAATAGATTACTTCATTTCAGTCTGAGAGCTCCAGTTATGTATCATTATGATTGAGAATTAAAATGCATTGTTTGAAACAAGAAGTTAATTTTTATTTTATGTTATTTTTGCAGAATAATGTCTTAGCATAATTAATGCCTTTTAAAAATGGAAGGCCGTTTGTAAAGTATGAAACTTAGTGGACAGAAAAGAGCTGTTCACATTTTGCACATGCTTTCCCTTTTCTCATCCAGGAATCCATCGGGTATTCCTGGTTCATTCTTTGCTGTAGATTCACAGTTTAAGCTGAGAATATCCTTCAGCGTGCAGGAAAGCAACAGACTGCACATGTATGGACTCTGTTGCTGTAATCAGGATGAAGTATGTTTGCTGCCTCCAACACTGCTCCTCAGGGCACACAGAAATCTGCTTCACATTGCTCCTTGTGCACTAATGTCCCATTTACCTCCGCTTGCATCTGGCATCTCAGGGGCTTTTTGCTTTGGGTTTTTGGGGGCTTTACTTTGTGTCTTATTTACAACTGTTGTGTAATGTTCTTCTGCACTGCTTCACAATTGTTGACTTTCATTCCAACGATGACTATATTCAGTGAAATAGAAGTAATTTTTTGTGTATATTTTGCTGAAAGCTTTGGAATTCTTAACTAAGAGAGGTGCTATATAAATGTAAATTTTCCTTATTAATGAATATAGTGAAAGCATTAGCATGATCAGTGTATTCTGTGAATGTTAAGTTAGAGTGGAAAAAAAATTAGCTGGCAAAATCACACATTTCTTTGTAAATCAAGCATTTTTTCTGTTTATTTCTAATTAGCCACAATTTCTGTAATGCAAATGGCATCCCTAAGGATGGTGCAGCCTGCACAGCCACCTTGTGCAGCTGGGGAACTCACAGGGTCTTTGCCTGAGCCGCTTTGCATTTCCGAGCCTGCAGCAGCGGCTAAGTGATCTGTGGCCCATATGTTCCTGAAATGGGTGGTAAGTCACATCTCTGAGTTTAGTCATCAAGGCTGTGCCATGACAGTGCTAAGCTGCACTGTGGCAGAGCCTAGGTGTCAGACCAAAGCCAAAAGAGCAGATGCACAACACTATTATCACTTAAATGTCAGGCATGTCACACGGTGAAACCCTTTCTCGCATTTCGAATAAACAATTTCGTCTTTTTTCTTCCCGTGAAGATGGTGCTGTCAAGTATATCCAAACACCCCAAGTATATCTCTGGAAAGGTTCTAGAGACTTTGCTCAACTTATTTTCTCAGCCCAGAACTATGAAACATTAAAGTCTGATGCCAAATTCATTGCCAAGTATAATTCTTCACTTATTTATGTGACTTATCTTGGGGAATTTCAAAGTGCTGGTCTGACGAAAACGAATACAGTTTTCCTTTGTTTAGCAAGAATAGATTCAGAGCTGTATCTTGTTGCAGTTTTAAAAAAATACCAATAAAAAACAGAGCTCTTTTATTACATAGGAGCAAAGTCCAAAGCCCCAAAGTCTGATCCAGCTTTTTTTTATTTTTGGAGATGCTGTTTGGGGGCCAACTGTGGAAGATCCTAATTTCTATAACGATAATTAATTAATTGAAAAATAAATCTTCCTTGTTTCAGGGTGAATGTTCCCTTATGGCAACTTGCAATCTTTCAGAATTCTCAGTATAGCAATATGCAAAGTTGAAAATGGGAAAATTAAGCCCATACCTCTGTGTCCCTCACATCTCACTCTCAGAGCTGGCCTGAGTCAACAGACAGAGAGAGGAGAGAGATGCTGAGCAATCTGCCTCTCCCTCTAAAGGATCAAAGGAAGATATTACTGTGCATGTCCTGAGGAACCAAGTGCCAAATGTAAGCAATGTGTAAGCCAGAGAGGAGGGTATAAAAGGGTCCAGAGTTTTAAAATTTAGCAAAAAGAGCATTTTTTACTTAAAGACTAAATGCTTGTCTTTTGGGCAGGTATGGGCCATTCCCACCCTGGTCAATCCGAAGCCATAGGAATCCTGAGCTGCACAGAAAAGTATTTGTTGAAAAAGGGTGAGCTGGGGTTGCCCAGTTGTGGCACTTGGCCATGTGTGTCTCATGGGCCAGAAGCTGATGTTTTCTTGTTCTCAGTTCAGAGCACCACGGGCATTGCTCATCGTGCATCCATTTACAAACCTTTCCTCAGTGACTAGCATAAAAGCAATCCACTGCTCTAGGAATGGATGGTCCTTTACTCAGAGAAGATTGTTCTTTTAGATGGATATCATGGAGGCAAGGTGGAAAGTGAATGAGGCTGTGTAATATCTATGTGCCCTTTGCAATTGTACCTTGCATTGCTGTGGAAAGAGAAATATGGTCATGCATTGGAATGTTTTGATTTACCAAGTTTAACAAGTTACAAGCAAGGTATATAGTTTCTCTTACCTTAGAGCCTCTTCTGCTTGATGTCCTAAAATCATCTGTGCTTTTTCTTTGTCTTGTACTACTCAATATCCCAAGACTCTCCTGATTCCTCTGGAATTTATTCTTTCTGAAACATACCACAGGGCCTTCTGAACCTTTGGCTGCCATCTGATCACTGCTTCCCATAATGTTAAAACTGAAAACGTAGTGTTGGGCAACTTACTGTCTGTCCTGGCTGATAAATTTCTGACAGCAGTTAAATTTAGAGTGGCATTGGCAGTACAGCAGAAATTCCATGGTTTCTGGGGGCTCTCAGTAGAGCTGTCCTGCTCGTGGAAGCAGGGTAGTCCAGAAAGCCCTTTGGCCACCAGTTCCAGTGTAGGCTGTGCCACTGGAGTTAGACTTGTATTGTGTATTTTGCTCCTAATACTACTGGCTGTTTTCTTCCTCAGAAAGGGTTCATGGGTGCTGCATACTCACTGTGCCAATCAGGGGAAATGCTGGGTAACTGGACTGCCTGAGGAGACGTGTTTAAACAAGCCTTGGGTTTATTTCCCACCTATATGGGGAAAAAAAATTTAAAATCTCCAGATAACATTCAAGCAAAATTACTTAATGTTTAGAGTTCGCTCTGCTTTTTCCCAGGAACTCCTCATCCAAATCTTCCAACTTTGGCACCCAAGTCCTATCAGTCACTTCTCATGAAAACCCAGATTTCATGGAACTCAGGTGACCCTGAGCACTTTGGAGCGTGTCTAAGGAGAAGGAAGTTGTCAAACTGCTGCTGCTGCCATGTAATGTGTGCATGCTTGTTTGAGGCCATGCATTCTTCAGCAGAAATAAATTCTGTCAGGAATAGTCACAAATCTGCCTGCGTGCATCCTGCCTGCTAGGGCTTGCATTTGGATCACCTCACTTATTGACAGATGTGTAAAATTTTATATACTGCACTCCCACAACTCCCTTGTGAGTGTCCTGCTGCAGATGCTGAGGAGCCTGAGTTTTGGCAGCTGTGTTAAGCATTCAGGTTTAGGTTGGGGCTTTTCCCTCCAGCCCTGTCTTTTCTTATGTGATATATTATTCTATGGAATTATTTTACATTAATTCTGCATATTTACTGGTAATGTCCCATTCTTTCAGCTGTTTGGATGCAAATGCAAAAGATAGGTCCCTGAAGAGAAAGCCAGGTCTGTTACTGGGAAGATGAGACCATAGCAGAGGATGTAGTGAAATGCAGATGGTGTTGTCAGCCTCTTAAATGTACAAATAAAGACAAAGTAAGATCGTCCATGCAGCTGGAATGAAATCATATGGCCTTGCATGTGTTCCTGCCATAGTGTATTTCCTACTGTGATCAGAAGATGCTAAATTCTGTTTTATGCAGGATGTAATTTGACCAAAACCTCATGCTTGCCTCTTTAACCAGCAGCAGAATGATGTGTACATTAACTTTTCTCTGTGCAATTTTTTTAACAAAACACCATTTGATTTTAAATGCTAATATGTGTGTGTGGTTAATTAAGAAGCCAGAATTGACTGTAAGGTTGACTATAAGGCTCCAAGAAAGAGAGAGGAAGATCGTTACACTTCTGCTTATAGATAGCTGTTTGTGAACCAGCTGATAATGTGCAAAATTAAGATTTTGTAAGTGGCATTTTAAATGAATGGTTAATGGCTGACGATTAATTAAACTGAGTTGTTTAATAGAGAAGCTGTTAAAATCTTGTTTATAGGCCAGCCACTTCCATACTGAAAGTGCAAACCCTAATAGCATTTGGTATTTCCGTTTAGTAGACAAGCAAAGTATCTAGACATTTTCGTTGAACAGAGAGGTCTACCTTAGTGGATACACAGTATGGATGTACCATTGTGTACTGTGTTTTCTTCTTCCAAGTTAACAGTTGTCTGGTAGCAGCACATAGAGAGAAATGCATTTCCTCTGAGAATTTGGTAATCTTAAATAAAATTGTTAAGTCTTACTTTAATTAAAGTGTAGGGAACGTGATTAAGTCTGATGTGATTCTGTTTTCCCTTTTTTTTTTTCCTACTCTCCGGTAGTCTGTTGTATTTCATACACTTTAGGGTTTTCAAAATACCCAGCTTTTCATTCCTCCAGGTTGTCTTCTGTCAGAATGAGTCTCTTTGGCCCCATCATTAGCCTTGCAGAGTTGCTCTAGCTAAGGAGAAAAAAAAAGGAAGTATGTTTCAGTCAGGTTTATTCTGTACCGCAGTTCTGGTTAAATGATGAATGAGAGCCTCGTCCCATTTCCCTGACTGAAGAGAAACAAGCAGAAGGTCATTATGCTTCTCACAGTTGTGAGGCTTGTCCTTCCAGCAAGTCCTTTGCCAAGAAACTGTTTGTTTTTCTTTTGTTTTCCCTTTCTCTCAGCCCAGTTCCCAATCTTTTTTATTAACCATCTCCCGTTTTCTCCCTAGCTTCTTGACATACTCATTTTGCCATACGATCTCCTAGCTTCTGGATATGCAAGTAGTTCAGAGAAAAACCCTGGTGACTTGGCCTTGTGCAAGCTTTGCTGTGTAGCCCACTGTAAGATGAATCTAGGTTGCTGACCTCTGGGACCTCACACTCTATCCAAAATCATGACTTTCAGAAAAATCCTCTCCTACATTTTTCCCTAGCTGCTAGTTAAATGGGAAAAAGGGGGATTCTTTCTTTCATTGTAGAGATAATCTTGACTTAGTAAAACTGAAGGTGAGGGTGTGGGTTTTGTTATGCTAGACTTTTAAGTCTGTGAATGAATGTGTCTATTTTGGAGGTGTAAGAGTTCGACCATGAGAAGCCTGTTCATGTGTATTAGCACCTGTATGTTCACACTCCAGGTGGTGGGCGTGAGCTCTCGGCAGGCTCTTTCTTGACTTTCCATTTCATTGAGATAAATTAGTGATCAAACTATTCTGAAAAGCAGTCAAAGTTTAGTGGAACACAAAGAATAATTTCCCCCAAGTCTGAAAGTATGAAGAAAAGATTACATTTATTTGAAGGAGGAAGAAAAAAGGGTTATTGCTGGACTGCTTCAAAATGCTGAGTAGGTCCAGTTAAGAGAGTAGTGATACCTGTTCAGTAAGGGTGGAGAAGTAACTCTTGTATGTGACAGGGAGAATGTACTCACTGGAGCCCTGAGAATTTTTTTTCAGTGTCTTCACTTCTGCTTGAGGTTATGTAAGGTCGGTGAGACCTGTGCTGACAGGTTCCCCTGAGCTACAGTTAAAGCAATTCCTAGCCTTCCTCCTAATTAAACAGTGAGAAGCATAACAGAGCCCTGAGAGTCTTCAAGCAGCATCTCACAATTTCTCATACATGCTCAAAATAAATTGGTTTTCCTAGGTCCCCAGGAAAGCTGCTTACACTCAGTGAGAAGGCTGCAGCACAGGGAGCCATGGGGTGCTCCTCAGACCCACCAGCATTACCAGGTTCTGCTGCCACCAGGAGCAATGCAGGAACTCTGGTAGGGTTTTCCAACATGGCATGTCCAGGCAAAGTGCTCAGCACCCTGTGGTACTCATACAGCTTAACTGTGTAGTGAAAGCCTCACAGTGGAAATCTTTGTCATCTCTATGTATCCATATCCATAAGATGTAGAAAATTCTTACTGTATACTGATTTTTCTGCAGTCACAGTTCACCTGGAATTTACACCAGCAGATCTTTAAGATTTTACTACTAATTGCAGCATAATAAGATATAAAAGGTCTAAAGGGGACACAGATCTGACTTCAGAATGAATCAGTGGGAATCTTCTCCTGGAAGTTTGAAGCATCTAATTGCAGGATAAAATGACTGCTCCTAAAAATTATCCATGATCTTGTTCCCTGTTTGTGTCGAGATGCCAGGGGCAAATAGTTACCCAAGTGCTTAGTTGGCAGCATTGTTGACAGAAAGTATAGGCAAAAGCATGAACCAGATCTTTTGATTAGCAGAAAACTGTAAAAACTGATGTTGTTAGAAAAGCTGAAAATCACTCAATATTGTGCTAGCAGAAATATTGGGAAGAATGATGAGATGTGATGGAAATTACTTAATAGGCAACAGGATGCTGAATAAAAAGACAATAATTGTGATTATTGTCTGACAGCTGTGCAGAGTGTACAGTCGATGACAAACTCTAAAACGTGCTGTTTTTCAATCCATGATCACAAATCCACTGGCACAGACAGTAATCCAAGGGGTCATAGTAAGCCAAGAAATAGTTTATTGTTTCATCAGCTCAAGTCTTCTGATGTAGTTAAGTTGGTATATACTCTGAACCCCTGTGACTGCCCTTGCATTCCCGCAAGGGGACCTGGCACCATCTGGAGCCCACGTGTACTGTGGCTAAGGAGCTGCTTCTCTGGCAGGTCATGCAGCAGCAGGGCATTTGTTGACATTGATCAAGGTATCAGTATTGATCTTGGGATGGTCTAAGAGAATTGTGACTGCTTTGTGGAGAGTCATGTTAGACTCTCATAGAAAATGAAAGAAACAACTTGTCTTCAACTACACCGTGGTCTGCACCTGAGAGGTCTTTCATTAGGACAGAGACATGAGAAAACCATGTTGTTTCAGATAGCCACACTGGTTATCTCTTTTTATCACTAACTTGTCCTTGATGTCTGGAGGCCATTTTTAGCAAGCAGTGAAGGGTTATTGCATGAAAGATTTTATACTCTTCAGTTGCCTGCAAAACAGGTAGCTGCTGTCATTTTTCCTTTCCACTAAAGTGAAGTGGAGAAAAACAAAGAAACAGCCCACAATAAAAAAGATGCAAGAGGAGTAAGTGTGAGATACCTCTAGGAAGTGCTAAAATTGCAATAAATATAACATGCTTGTAGAGCAATAAATGTTCTCTTAATTTATTTTTCTCCTGTGTACCAGCAGGTCAGTGTGACAGTTTTGCAGTGTCACAGTCCTCTGCTGAACATGTACTCTGGGAGGTTGCTAGCCCCCTCCCTCCAGTGACTTGGTAGCAGTAAGGAGGAGCAAGAAAGTGACAACTAATGTTTTAAAATTTCAAACAGCATCTTATCATTCAGTCTTTGACCCATATTTATGGTTTAATGCCTCCAATCACTTAATTTTAATCTTAAATAAAATTTTTCAGCATAATAGTATCTTAGGGGCATTTCTTCTCAAACCAGTATTAGCCAGAACATGTCCTTCAGCCATGGAGTTTATCTGTTATAAACACTTCTGCCCTTAGGCTTAGATGCCTGCTTAGTCCTGCATATGGTTATTGCCTTGTAATGGGACTAAACTGTAAGTTATAATTATGGTATTTACATAAATGCATATAAAACAATTATTTTGAGACTGGCATGTAAGTTTAAGCGTGGAACATGTTTCTAATGCAAGTGTTGTACATGGCCTGGCAATTGAAAAGTAAGCAGCAAGGCATCTTCAGAGGAATGGAAACACAATAAAACATGATGAGTCTTGTGGAGAGGCAGGGAGGGGGCAGCTGTTTTCTCTGCCTGAGTCACCCTAGTGCTCAATAATTGTCTGAAAGGATTGCTTTAACTGAGCACTTATGTGCTGGAAGTGTGCTGCAGACCAGGGGACCTGGGCTGCTTCTGCTCTGCTCTCGGGTCATGTCAGAGGAGGCCTCTTCTGGCTGCAGTCCCTGCTTTACATGCCAGCAGAAACTTCCATAATGTGGCAAAAGGGTGTGAGGCTGTGGAGGAGGGTTGGGAAACAGCATCAGAGCAATAAACCTGTTCTCTAGTTGTTATTGATTGGTAGTACACAAATGACAAGCAGTCTGTAGTCCTTCACGTGAATAACGTGTTGTTTTCTTCCTTTAACATTATCTGCTGTTCCTGATTTAAAAAAAAAAAAAAAAAAAGGAAACCAAAAAACAAACCAGGAGACAATTATTCTGTGGCTCTGTATACAATGGCAATGTTTAAGCAGCAGCTGCTTTGGAAAGGGAGAGTAAAGGGGACTGGGGGAAGGGATTGATCTTTTCCTCCTTTTCTCTGTAAATACCACTGTCTGCATTGGTGGTGATGCTTTGACCTCCTTACTACAGAGCTTGAAAAGTCTTGTGCTCTAAGTGACATGTTCTGGCTCCAAAAGTGGATAAGCAGAAGTCTCATTCTCTTTCTTTGAATGCTGTAACAAATATATTATCAATCTAAACGTGATAGGGCTTGAGAATTCCTCCCAAAATTTAGACTCATTAGTCTGACTACTGGCATTTTTTTCTGTGTCTGTGTGGCTTCTGAAAGAAGTGTTCTTTCATACCTTTTTGCCTTTAATCTGCACTCTGCCCACTATCTCATTACTATTAGCTGTGGCAAATATAGCAGATGTCTGAGCAGCTTCATTGTTCTGTTGTTTTTCTTTTCCAGACTCTAGTGCATAGATAGATGTTAATTTCTCTTTTGTGTTAAAACTCGCCTCTGAGGAATAAGATTACCAGTGTTCAGTCTTTGGCCGCTAGATACTGAGGTCTCATATCTTTTGAATGCTTTGTCTCAGTTAGTGTTTCTACTTGCTCAGTGCATTTAAAGTGACTGGTCTGTTCTTTTTTAATGCCCGTAGAACCTTAAATTAATATTCCTTGACTTTAGGAAAACAATTTTAACGTGTTTTTAAAATGTTAAGCAATGATACACAAAGACACCTGCTCTTTCAAGTGGGTGGATATTGAAAATCGTGCCAAGAAAAATGCTGTTTCTCAGAAAAGATCAAAATATGCATTGTTTAAAGCGTGGCATAAACAACATAGATTATGTAAGAATCGTGGGCCCTTGTTTGGGATGAGATCACTCACTTTTGGGTCCATACCTTTTCTACTAACAGTACTTAAGGTTTACATCTAAAAGGCCATGCATGAATTACTGCTTTCCCCACCAACTTTGAGAAAGATAATTAGAAAGGAACAGGCACTGTATTAGCACAGTTCCCACCATTGCCACTGGTGTGCTTGAGTAACACAGCAGTAGGTCCAAACCTTTAAGAAAACGTTTCTTTAAAATGAGTCAGAGAACAACTGACAGATTTACAGGTAACAAATGTGAACACCTTGGATTTGACATTTTTTTAAAGTACAAATTTTGTCATTTGTATAGTTACATAAGCCAGAAATTGTAAATTTATGTTGCTCAATCTGAAAAGCAAATGATAGCATGTGGATATCTGCTATCATTTGTGTCTGCTGCTCAGAGAAAAAACTGATATGCAAGTCCTGTTTCCGTCAAAGTAAATGGCAAAATCTCCACTGGTTGAGATGGGAAATCAGAATTTACTTCCCTACCTGGTTCTCCCTGGCATAATGAAGTGATATTTTCTTTTCTGTTTTATACTTATTATTTTCATAGCCAGGTTACTGAAATTTGAGCATTTCTGCCATACGTCTGCATGACTGTTTTTATTAAGTGCTTTTATTACCTTTTGGCCTGTTCTTTACATCATGCTATAGACAAATGATTTTTACTTTTTTTTTACCCCAAAGTTTAGAGCACAGAATGCAGAAAAGTCTGAAACATTAATTGGACTAGACTGCAGCATTTAAAGTAACCTATTCTATCGTCCATTTACCTCCCACATGAAATGAAAACTCTATTTTGATCTGAACTGTCACAGATAATTTCTGCACATAAAACACATCCAGAGACAGCTTTCAAATGGAGTTGTCACTTCTTATTTAGCAGGCTGGGGACTCTCTATTGTTGTCAAACCCTCTTTGCAAAAGCATCACTAACACACTGGTTTGCACAGTTGTATGTAAGAGGAGGAATGGTTGTACAGCTTCCATGAAACAAAAAATTGTATGTAGCTGATGAAATACTCTGCAGCTGATCTTACCTACTATTTAAGAGAAAAATCCTTTTTTTTCTTTATGATTACTATTTTTGAGCAGATTTTCATGCTGTGTGCTGGTATAGGGAGGGGTTGTTTTTAGTGTGAATAGTGACAATTACAATTTAAAAGCTAGTAGCCAACATTCTGTTATTTTCCCTGACCTGTCCTGGACCAGAAGTTTGGCTTTAATCTCTTCACAAATTTCAAGAATTCTTAAGCAAGCGCGCTGGGAATATCTCTGAGTTGTGAGTAGAGAACTGGTGCCTCAGAGTGTATCCCAGCCAAGATGCTCAGGCAAGGCTGTAGGGCACTTGTTTCCAGACTGCTATTCTGATGGTGGCCAACGTGGCCATCTGGTGAGGCCGGCTGGAAGACCCAGCTATGGCATCACAGAAGAAGATGACTTAAAACTTAAGAATTACTATTCTTCAGACTTTATTTTTATAACATTCCATTTGCCTTTGAACGTGATATGTTTTCATAAAATAAACTTGCCTCCTGGCCTCACTTGCATTCTCAAAAATTTATGCTCTTGGAATAGGCAGTTAAATAGTAGTAGTGTGTGATTTTTATGGTATTTTCCTCACAAAGTTGGAAAATTGACCAGGATTAGGGGGTGAAGAATTTGGTTTGTGTGATGAGATGTTCTTTATTGCTGTCTCCACAACTACTTATGCTGGATTAAACAGCAAAACACAAGCTGGCAGAATGCTCTTCTGACCTAATTCTGCACCACAACACAGATAGGAGACTATCTGCTGATCTAACTGATAAGCATGACTTTGTCAAATCCAGATGGATGTGAAAGGAGTGAAACAGAGATGAGGCCCAAGAGCCAGAGTCCTGCATTTTCTGCAGCTGCCTGAATCCTTTAGATATCTTCACTCTGCAGCTGGGCTTGGGGGGCAGGACTGGAGGGAAGGAAACTGCCTGCTACGGTGTGGAATCTACAGGAAAACAAACAAACCTGAAAGCTAGCACCTTAAACATTACTGGCCAAAGCAAATTGCCTGTTTTAGGGACCATATCGTCTGTAATGAAGCAAGAGATACAGAATGGAAATCACATTCCAATTTCTAAGCTGTATGCCAGAAGATTTGAGGCTTCTTTGTTCGATGTCTCTCAAACTCCCTCTTGGAGAGTGATATGATGGGGAGGGGGTTTCTCTGTTCCCAGTTTTGCCTATAAATGTACTGTATTCATGAATCAAATTTAGTGGCTATCCCATGGGGAGCAGTGAATTAGATGGAGAGGAAAAAAGGTAGTTTGGTGCATTAGTGGAGGATATACTTGAATGCAGAAAAATGAGGGAAGGAAAAATCTTATGGTCAATGTACTTAAGTTAGAGTTGAGCACATTAATGGGGTTTTAACTTTGGTCATGGCAGAAAAAAAGCAACAGATGGAAGCACTCTTTCTTTCATTGGGCTAGCTTTCTTTCCTCTCTCTTGGTGGGACAGGTGTACAGACCTGGACTTGATTCAGCACACCCAACTATCTGCTGCTCCAGGAATGGAGACTCTGATCCCCGTTTGTGATAGTTGGCAAGCTTATAAAGTTGAGGACTAGGGAAGTGAAGGGATGTTTATCCTACACCAGAAATAGTAATTTTGCAGGCTGCATTCTCACAGGTGTTCAGTGCATACTCTTTACAGTTAGTTACCTGACACCAAAGCAGCTTGGTCCTATTGTCCAATAGCTCTATCAGGTTGTTAGTTCTTCTTCATAAAGAAGTGTATATTCTGTCCACAGTGACTTTAAACAGCATTGAGGCCTCACAGACTCTGGATTTGTCTTCACAGCCTGCGTGGGCATGTTACATTTGCCTCCTTCTTAAAACATCAAGTATCATTGTCAGGCATCTTTTGGACCAGTGTTGTTTCCATATTATCTTGTGCTCCCCCACCTGCTTTTACTGATTCCATTGCTCTGCAGTGCGTGGGAACAGGACTGTCTATGGACTATACATCTGTTCAGAGCCTATTGCAGCCTCTGCGCGTTCTTCCCCTGCAGTCAAACCAGCTGGCCAGTGGCCTGCTCCAGTCCCACAGTGATGTGTTTTGGTTAATATTGGTGTGTCCTGAGAGCACTGTACCATCCAAAACACCCCAAAACTTCAAAGTTTGCTTTTCTGCAGCTCTGCTTTCGAAACATGAAGCAAACATGTCCGGCAGCAATGCCATTTACTGACTCCTGAGAATATCCTTAGTGGTCACACCCTCATTTCAAAGGCAATATATGGGGCCATTATCTGAGTAAATACAGTGCCTGTCACTGAAAATCCATTGATGATGATGAATTCTAATTACTGATGACTGCAGCCAGATCCACAATGGTGAGCAGGGGGTAAAACATTAGCCCTTAAGCTCTGTGAGTTGCCCTCTGTAAGCAGGTCAGGGTTTCACAAGAGCTCAAGGAAAAAAATTATATATATTTAAAAAAAATTTTAAACCCCTGGAGTCTTAGGGAAGAGGTGAGGAAATAAGGAGACAAGGAAAGAAGAAGGAATAACAAAAATAAACAAAACATCCTTTGGGGGGAGGGGAAAAGCAGATTAAAAGATTTTAGAAGAGAAAAAATTAAGGATTTGAACAGTGACAGGATGTTCTCTTATAGAATGGTGGAAATATTTATCTGTGCAGAAGAATAAACTTGGGTTGGAAAAATTTCAAGAGTTTCAGGGAAAGTTGAATTTCTTGGTTGTCTTCAAGGAGATACATGCAGGGAAACCATGGAAATAATATACTGCTAGAAATATGCTAGATCTGTGGTGGGGTGAGGGCATTTGTGCTTTAAAATGCTGCCATGTAAGTATCACTTTAGTGTCCTGAATGTCATTGTTAAATGAGGTTAACTTGTATTAATCTGAAAGAGTTCAAGATTTTCATGTTTCTAAGTAACTTATGTTTGTGTGGTGTGACACTGCTGTATACCAGTGGAAACTTAGCGCTAGAAGCGAGCACATTCTGATTTGCAGAATGCGGATGGGTGGTACTTCCCCTCCGTGCTGGATAGCGGCAGGTCAGTGATTGTCCCTGCCCTGTCCCCTCCTGTGCAGGGTGAGCAGGGCAGGTCCCTGCAGCGGGAGCTGAGCCGGGGCCTGCCCTGCAGAGCCTCCACCCGCTGGCCCTGGCTGTGCTGCTGACAGGAGCCTTGCCAAGCATCCGCTCAGCAGCGAGCTCAACAGTGATCTGAAGCCACCCTATACAAGTGTCCTGAGCACGGATGATGGGTTCTTTTGTTTATTTGTCTTGTTCAAGTTACAAAATAGAGGTGGTAAAAGATGGTATTTGCTTTCCTAGTGTTGACTCAGAGTACCTTTGCTATTAACCACAGCCCCTGCCCAGCCTTTTCTGCAGTGCTCACTCGTCAGCTTTGACCATGTTCCCCAGAGTGAGATTTCTCCTCGTTTTATAATGAGGAACAGGACGTTCAGGTTTTTCCATGTGTTGCCACCAAAACCAATATTACAGCCGGACTCAGCAGCAATGATGGCAGCACACAATAATAACCATCCCACATGCGATTTAGATTAACTGCTCTTCTGTTTAGTTCATATAATGGCTCAACAGCATGATCTGATTTGCTGTTTTCACATAATCCATCATTAATTCTTTGAGTTACAAAATGACATTTTTTAGTAGCAGATGGAGGGAAATGGGCTCCCCTACATTCAGAAGGGAACTTCACTTTCTCCAACTTTAGTTATGTTGCTTTATTTATCTGACTTTTATTTTAAATGTGGTTTCATTTTACAAGTATGAGGATTCTGGGGAGCAGTAATGCTTCTGTTAGAGGTGTTGTCTTTAGGGCTTCCTTTCAGCATGAGTGGAACTAAGTAATAATCACTGACCACAGGCCTCCGGCTCTGAGGGTAAGGGAAGAGAGGAGTGGGTGTTTCAGCAGCATGCACAGATTGCCTCCTCCTCCATCTGAAGAAAATGCTGTTGTGGCTGCCAGAGGAAGCTTTTGGGCTTGTAGAGGACAGCTGTGGCACCCACATGGCTCCTGTCAGTGGTGGCAGTAACTGGAATAGGAGCCATAATCCAATGCTCTCCTACCTCCAGCAATGCAGGAGAGCAAGTAGGAGCAGCTCTTTGGGGAGTCAGAATTGTTTCCAGAGCTTGGAAAAAGAGGACAAAGGCAGTAGAGGTGGAGAGTTGCACAGAGATGGGGCAGGCTGTCTCCTTCCCACCCTTTCCAGGCGCAACAGGTGCATGCAGAAGCTTTGCACCCACTCTTCCCCAGTCTATCAGTCCTTTGCTAATTGTCTTCCCCTGCCTAAAATCTTTTGGTCCTTGCCTGCTCTCCTCCCCTTTTCTCCTCACAGCCTGTTGGAATCTTCCCTGCCTCCCTATGAACATTACTCTGCTGTTGCTGAATTGCATTTTGCCACCCCATGAATGAGAACAAATTAAACTACTTTATCTTGATCATTTGTGCAGCAAAATGCAATTTGCTTGTGTTGCTGCAGGTCCTTGAGCCAACTCTGTTCTGGACACTTTTATCACTTTGCAATCTAATCTGCTGAATATCTCAGATCCTCTTGCATTGAAAGAAAATGTGGGTTTAAGACAATTTCTTTTTAAATCCAGCTGTGTATTTATGCATGCACAAACCCACAGTGATATACATGTCCTCATATATGTATATATATGTATGTACCTCTATAATAAATAAAAAATATATATCGCATTGAAAGTCCACACCTAACTTGCTAATGTCAGCTACAGTTGATGGACAGCCAAGTCAGACTCTTTTTATAGTCCATTTCTAAAATGAAACCATAAATTTTAAACCCAGGCTTCCTCATTGCAGAGAAAAAAGCTTTTCCAGCCTATTGATGAAATATAACATTTGATAGGATTTATGAGGCCCAGATTCAGGAGGATAATTTGCAGAGCACTTAAAGCTCCTTTTTCCTGCCCTTTGCCTTCCCTCCTCTCAAATACACATACCAAAAAAAGCCATTAGTAAGGAAAAATTATTAAGGAAGATTTTTCTTGATTCCATACAAATGTCAATTTGTGAGAGAGAAAGAGGAAGAAAACAGTTGCAGGAGCTCTTACAGTAAAGGGGTCTAAGTAGAGCCAGGCTGATTATATGAGAGTAATACTGGCTTTTACTGATAAATACAGAGTGTGATTATTTGCTGTAATACAGCCATTTGTAAAGTGTCTGTGTGTATGATTTTTAATAGTACTGGATGGAATTTATTTTTTTATCACATTGAGATATTCACAAACCAGCCACATAAAGTTAAAAATAAACCAATACCCAGCTTCTTGGTATCTTGATAAAGTTTCCTTCTGGCTTGTATTACCAGAGTGATAATTTCAGAGGAAAAACATCTTCTGTAACTTGTGATCACAGTATCTGTCAAATGGTAGGAAATGAAGAAAACTGCCAGACAGTGTCAGATTTATTAACAGCTCTAAGAAAACCAAAATTAATGCATTTTCTCTTCTTTGATGGGTTGAAATGTCCATGTGCTGTACTTATCTTAATGGACAAGTGAAGGAAGTAGCACTCATCAATTAAGTCTCTCATTAAGCTGACTACAGCTTAATCTGGAGCACATGCAGGAGTACTGGGTCTGTACCAGGCTGTACCCTCAGAGGTGTTGCAGTTGTTGTCGAGGAATGCTCATCCCACAGATGCCAGGAGCAACGTGCTGGACCAGGGAGAATGCAGTCCTATATGGCAGGGAGGCGGACAGCCATGGAAACAGGCTGTGCCACTTGTGCCTGGGAAGCTGCTGGCCTGACTTCCATTGGAAAACTGTATTTCCACGTGTTGATAACCAATCTTCATCCATTTGGGTTGAAACCATCGATGTAGGACGTGTGCTGAAGCTGAATTTTTATGGAATCAGATAACAGCTGGGTTTTTTGGGGGGCAAGGGGTGTAGCTGGAAGAAGATGACAAGGGGTTGTTTTGTCTGTGCAAAAAGTAAAAAGCAGCAGCATATATTCTTTCAACATGAATCTATAGTCTTGCCATATGCTGGAATGGGGTCTTTTCATTTTGGAAGGGAACACAGCCTAGTCTTACACCAGACTGTGGCTTTTGCCACCCTTTGAACAGTGACAGTTTGACTAAGTTATAAGATTTAGAGTACTTCCCACACACATGATAGAAACTTGGCTGCTAATTCACCAAAAGTACTTGTCCTGAGCTGCCAGAGCCGATATATGTTTTTCCAGCAGCAGGTTCTGGCTGCAGGGACCAGATAGACTCCTGTTGTGGGAATGAAGGATGAGGTAAACAGGGTGTTCAGTGATGATCAGTGTTCCCAGGCCCTAACACCACCTTCTTCCAGGATGAAAAAGGGTGAGCTGCTTTGAATGCCCTAAAAAATGCCATGGGGGATAGGACAAGAATCGGAACAGAGGAGAGTCTGGAGCAGCTAGAGGATGGGGAGAATAAAGGGGATTGCTGGGCCAGGCCACAGCTGTGGACAACTTGTGGATGCTTCAAAGTAGAGAGAAGTGTACCAGTACTGCAGGTTTGGTGCTCTGTTGGTGTGTCAGGCATGAGCACCTCATCTGAACCAGTGCCAAAAGGAAGAGGTGCTGTTGGATGTCCCATGCCACCTGCAGCCCCATCCTCACTGGCAGCTGCTTTGGGAGGTGCTTCTGGGAGATGGGTCTCAAGGAGTGCTGGAAGGAGACATGCTGACCTAGGTGCATCAGGAGAGGTGTTTCTGTACTACAGCTGCCTGTGGGACAGAGATTTGCTTGTATGGGGAGCCAATAATGGGTGGAGGAAATTGGCATACGTGGCTGAAAGATAAGGAAGGGAAAGACTCCCAGGCATCAGGATGAGAACAGAGAATTGAGGCAGCAAGACAAAAACAGCTGGGAAAGGATTTGTAAAGTGGGTTTTTAGACATGGCAGTTGAAAGCATATGAGAATCATTCTGTAGAGGCAGAGGTGAGCCTGAACCAGAACACTTGCTCCAGCATTTCTGGGACTCCCACCCAAACACAGAGAGATTGGTTTCATCTTCCTTTCCCAGGCAAGGTATGCCAAAAAATGGTTCTGGAGAGTTTGAAGATTCCATTATTTAACTTTTTTACATTTGAATTTAGCATTTTTCAAAGCAATTACTAAGAAGGAGTAGGGGGCTTACCTTCAGTCTTAAACACCTCTGTTCTCCAAGTGGAAAAGCAAGTGTAATTTCCTGTCAGAAGTGCAATTACAGCTGTAAGAAGGAGCTAGAAAAACAATGTACATCAGTAAGTCCAGGAGCTTCTATTGCCTGCATAATGCAAAGCAATAAAGTTGCACTGCTAACTTGAGGCCTTCAAGTTCAGAAATTCTTCTCCAAAATGCAGTTTGGCTTGTAAAGAGTTCAATTCTATTTATGCAGGGCTTGTGATGGAAGTGGGTTGAAGGAATGTGTGCTCCCCAGTCTGTGAATGCAAACTAAACAACAGGGGTCCCAGGAGCCAGCTGCACTGAGGGAATGCCTGAGGGGTGAGGCTGCTGGAAGGGTAGATAGGGTGGCCTTGGAGGCAGCAGAACTTTGCAAAAATCCATCTATGACTTCAGCATCTGTCAGGGTTTTTGTTGAGCAATAACCACAAGCTAAATTTGCCATATATAATTCCAGAGAGAAGTCAGTGGTAACTGATATTTTGATTTTTGAATGTGTTCCTGTGAAACTGCTCAAATCTCAGTTGTAGTTTGGAAATACTGCCCTATCAGAGAACCAAAATGAATTTACCTTCAGGGCAGTCCCCATGGTAAGATTGTCGTACAATTTTTAGCCTTTTGCACTATTAGGGTGTAGAAAATATAACTATGCCTATTTCTTTTGCACATCTGTTAAATGTTTCATGTGTCATTTTAGTATATATTGTGAATAAGTGAACTTCAGATCGTGGCACTGGAGTTAGGATGTTCTGAAGAGTGTGTATGGATTATACCCCTCTGCAAGAAGCCCCATATGTGAAAAGAGTCATTCGAGCACACCCAGGGGTGCTTCTGCTTTGCTGTGCCTTGCACTCGCATCTAGCAAAATGAGCTAGAAAAATTTTCACTTGTTGTCTTTGCTTTTCCTTAGCTTGTAGTTGGAGCATTGAATGCTTTCTGTGTAAGGCTTACATGCTTCACCTTGCATGTGCCAGTGGCTTAATAAGAGCATCTGCTGTCTCTCTGTAGCAAATCTGATGATTTTTCTATGCACATATATTTAGTTGTGCATATAAATAGAATCCAGGCACTGTTAGATGCATATGAAAGTGAACGTCAGATTGAAATGGTAACATATGAGGTTTTCTGCAGTTCCATTTATGAAGTATCAAGTTAAAAACAAAGCTGTGAAGTAGCCAGAAAACTTTTTATTTCTGCAGCCAAAGGCATATGCTTGTACAGCTTAACGTAATTAGGTCCCGATATATTCTTAGAATGGTCAGTATTTCATGGGTTGTATCATTGTCTGCGAGCTGGTTTTTCATTATGGTTGGGCTTTTACACAGCAGAAAGTAGGAAAGCACTGCTCCAGATGTCTGGCTCCTTTCACCGACTTTGTTGCTGTCTACAGCAAAATTTGAGTTTTAACTCTACAGAGCAAATTCCCTTTGAATCTTTGGATATCCTTAAACAGTATAGTACTGGAGTATGTGTAAATGTCTACAAAGTACAGTGATTGGAGTGGCTGGTTTAAGAGGAGCTATAAAATGGTTCCAGCTGGAGTGCATTCTTGAGGTAAGCTCAAAATGCACTCCAAATTGTCAGCACACTACTCAGAAAAAACACAAGAAACAAATCATCTTTAGTGTGCTTTGCTTCCCTTAATGCACATAAGGACAGTGTAAATGGAAGCTGGTCAATTTTCAACAGTTTGTGTAAAATTGTCCCTAGGTTTTGCTTCTGTACTTCAGCCTTTGTGAATAAATGCATCACACGGGGTTGTAAGTATACCTGTGTGTATTTCTGTGCTCATAATGCTGTCTATATTTCAATAAGTATTGTGTATCTGTCCATTAATATTTATATGGAACAGAGAGCTTTGGTTCTTGCAGTTTTTAATAAACATTGATGGTGTTACTAGTTTATACAGAGCATTCAATATGCTCCATCAAAATGGCAGCTCTAATTAGGTTCCTTGAATTAGCTAATGGATTTTGAGAAAGATAGCTTACAAAGCTCTTACAGCTGTCCAAGATACTCCTGCCATGGCAGAAAGACAAAAGGCCGCTGGAAGCTGCAGATTTGAAAGCATTAGAAATGCGGCTGACAGTTAAAAAAGATAAATTACATTTGTTTTTTTTTTCCTGTAAAAGTCCTAACACTGGATTAATGTTATTCTTGTAGTGACCATTTATTAAAAATACCCAAAAAAAATCCAGCTTTATAGTAAGGGTGTGTTTTGGCTCTGAGAGCTGTGCTTTACCCTGATGCTTTGCACATGATGTGAATTCTTTTTCAGTTTTAAAATTTAAGTTATATCTGCCGCAGAATTCTAGACACAGAACTTGTTTTTTAGTTGATGTCAAGTTGCCTACCTCCTCTCTCGCTAAGCCAGGTATTAAAAAAGCAAACCACATAGAGGATTAGTTGGTGCCACTCTACCAGTGGTGTGGATTGGCACGTATGTAATAAAGAGCAGATGATACAGACTCTAGTGTGAAACTTGGAGAAGTAATTTCTGAGAAAATAGATGGTTACTCTGGGCTTTGAAATTTTCAACAATGTTTTGGAACATGGGCAGTGGCATCTACTGTGAGGGAATTCTTAGATCCTCAATTCTTCTCTCACAAGGGAGTGCAGAAATTAGGACTGCACTGAATAGTCACCTTCTCTCCCTCCTGCTTTTGCTTTGTGTGTGGTAAAGAGAATTCCTGAGGGACTCATGAATGGCTAATTCATTGGAAGTTTGTAAAGTAGTTATTATTTCAGCTTTAGTGATTAGTTTAATAAACAGTAGTGCAAAAAGCAATAGCCTGTATGTGAACAAAACCTAGCTGCCAGTTCCAGGCAGGTGTGATAGTCTTTAAGAAATAGAGTTACATTTCTACACTGGAGTTTAGCATTCAGCATTTGCTTTGTTGGATTGTTAAAGCTGCTGTCAATGGAGTTTGGAGGGCTGAAAATCTGCTCTGTGTTGATGTGACCTATCTATTGTAAATATGCCAGCTGCTTTACATCAGTAAAGTAAAATACCCCCTCCCAAGCTGTGTTGTAATACAAAGTGCCAAAAAAGGCAATTTAAGTACTTTGCCGCGTAAATCCAGATGAAATTACCTTGGAGAGAAGGCCTTCAATTATGCCTCACACGTGACTTCTGCATGATGGATAAAAGGCATAATTGATATCATCTTTAGTGAAGAAACCAGAAACTGTTGCATTGTCTAGAGGCTACTGAAAATACCAGGAAAATCTGTTTTTCATTATTTTCATTGTGTGTTGTTTATAGAGAGTTTGGTTGTTGTCAGCAGCCGAGTCCCTAATCTCCCTGCTTTCCTAGCCCTTCAGAGACAAGTGCACGTCTCATATCAACAAGACAGCAGTAAACTGGTCCCATGCCAGAAACAGACATTGCCATTAACCAGCCCAAACTGGAAAGGCATCTTTTTTTACTATTAGTTAAGATCTGATGATTGCCTTCTTTGATGAGGCACAATACATTGAGCAGAGAAAAGGAAAAAAAATGACCTTTCTTTGAAATAAAGATGACAATCTGGCTAAAAACAAGAAAATGTCTGCCTTTTTTTCTTTCCTTTCTACTTGATTGCAAATAATGTGTTTCTGTTAGAGTAGCATATACCATATCTGCTTACAGTGAAGTTAAACCTCAGTGTGCGAATTTTGTTTCCATAAAACAACAAATTAGGCTATACCTCCCATTATTCCTGTCCAGTTGTAGTCAACTATAAGTTATAAAGAGAGTAATGGGGATGAGAAGTGGCTGGTTTGAAAAGATGATGCTCATTTGAATATCTAGGCTGTCTGCCATGACAAACAGGAAAAGGTGTTGTATGTCGTGTGAAGGAAGGGAAACATAAAAGCTTGCCTTGTGTCAAGCCACTGAGAGATATTTTATAAACAGTTTGGAAAAACTGAAAGTGATACATATCTGTTGGTCTCAATCTTCAAATGGTTCTTTTGAGGTTTTTGTAAACATATTGTGAGCTATTTGGGGAAAGAAAAGGTTAATGACATTGCTAATTCATATCATGCAAGGTTTTCTTTCCTTCTTTCTTCCTAATGAGTCTGTAGGAACCTGAGAATATCATCTTCTCTCTTTCCACTAAGCTCCTAATGTCAAGAGGTCAGTAGTGATGTTACAGGGTCAATAGGACTCAATTTACCTCCAGACAAATGGTAGTCATGTGCTGCCCTAGGAGGCTTTGACCTTTTGGACAGAAGTGATTGTGCTGCTTTTATGTTCACCTAAAGAATTGAAAGGTGACAGCATATGTTTCACTGAAGCACAGTTATGAGTTTTTAAAATATTGTAAAACAGATTAAGATTCAGGGACTTTAATATACAGGTTCAACTACATGTAAATGACTTCTTCAGTGTAATTTGTTTTTCTGCAGTTTGTTTGTTTCTTTATATGTATTTATGTACCTAGAGAGAAATACATCCATCTAATGCTGTCTCACAGTCAGTCCATCTCTGCAGACCTTCTCAGACAGTCCTGCCTAAATGGAACAGGGCTCCAAGTCTACCTACCAGTCACTCTGCACAAGAGTCCAAATCAATTGTCCTCATAAAGCCCCTCTCCATTGAGAAAGACAGTAGTTGTGCATACATCAAGGATGTTCCTGCCCACAGCAAGAAAGCGGGTGTTGTGGAGACAAATAAAGCCATATGCACAGTTCCAGTTCCTAGAAAGATGTCGTTCCTAACTTGGGTCCTCAGTGTGAGGTGTGTGTAGCCAAAACCCAGGCTGGCTTTGGCTGAACATCACAGGTGGTTCCTGAACCTCCAAGGCAACATCAGGGATGTCAGCAAGGCATTTCTGACAAGTCTTTCCTAGCAATACCATTTTCTTACTCAAGTGCATATGAAAAGAGCAAATGTTCATATCTCTCTAAAATCTCTTTTTCTTGGTGGTCACAAAGATGAAAGCTGAATTACAGTAGAATTATGTTCTTACCATTGATTTTCTTTTTATCACTTCCCACTATTCTTCTTACTATTGAGGTTGCAAAAATATCTTCATACAGGGTAGAAATGCAAGGACTGGAACTGAAAAAGAAACTTACTCAAATATTTATTTGTTATAACTTCAAAATGGAAGTTTTATTTTAAGTGAAAGATAGATACTCTTACATGCTCTGTTGGACGCCCTTATACTGTGTATCTTTGTAGACTACTGTGTTCCTTTTAGTATGTAAAATTAGTTTTGTTTTTTAGCAGATCATGAATGGAAGATTGTCCATTCTCTAGAGTCTGTGGATCACGTTTTGTCTTGGATTTGTTTGTTAATGGAAAATTCTCTAAAAGAATAATTTTTCTTTTTCTTCTTTTTTGTTTGCTTGTTTTGTTTTATTTTAACTTGGAAGCACCAGTTGTTTGCTTAGGGGACTGACAGTCAGCTGGGTGAAATCAGTGTTTGAAAGAAGCGGCTGGCAAAAAAGCCCTGTGCAATATTAATGTGTTTAAGAAAACCACTGGAAACAAAATGTTTATTGCCTCTTTAAATGTATGTTTATATATAGCTTTAAGTGGTGCATCTTACTTCATGTGTGCAACACTTGCTTTTAATTTGTGTTATCAAGAAAGCTGCAGTAAGAAGTCACTAATTTAAAAAATGGCATTTGAACTTGAATGATGGAAATACAGATTAGCAATTTAGAGGAAGAACACAGAGGATATTTTACTGTGTTAAACCTGAGCCATACATGTTAAATACTGATTATGGTACTCTAATTCTTTGGAAAAAAAACCCTAGTCTGTCATATTGAATATTATTCAATATGTCTGTCATATATAATATTATTGCTATGGCGCTTGTTCATCTCTCTCTTCAGAGGTGATGGGGTGAAATTTCACCGTCATATTTTACATAATGTCAGTGAGCTGGAAGCTCAGTCTCTGCTACATTATGGTTCCCCTTTTGTCTTGGGCTGTCTGTTCCAGCTGTATTGGTTGAGAGGCAGTTTGGAAGCTTGTCCCTTGCAGTGGGCAAGGTGGGTTCTGTGTGGTGCTTCCAACAGGTGCAGGCACAGGGAGGGACGGTGAGTTCTGGCCATTGTGTAGTTGGTGGCACAGCCCCAGCTGCTGGACTAGAACGATCGTGTTGGTTCAAACGATAGCACAGACTTGTTTTCTCCTTCTCCCAAGCCAGAAGAAGTCCTTATTCTCCCAATAAGGACTGTATTTAACAAAACTACAGAATGACTACAGGAATGTACACTTTCCTCTTTTGAATGTTCACATAAGTTTGTTGGGTTTTTTTCTATTTCAACCAAAAAAACCAAAACATTGCAGTGTGTGCAGCTTACTGGAAGAACTGTTAAACTTCCTTAAGTTTGTTTATGACTTGGGATTTTGGACGTGCTTGTTACTATTGTTTGAAATCAGTACCTGAGTCTTCACAATTCTTTGAAGTTTCTCAGAGATTCATTCCTACACATAGACATTATTTTAGAACTTCCCAGTGTCAGCTGCTCGTGAATCAGCCTCCTTACATGTAGCACAATTTCAGGAAATTGTTCTGAAAACAACTGGAAAATGCTGAGCGAACAGTTCTCTCAGTCTTGTGACAGAGAGAAGTCAGTGAGTACATTAAATTTTGGATGCTAGGAACATGTGATGGTGGGGGGAGTGGTAAAAGTGTGGTTGCATGGTTCTCTGAAGAATGTGTAGCATGGCTCCAGAGCCATGTCAGGGAAGCAAGCATGCACAAAACTGTACATATGAGAAAGACTGTAATATTTATATCTCCTCAAGGAGAGAGCCCTGCATTAAATGTAAAGCTACTGTAAAAGAAATCTGTCTGCTGTACTTACCAGGCTTGCTGAAAAGCTTCAGTAAGTGTCCTTAATATACGCTGACTTTGATTGGAGTATTGTTTCCGTATTTCTTCTGTAAGCACAGGTTCCTTTACAGTATAAATAGTCATGCATCTGAAACATTTGAACTGGTATTCATCTGCTGTTTCCCTGTCTGAGAACTGCTATCTGATCAAACCAATATTTTTTAATTATGTATTTATAGGCAGATGGGAGAATAGTTTACAGTCAATGTATGATCTTCTCTGCAAATCTTGGAATATTGTGTTGGGTTTTTTTTTAATATTGCCTTATCAGTTTCTTTTTTTTATTACTGATGACTTCATTCTGTTTGAATTCAATGCTTCAGTTTCTTTGGGGTAAACTAATAGATTATGTATGCGATATTTGCACAGTGCTGATTGAATTCATCTGGTGAGTTTGAATGTGGTTCATATATTCACATAATTGTCAGGAGCCAAGTTGAAATTCAGAGCTGTTTCATGAGCATTGCACAGGGCATCATATTTATCTCACTTTACTCAGGAGTGGGTAAAACTTCCATGGTAAGCTAGAATGCAGCTCTTTCAAAAGCCAATATCTTTTACATTTGTGCCTGTAAGCAATGGAGAAAAAAAAAATGTGGAGCTTTAACTGTATCCTGAAAATATGAAGTGGATGTACTGACCAACTCTCTTCCTACCTGTTCCTTTCACTTTTCTAAGAAATTTTGAACCTGCTGGCCATTTTTGACCAGACTTGACTGGTGACTTGATGTTCAGGAGATACTGGAACACAAAGTTTCAGTAAGTGCAAATAAGCAACCTGCTAGAGAGGCCCGGATGAATGCTCATGCTGGGGAGAAACACTGCAGTGTGAACTGTTATCAGACACGAGAGAACCCACAGGAGAGAGGCACAGGAAATCAGACTTCACGGAGCTGCTTGTTTCCACAGAGATTATGCTTGTGTTTTCACACTAATCCAGATGGATAACTTTCCATGTGCTGCTATCTTTCATTTAAATGTTCCTACTCATTCTCATGGCTAGGGTTTGTATTTTAATACTGCGTGGCAGAGGTTTGCCAAAGCAAAATCTGTCAGGCCCTGTCTTGTAATAAATATAATCAGCAGCACCACTCCCACTCACTGGCTCAAAGGGTTTGAGCAGAAGGAAGTTCACCTACAGGAGACTGACAGTGGAGCACAGGCTCCTGATTGTCTTGCAATGTATCAATCTCAGATTTAATTTTAAAAGGTGGGGGGAAACCCAATGTATGTGGTATTTTCAGATTGTCTCTTCAGCCAAAGTACCTGGTGGTAGAAAATGGGTTAGACCACTGGTGACAGGTGCCGTACAGTGTGCAGAGAGCTGCAGGAAACCAGATTGGCTGGAATCAAACTAGACCTATTGCCTGTATTTCAGTGTTTTCCTCTTAACTAGTGCTGCTTTGGGCTATGTTGTTGGCAAAGCAACAGGGACAATACTTTGGGCTTATCTGTATGTTAGCAGCCCTCATTAAACACTTTATCTTTATTCACAAGTAATGTCAGGGGATTTCACAGGTATTGTAGTGCTCATGAGCTATGGACCAGGCTTCACTGTTCTAAGTGATAGTTTCCATTAGCTAGACCTCAGTTTCAGTGTTTTGCAAACTGGAAATGGTTCTTCACTATTTGACAAGAATTAATGCAAAGAACAGAGGCAGTTATCTATGGAAGGAATAAAGGTGAGGAGGGAATATATCTTTTTTTCCATCAATAGTCCACAGAGTTTGTGCAAGCTTTCTGCACTGTCTTGGCAGATCATGAGAAAAATCTCTTGTGCTCTGGAAGATTTCAGTAAGTCAGCCAGAGAAGCTTGAAACCTCTGGGACTTTATAGAATGGATGGATAACTTAGGCTTCAGGAAAGGAAGTCATTTGAATTTTCATGGCAGCATACTGATGCTGCAAGTAACCATTTCCAATCCTAACTGCATATTCAGTTGCATTTCAGCCTATGTGGAATTTCTCTTAATTGGTAGTTAATTTCCAACCAGTCTAGATTGCTGATACATACTAGAAACTAAGTATTATTGAACTGATGGGTTAATGTCCAATATTTTGTGTGTGCTGTCCAAATTCTGTTTGCTATGCAAATCCTATAAAGGGCTTCCCTAGATTCTGGCATACTCATAGAGGAGTGTGATGTAGCAAGATGCTCCACTGACTCTGTGCTCATGCGAGCAAATCTCTGTCTCTGTAATCCACTGATGGTGAGGCACAGTTAAGGTTATAGATTAAGTGAATATACAGTGAAGTGCTGCAAAAACAATGGTTTGAGTTTAGGAGCAGCCACAAATCAATTGTATAATTAATAATACCCTGAGAATGCCAGTAAATGCTACTTAACTTTTCACTCAGTACTCACCCCAGTGCTGACTACAGCAGGCCTGGAAATATCTGCTGGAAACTTAATTTTTTCATTTAAAATATGAGCAACGTTTTTTGAATTCTTAGCCATTTTCAGGATTTTATTTAATAGTTCCTGGTTATAGCTTGAGCTTCTACAGTTGTACAAGCCCAGCTGTAAGGTTTTAGAAGGCTCACTAGGGTCAAAATCCACAGAAAGGCATGTGTTCAACTTGATAAACTAAGCAACTCCACCGGATTTACCAGAGCAGTTTGCAGTGTATGCAGTTCTGCATACAAGTGAGTCTTTGTGGATTACTAAGTGAATTACTGTTTAATTACCACTTTAAAACTGTAGTGTCAAAATTTAATAGTGTGCTTTCCCATCTCTCTTGCCTACCCTGGATTTTCATGGTTGATGTTTGAGTTCTTTGTATAATTGGGAGGGAGTTTGTGGTTTTTTTATGAGACAAAACTTTTTTGTGCTTCTCTGTGAATAATAGTTTATTCTTTACCTAGAACATATGTAATTTTAGGGAAATTCCACATTTAGCATGGGAGCAAAAGGAAACATTTTTTGTCAGCTTATCATCATCATCATCATTATTATTAAAATATGATAGTCATTTATAGCTGCTCACAGGAATGTTAAAAGTTTTCTTGTGCTCCCCCATCTGTCTGCATCCATCTGTTGTCTCTTGTCTTGTACTGGAATTGCTAAGTTCTTTGGACAGGGACAGCCTTTTTTAAAAACAGGAATCAAGTTCACAATTAGCAGCTTTGCCAATATAAGAAAGCAAAAATAAGGCTGATAGGGGCCAGTGGGAACTACGCAAATCAGGAAAATCAAACACAATCCCTTTGTCTCGGGTCTGGCAATTCTCTGTGTGTACCTGGTGTCAGATATGTGCGTTGATAGGAGTTTCATTCAGCTGTTTTTTCCCCCAGCGGCTGCACAGGTGGCGGGAACGCTGATCGGATCCAGAGGCTGCGGAAGGAGTACCAGCAGGCCCGGCGGGAGGGCTTGCCCTTCTACGAGGACGACGAGGGAAGGACACCCCTGCCAGACTATGACCAGCGCTGGGTAGGTCCTCAGTGGGATCATTAGGACTTTGGCAACACTCAGAGTTAGCAAAAGATTCTGGTTTGTTTGTGTTTTACAGAAATCCTCTATTGGTTTAATATGAATTTAGGGACTTCATAGAAGCAGAGAAATCCCTGATGCCAGCCCACCAAAGAGACAACACGCCAATGAAATGTCTCTTTTTAAGAGAAAATGTTAATAATTAGAACTTGGCTAAAATTAACTTGTCCATTCACTGTGTCTGATTTAGGCCCAGGTTTCCTCCATTAAGCCCAAGACAGAGAGTCACTGCCAAACTTTGTCATGTGTGGTAGCGTCAAGGGCTTTTCAGATGGATTTTTGGTACTCTGGCTGTTCATCCAGCGATTATCTGGGTTAACAAGAGCATTAGAAGAGCAGCCTCTCACAGTGCTTAGCTGCGAAGTGAGAGAAAGGAAATAGAAGCATGTCTGTCCTACCCTTCCGTCTGCACATGGGACAGTAGCAATCTGGCCACGTTACAACCTTTGTAACTTTTCTAAAGTGAAAAATGTAATAATTTGCTCCCCTGCATCAAATTTCTTAAAATTCTATGAACACTATAGAACTATATTTGTTGTATGCATGTGTATATGGTGTATTTCCTGTTTTACATCTAGGCCTCACACTACACAGAGGCATATTATCTACCCCACTACTGCAGAGTAACCCATAACCTATAGAAAAACTAGAGATTGAATCAACAGTGCTAGCTTTTTTAATCTGTTAAATAAATGCAACAGCCATAGTCTATGGGTACTCAAGAGGTCTGCCTGAGCAAGTTCTGAACTTGGACACTGTCTCCTTAGAGGTAATTATAATCAACCAGCATTCAAAAATGTAGTTTTGATAAAATGCAATTTATGCTAAATTCAAAATTATAGTTTAAAAAAGACAGAATTGTGTGAAAATCTTAAGAATGCATATACTTCTGAAGTTTGAACTAACATTGGTTTTAATGTCTCCAAACTATCGGTACGAATGCTGAAGTGAAATCTGCAATGACTGCTATATTATAAAAAATCCTATGCAAGAGTAGACTTTATTGAAACCACAGAGAGATGCAGAGTTAAAAGGGGTGTTTTTACATAAATTATCATATATATTTGTTCATTAACTCCAAAACTGTTGTTGTGTATATTATTCTTATTCAAGTACTAAAAGTGTCATCTTCAGCAAAATAATTCTTTCCTTGAAGCAGTTAACTTTAATCCACTACCTTAAATTTTTTGACCCAACTTTGTGAGTCAATGTACCTGCCATTCTTCTTCTGAATTGCTTTTGTAAACTAAAATAAGAATATGCATCAAATATGTCTTCCTGTTGAAATTCTGTGTTGTGGTAAGTGTCCTCACAGGCCTTAGACTGGGTCAGTGCTACCTTTTCAGCAGCCTGAGGATTTCTACCTCTTATCTGAAACTGATAAAACTTTATTAATGCTCAGATGAGGTTGGGATTTGTTATCCAGTGTAGTTTCACAAGATTCACAAAGGTTTCTTCTAGGTAATCCTCTATAAGCCTTTCCTGTTAAGTATAATGCCCAGAGATTACTGATTTCCAAAGCTTTGCTTTTCCCATGAGCCATGTTGTCCTTAATCAAAGCACCTGAAAGGCTGCTTAAAGTACCTTAATCATTAAATGATTCATAATAGTGGCACCAGGATTGCTGGTTTTTGTCCTTCCAGTGCAGAATATTTGTAAACAGTTTTGTTATGAGGAATGGCAGTCTGCTTAAAAATCAGAGTTTACCTTGAGGGCTTTAGTACTCTGAAGTTTGTTGCTGCAACAGTTCTCCTTGTTGAAGCAGTTTATAAACTTCAAAGACTTCTGGTCTCTTCATTGCAACAATATCATCCATTGATCCAGCCAGCCGTGCTTTCATAGGCACTGTCTTTTAGTCTGGGAAACACCACAGCCACAGCTTGCTGTCTTTTGACTCATGGCTGGAAGTTCTGCTTCTGCGTGTAGTTCTACCCTTAAAATACCTATGTTGCAATCTACAGAGACAGAAAAGAAGGAACAAAAATAGAATCAAAATATTAAAAAGAAAAAAAGATGTCTCAAAGCATCTTGCTAGAATGCTGCCTCAAGTTAGCTTTTAAGCAATGCCATCATTCCCACCTTGGGCAGCTGACCCTCAGCAGTACTGTGGTAACCCAGATTGAACAGCAGCTGATTTTTTTCCACCTTTACCTATCAGTGAAGAGACATGTTGATGACTAATTGCATAATTGCAAATAAATAAAAACTTACTCTAATATTCAGGATGTCAGGTCTTTCTTTAGAGAGACAACAGACAGCTGAGGAGGGAGAAAACCTTCTGGTAGAAGTTTTCTTGCTTCCCAAGTGAGGTTGTGGCACCAGGGAAGCTGCAGCTGGAAAAGAGATGCTGGGTCTCTGTATTTTTAAGACTCAATTAGTCCTTTCCTTACTTTTCTCAGTCAACTGTTTTACCTAAGCCAACTTTCCTATAAGATGTCTTTCTAATGTACAGCAGCTGCTGTAATCACTTCCCACCATCTCCTGAAACATGCAGATAAATTGGGAAATGCAGAGGATAATTTGAGAAGACACTATCCCATCGCAAATCAGCAGCCTCAAAAACGGACCCTGGGTCTTGTCCTCCAAAATAGTATCTGAGAACTCATGAAGCAAATTTCTATCTGATAAAGCTGACATTGACAAGTGGCCTTTAGCTGACACTGTAATGGGACAGAATTTCTAATAGAAGGGGTATTTCTAACAATCTACTTTTTTTAAGTGGGATAAATCAAGTTAAAGCAGAGCCAACTGAAAAGCTAGCATTGTAAGGGAAAATGATCTCATGACAGGCAATTGGGATCCATAAATGTTTTAAAAATAAGGTCAAAAATTCATTTTACATAGGCCTGCTATTCTCTCATCATCCATTCCTCCCCCCTGCATCCATTTTCCAATTCTCCTCTGTTCTTCTCATCTGTTGCTGGATGAATTTTTTGCTCTCTTGCGCCTTCATTCTGCTTTCTCTTCCCCACAGTCTATTCCTTTTCTTTTTGTAAGAAACTGAATAATTCAGTTTAGTGTGTCTCCATAAACAGACAAAATGTCTCTCTGCTATAGAGCCAGACCCTTTAAAATTCTTTTCCAATTCCATTGTGCTTTGGTTTGTTGTCAAGTTTTTAATCCTTTGGACTTTCTCCACACTCCCCCCCTCTGCCCCTGCATCATCCACCCCCTCTTTCAGGTTTATAACTAGGATAAATGATAAACCAAATTCTGTATGGTGCATCACAAGACTTAAAGTAAACCTCAGCTAGTTAGCCAAAGGACAGGCTGATAATAAGCATAAATATTGTCTGGAAAAATGAATGCCTTTTGTTGTCAGTGTAAAATGAGATTACCCTGAAATTTTCTGACAGCTAGGGAATATTGGGATGAATCAGCTCTAAAAAGGGTTTAGGCATGTGCATACATGCTCATGTCTTAGTGGGACATCAGATACTCAAAGCACTCGTGAAGATACCCAATAAAAACCTAATCCGGGTCTCCCAAATGAGGCAGATGTTTGTGTACTATTATCATAGCTGCAGTATCAGTCAGACTCTGAAAGAACTGTGTAAGAATAAGCTGCAAGAACTTAGTCTCTCTAGGAGCTGGAAGGGTTTTCCACAGGCAGTCTTTTTCAGAGCTTTAGAGTCACAGCCTAATAGCAGATCATGAGAAATAGCTAAGGAGCTGTCAAGAGAAAGCCATGCAGTTAGCATCTGCACTTGTATTTAAGGGCATTTAAATAATGAGGAATTAATCATCTATTTGAGGATTTACTTGGATTGTCTTACAGACTTTGTACAAATCCAGTTACTTAAAACATCAATTCTTTCCTTCAGGATGGCAGTAAATCCTTGAAACTTTATCTTTTTAATGTACATTCAAGGACTACATGTAACACCAGCCACATTGCAAATAGTTCTTCACCTGTTAGTGACCACAGCAGCTTCACTGTAAAGAACCTCGGGTTAACTGTTTCTAAAAGCCATTTCCTTATTTGCAGATAGGATTTGCAAGCTTGTAAATAACCTAAAGATACAAGAAAACCTGTCTCTGGATCCTGGCTGTGAACATTTCAATTGAAATAAACCTGTAATGTACTGAGTTTTGTCAGTTCCCAGTTGAGAGTAGGAAAAAAGAATCATGCCTCTGTGTGTTAAAGGCCACGTACTTTATTGTGTGCCTGGCAGCATTCCAAGCCTAAAAATCAACGAGAACAAAGAAAGGAGCATTAATAACTGCATTATTTTTCCATAATGTGTCAAAGGGTTCTGCGCTTCCTTCAGGATGAATAAGGAGCTGTTTGTACTTTTCACGATCAATTAATTCCATGTTCAGGATGTTGCATTTCAAATAGGTTAGGTTCCTAAAACACGCAAACGTTTGTGTTGGACTATGGTTAGAAACCAGAATTCCAACTTCTAGAATAGTAACATTCCTGTCTTCTAGCGCAATGGGAGAAGCCGACAATTTTATGTGAAACCATATAGCAGAAACTGATGCAAATCCCAGACTTTCTGAGTCCACAGACTATTAGTAGAAAACATTAAATAAAAAGAAAAGAAGAAAAATACAATAACTTATTTAAGGTATGGCTGCTTTGAAAAATACAGATCAGAAGTATTTGTTGTTAGAATACTAATTAAGAGAGTACTCAAAACATTTTATTAAAATGTATGATTAATTTACTGATCAAGAACTTTTTGATTCCAAATTGTCTCTGCTTAATGAAGTTTTCAGATTGGGATGTATTACACAGAGCTGTTCTAACTAAGCAGAGTGATTTTGTAATTTACAGGCCAGCTTTTGGGGGTAGTTTTGGGGGGAAGTTATTTGGGAGAAATTCCCGCCAAACCTCATGTGAAAAATAAACTATTCCAAATGGCACATGCAAGGAGAGCCAAATTCAATTCCATTAATACTAGTAATAAAGAGTGACTTCTATAACTTGTTTGGAATCATTCCTACTTATACAAAGGTTAGATTTGGTGCAGATTATCTGAACCAGAGGGCAGTCTGAAGTGCTCATGATTTCAGGCATGCACTTTCTATATGCTCTCATTTACCAGGGAGTCAGTTCTGGTACCATATGTCATCTTATCAAAGCTCATTGGTGCTGCTTATACCCTGTGAATTCTGTGAATTCCAGAAATTCATCATGACATCTATTCCACAAGGTGCTTCTGCATACAGCTGGGTTTTGTTGTTTTTCAATGCAGGGGGGTGATTCTGAGGATGACAAACACTAAGCATTTCTCTTATTTCATACAAGTTGCTGAAAGAAATCAGACAAAAACATGCAGTGCTGCCAGGCTGTGGCTGTCTTTGCTGGCTCACAGTACTTTGAGAGATTCAAAATGTGAGAGCAATCATGTCCCATGCAGTTAGGACAGGTTCTTCTGATATTGCCCCAATGGAGCATTAGAGTGGGGCATTGCAGAGATCATGACAGCTGCCACAGATCAACTTGATATGATATGAAGGGCCCTAGAGGTTTTCCATTGTATACATTTTGCCTAATTTGCCAGTATGTTAAGGGAGGCAAGAAACAAATCTCTAACTGATAATTATATTGATGAGGGGAGCCTGTGAGCAGGTAATCCATGCAGTTTAGTATGCTGAACAGTTACTCTGTTTAAGCATATAGCCCACAGCTCTGCAGCTTTTATCTGTTGGCTTTTTATTATGTGGGCAGGAAAAATGGGCACAAATAGCCTTTTTGGAGCTAGCTGTAATCTGGCTTGACTGCAGTTCTCAGAAGTAGCTGGGTCTTTGCTTTGGTTTTGGCAAGCTCCTGCCAGTATAGGCTTCAGCAAGTTTCTATCTCCTTGTTTGTCACTCTGTAGACAAGGGGCTGTGTGGCCACTTTCCCTGAGCATGTGTGCACACTCTGCCAAATCTCAGGCCAGCATCACATGGTAAAGCTGCAAGAGGACTGAGATTTTAACACTGACTCTTCTCACATGGCGCTGCCAAAGCCAGTACTTTGCACCTTGAGCCTTCCCTCCCTTACTTAGCCTCAGTGATCCTGCTCTGTGACAGCGTAGTCCCGGCCCCCAGCAGCTCAGTGCCCCATACACCAATAGAATCAAATACAGCTGCTCCTGGGTCGGGCTGCAGGGGAGGGGGGAAAGTTGGCTTCCTTTTAAACTGACCTCCTCTTCCTCGGGCCATTAGTAAGAGGCCCGCTTCAACTTGTGGAAGGGGGCCCCAGTTACAACACTCATTTTTTCATCACAAGACAAATCTGTTATGCCACTGAAATTCATGTCTGAAGCTAAGCATGCACTTAGCTATTTATTGGATCAGGCCTGAAATCAGGCCTCAAACCCGATCCCCATCAGGCACAAGCTCTGGCCTTTACTACCAGGTATCCGGTGCATTTGTCAAATAGATGCTGTCATGGTTGACTTCTTTTTCAATTCTTAGTACTTAATTTCCTTGAGTCATGTTCATGTTCAGTGTTGCAGATTAAAAAGAAATCTCCTCCCTAAAACATACCTATGATCCAAAGAGTTGCCTGGCTACTGCTGTCCCAGACAGCACCCCCTTTCCTGAAGATGCCGGTCACTGTCCAGCTCAGCCTGCTAGGGATAATACCCCGCTAAATCAGAGAGTGGTTTGGAGAAAGGACTGCAAAATTTGTTCATTTAACATCAGGGAAAGCAGAATGACCTCAGTGAGGCAAACAGCATTGATTGTCCAGTGTGTGCAGAAATTGAGGGTCAAAGGGTGAGTTTGAAAGAAGCTGGGTCAAGTAATACAACTATGTTATTGAGGCTGTTAGAGAGCCCAGATCTTGTATTTGTTATAGTTAAGTATGTGACAGAAGCCAACTGAAATAATGGACTTTTCATTACTTTTGATTTCTGGATTGAGTTCTTCTGTTGTATTACTGTGCAGCACTTCTCATTCCTGCAGTACAAGATCTGAGGGAGGCCTTGGCTCTTCTTGAATTTTGCTGAAGTTCCTTGCTGCAAAATGCATTAACAGAACTGCTCCCTACAGCTTCAGCAGTCAGGGTGTCAGTGCTCTGGCTACATTGTTGTCTTGCAGTTAGAAAGCCACTAAAAAGTTCAAGATTTTTTCACAGGCAAGGTGTGAAAAGTAATTAGAATGTATCACTGGTGTTGGGCGTTTGCAATTATCTGTGAATATATAAAGGCCCTATTTTTCTCAACAAACAGGCGACATTGCTATAATTATTTAAAATGAAAAAGAAAGTCAGTGACTCAGACATGGAGAGATTGTATGGATAACTTTATTAGTTCCCAGTCTAAGGTCTGTTGTGCAGATCCTAATCTAATATCAAGACTGCATTAAAATAAAGTACAAAATACGGAAAAAGAGAACTGCATTTACCCCATAAGGCTGGTGCTGAACATAATTTTGACTGTTCTGCTCATGGCCAGCTCTCTTCAATGTTCAGCTCTAAGTCTGGCTCTTAAAAAACACTGGAAAAGGGAGTACTACTATCTTCCTTCTTGCTCCGTACAGAATCTGACTAGAATATATTCCTCCTATGAGATGTGCTTAGTGTTGAGAAGTTCTGCAAAAGTTAATAATCAATTTAATCTTTGTTTGCATTTGTTTTTTTAAAACTTCTTTAGTGTTTTTGCTTGGTTTTTTAAAACTTCTTTAGTGTTCTTGCTTGGTTTAGTAAACTGAATTTGCAAGCAGAAATTTCCCAATGCAGAATGGCACCATGCAGCCTAATCTGAAGGACTGATTTTGATTTGATTTTCTTGGTGTGTTTTTGAGACACTAATCAAGGAGTTTTTCAATGTTAAACAAGTGGTTTTGATGCTAAACACTAAGACACATACTCCTGCCTGTGTTTTTGCTGCATTTCATCATCAGATGGCCTGACTGTTGTGTTAAATGTCATGTTGCCCAATATTAAGTAGCATCATTCCAGCCGAACATGCGTCATAATCCTGTATGATAGGAGTTACTGACTCTGCTGTAATCCAGGTGATAGTGGAATGTCTGCCTTGCAAGTAGAAATAAGAGTTGCTGCCTCCAGGGGTGTCCTGCTGCTCAGGACAGATGATATGTAAATAACCCAGAGTAGCATAGATTTCATGAAGTACTATATCAAATTTAGCATGTAAGTTGTGAATGCATACAACTGAGCAGCAGGTATCTCCTCTACAATGCAGTCTGGTCACCAATTATAAGATCTT
Organism: Ammospiza caudacuta; assembly: GCF_027887145.1. Taxonomy (NCBI): domain Eukaryota; kingdom Metazoa; phylum Chordata; class Aves; order Passeriformes; family Passerellidae; genus Ammospiza; species Ammospiza caudacuta. The sequence continues at coordinate 18,955,542 of NC_080600.1, read as the reverse complement.
TCTAGATTAGGCTATTCATCCATTCTCTTGCTAGGCTGGAATAATGATTGTCAACATTATGATTGCAAATAATGCCCTTCTGTGTTAGGAATGCCAGGGCTGCATGTGACAAGAAACAATGGCAGGATCTCTGAGGGAACCTGGACCCTAGGGAAGCCTGGATCCAGGTTATGCTTTCCACCATCAGCTCTTCCAAGAAAAGTCAGAGTAGCAGATACCTAGAGTGAAAGTTTGAAGTTACTGTGTGACCCAAAATGAAGGGAGTCACTTGGATTCAAGAGTTGCTGGTAATGCAGTAAGCATGGCTATATTAAATTATATTCTATAGGTCATAATTTGATGATAACTTCTTCAAGATAAGATAAAAATTTATAATTTGAAGTACTTGACTGTGCCTTCCATCTCTGGTCTGCCATCATCAAAACAAAGTCATTCTGACAATCTAAATTCACTCTTTCCTGTGCAGTGATTATAGGGGAATTTAGCAAAATGCTATCTAGTGATACCCACCAGTGGATCAGTATGAACATTTACATTTGCGTTTGAAGCTACTTTTTAATGTATTTCTCTTAATTTGCTAGGAAGATACTTGTCAAGTTAGCAATTAAACTGTAATTTGGTCACTGAGGTGTTTATACAGATTAATAGATCTCTCTCTTAAGCGTATGCTCCTGGGTTTGCAGTAACAGCTATACTGCGTGGTAGCATGACCCCACTTGAGTTTCACACACACATGCACAAAATCAAATTCCATCACATTTTAATGCAAATTTTACCTTTGCAAATGATGGCCTGAAAAGAATGAGTTTCCATGGTAACCTTAGGGAACACATAACCTGTTTATCATAACTTCTCCATGAAGCAAGACAGGGGGTGGGGAACATGCTTTGATGTCAGCTATATTTTTCTGCAGACAGCATTCTGCTCTAGCACATGTAGAGAATTTACCAAAATACTTGCGTACTGTCCTAAATAAACTTTTTTTCTGTTCTTAGAAACAAAAGCAGTTGTATGGAATAACACAGGAGGTAACAGGAGGTAACTGCAATTGGCAATATTCAACTCCATTAACTGACCTTTCAGCTCCTGTCTATTGTTTGACAACTAGGTCAACATTTTGAAAGACCAATCAGAAATTAATAGTTAACAGATCTCTTCCATCACTTTATCTTTTCTTGCTTTTCCTCCATGCTTTAAACTTAGCCCTCAGGTATCCCTGCTGCCTTTCAAAGCCACTTTTTTATTTTTTCTTGTTCTTTCACTTCACTGCTGAAAGTACTTCTTTGAAAAATGCCTTGAAATATCTCTGAACTCCTACATTTTGGAGCTACCATGGAAAAAAATATATTGATTATACTTCACATTCGGTGCTGACTTTCACAGTTGAGGTGGTGGCTCCTGGAGCTGCCATTAGCGAGAGTGAGTTTGATGGCTGTGAGCATCTGTAAGGTTGTATTTTTCCTGCAGATGCACAGTAACTCCTAGCTAAAGGAAAGTATGTCTGCAACATTTTTTTTAAGGTCATTAGGAGTAAGGAACAGATGTTGAGGTTTTTCAGAATGCTGCTTTGAAGTGCCACTTTGGAGTCAACTGACAAGACTGACCCTATAGGCAGTGATTTTTGGGATTGGAACACAGAGGAACCATTGCCCACAGTTACCCATCTGGTATCCATCTGGTACCAGCAAACAACAGACAGTACCAAATCACAGAAAAACTGTACCAACTGCTAAATTGGTATCAGCAAGCAAAGAAGGTCACCACCCAACAGCAGTTGCAAGCAGGAGAAACAATGTCTGTAACATTTACAGACTGGTATCTGAAGATCCGGAGGAACCTGATGCCATAGCATATGGAAAGCAATTCCTGTCTCTAAGCCTGCTTATGCTGATGTTGTTTGCTCAGTATTAATCCAGATTTGGGGAGGGGTTTTGGGTTTGTTGGTTTTTGGTTGTTGTTTTTGGGGGGTTTCTTTGTGGTTTTTTGTGTGATTTTTTTGGTTGGGTTTTTTTTGTTGTTAACCATATTGAATTTGCTGTGTGGAGAGCTTTTGTCGTGATGCCATTGAGAGAGTGCCTCTCTTTATTGGCATCTGTGTTTAACAGGATTAAGGTGGATTTAATACCCTGTGCTACAGACTAACCATTCAAATTCTAGGAGTACTGTTCCATAGTGGTGTCAAATCACTATGGAAGGAGTTGAAGTTAACTTTTAACTCCGTGACGATTTACTCTGCAGCTTTTCTTTGATGTGAAGTATTCTTGGGAAGAGCTGTGGCAGGGGGTTGTTTTCCAGTTTTACTGCCATCTTCCTCTTCTTCCCTCTGGTCATTTTCCCCCTTCTTCCTCCTTTTCTTTTCTTGAAGCCGTGCGCTGGTTTGTACAGTAGCTAAGTGCATAGAATGCAATAATACAACAGTGAGAGATTTAGTGCCTCTAGGTGCTACCCCTTCTACTCTTGAGGACCTCCAGCAAGGCATGATTTTATAGACAATGAAAGGCTTGCTCTCCCCTGTGAAGCCGCCTGCCTGCAGGAAGCTTTTCACTGTCTATTTCCACTACTTGCTCTGCAATTTAGTTCCATGCCCTGCTATTTCCCCCTCCCCTCCCCTCCCTCTTTTCTTCTCTGACATACACATGCATAGACCCCCTGCATACACATTCAGCACCAACACCAGATGTAGGTAGACACAGCAAAATAGCGTTATCTCAATGTGTGCGTTGAAACGCTCAAAAATACAGCAAACATTTTCATTTTGCCATCCTCATCTTAAATGGAAATATTGATCTGTCCTCTGTTTGCTTTCCAGGTACTGACACTGTCATCTCATTTTCCCTAAAAAGAGCACAAGCTCATAGCTGAGCTGCAAAGCATGGCCATTACACCCTGGCATTGGTGCCAAGAACTCTGCTGACTTAGCTAGAGAAAGATGCTGAAAGCCTGACTTTGAGAGAAAATTCAATTCAATTCACTTCATACAATGTCTCTCATGAAGTATTTCAAAATGCCTTATATCAGGAGATAACATAATGAGAAAATGCTTTAGAGAACTGGATATTCAGATAGCAAGACAAAATGATACACAACAATGAACTGGAGTAAAAGAAAAGATGACTGTCATTTAAAAGCAGTAATCATCTGGATAAGTAGTCTTGTAAACTAATTACAGTGAGAAGAGAAGCAAAGAATGGAAGACTGGGAAGAACAAGAAGCAGCTTAGTTTCAAACAGGGTAAAGCAGGGGACTGGTTTCGTGGAGGGAGAGGAATTACACACAGTATTGTAGAACAACTAAAGGAGATCTGCTTTAGAAATGTATCCACACATATGGATTGGTACGCTGTATATTGCATCGCAAGTGTATCTCCATGACAGGTTAAATTACCCTCTTTAGTGCCTGGGAAGAGATTAATTACTTTGGCCTGGTTCAGGGTAAGACCAATTGAAGTGCCTCCTTCTAGTAGGAAAGAATCAATGCTGATGGGTGCTGTGGGTTTTTTGGGTTTTTGTTTTGCTGTTTTTAAGTTTCTCTCTCAACTCAAGGGAAACTTCTGTTTGTCTCTAATTTGAGAATAGGTTTGCAAGTGAGGGTGTTGCAAATCTGGTGCTCATTAAGGACAATTAAGAGATAGAATTAACCAAAACATATTATACAACTAATGGAAAAGGAAGCCACCCACAGAGACTGACACAGGCCAGGAAATTATCTCATTTTGCTTGGTCAAAGGAAACCGTAGTTCTCCAGCACCAGGGATTGGGGGATCGTGGGGCAAGGGTTCAGAAAGCAGAGTATTTTCTTGGTGGAACTGTGTAAAAACACTTTGCAGTTCTGGCTTCACCTCATCTTTGCTGTTTTCTCTCTCTTTAGTGTTGCAAGATACAGCAAATGCTGAGAGCTTGTTTTCTACAAAACTGAGGCAATTGCCATGTTTTTAAACTGTTATGGGAACAGCCTGTTTCCCTTTTAAAGTTCCCATCTGTGTTTGTATTTCCCTCAGTCTATTGCCTTTATAGAGAATTTTCTGCTCCCTCTAAATCTAAACCATTAGTTTCACCTCCTTGAACAAGAGGTAGGGCATTACTGAGGAGGAAAAGTAAATCCTAAGATAATCAGCCCTGCTTAATTTCACCATGGAACACTGCTGTTTTCAGTGTTCTTGGTGTTCATTGCATAGGGAGAAGGGACAAGTGACTCTGAGTATGTACATTTGTGTGTGAGCATGTGTATGTATATGTATGTATCTTGAGAGAGAGACAGGCAGAAGGGGAGCATTTAATTGCCTTGCAATCGGACCAACCAAGTAGTGTTCTGATTGCATACAGCTGATTTTCTAAGTGAAAATCTTCAAACCTATTCAACAGCAAAACCAAGATCATCAGTGACTCTGGAGTGTGTGTCTGTGTTTCTTATAGGGAAGAGGAAGGTTGGTTTGATTACTATCTCTTTTTTCCTTTGGACAAGGGTGTTTTTCTCATCCAAGGGAAATGCATTCTAGCAGCATGAACATAACTATTAATCAACACTTAAGTGATAATCAGTGAATGAAAAATGATGACCAGAAACTGAAAATGTACTTGCATAGCTACTTCGGTGCTTTTTCTTTGAGATCATGCCCTTGCATTTTAACATGAACAATTCTTATAAAATTAGTGCTGATATATTCCAATAGGAAGTGATTTAAAAAGCCAGCACTTACTTTTCACTTGAAAAAAAAATACTAACAGGGAATGATATATTAAGATCTGCATAAGTAATGTTATATAGCTACCTTGGTAGTCTCTGAGATAGAGTCTCAGTTTATATGAACCAATAATATCTTACAGATTTACTTAAGAGATGAAGATGCAAAAATCATCACTGGAATGCTGTATTCAAATGTGTGAAGACATGTTCAGGATACAGAGAGATAAATGTTTTTCCTGTGTATTTTTGCTCAAAAAGGAGATGGAGGCACCAAGACATGCAGGTATATGTTAGCTTTGGGAATGCCTCCAAGAGGAATCAGATGCTGTTGAAGTTAAAACAAAACTCCCCTCAGTATTTAGCATGCTTTTCTGAATCATGGCCAGGGTATGTGGTGGCATCCAGCAGAAACCAAGGCTGTGTGACTCTTCTCCTAGTGAGCAACACCTTGCTTTTGTTCTTCAAGATGTTTTTTGACCAACTTTGTCATGGTTCTAATACTATCAAGTGTTCTTTGGAATAATCTCAAAGCCAGATTAGTGTAAAATGCTTAAAGTAAGTGTGTGCTTAAAAAAAGAAAGCACAACATTCCCTGGGACTGAGCCCAGAAAGCAGAACTTTAGGAGACTGCAAGGTCATGACTTGGTAATTGGGCCATGAACAGGCATCTAGAGCTATCCATTGATTCACCTTTCCAAATTATTTAACCTGTGTTTTCTGTTGACACAAATATAAAAAAGTTCATTTGCCACACTACCCAAAACAAACTTGAAGACATTGGACCATGATTTGAGAAGCTCTGACAATTGTAGTCCTGAAATATCTGTAAAATGGAGCAGGAACAGGTGTCTCAGGATCTGCTGGGAAGATACTGCTTCCTTCCTTATTCTTGGGAATAAGTTTGTTTGTAACAAACAAGTTTGTAACAGAGAAGTTGAAAGTGCTCTTTCTCTTCAGTGGTGGAGGTGCTTTTAAGAGCTCCTGTGGAACATCATCTTGGCTTGCTATCGCAGCTAAGAAGAAAAGCACAACTAAGAATATCAAAAAGAAGTATTAAAGGTGCTGTCTTATATCCAAACAATGGTAAAGCAGTACCAATGGGCTCATAGAACATTAGACTCCTCTTTGAGGACTACTTCTGCCATTAAAATCAATGCAACTTAATTAAAGCAAATTATAGATAGATACATCTATAAATAAGATATTAAAGTGCGCCACTGAATATGATAATTGCTGCATATTTAGCAATCAGTGTGTGTGTTCTGCTTTTGCCAGGAGGGATTTCTTTCAGAGGAATCAATGGAGCTTTATTAAAAACCATCTAAATTAGAGGGAGAAATGATGAGTGTTATAATAACGCGAAATCACTGTTTCAACTTTCATTGCAAAACTAGGAAAGCAAAATATATCCCTCTTTGTGTATGTATGGAAAACATCAGGAAAATTCTTTTGAATTGTAGACAGTGGTAGAATTTTTAATCTTTACCTTTTTATGCAAAACAAAAAAAAAAAAAAACCTGGATGGAAGAATCCTTGCTTTCTGTGGAAATGCTGGACTCTCCAAGGGTGGGGTAATGAGGATTTCACAGCAGTAAGGAATTAAGAAGTCCCCATCGATCAATTTCCTCTATTTCACATGGACCATCCAGTTCAGTGCCTTACATCTCCTGCCTCTGTTTCAGCAGCTAAAGAGAGTTAGCAAGTCAGATTGTGCTCTTAAATTTCACTTGCAGTTCCCAGAACCAGGAAGAGTTGAAATGCAAAAAATAAGTCAGTTAATTTTGATGCTTCACCTGTGTATGAAACATTGAGACCAGGGTGGGGAATAAATCCACTTTTACCTCTCCATTTTTCTTCAGTTTTCACTTAATTGAAAACAAAAACCAACTGTGTCTCAGCAGAGGGGAGACCTGAGGGTTAAAGGGCAAATTCCGTTATACCACAGCTCTTTTTGGCATGCTGAATCTCAACCCATGTGATTAGAAACGCTCACAGACAAAAGAAGAGCTTTGAGAACAGAGGTCAAAACAGCATCTGAATCAAGTCCTTTAGCAGATGATCACAAGACTATTGAAAAATGCACTAAGCAATGCAGCAGTTCTATGTGTCATGTTTATACACAGACTTTCAGGCAAAAAGCAGAAGTGGGTGGCATTTTCAAAGCACTTGGATTGATGGCAGAGCAGAAGCTTCAATCTGCAGCCTTCCTGGGGTGTCTCCTGTCTTATAGTGCATGTCAGTTGTATAAAATACAGTGGTAGTATCCTGCCATTTTTATGGGTAGAAAACCACAGTGCACAAGCTCAAGTGACTTTTCTGAGCATACAGAGTGAATAAGTGAAAAAGCTAGGAGTCCCAGGACTCCAATCTTCATAAGCTTTTTCTGATATCCCATAATTTTAAATAAGTCAGGTGTGGCTCAAGTGGAGTCAGCAGTGTTTTGCCCTGGATTCACAAACATGTAGCTAAAATCCCATCAGCCTTGAAGAAGTTACATTATTGCTACTTACTTAGTGAGCAGAACACTGTCCAAATTTTCTTTCTGATCTTAGTGATAATTGAAATGTTTGAAGGAGGCTTATTGTTCAGAAGTTAGGAAAAAAAGGGCTGAAAAGTAAAAGGATAGTGATACTTAGCATATGAAGAATTAATACTCCTGAATACAACACCCACTGAATATTTTTCTTTTTTAACAGTACGAAACTTTTGACTCTGAGCAGAGGAGTAGCTGGTTAAGAAGTTTTGAAAGATTTTTTTTTAACCAACTGACCTCTGCAATGATGATGAAGTTTTCTATATGCAAGTCTGAATACCTGCAGGAGAGGGAACAGCAACTGCAACTGTATGAGACAGCCAACCTAAAAATGTCTCTGCATCATTTATTTTCCTTATAAGCAGTATCCATGGTCTTGGGTTTTCACTGTGCTGGCTTCACTCAGGATGGACATTGAGCAGGGAGTCAGGTAGGAATTCGTGAGAAGAAGTAGAGCCCCAGGCAAAAACACACTGTCCTGCTGAATTCCGCTGGTAGGGGCAAGGAGTTGTTGCTGATTTCTATTTGCAGTGTGGTAGCTCTCACCTTGAGCTGTGTGTGGATGCACAAGAAAAAGTAAATTCTGGTCTCATGAAGTTTAAACTTCGAAAAAGATTGCTATAGTTGTTATTTTTTGTACCACAGCACCTGTCCAGCCCCTAACACCTTGACCCATAAGGAAGGGGCAAGGGAGGCTTTTCTGCTAGCAGCTAGAATTGTAGCCTTCAGCAAATGCTCCAAGAGGAAGGCAGTGTAAGATAGGTGAGAGGGAATGAAATGCAGGATCTCCTAGGGAAAAAACAGTCACATGCACTTTTCTGTACAGCTTTCTCTTCCCTTAAAGAATTGTTATTCTGCAACCTCAGAATTCTCCTGTAGGCAAATTCCAGACTTACTCAAGACACCTGCCCACAGGTATATTCTATTTATAGCTTAAAATTTATTTGCAGGTGTTTGAATGCTCTAAGATATTTGTTTCTGGCTTGATCTATGCTGTCCTTCAGTCTACACTTCTACCAGCCTGGTTCTTCTGCTGGGAACTGGCAGGGGTTTAATTAAGGATGCAGAGTTGTCACAGGATATTTTCTGAGAAGAGATACCTTTCTATCACAGAAATCTTGTTAGCTAGTGAAAATTATGGTTTCTAAAAAGAGAGGCTTAAACAACAGAAACATAAACTAGCCTTGTGTAAAAACCACCTCTCTGGCACACAGAAAATCCTGACTGTTAAGGCGTTGAGTTACATGGAGGCAGCGTCTTGCCAGTTTTTCTGGTATCTTATCTCTGAGTGTGGCCACTGCTGTGACTGGGATTCCCAAAGGGGCAATTAGGAGAACAGCCTGCTGGTGCAGAAGTTCTGCTCTCCCATTCAGCTCTCCAAGGCCTTGCCTTTCTTCCACCTGCCAAGGACTTTAGTGTCTCCTGCTAACCAGATGTTAGTTGGTTTGATTCATATTTGTATTTATTTGTTTTACATTCCACAAGGGCCTTGGCCATACCAATACTTTGCAACAGTTACATTTCAGGAATTGTTTGCTGTTGTTTTTTGATTAAGATAGTGTTTTCTTTCCTCGATTTAAGCGTGCTGCTCTTTTAATTGCACTGATAGGATGATGGCTGTTTCTGTGTTTATCTCTGCCCATTACTTTTGCATATTCATGTTTTGCTTGTTAGTTGAGGCCGCTCTTAAGAGATGAACTGTTCATAATGATGCCACTTATTTAAGTTGATGTTGTTTATTTAAACCCTAAAAATACAGGAGCATATTTTGGATCATTTTTTCTGTTATGCCTTACCATACATTTGTGAAATGTGTGTTTCACCTGCTGCTATGTTCTCTATTGATTGGGGTGTTGGTCTCCTAAGCTCTTCCAGCTGCCTCTGTAGGGACTCAGCTGAGCATTGCACCTTCTGTCAGCTCCAGCTCCCTTGCTGGTCACCTTGTGGTCACCACCCATTTGGCTTTGACAGCACTTCCAGGTTTTAATCCTGTTTTATTAAGATAACTGTTTCTTCACCTAAATATTGTTGTGATTATTAACTGTGTGTTAAAACTTTCACACCTGGTCTGAGGGCCAGCTGCATATGTCCTGTTTTAGGAAATGAGGGGAACTTGGAATATTTTGATCTTACTAATTAGTACATTTCACACGAATTTTTAGCTTAGACTCTTTCTGAAACATAAATAACTTCTACTGAGGAGGTGTTTCTATTTTCACAATTTCTCTTTTCATCAGGGTAGTATTTTATTCCAGGCACCATTTTGGCACTCCAGGCTGAGTGATGATACGCTTTTACTGTCGCATGGACAGATGGAGAAGGAAAATCAGAAGAAATGGCTGAGCCTTTAATTAGCTGTGCAGAGCCAGAGCATGCTTTTCCAGTGCACTGGGGGTTTTATATAGGGTGTGGAGACTCAGCCGCTCGATGGATCCAAATTAGCAAAATTGTGTATCCGCCACCAGGGTGTTTCTATGGTAACTGTCTCTCAAATCATATATACAAACAGACCTGGCAGGGGCTATTGCCTTCTATTTGGTCTGCAGGAAATCATCAAAAAAGGGGTGTTTTCAGGCTGAAAAAAAGGCCTTGTGATGTAAATATTTTTTACTTTTGGTGGTTGGTATAAGTTTTGGGATTACTGCTTGATGCTGGCACAATTCTGGGTGTTTGTGTTTTTTCATGTTGCCTGGCTGCTGTTACTCCCTTTAGGTGTGAGAATGCAGGAAACTCACCACTACCAGACTCATGCACATAATTAATAACCTATCTAGAGCTGCACAGGTAGACCATCAAAAACTGCATTTTTTTGTGGTGAGAGACCAGATTATACATTTGTTTCTTTTCCCCTCATTCTTCTTCATAAAACAGGAGAAATCTGGAGGGTCTTCTCTTACCAGTGTACCTCGGAACTTAAGGGAAATTATGAACCTGATGAAATTAGTAGTGTAAGAGCAGCCAAAGTGGCTGTGACTCTTCACCTAAGTGACTCTATAAAGTCTCTCTGCATGTTACTTTTTCTCGTGGAAAAAAATGAATGAATGATCCCTTTAGCCTACTGCCCTCTTTTTGAAATGTAGGGCAATTATTGTTGGTTTTGCTCATCCAAAGTCAGGCGCTGCTAAAGCATGGGTCATTTCAAATCAGAGGCATTTCTTTCTTGTGGCCAACAGTTCTGTGAGGATGCCTTTCTGTTTTGAATGAGATAAAGGAAGCTTGCAAGAGGCCTATACTAAATAATTTTTTTCATTTACAGGTATCTTACATGCTTGATGAGTGCCAAGGCGCATAACAAAATTTGTCTGGAATAATTTCTCAGCCTGCCTAGCAGCTGCAAATGATACTTCCTCTCTTTGTATAGGACTCAGTTTATGTAATGTACACAGAAATGCTTTGTAAAGGTAGATAACACTTAATACACCTGAATGCACAACTTTTCTCATTGCAGTGGTTTATCATCTGTTCAGTGAAAATGGTGTATTGTGCATAAATTACAGGACTGACAGAAATGTACTTTAACCTGTAGAATGCAAAAATCATGTTAATTTTTGTTTTCTCTTTTCTCTAATCAGGCATTTGCCAAAAGCTTGGTGTGATTTATTACTTTCTTTTTAATGAATTGTTAAAAATGTTTGAAAAGGCATTAAATCTTCCTTTCTGCTATTAATCTGTAAAAGGGGAAGGGGATTTTAAATGGCCTCTTAGTATATTGCTTTATAAAACTGCTGATTCTAGCAGCACCAGAATAGGAATACATACTAATGTAGGAAACACTGAAGGCAGTCAGAGGCTCCTCCATTTATGGAAGAAAAGACTAATAGCTCCATTTTAACAAGGCTCTTAACACTTTGGGCCATCAGCAGGCATTGAGTGAAATTGGGAGAGCTCCTGTGTGCTAAAAGCATTGAAGTTCACCGTTTGTACCCGGTTGGAGCCTTCCTGATAGAATTGTGCTCTCCAGCCAATGCCCGTTGCCATCTTGAACACAAACCAAGTAGCGCTGGCATTTTGGCTGAGTGCACTAACGCTGCACTTTTGAAATGGCACCAGAGCATCATAAATGCACTTAACTCCCAGCTGGATACTAAGCTTTACAGGGGCGTTAGGGAAAGTTTCTGGATTCATGTTAAGAATAAAAGAAAACCTGTTTGTATCATATTTTATGCTAAAGCAAAACAAGCTAGTGGAGGGGAAAAAAGCAGACTTGGTACTAAGATGTTAGCTTTGATTCAGGTAGTTATGCCACAGTAATCAGAAGGGGCGTGCTTAGTTAGATGATGTCCTCATGTTACTGGATTCCAGGAAAAAGGCCAGCCAGGGAAGAAGAGAGAGTATCCCAGCTAGTAGGCAGATGAAGGAAAGGTGATGAAGATTGTACCTGCTCTAAACGCTTCTTTGATACAGAAGCCTTTCTTGTTAGCAGTGATAAGATTATGTATGGCATTTGAAGCTTCTTTGAGCCCCTGCCTTTCTTTTGTTGATTTTTGGCATGTTGCAGCATCATGTGTTCTCTGCTTATCATTTTGAGATGCATTGTTAGTAGCTGGGCTGCATAATTGATCTTCATCTCTAATTACTCTCCTCTCCACAGGTGCCTGGAAAAGGTCCAGATGGGAGCTCCTACAGTCTTCACTTCGAGGGGGTGGAAAGGCAGTATGCATCCTTACCCAGGTACAGCACCAAGCCTCCTTCCAATGGGGAGGGAGGGCAGCCCACAGCTGATGTCCAGCTCTAACATGAGAGATTATTCTGCACTTTTGTCTTGTCAACTTTTGCTGCTGATTTACTGCCATTTTATACCTGTACTATTAATTTGGACTTTTGAATTTTTAAAAAACAGGTCTCTCATTGAACATGTCAGCAAGAGTCATGATCCATGGCTAGAGAACATGACATTGAGGGAGCTGGCTCTGCAAGAGTTATAACAGGTCGTAGCAGGGCATAAATGACTGAGTTTGTAGTGATATAATCCCAGCTGGCATTGACAGAACATAGCTGTGGAAAGCTTCCACTACAGCAGCCACAGCTACTGAAGTCCCACTGTTGCTACAAGGGCTGTCTGACTACAGTCTATTCCATGAGAACATCTCTGTGCTTTTACTAAATGCTCTGGATATGTGAGTGAATTCTCTGAGGGCTTTTTTTAATTTTTAATCCTTATCAACTGAATGAAGAGTAATTCTAGTCTGAAACCAGTGGGGTATAACAAAAAGTAAGCATTTCAGGGATTTCAGCCCCATTTCTATGGGAGTTCTAATAGCAGAGTATAACACAAATCAAGCCAGAAAGGGGAGTGAGAGGATGCTAGAAGAGATAGTGGGAAGCAGGGAGAAGAAAACAAAAACAGAAAAATATTCTCCATTTAGAATTAGAGGGCTGGGCAAGTCCTAGGAAACATGGTCCAATCCACTTCTTGGACCTACAGGCAGGCTGATTTGTAAAAGCAAAGCAAAAATAGGTATCTGTAAGAAAGAAGAGATTTTTTATTGTGAAGTAGTGCTGGCATTTAGGAAATCGGTGAATTGTTTCTTTTTGCTGCTTCTTTTTCTACTCAGCCATTTACATTCAAAGGTGAACACTGAAAGATTGATTGATAAATATGTAATGCTGTGTCCAATTCCAGACAAAAATACAAAGAATATTTTGCTTTTGTTAACCAGAATATAAAGGCTGTCTCACAAGGCACTGTTGGATGTCTGTAGGCATTTTTAATGTATATGATTTCTAAACTAAAGGATGTGTCTGCAGTTTACTTCCTGCCTTTAAATGATATTTGTCAGCCATTTTTTCTTGGACATTCATCCTATGCAGTAGCTGGCTTTTCTGAGAGAGTCCTGCTTTCCAACAGTGTGTCTTGCATGTATTTCCTGGCTGACTGTGGGTGTTTACTCTTCTGGGTAAATGGCCATCATTTTTTACAGTCCTCCAACACTCCTGTTTCCTCATCATGTTTCTAGCAGTGATTTTTGCATGTTAGTTAGGTGTACTTTAATTTTGCACACTCCTTTTTTATTTATTTTGAACATTTATTTTGTTGCCATTTTGTTGAATACTTCCTTGTGGATTACAAGAAAGTAAATTCATAATTGGTGTTCAGTGTAACTCTCTACAGAAATTTTTATATTTGTATGTCTTCTTTTATTCATTTTCCCTTTAAGAAAATTAACCATATTTTTTCAGGTGTTGTAAACTGAAAATTTCCCAGTGAAGTAACTTCCATAAGCCAGAATTATTTTGATTTCCCCAGTATTTCTTTCAAGGGGAATGACCAGAAGTGAGCACTACAGATGTAGACATGCCCTTGTTTTATGTAGTAAGCATTCCCTGTATCCCTTCTGTCCTATTCTTTTCCAAACTGCTGCGTCCTCGGCATGCTCCCTAGGTGTATATACTGCTCATCTCTACAACCTGTGCTTTTGTGGGGTTTGGTTGGTTTTGGGGTTTTTATTTTGGGTTTTTTTGGGTATTTTTTTAAAGTAGATTTATCTGAATAAGATCATGAATTTTACAGTATTGTTCTCCAAACCTCCATTTAATTTGCTGGAAACACAACTCTCCAGCTCTTAGAACAGGTTTGAGTATTTAACTAGTGGGAAATCTCCATTGAAAAAGTCATCCAAATATTCCCTAAGCTTTTGAAGATCACTGTGAAAGTGTCCTTTCTCTCTGTGCCTAAGGAGATTATGCTGGAGAGTGAGAAGACCTGCACTTCAGCAGGGCCGTTTGTGCTGCTCAACCCAAATATTTACACTGCTGCACGCAAGCCAAGCTGCGTCTCCAGAGGGTTTCCACCCTGGCAGGAGCAGAGCTTTGGGATATCACACACCCTTGGGCGTGCCTACAGTTCAGCAATCGGCTGCTGCTTTTTATACTTCAGTTTTGTAAGTTTTGCAGTTTCATGTTACTGCAGTAATTAAGCCCTGGCAGTCACAAATGACTAGATTGTACAGTGAAGTCTAAATCCAGATGAAGGGGATGCAGTCTCATTGCCAGCCACTAATGGAAATGAGTGATTTCTTTTGTTCTCATGGCTGACTGCCCAGGAGTATAGAGGAATCCAGGTAAAAACCACCCATTTGCCAACCAATTCTCGGCGGTGGAGGATCTATGAAAACTGCTGTAATGAGCAGCATTATTAAAAAAAAAAGGAAAATAAATTAAGAGAAAGAGACAGAAATGTAGAAAGAAATGAAGAGGTAGCATTTCCTCAAAAGAATAGCTTTCTTCTCCTCAAGCATTTTAGTATTAGTTCACATTTCCTGCCCTTGAGTTTATTCCCCTGCTTTTGTGCTGTCCTCACTGTGGTGAGGCCACTGAGCCACATTGGTACAGATGCCATATGGAGCTGTCTGCATACTTAGCCATTTAAGCCCAGTTTAATAAGAGATACTTACAGAGGCTTCAGATGAGGGTTGTAGATGCTTGGAAACAAATTCCTGTTGCAATATTGTGTTGAGTCCAGGAGGATGTGACCTTTGCCTGCCGCTCTGGTGTGGCACACACAAGGAGGGAGAGGAAAGCGCTTGGACTGCAGCCAGTTTCACGGGATGAGGAGATCTGTGCTATGTCAGGAGTAGCTGGGACCAACACAGTGAAACTGTTCTGCTCACCTGAAAGCCACCAGGACTCATGCCAGTGTGTGTGGGCATGGAAAAATCAAGTAAGAGAGCTTTGGTCTTCCTCCCCACCAGACAAGAAGGAGGAATGTTCACCTAGCAAAATCTTGATCAGTGTTTGATGCCCCTAAGACACTGTCCCGTTCCTTTGCAAAGGCATGCATCCTGCATGAAGTCAGATCTGATCATACCTGCTGCTGGCTTGAAAAATTCTAAGCTTTGAAGCATCATTGTGGCTTTGTCTTTTTTTTTTTTTTTCTTTTTTCTGTTTTTTTCTCTGAAGCTGTTAATTTAAGTCTAGATATTATGGGCCAAATTCAGGTGATACAAGTCTGTATCAACACTATTTGAGGAATTCAGCTGTCAGGTGTGCTTGTCTTTTCAGTAGGTGCAGCAGCAAATTACTGTCCTGGTCTCACTGAAGTAAGTGATGTCCTTTTTTCCTTTGAGTGGAGGATCTGTTCCTGTGTAAGGTTACATGTTTAATTAAAAGGGGAAACAGGAGGCAGCAGCCTTTGGAGAAAGGCTTTCTGTCTGACTGGTCTAAGGAGTGGTGAGCTGAGCTACATAGTTAAGTTTCTACATAAAATAATGCCAGCCTGTAGGCTCACTTTGGAAATGTCTACCGAGGCAAACATCTGAATTAAATGATAAGTGGCTGTGGCAGCAGAGTGGCAGGTCTTCATCTCTCATTGCATTGTGCTGTTCTGTCTGCAGAAAAGCAGCAAAGTGGGAGAGACAGAAATGGGAGGCTTTGCAAGAGAGATACAGTTCTTTGCACTCAATACTTATGTGTTGCCCTGAGGCTATTGCTAAGTAGTGCTGAGTAGTAGTATTAAGCAATATTAAATCCTCCTGCTTAGGAGAACGTCTTGATTCTTACACATCTTAAGCCTCTTCTTTTGGGAACAAGAGCAGGGCCAGGTTGTGGGAGCCAGAAAAACATTTGTATCTTTTAAACTATTTTTAATGCGTACTTTCTTGATGTAATTCAGAATATTTTCCTGATGGAGCTATGGAGCAGATATGAAGCTGAAGCTGCTCTGTTTGTTCATAGTTCTATTTTTGAGCTTGCATTTATGGAAGTCTGTCTTAATGTAAATCACAGTTTTGCTAATGGCAGCCTTGTTTGGAGAAGCCTCGCATTGAAGGACACGTTCTTTTCTGTGGTGGTGGAAAAGCTGGCTGTGACCAAAAGCAGACTGACAGGCACTGGGACAGCAGTGGTTGACAAGATGAGTGGGGATTAGAAAGCTCAGCCATCTTTCCAATAAGAAATGCTGATTCCAATGGAAAAGTAGTACTTCAGACTTTCTCTGGAATTATCGTATTATTGAAGAACACATTTATGTCAAGAAAACAGGGAGAGCCAGAAAGGCTCTGAGAACATTAGAAAATAACTGCTAGCATGGAAAAATGAGTTCAGGCTGTGTAGGTGGGTTCAGCTGTGTTGCTGTGGCTGGGACGAGACTGCTGAGCAAACTGCTAATTTGCTCACAAGTCTGTCTTAAATGTAACATGCATCCTGAAACTGGGAAGCTTGGAAATGGATTAAGGAGCCAGCCTTGCCATACAATGGCAATGGGTAGTTTTCCCATGCTGGAAGCTTCTCTTCAGGTTGACCATGCAACTTGCATGATGTGAGAAACAGATTTGTGAAGGATTCTCAAAATCTGTCTGAAAGCTCTCAGAGTCTTGTACCTTTGTATGCAAACTCTAAGGTGTGCTGACTTAGAAAGGCTGTGGAATAGAGATGGCATTGTTGAGAGAGAGATTGAACTAGAAACAAGTTTCAAATGATGGCCTTGCAAAAAGACTGGATATTTTGGAGAATTAGAACTGCTAAAGATGCATTGTAGCAAGACCACGTGGGGTAAAATATTAGAGGATTGGTGGAAGAAGTGTTAACAGCATTGTGAGGCAAAAGCTAATGGGCTGAAAAGCATTTATAAGGTATTATAACCAGGAAATAGGTTGGCTTCTGATAGAATGGCGTTGAGTTTTACATCTCTTATGTCTCACCCTTTATTCTGATAACAGAATAAAATCTTCTAAAGTGCCTCTCTTTTGCCCTGTCTCTGTAGAGCTGGGATTTTCCAACACACTTCTTAAAGCAGTAGCTGAAATCAGAACACTCTCCATTTCTAGGTATGATGCCAGAAAGGACACACATTTTTGGTCACCTTGTCTGAGTCCTCCAAGACTTTCTACATTTCTGCGTCAAACTAAATTTGAATTTTGATCCATCCCATTACTTTTGTAAATGTCTTTACAGAAGCATCTAACCTGGAATTAGAATGTCACATTGAGGAGAATTCATTGCATTCTTTGGAGGTTAATTATTTTACTGCTTAAAGAGATTATGCCCTCTTTTTTCCCTCAAAGTCTGACATTACCCCATTTCAATTTCTAGATACTGTGGTAAATATTTTTTCTGCTAGATTTTAAGAGCCAAGCCTGCAAAATTCCTTCCTTGGAGTATTTCTGTGCAGAGATCATTTATGTTATGTTTTCACCTCCCTTTCAATAAATTAAATAGATTGAGCACATAGGTCTTACACTGTAAAGCAAGAAAATAGCATTGGCTCATGGGGCCAGAGTAGCCGTGCAGTCAATTTAGGAGGTAGACTCTAGAATTGAGCAAAAACATTTTGAGCCCTTCAAATCAAAAGTAAAGTTTTGGTAATATCTGTGTCCTCGACAGATAAGGTTCCTCCAGCAGAAGAAATGGATTACTTAGCATGTTTCCTTAGCTGCTTCTTGCACTTGAATGTTCTTGCCTTATTTTACTGAGTTTATTTCAAAATGCAAGATTTCTGTAATTTAATTGAATCCTGAAAACATCATCAGAAAGTGACTTGACACAAATCACGAGAAAAAGTTAATTGTCTATTAAATAAGACTCATCATTCACCATTGTCTAGCAGAATCTGAAATTAATATACTGACATTACTTAAATATGTATATAGTGTATTCTCTTGGTTAACAAAAAAGAAATCACAGTTTTAGTGCAGACTATAATTAGCTGTAAATCAACTTGTCAGAGCATTACCAGCCTCTGGGAATTGACTAGCCAAGGACCACAGATAAAAAAGCAAGGTTTAAAATTAATTATTTAAATCAAAATTCCCTGCATGCTGGTTTAAATCACAAGAATTTATTTGTTTTGGGGGTTTTTTTTTTGTTTGTTTTTTTTGTTTGTTTGTTTTTTGGTTTTGTTGGTGTTTTTATTGTTGTTGGGTTTTGGGTTTTTTGGGTTTGTTTTTTTTTTTTTTTTTTGCTTGGAATCCCTTTGATTGAACCTACTCCATCACTTGAAAATCTGTCCTCTTTCTTATTTTGTATACTTCGTTTATGTTCCTGCCTGGCATACAGCAGTTTGTGTCACAGCATTGACCCTGCAGTGCAGCCATGGTTCTGGCCATCAGCTGGGGCACGTCCCACTGGTGCTGCTGTTGACAAGTGCCATGTGATGGCACAGGGGTTCTCAGTGACAGTGTTGCTCTGTCCCATCACACAGCTGCTGTTCTGCCAAGCTGTCTTCCAGACCCCTTCTTGGTGCTCGGACACTCCTTGGTAGCAGCTTTGCTCTCTGTCTCACTGTTCTCTCACCAGCTGGCTTCATTACATGGCTCTACTGAAACTGTGATTCCCTCCAGGTTTTATTGGCCCAACATGGTCCTTTATGGCAGGCAGAGTGACAATGATGATGCAGACTGCAGGGAATAAATACCATTGCTGCCTTGCAGTATTGCTTAAATTGGAGCATTGTTCACCTGGCTAGAAAGAGCATCTGCAGTTACTCTCTCTTAGAAGGGGCCAGGGATGCCAAAACTTTAATAGCAGTGAAATAATTTATCAACCCTGTCCAGAATCACCCACATCTTAGTCTGTCAGTGAAACCATGTTACTGGACATACATTGCACAACTACAAGGTGAGCGTGTTAACTTCTGGTGCATAATATAATACCCAGGATTTTTAGTAATGCCCAGGATTTTCCTTCCAAAGGGGTGAAAAGCAGGTTGATGGGAAAATACAGTGTAGTTCCAGGTGCCTGAATAAAGTCCGTATCTCCCTTGTTTCTTACACTGATTAAAATAAGAGGAGATGGTCAAGGGGAATATTTGAGAACCAATTGTAAATGGTCTTTTTTAATTTTTGACATAAATCATATATTTTTTAATATTCCCCTGGCATAACTTCAAAACTAAGAAGGCTTAATAATTTGGTGTCTTAAACAGGATTGGAAATAAATAGGGTGAACTTAAAATGAATGGCCCAACTAACTTCATCACCCTAGTCATGTGAAATATAAATAATATTCAAACAGTATATTCTGCAGTATACTTCATTATTAACTTTCTCTTCTGTTTTAATCATCTAAAGTGAATTCAGGGATATTTTTTAATATGATTTTTATCTTGACAGCTGTGCTTTTATTGAAAATGCAGCAAAATCTTGTCTATCTGTATCTTCCAGTGTGGTGATCTCATTACAAATGAAATATATGTATGGTTTTAGTTGGATTTTAAGTGCTGGCAGGTGAATTTAGAATCAGTTTTAATGGAAATACTGGTCAAGGACCTCCAAGATATGTTGCAATAAACCAGCCAGGATGAAATACAGACAAAGAAAAAAGATCATTCTTATATGCTAGAGCCCAAGCTTGGGAACCAAGCTGATGTGCTCGTTAAAAGATTAGCTTAAATCCAATTTCAAACAGTTTTAAGGTTTAGCTAACTAATTTTTCTTAACGCTGGAAGGTACCATAACTGATAGCTGTAGGTCTACCCAGGCTCTAGGAGGTGTCAGGGAAATCGTTGTACATCAAGGCCAGAGCCCAAACCACTACCAGAACAGCAGATCTGTGGCACATACATGCAGCAGAGAGCTGGAAGTGCTCTGTTGCAGCTTTTTCTGTTCCACCTCAGTTTCAATCCCTTTGCTCAGGTGTGCCATGGTACCTAATATCACCTCAGTGCCATGTGTGAAGTGTGAAGACTTTATTTCATATATCATGTCAAAATACATTTGTCCAAAAATGTGGAGAGTTCATAAATAACCTGTGTACACCTTCTACAGGGAGAATCTCAGGCATTAAAAGACAGAACAGGTAGGAAAAGGGTCAGTGTACTACAGACCTTTCAAAAAATAGTCATGTGTCTTTAAAGACTTGACTGAAAGGAGGAAAGAAATTTGTAAACAGGATCACAATTTCAGAAATCTCTGCGGTGAATAGAAAAGGAAGGAGATTTAGTTGTAAAACATACCTCCAGCTTTCTAATAAAATAGAAATATCACTTGAAATGAACATGATGCCTCCACCCAAGCCAAATTAAGTCTAAATAATGAAAAAGTATACTTTAGAAAGTCAGAAAGGTCAAGGTTCGTGACATCAAATCATGGATTGCAGCTGGCAGGCCACCTCTATAATTTCCATGGGAATAACTAAAGAAAATTGACTAAAGAAAATGCCTGTAACAACTGGGACATAGCTTGAAAAAAAACCACTAAAAGCCAGATGTCTCAGAAGAATACTTTGGAAGTGTAGAAGGAGGCAGACAGGGATGGGGTTTGTCAATTTTCCTAATAAGTCAGTCAACTCCTCATAGCAAAAAGCCAGTTAATGCAATATGGAATAGTTTAAAAGTCAATTAATATTTTGAAACTAAGCAGCCAGCCTTTTTGCAAGGAGATACTATGCCGACTAAATAAAAATACTTTCAAGTGTCACATTTACAGAAAACATGGATCTGGTATGAATTTTAGTGTATAATCAGGCATAAGGACCTCCCACTCAAACTGAGGGCACCAAATTATGCTTAAAAATATGGGAGATGGAGGAAAATATTGCATTTGAACAAAAGGGCTTGAATTAATATTATAAAATTTAATGAAGTCTTGGAGACATTGCCTCAGAAAAGAAAGCTGTATTAACTATGCCTCCAGTGAGTAAAAGAACAAAACAAATGTTAGGGAACAAAATATTAATGAAAGAAAAAAAGTGTCAGTACAAAATGGTTAGGTTGAGATGAAGGATCTGTGGAAAAAAGATAAGTGAATGCAAATTAGGAAGAAGATTAAATTAAAAACCAAAAGCATATATCCCATAGAATGCATCAACAGAGTGATGTGCTGAGTGAAACCTGGGGAATAAGATGTGTGCTCCAAAATGCAAATACATCCATTGCATTGTTAAGATGGATATTGAAATGGCTCAGGAGACCAGCAGACTGGGAAGCTCAGCTGGCTGCTTTGTAGGTATGGATATTTGGAATAAAAATATTGCTGCTTATGCTGGGTTGTAATTCAGAACTCATCAAAAAGTGTGGGCTCTAGGCTGCAAAGGTGAGAAAGAGCATTGTGAAATAAGACAACTCTGCTGCAGTTCTTGGCTTAGGCTTTCCCTTGATAGACACGTCCAGAGGTGCAGTTGAAAGATGGCTGTCAGCAAACGTGCTTTAAAAATACCTAACAAAGGAAAAGTGTAGGAAGCCAACAGTATCAGGTGTAAATATGTATTATTTTTGAGGATGTTGGGTTAGGAATTTTTTAGCAAGCTTCCTGCAGCTCTCATTTTTGGCATAGCAGACTCAGAAAAAAAGAAAAAGAAAATAAAAAAAAGAACAACCAGAAAAAACCCCACACCAGAATCACAGCCCTACATGACCCTGTGTTGGCACAATGGCAAGTTTCAAGCCTCTAATAGCAAGCCATTTAAAGAGAGTCAATTACAGGTATGAATTGTGGGCATGTTTAGGAAAGAGGAAAGATTATGATGAAGTAGGAAAGTGGATTGTATGTGGACAGTCTTAATTGCATGCTGCAAGGTAATGACAAGCTGTGAAATCCTAAGACCTCAAATCTAGTTCTGTGTTCTTTTACAAACATGTAGGGGACAGAGTCGTGAGCACTCTGTGTGCCACCCACCAAGAAATGAGAAGCAGGGTGGGGGAGATGTGAGGAGTGCAGAGACACAAGGGCAGCGCACTGAGCAGACCTGCCCTTGTTTGTTATCCTTGCTGAAACCCTGCCTTGTGAGGAAAGAGCTTTTATATAAACTGGTGATTAAAGGAAAGAGGTATCTAATTTGGGATTAAGAGAGTTGCTGAAGAATTTAATAGTAAAAACAGTTGCTAGAGCAGCTGTTTCAACACAGTTCAGACAATTGGCAGCCAAACTGCTTCCATTTCATAAGTAGGCGACATATTTAATTTCTCTTCACAGAAGTCTTAAATATATCAGGAGAAAATGGACAATTTTAGAGGGCTTTGTCCAAATGCCTTTGCTCACATTCACCAAAGGCTTTTTTGTTGCTCTTCAAGCATGATGCTTTAGAAAGTCATGCTTTGGATGTGTTGATCCAGCTTGAGAACAGCCAGAAATTTACTACTAGAAGCTAGTTATGAGCCTGGTCCAGAACCACTGCAATCCGTGGATGTGTTCCTAATGATTGCAGTCAGTTTAGGATGAAATGCAACCACTGTTGAAGCATACTTTTTGATTTCTTTGCTGTCTGGGTCAATCTGGTAGTAATTTGACAAACTCTGATTAGGTTACTTGTTGTTTTCCCCCAGAATTCTGCCCACCAATGTTAGCAGTTTCTCTCCAGATTTTGGATATCCTAGCAAAAGAAATACATCTTTTCCTGCTCTATGTGTTCTTCTTCAGCCCATCCAATCTTATCACAGATATAAGTGAAATAAAAGTAGTCCTTAAAAATGAATGTGATTCAAGGTTGTTGAAGAATTGCAAACATTCAGATCACTAGTGGTTATGGAACAGTCACTTTGTTAACAGCAAGCACAGAGCTAAAACTCCTATTCTACCCTGTTAGAGAAGATTAATTCCTGCTTTCTTAAGAATCTTTACCCTCATTTCCAGGCTTGGAAAAGATTGCATTGTTCTAGCATTTAATAGTTATGTAAATTAGCACTGATTTTGTCATTTAGCACCTGTGCAAAATTTTTTGCTGGAACAGTTCTTTCAAATATGGCATAAACAAAGCATAAGATGCACAGTGATACTGTTCTTTTCTGGATGCTTATTTGGAAAAATATGCATGAGCTATTGAGCATGTCATGGATATGCAAAGCTTTGTAGGTGTGTGGTTGGTCTTAAATAACACATAGGCCACTAGTCAGACTTTCAGCAAGCTTTATTTTGAAAATATATTAAATACCATCATGCATATGCTAAAAACTTTACCACATCTTTAGGGTAATGGTAATGTTTTTACTCAAAATCTTTGTCTGCCGAACATAACTTAGGCTGGATATAGAGATATTGACACTACTTCTGCTGGCTTCTGCCTGGTATTGCTGTGGCCTCCACTGCTTCTGTCCTCTGTTCTGTGTGAGCAGATGGGATCCTGCAGCTGTTTGAATAAATATTAGTTTTAAAGAATTATGCTGCTCTGATTAACCATTCAATGAGGGGGAAAATGGCAGGGGAGAGAGCACCTAAGGAATCTCTCTACTTCAGGCCTCTTGCCCAATAGCATTCATTTAAATGTTTGAGCAGTGATGAGGTGAGGAGTTATATAAACGGGAAGCCGTTCCTCACATCACTATCTTCTCTCTGCATAGAGTGTAATTGATAGCTTATGTGCTTGCAACAGCTGAAAAAATAGAGCAGAACATGCAAACACATCTACTGTATAACATACGTGGGAAGCAAGTGGAGGAGAGTGTTAACTGTAATAGAAAGTGAATTATCTGCCATTTTTGTTCCACCCCAGATGTAATTCAGCAAGGAGATTGAATCTGTGCACTAGATAGTCTGAGACCCTGCCTTGGAAATTGGCAGTCAGAGTTCCATCCAGAGGGCAGGAAATGTGTGAACAAAACCCAGCCCAGGTTATCAAGCAAAACCCCAAGCCAACAGGGGTCCTTGGATATTGAGTAGCTGGCACTTTCCTTCATTTAAAGTAGAAAAATAGCTCTTGTTTTACAGGTGAGGGGAGATGCTTTGAGAGCAGTCTGTCATAGATCATGGCAAAATCTGGCAAGAAAAACCAATCTCAGGATGATTTCACAGTGAAAATTCATTTGACTGGATTTTTGCTTGGATCTAGGGGCTAGTTAGTGCACTGCTGTATATATACCCATATGTCTCCAGGTTTTGGACCCTCATTTAGCATTTTTGCTATGAGTTTTGGTTCAATCTGAGATCCTATGCTTTAAAGAAAAGGTATGTTTGTTTACTGAGAACTGACTTGTCTTCAGTATAGAAAGAATGTATTTTTAGAAGCATGGTATGGCCACAGTTTCTTCCCTTGTTTTGCTTTCTTAAGGAGATAATAGTGATACACTCTTGAACTGAACTCAACCAGCCAACACAATAGCTGGGACAAAGCATGTAGGAAAAAGGATGCTAACAGTGCTTCCTCCAAAGATGCTCAGACAGCAAACACACTTTACAGCTGTACATTCAGCGATTAAAGATTTCCAGAATCAGTTAAAAGCTTTGAGGGTCCCAGTAGCCGTGCTCAGAAAACCCATGTGGCTTCTCTGTGTGTAGACTTCTGGTAGTCTTCTAATTAGCTTTGTAGAGGTCTCTGAAGGCATTTGGGTTTCTCACTGACTGGGGAATTAGGCTGAATTTAGACTGCCTGAACATGCCAGTGCTGGGATTGAGCATCTTTGAGTGTTTCTGTATGGATCTCCTCGCCCCTCTGGAATGGCAAGAGGGAGCAGCGTGGTGGGATGGGCTGTGCTGTGGTACTGACTGCACCACACTTTGTGGCAGAAAGCACAGAGCAGATCAGTTTAAAACAAAAGGGAATTTAAAAAAAAAAAAAAAAAGGCAAATTCAATTAGTCA
The DNA here is from genome assembly GCF_027887145.1 of Ammospiza caudacuta. Classification (NCBI taxonomy): domain Eukaryota; kingdom Metazoa; phylum Chordata; class Aves; order Passeriformes; family Passerellidae; genus Ammospiza; species Ammospiza caudacuta. Next base: position 18,930,883 of record NC_080600.1, on the reverse strand, counting down.
TTTGAAATTGAATTGGGGTTTACAACTTGAATTTTTAGGCCCAGATCCATCAGAGCACTTAAGCACCTGCTTTACCTTGAATACAATTTGCTTTTCAATAGCAGTTATTTGCTATCAGAGAGCTCCAGGAAACCTGGGCTTAAATGGACATTGTAAAGGATGAAGGAAGGATGGCAGACAGGCCATCTTGGAGAAATTCCTCTTTTTCACTCCCTGCACCTTATGTGGTTTAAATAGTGCCTCCTTAATGCAATGCTTTGTGTTACCTACTCTGTAAATAATGTCAGGAAAGGTTATTTAATGATAATTTGACTTTTTCTTTGAAAAGACTTGTTACTAATCTTAATGTAAAATCTCTTCAGTATTATTGAGGGGAATAACAACCTAATGTCATTTTGGTTTGATTTCTTTGTATGAGGGGGTGGCAACTCTCCCTTGTCTCTCCTCACCAAACATCAGAAGCAAGATCTGTTACTGAGAGATTGCTGCAGTGGTACTTGGTCTTACAGAGATTTCATCAGAAACATTTCATTTTTAAGGAACAATGGAAAATGTTCAGCTGTCCATTATTACACTTCTTTGTACACAGTCTAAAAATATAAATGGAAATTATAATTACATCTGTAATTCTGGGTCCCAGCTGAAATCGCTTTAATCTCAATGTGAGGGAGAAAAAATCAATACAGAACCCTTAACCCTGGTCTTTTCCTCCTTAGATAGGAGGAATATTTCATTTTCAGTTGTGCTAGTTTATACCACAAGTTTTATAAGTTTTTCAAGGAACTTTAGTATACAGAGACGATTTTGCATCCTCAAAATGGCATTGCTACTTTGTGCTTTTCTGATTTAGAAATTGTAATGATGTTCTTGAGAAATGGATTATATTGTAGCTGCTTGATATAATATCATGTTTCTCTCTTTTACTTTTTGTTCATTAAAAAGCGGGGCCTTTGAAATGTTGCAAAGTTCTTTTAAAGAAAATCCTATTTTACTGGCAGTAGAATTACACTTTTTTTTCTTTTTTTTTTTTTTTTTCTTTCAAGAGGAATCCAAGTCAGCATTAAAGATTTAACATTGGGATTTGGAAAAGACATCTTTCTCAACTCACCACAGGCTCTCTCTACTCCATTCTGCTTTTTTCCTATAGGCTTCAAATAGTAGGTCTGTCAAGGTTAAATATGATCATGTTTGGGGGTTTTTAATATCAACATCTGCAAGTACAGAAATGTCATCACGTGTTTTGTGTTTCTGAAACCTTCACCTTTCTGCAAACCCAAGCTGAGACCAACAGTTGCTTTTGTTTGAGTTAACATCTGAGGAGGAAGGGTGAGGTTCTTTTATGCTCTAAGACCTTTGCAAACTATTAATTGTCCACGAATTGCAGCTTCCTCTGAAACATCTGGTTCTGGTAATAGTCCAGACATGATGCTGCAGATTAGGGCACACTCTGCTACATTGCCCCAGTTGCCACACTGTTAATGATCATGGATCTAACATCCACAGAGCAGAGGTGTGCTGTTCATCTTGGCAGAATATCTTCTTTCTTTGTAATTGCATGTATGTACCATTTTCTAGATCATGGGCACTCAAAAAGTAAAACATAAATTAGCAGCATTCTGGTCAGGCTTTTCTCTGAATACCTGAAAGACACAACTGAAAAGGAATGTTTCCACTTGAAGTGAGGCATTTCAGCAACCTACGTTTAGTACCCGAGGTACAATTTATTTGCTGTCTAAGGCTGTCAAGCCTTAACTTCCTGATTTCATTCCAGGATACAGATGTTTCATTCTCTCCCTGCCCTTTCCTCCCCTTGCAGATACCATTCTATACAAAAGCCCAATCCAAAGATCATTGAAATGCTTCCATTGACATCCAGAGGCTTTGGCTGGGGCTGGACGAGTCTGGGGCACAAAGTTCTTCACTGCATCGAAGTTATTCCCTCTTCTCAGTCTGGTATCCAGGCAAAGCACAGATGTTTTTCCATCTTTACTTCCCCCTGCAAAGTATCTTGATGGGCTTTTTATGAGCTTTCCACTTCAAGTCTATCACACTACGCAATCTGAAAATACTTGGAGAGATATTATAGTAGTGACCTTTATTGTTCATTAGTGAATCAGCAGCCTAGCTTACTGTGGCTTTAAATTAGCTATATAAATTGGTTGTTATTTTCAATGATGATTCCCTTGATTTGAACATACTAAAGCACAGATAATTGATTGATTCATTATGTAAAAGATTGTTTCAAGTTAGAGGGTGGTTTTATTTGATTTTTTTTCTCCCAGCCAAATTGAGATATGCTGTCTAGAATCTTGGCCAGGTTCTTACCAGGTTCATATCCGGAAGCACTCTTGCTTCTCTGTTTCTCAGGGATGGCACACAGCAGCCTTCCTGGGTGGGTGGGGATGCCTCTTTGATTGTGGTGCTGTTCCTTGTAATGTCAGCTGAAGCTGCTGCCAGCATAGAGTCCTGCACATAAGACTTTGTTGCAGATGCAATTTCAAAATAAATTGAAGTCTATACCAGGTAGTGCTGTCCAAAACCTCTCTCTGTCTCAATGCTGACTTGCCTCTACCCTGTATTCCAAGTGCTATGCTGTCACCTCTCTCAGGTATCACTAATTTCCAGCTAATGACATTCCTTTGCCAAGGATGCAGTGTTTTGGTGTGTCTTTAAAGCATTTTTTTTTCTTTCTTCAGCTGTGTGCTCCTCTTTCAACTTCAGGAACCTGATGTCTTCTGTTCTAGATACATAACTAAGCTGATAGAACTGTTACAACAGCCTGTACTTGCTTTCTCTAAAAGGTTGTTTTGCTCTAAGATCTTTGCTGTTGCAAATTTTATCTTGTTGTCTGTCATGCAGCACAGTGTGCAGATGGCACGGAAGTTTGTTTAGAAGCTACACATCTCATTTATTGGAAGTGTTGGGGAGGATGCATGTAGATCAGGGACATTGGTGAATACACCAGTTCCCAAAGAGCAAAGGATGCTGCATGCCCAGGGACCATACGCATAAATCTGGCTGTGGGTGCATGGTGCTGCCCCAGGCCAGGAATGCATGGAAGAAAATCACACAAATCTGATGATGTCTCATGTCATTTGGGACACCTGGCTGGCACTGCCAGGGCTGGCGCTGCTGGCAAGGAAAGTGAAGAAGAGAGCAGTAGCCAGGCCAGGAGAGGATAGTGGTAAAAAATGTGATGGGTTCTAGGAATCCAAGCCTAGTCCTTGCTGAAGGAGGCAGAGAGGACAGTGGGGGCTGTGGCATCTTGTGCTGTTGTCCTGTCCACCCACCTCCATCTTGTGGTCTAATGCGATGACCTCTGACTTCCAGATTTGCTTAAGGAAACAATGTTCAGCAAATTAAATAGGGAAGAACTGAGCTCAGATGTGTATGAAAGTCAGCAGTTATGTTGTTTTCATGTGGGAATGGAACATATTTGTGTATATCTATAGGCATTAGAGCTAATACCATATACATGAGTAAAAACTCCACCTGTGCCCATAAAGCAGTTGGAAGTTGTATTTTGCATTTCCTCCATACTCAGTGGTTCAGGTCTCAAAGCAACCTCACAGTGATGTACTTGGCAGTGGTGCCATGTGTGCGTGTCTCTTTCAAGCACAGCTGTTCTACAGGACATCTTGAGGGGGTGTTTGCAGATTCTCGTCTGTGTCTCACTTCTCCAGAATCTGCTTCTGCTCCCAGGATCTGGCGCGCCAAACCCTCCTCATCAACTCCTGAGCAAGTCAACAGCCTGTCCCAGGCTGCTGCCTAAGAGAATGGCAGGGCTTTGTAAATAAAGGAAACAATTGAATGATAAGTTCACACTTCAGCACGCTGCTTAACAACCTGATAACCGTTAATTACATACAGTATTTTTAAATGCAGCAACAGGGAGATAACTCGTGCAGAGGTGGAGCACAGGCCCTTGGGCCTCACGACCGGAGTTTAACCTCTTACTGCCCATGCCCCTAAAGAGACTGGTGGCTGCAGCTCCGAATGTCACCAGTTCTGAACTTCTACTGGCCAGCAGTGACTCAGGGTCATGCACGTGAAGTGTCCTCAGCTGCAGGGGGGGGCAGGGGGAAGCTCTGCTCAGTCCCAAATCTCGTGGGTCCTGCTTTGAGAGCAGCCTGTGAGCTGACAGGCAGAAAAGGTGGGGTGATAAGCCCAGGGCTGCCTCCAGCAGAGGCAGCAGGTAGAGCGGGTCCAGCCGGGAGTTGCTGCTGCTGGTGTAAGTGCAGGAGCTCTGCAGGAAGGAGCCAGCACAAACACAGCTGGGATGGGCGCTGGGGCCGGCTGCGAGTCACAGCAGCTGCGTTCAGCGCTACCGCTCCCTGGGCTCCGGGTGGGACATTTCCGTCTGTCCCAGCCCTGTGGGATTGAGGGTTTGACCCTTGTTATTTAAAGCACAACTTCAGGACATCTGCTGTCAGAGCACCCGCAAAGTTTGTGGCTTAATGCAAGTCTGATTAACTGATTTGCCTATCCAAATCTGGAGATTTACACACTTCTATAGAGGCAGCTGTAAAGTTATAACTTCAGCTGTTTGTCATGCCCTGAGCCTTTAAATCTCAATTATGAAAGGTGGTGTTTAATGGCTAGCTGGAAAATGGGTGGTTACCAGAGTGTTAATGGAGTGCGGCAAGCCAGGAAATGTATAATCTAATGCCTGTATAGAAATGAAAGGTTCTAACAAAAGAAAATATTGGGGGGAGGATGTACTTACAGGCTGTTTGTGCTATTTAGGAGAAAATCAGTACATGAGCAGTAGGGAAACAATGGGGACTGAAATACTACCTGAAGAAAGAAATAAGAGCTGCTTGTTTTTAAGGTACCGCTTGCTCCCCCCCCCCCCAAAAAGCCATCCTTCTTCTCTGGGTCTTGAGCTTTGCCTTTGTTACAAAAGGAAAAAAAAAAAAAAAAGAATGATTTGTCACAGTGAGTTTTACAGAATGTCTGGACCAGAAAGAAACGTTGAAGGAAAAAATAACCAGCTATGTATTCCTTTTTTACTGAAGCATGGTTTTACTACCCAGTTTGTGCCATTGGAGGCAGAATTGACAGCCATACTTCATCATGGCAATGGGAGAAAGTGCTGCAAGGAGTGCTTTAATTTAAATGAGAAATGCTCTAAGAGGAAAAAAAAAGCCTAAAAGCTTGGTAATAACATTAATAACCACTTCTTACAGGTTTTTACTAGCCCACTAAAGATCAGACAGCATGTTAAGGTCCCAGTGGCTGAATAGTAAAGACCTGGGCCCAGGTTATTATTACTTAGGAAGATTCTTTTAATGATTTCTGTTATTAGTTGAAAATCATTTGAATAGTACAGCTTAATGGTCACCATGCTTTAAATTCATTTTGAATGAAAAATGAGAACAGGATAGAATTTGGGTTTATGCATTTCTGAAAGCACTCCACAAAACCAGGTGGATAGCAGTTGTGCTCTGAATGGGCAGGCAAAGGGCAGAGGTTTCCCACAGACTCCGTAATTTCTACTCAGATAGCCTTCAAAAAAGCAGAGACCTCCAGAAGGGGTTGGGATGAGGCAAAGGGGTCTGGGTGGTATTTCTGCCTTTTGTGATGCTGCTGCACAGAAGCTGAAGTGTTGGTGTCTCACCTCTGCATCTCGCTCCCCTCTCCCAGACTGCCTGCTCTTGAGGAAGGCAGCTGCCTGTTCTCAGGGCAGGGGCAGCAACTCCTGTCTGTTGGGAGTTGCTACACGGTAAGACAGGGCAAGTATTACCACAGCACAGCTTTCACTTCAGCATCTTGCTCCTGTAGTGGCAGTACTTTTTTGTATTCGTTTGAATTTGCATTTAAATGCAAAATTCAACCGAGAAGCCTAAACAGTTGCTTCTCTTGCTGGCTTAAGAAGCATATGTCCTTTAAAAAGAAGTTTTCTCCCCTCCAACGTAACTTGGTTAGCATCTTCTCAGAAATGTGACTCAGAAGACCAAAGGCCAAGAACTCTTTTAGTCTATAGGAAGAGCTTTTGGTCCCCACTGATCTGCAAAACAAAAGACCAAAGGGACCTTGAAATCTCAGCCAGGTCTCTCCCCAGCGGAGCATGGGGGTTCCTGAGCAACAAGCATGACTGCTTAGCATTGAGAGTGGGTTACCAGTGCCCAGAGGTTAATGACTCACACGGCATTATGTTGTGCTGAATAATGAGGAACATCTGAAATGACACATGTTGTAATGACTCGCTACTTAAAGTACCAATCTACTTAAGATCCCTTTAAGCTTGAAGAGATCACAGAATAACAATGTCTTGTTCAATAGGTGCTACTTTATTTTATGCCTTCTGGTAGAAGAGATGTACCATGCCTGAGAGCATATGAACAAAACAAGTGAGGACTTGAGTAGGAAGGATTATTGCACTAGTTGTTGTGAATGCTTTTTAGGGATTTATAGAGCACCAGCTAGCACATTTCAAGTTTTATTTTTGTTAATTTCAGGGTTTTAATCCTGGTTGTCACAGTTCCTATATTTGTAGGTTGGATTTAGGGAAGGAGAGAAAGGGGAGCTTTGTCTGCAGGATGAGATTATCAGAAACTGGTCTGAGATTTGCTGTGGAAACTAAACTAATGCTGGAGCAAACCAGCAATGCTGTCTTATGGTTTGGTTGCTGATGGGAGGGAGTTTAATTTAATGGCACTCTAAATTCTGATGTTAACCAATCTGTGACATAGTTTGCTCCATTAGGGATTGAGAACAATCTATTTTCTGGCAGACAAAATAAGTTGTTCGTGCTGTCATAAGAAGTCATACCTAATCTTACGGAAAAGTTTTAGACCTGTCAGACACTGCTTGCCTGTCTTACTGTTGTTTCTGCAGTCTGCTCTCCTGCATGGAAAGCTGGTACGTGACTAAATTGTACACTTGGTCTTAGATGTAAAAGCAAGCGTGACACCTGAATATCTCCAATTGCTAAAAATGGCCCAGGGAGCAGCTGGGGCCCAACACCTCTGTGGTGTGGCCCTCTGCAAACAATAAAGGACTCAGTTCTCCAGCTGCTTTAAGGCTGGACTTCAACTAGAGAAATATAAACACTTCTCTGCACTTACCTGCTGGGATTGTGGTGCTTTAACTGTTTGTTTCTAAATATTTTAAGCTGTAATATTGAAGAGAGAGAGAAACTGTGCTTATAAACTCTTATATTTGGGCCAGTTGGCACCACTTTAGACTTTGCAAAAGTGTATGCAAGACAGGAGAATCAGGCCTGCCTGTATTGCATCTGGAATGTATTGCTCGAATTTCAAACAAACTTATCTGGACTCGTCCTTCTCCAAACCAAGACCAAATAGGAATTCTTTAAAAAGGGAGGAGAGATTCTTCCACCCTTGCACCCTCCACTCACACACACACCCCCACCACCTTGAAATGCAGGTCATTAAAAGATCATTATTTTTATGGGTCTGCAAAGCCTGCAGAAGTCAGAGCTGTGTAATATACATTGCAGAGTGTTCTGCTAATCCAGTCCGACCGCAGTCGTGCCTGGCCCAGGGAAGAGGGTCTGGTAACTGGAAACCTGACACTGAAGGAATTCCAAACACAGTCCTCAAACTAAAAACAGCTCTCTCTGCATGACATGTGCTACATGAGAGCCAGGGATTGTATTCGTTTATGTTATCTGATTTTTCAGCCTTGTATTGTTGATAAAAGAACAGGAGAAGGAAGCACCTCCACCAGCTCAGCCCATAAATAAAGTGTGTATGGTGTGGTAGAGGTTAGTATGACATTGCAAGACATCTGCCTTCTTCTGTGGGGTACAAGCCTCTCTCACGGACAGCAGCCACGGAGCACTTCCTTGTGCTGTAGATTCTTCCCAGCACTAAGATACCAAATTTGATTCCCAGTGAATTTTAAATGCAAACCCTTTATTTGGCTGTGGGAAGTATTGATCTGAAAGGGCAAAGAATATTTATTATAGGATTATCTCACCTATTAAGATACAGAGACCCACCTTAATGCATTTCAGTGATTTCTTTGAAATCTGCAGTGATTTGAAATTTCATTAATTTATTTATGTTATATGCATGTTGAATATTAAGCAACAGGAGTTCTTAGAGCCACTGACTACAAACAGCACTGCAGTATCTTTAATACTTTATCTGAAGAGATAGGCACTACGTGATCTTTTCAGTTAATTGTTTTTAGTGTTTGTTGAGAAGAGCTTTATAAAGACACAGTGTAATGTATTTGATACTTCAAGATTGTTTGTTTGCATAATTTAATTCTTACATCAGCTTCTCTTTTCTTCTTTAAAAGTAGTTCCTCCTGGCTGAGAACAAACTTCACACAATCACACTGCATACAGTGGAGTTCTTCACTGAGAATTTGGACACAGATAGGATGTTGTTGCTTTCTCCTGTTCTTTAATCACAGCCTGGGCTGTCTGATGCCATCACCCAGAGTCTCTGTATGTCTTGCTTAGACATGAAAGAGGCTGCAGCCAAATGTGGGCTTTCCATTTGCTACTTAGTCTGTGGCTGTCTTTGAAGTTTATTTCAAGAAGTACTCTCTAACAAAGTAAGGCGGCAGGTTTTCTTGTGAGATTATATCCCTTGCAAAATACTCCCTCAGCAGCAAGGAGGAGATAGTGATGTAAGAAGAGAGCATTCCCTTCCTTTATTTTTATCAGGTACTAAGAGGGTGACCTCTGTGACTTTCCCTGTAGAACAGAGGGAAGAAAAACCCTTTGTCACAATGAAATCCAAACCCCCAACGTGATGGGGCACAGCACGAGCAGTTAGACCTTCATTTTGCTTTCCTTTCCTTTCAGATAGCCCAAGCACATGTCTCCAAGGATGTTAAAGGTGACCTGCAAATGGAGGTTATCAATGAAATGCAGTAAACCTGAAATGTAATTTTTTTTTTCTGATTAGGTTTTTGAAGCATCAGGTATTTATGCCAGTCTACTCTGTAAGATTTTCCACAGTTGAAGAATAGCTAAAATGGGGGTTAAAAAAAAAAAAGAGGAAACCTTCAGATACCTGTCACTAAATAGTATTTTGGGTAAAGGAAGTCTTTCCTAAGTGTTCCAAATCCTGTGGTTCAGTTTTAAATAAACCCAGAAGCTCTTAAAAATTCTGCAGTGAAGCTAGAAGATACTCTATTTTTTGTCCTTGGAAGATAAATAAAGCAGAGAGAAAAACAAACCTGCTTTAGGCTTTACCTGTCATAGAGAAAATAACAACACATTAATTGAATATCAGTCACAAATTATCTGCTTTTCTTGGACAAGTCTACTTTGTGCTCCTAATGCTCAAAATGGATCACAGTTGTTAACTGGTGAATCGTTTTAAAAGATAAACTGGTAGAGCTGCAAACCAGCATATGAAGTGAAACATGTTCACAACTGCCTGTATGTGATGTGTAATTCCTCTGCAGGGGACGGAGGATGAGACTTTGCTTCCTCAAAGCAGAAGGGGCACCATTTTAAGGGACACCTTGCTCATGACATTTTTGACAAGTGTTTTCATTCTGCCCCACCAGTTTCAGTGCTTTGTGGAGCCTGGTGCTTCTCTCTCCCTTCATTCATTTGCTTCCTGCAGCAGCAGCCGCTGCTTTTAGCTAGACCCACATCCATAATGCACTTTCCAGTGGGACCCAGCAGAGCTGAACTATCAGCAAAACCAGGTTTTGAGCTCTGAGATCAGTTCCTTCCCAGGATGTTGTGTCAGCTTCCCTGCCTTCTGCCTGCCATTAATTGCACTGTATCCCCAGGTCAAACAAATGGCCAAAAATCTGGAAAACAGCTGACAGTCAGAGCAGCTCCTACTCAGCATGCCCTCTCAGAGGGCACAGTCCTGGCCTGGTCCTTTTGAGTGGCTGGACCTGCTTGACCCAATTTGTGGATTTTTGATCACTCCCCTGGGTCACTGATTTTCCACTTGAGATTATTGTTTTGACCCCCACACCATGGGTCACTGGGGAGGTGTGATATGGCCCTGTGAACTCTGAACTCATCAGAAGCCAACAAAAACAGTGCAGAGAGGAGAATTTCATTAGGACCTCCTCAGAGGTGGTAGTGTCTGCTGAGGGAAAAGGTAGGAGTTTTTTTCCTTCTTGCAGAAACAAGCACAGCATCTACAAGGGACTGCCAAGTAGAAAGTGTTTGGTTTGGTTTGTTTTGGCAATTTCTTTAAGGATAAACAACAGCATGTACTTTTACACCGTGAGCTATCGAGTGAGAAGGTGTTGGTTCAGAGGAGCTGTCCTCTTCCTCCTGGGAACTGGCCTCAGTGTCCCAGACTTACTGCTAATGGTGACAGCATTTCTGCAGGCAGAGCTTGGTATTTGCAGTTGTTTCTTTTACCTTAGAAAGATTAACTTTCTGATGCTTAATTTGTCACACTTGAGGAGGGAAGGGCAGTTTTTTCCTGTTTTTTAAGACTGGTCAGGTAGAGGTTCATGGAGACTCTGTAGGCTGGTTGGTTGCACTGTGAGCAGCTCCCTGAGAATGAACTTCACCAGGCTTGCTTGGTAGGTGAGGAAGAATGAATCCTTGGGAAATAATTTGGCTTCAACATGCTGTGCTGGTCATAAAAGGGAAAAAAAGTGTTGTCATTGTAGCTTCTGTACCTGTGAGTGTAACACTCACTGGGATCGCTAGGGAAAGTGACCTGGAGAGTGTGGAGCAACCATGAGGATATCTTCTGTGAAATCTCCCTCAGTCATGCTGCCCAGAGTCAGCCTTTTGGACAGTTACCAGTGTTTCCCAAGGTTTTACTCAGGCAAAAATTCTGCTAATTGTTGGCTATACTACTGCTTGTATTATCCCCAAGGCTTCTAAAATAACTCACATACCCTTGTCTTCCTGGGGCTTTCCTAAAAGGTTTGTGTGAAGTGGATTTCTGTCAGGTCTCTGTGTACAACCTGTCATGACTCTGGGCAGGACACTCAAGAATTACACCAGCTATGGGTGTTTTGCCCTCAGAGAAAGGAAACTGGTGCTGACAGTGAACAACTTGGGGTTCTATCTTTTAAAGAAAGATTTTGCTCTTCCCACATGTTGTTCTGCAGTTTGTCTACCCAGATATAGATGGTGTTAGCTGTAAGTGAAGCGATGGTGGATTTAGTTTGCTAGGAGAGGGAACAGCAATGGAGATCTGATGGCCTCAGCTCAGGCAGCCTGGGGCCATTTCTCAGGTCTGGCACACTTTGATTGCCCAGGCACATCTTCACTTCACAGTCCTGGGCCAGAGCAGCCTGAGTGCACAACCCTCTGCACAGCCACAGCTTCTGTGGCAGCAGTGTAACACTCATTCCTAAAACTGGGCTGGCTGAGTTTTCCTGGGAACAGCTCTTTTGGCTGGATGGCAAAGCACCCCTCTTTTCCTGCATCTTGCAGAACTCTGGTGTCAGTTGAGGCATGAGTTATGTACTGGAGGCTCAGTATGTCATGCTGGTGGCTCAGTCCCATTGTCAGCCATCATTTTGGTGCCAATTCATCCTGAATTTGTTTTTTTAGAGTAATACAATTTGCAGTTAAAACTCTGTCCAAAAGCTACCACTGGGTTTTCAGTGAATTCTGGGTCAGGTTCCAAGCTCAGTCCTTTTTTAATGTGATCCACAAGAATTTCATTGATTATAGCTGCCAATGAGAACACCTTATAAAACCAATGTACATGATTTTGAGCATGATCCTTATATTAAAAGGTGATGGGTGTAGGTTTGACACTTATTCCTCTTGGTGTGCTGCTTGACACAAAGCAGTTCCTACCACTGCAGAGCCTTTTATGATTGGAAGTACATTTTTGTGCACAGAGACATTAAAGCTGAGTGTGATGGGACTGACTAGTGAACAAGCCTTCATGCATATGGAAAAAATCGTGGAGCAGCTCTTTGGGCTGCTCTGGAAATGAGGCTTTGTTGCAAGGTGTAGGTGTGTGAGCAGTGACGGTAATTGTCTCAGTACCTACGGTTAAGAGTGGTTTGGTATCTCAGAGAGTGGCTTCAGGCCCTTCAGCACTTTGTCTGGACTGTCTCACCAGGAGGTGGGGGGGAAGCTGGGAGTGCCTGTCTTTTATAATGTTCTGTTTTTAAAGCAGAAAGTCTCTGGGGAGCATAGGGTCCTAAAAGTCCAAGGCCTGGAATGCTTCCTTTTGCTCTTTCCATTTTAAACAGGAAACATTTGCACTAAGTTATTCCAGGAGGAGAATTGTAGGTTCATTTCAAGGCAGATAATGTTTGTTCATTGCCTATGTCCATGATTTACCCCATGGGCTTAAACGAGTGCAGCAGAAAACCACATGTTTTGTTTTACTACATGTTAAACAAGTTCCAGCGGAGTCTGGGAGCCCAGGTTAAGAAAGAAGGAGCATGCTTGTAAAATCTCTGTGTGAACAAGAGAGTCATTGACAAATTTTGAACACCTGATCTGTTGTACCAGAATGATTACTTTTTTCATAATCTATGCAAAGAATATTTAAACAGTTGATGAGTTCAGTCCCAAATACACAGAGCAGGTGTAATTGATCTATATAATTGATCAACTTCCAGCCCCTGTTTTGGGTCAAACCTCTGTCTTCTTCCCTAAGCTCTCATTTGGAGAGAAGCTTCCTGTGCAGTCAATGAGGGGTTTTGTCCAAAGTGCAAAGACATTTGCAGTCAGACTGGCAAAAACTCCTAATTAAATTGAACTTTTGGGGATGCTCTGGTGACATGTCTGTGAGAACAATTATTTTTGCCATTTCAAAAGTATCACAAGTTAAGTTGTAATAGGAAAAAATATCAATGCTTCATTAGTGAAAATCATGAAATTAAGATGCAGAAGGCTACAGAGAGGACTCCATGGCACATCCTCGGGGATGGCACATCCTCGGAGATGACACATCCACATGTTGCTTTTCACGTGAACTAGGGCTTGTGAAATCCATACTGATGCAGACAAGTTACAGGGCTGTTGTAATATCAGGCCTTTTAGATCACAGATTTTTTGAAACCTCACTGGCAACTTGCCCATTAAACACAGGTATTGTAGCCTGACATCCCCAGTGTTCTTCCCCAGTTTTTCCAACTATGGTGTTTGGAAAGTTTTACAGGCTGACATATTGGGAGAGAATAGTGGGAAATGGCCTGGAAAGCGTGAATATTTGTGCATGTAAAGCTTATGGGATTTGCAGACTTGCAGACCCAACTCATCTGTTTATCCTCAGGCTAGATAAGATTCAGTCAAATATGCATTGTTTAAAGGAGCTTTGTTTCCATTATGGCAAATGGATCACAGGAGACTGACTTTGGAAGCTGAAGGGCTCCAGTGCTCCCCCATTGTAAAAGGGCTGTGATGTGTACTGGACCCTTCCTCAAGTGTCCTGGCCGTTACAGACTTTTGTAGCATGCAGGTGGGAAGCTTGTTATCCTTCAGAAGTTCTTTTCATTCATCAGGACTTGTCATGCTTGAGGTGGCATTTCCTCTCCCAAAGTAAACATAGATTGTGTGTACAATAATGTATCACTGGGCTAGTAGACTGCCTTTTTATGTGCTTTATTATGATTTTTCTTCCTCAGGCGTGGACCTGCAGAGCCACTAGAATATTTAACAGGGCCACGAGTAACGTACAAAGAGAGAGATCTTCCCTACTACCACGGAGGACAGCCTGTTATCCACCAATCCAAGGGGAACTACATCCGTGTGCCGGACACAAGAATGGCAGAACTGAGGTACCCTCAGTATTACCCAGGCCAGCCCGTGGCAAACCAGCATAAAGGACCCCTCCGGCAGGACGTGCCGCCCTCCCCTCCGCAGTCCCACCGAGCACCAGCTTACAGTGAAATGGTCCGACACCGTGGGACCAGTCCAGACCAGTACCAGTACAGGCAACAGGATCCCAGGCACAAGAACCCCATGACTGCAGCTGTATAGCCCTGCACTGGACTTGGGCACATCATCCTTGTAGAGTTGTTCCTAAGCGTAGCTGCCTGTAAGAATGGCACACAAGACCTGGAGTCGTTCTTACTGAGCTGGGCTCAGCCTAGGTGCTTTCTAACAGGCGAACTAAAGCCACGTGAGGTACGATGTGTTTTGAGTATGTGAGGTACCAGACAGTTGAGTGTTTTTTAATTCCTTTTAAAAATAGAAAGTGGCTGCTGGGAATGAAACACAACACTTAATACACCTCAGGGCTATTTACTGAATCCAGTTACACCTTTACAGTACATAGCTGTCTGTGTAAGGGCAGCGGAGTCACCAGAGTTTACTTCAGAGTGCTGTTGTAGAGCCTTTTAAGTGAGAACACAGCATGCAGTACGGACTTCTTGCAGAGCTGGGCATCTTGTGTATCTAGTGTGTGATCATGACAAGGGACTGCCACAGAGATGGTGGCCACATTCCAGGCACGTCCTGGCCAACAGCTCTGCTTTAAGGATGCTGCAGTTCCAGATTTGTGATCTGGCCTCTGTCTTTTTGGTGGTGGCAGCATTTATCTTGTAGCCTTCATTTTTTGCAGTCTGTGTATCAAGAGTCTTCTCTTATTGCACCTGCTGCAGTTGGAGTAGTGTAAAAAGCCTTATCCCCTATGCTTGGGCAGGCTGTCAGAGGACAGGCATCCACCTGAGAACTGAGTCTGTAGAGGGGGGAGTGCGTGCTTGTGAGTGTTGGTTAGTTATACAGTGTGCAGTCTTCAAATGTAAACCCTGGAGACCAGATCCTCAGCTGCTGTCAGGAAGTGTCGCTTGAGGGGTTTCAGTGGAGCTGGCCTATAGGGAAGTGACCAGGGGGGTGACTATGGGCATGGACTCCATAATTCATATTACGTTACTGTGTCAGGTGCTGCCTTGGCTCCATCAAGGCAGCCCATTCCTGGCCCACTCCAGGCGGTGTTGGAGCCAAGTGCCTGCCAGCAGTGTGTCTGTCCCAGCCAGCCCAGTGCCACCACAAGGCACCTGTTCCTGGGGGCTGCCTTCCATGCATGGGGGAAGCTCAGCCTTGGGCTGCACCGGGCCCACTGTGCCAAGTGCCAAACTACTCGAGTTCCTGCAACCAGAGGCCATGAGGTCTGTGAGGAAAGGCGCTTTTCACAGCCAGGGGTGAGGGAAAAGACAAGGAAGGTAACAGGAAGGGCTTCAAGACCCTGGGGCCCAGGAGGAAGATGTGAGAAGAGCTGTTTGTAGCAAGTTATTTGCAGCTGTGCATTGGAAGAGAGAAGGTGTGGGTGGGGAGGGGGTGTCAGCAGCACAGCAGAGCCATGGTGGGGGGACAGGGTGGTGGGGTACATGCTCAGTCATTTGCCCCAAACAGCCTGGGTTTGCTCTGCAGCCAGAAATGTGTGTCCCCAGCCACAGGGACCTGTGTGACCTGACCCAGTCGGGCTCTGAGCATTTAGAGATCTGTCTCAAGGATTTTGTCAGGAGGAAACCATGCAGTATTGTGACCTAGAAATATGTTATTTCCAAGTGTCCTTAATTCCTCGACTTCTGCCTTTTGGAAGTGTCACTAAACCACTAGGCCTCCTTTCCTCATCAGGAAAAGACTGTGACCTGGCCAAGGATTAAGCATAAGGATTTCTTTGATGTCATTTTGACACATTTGGTATGCAACATATCAAATCACATAGATCACTTCCCAGGTGTTAAATACCATCAGGAGGGTTTCTGCTAGGAGTATGTCCTGCTAGCAGGTAATGGCCCTGATGAGAAGCAGCATTTAATCCCAGCCTACTTTCTTCTCCGCTGATGGTGCTGGTTAGAGCCTGGCGTAACCCTCAGGCACAAGAAGCACTTGCAGCTGCCTGAGTGGCTGGCAGGCTCTAGTGCTTGCATTCCCATCAGCCTCCACCCACCACAGGCTGGGAAGCAGGAGAGAGGAGACAGCTTTCCATGGCAGAGGAGCACCTCCATGATTCACATAGAGGGCTGGACTCCCTGGGGCAGGGGCAGGCACAGCTCTAAATCCAGTCAGGAAGAAGCATTGGTGGGAGGGAGAGAGGAAGAGGAATGCAACTGATTATGAAGCAAGAGTTTTTGCTTCTTATTCCATTTCTTTCTGCTCTCTTCCCTAGTAATGTAGGAGGGAAAAACCTCTGGAGGGAGTGTTGGGTGTAAATCTGGATGTCTCTCAGTACCTTCCATAAATAAGGCACATTCCCCAAGGAAACTGTGCCTGTCATGTACGTGCTCTGCACAGCCCTGTACTTCTCTCAGAAAGCTTTAGATGCTGTAGGATACTCAGCCAGGACTTGGCAGCCACAGGATAGCCGCTGGTGTTATAAAGGCCTGTTGAAATTGAAGCAAAAACAAATTAAAATACTTTCCTTTCCCTCCTTGAAATATAACCCCTGATACATTTGATCCAGCTGCAAAGAAACTAATGTTTGCGACAGTGGCTTTATCAAGCCAGGCCACAATTAAAAACAGCTCTGAAAATAAGCTACTGCCTTTGTAAATCACTCACAACTAACCCTTCAAATGGCATCACAGCAGAGTGAACAGAACTTATTTACAGTATTTCATGAGCCAGGGCCAAATAAAATCTGGATGGAAACAGCTCCTAGATTATTTATAGCCTTTGAGGGACCTGCCCAATGTCTCCTCGTAACCTGAATCTTTCCTTAAGAGCTCCCCTTGATGGTATTGGCTCCACTCAGTTGAGGCAGACCAATCAAACAAACACCTTCTGAGCTGTTAATCTTACCTTACCCAACAGGTTATTAAATGATGCTTCTGCTCAGTAAGCAGAAATCAGTAGAGAGCTTCTTCCAATCAAAAAAAAAAAAAAGAAAAAAAAAAGATGTAAGTGTAATATATGGATGCATCCTACAGGTAAGGAGCTAAGGAGGAAAAACAGTGTGACCTAACTGGGGGAGCAAGACCAAAAAGTATTACAGAGCATCTCATCAATCTCTGGTGCCATTGTTCTGGGAGAAAATTGCCATTTCCTGATTTAATATCTGGTAGAGGTACAGTATTTTCAAAAGTATAATGTGTAACTACAGTATATATAGTCAGCTTTTCTGCAGTATAAAATGTATGATTTTAGCACCATATTGTGGAAAAATATGTACCGTGCAGAATTCACGAGGTGCTACAACTGACGGTTGAAAATACACACTTGCAAAATCCAAAAGAGCCGTTAAGTAACAAGTTGTTCTTTTCCCATATGTCCATATGTTTGGGAAAATTATGAGTCTGAAATGCTCTTGACACGTAATTGCCTCGCACTCCCTCATCCAAAATGTGCCAGTCCAGCAGCAGAGTCCCTGACGTAGTGGGTGTGAAGGGAGAGTTGGGTTTGCCACGGGAGCAGCCCTGTGTGTGTGTGTGTGAGCAGGCATCGAGACCGAGGGAGAGAGGCCCGCACTCACGTGAAGCTGAAGCTTTGATTTCCTGAGCTGGTGGCGTGCAGCCTGCATTTCTGGCTCTGGCACAGGGCCAGCCAGGCCCAGCAGTTGAAAGATTAAGAGATAGAAAAAAGAGCCTGTGGATTTTCTGAGTGACCACCCACTAGTGAGCCATGATCTTGGCCTGTGAGCTGACTTTACCACTGTGATATATTATGATGCAGAAGTCTCTAGGCACCCCTCAAATGCGTAAAGAAACATCAACTGCCCTTTGTGGGGGAAAATAAGCATAGAGAAGAAAAAAAAAAGGCTCTTGCCGTGAAAAAGTGCATACAGTCCTGAATTCCAATTCACTCCAGCTTCCTGATCTAGAAATAGCTTCACATGCTGCCTAATTTTTTTACAGATGAATTGTGCTACCTCTTCCTCCCAGCCATCACAGATTTGTTTATCAGAGTCAGTGCTGTGAGTGAATCCTAGCGACTGCTCTGCCAGGGCCACATCCTGACACTGCTCTGAGCAGGGGCTGCTTTGCACTTTCAAAAGGCCCCACACCTGTGCTCCCCATCACAGTTGTCCTGCAGGGTCCTTAAGCCTTACATGCAAAATCAGAAGTGCTATTCACTATCTCTGCATAGGAAAGAAGGCTTTGGAAGACACTATTGTGTTACTGTGAGGGAGAGAGAGGTACTTGTGATCCTGACAATATCTGTGTGTTTAAGTAAAACTGATTTTAAAATCATGTGTGATTGTTTTGGGGGAGAAATTCAACACGTAATTTGACAGGTTTTTTTCTAGTACCATGTCAGAGATTTTGATCTTTGTTACATATGGCTATATAAATTTTACCTGGTTTATTTTGAATTAAAATAAAGGCTTTAAGACTATATATGATTATGTACTTGTATGTAGAGTTTTTCCCTTCTTTGTGTCTACAAAGTCATCCTCAGCCATGGATGTGATTTGATATTAGAGGATGATACATGATCAAGCTGGATTAGAATTGGTAAGATGACTTTTTTAAACAAAAAAACAAAACCACAGCAGCCATGTGCTACTTTGTAGGGGAAAAAAGGCATCCCAGGGCTTAACTTGATTCTGTCTCAAATCTGCATTGTCTTCAGCTGTATTGCCTGAATCCTGATTCTATACCCCAGGATTGAGAGGAGAAGCAAGAAAAAGTCCCTTGTCAGCTCAGAAAATTTCAGCTTAGGCAGCTGCTTGTTCAGTGCTGAAGTTCCCCAGGCACTTTCATCTCAACATGGAGCTCTTCTCTTGCTGCTGGTACCAGCTGAGGTGTTCTGCAGCCTGTAGCAGCTGCCAGAGAGCTGAGAGGGCTGGAGACCCTGCCAGAGATTTAGGATGCCTTGAAAGTTCTGCACAGGCTCTTCACATGAGGTATGTTGGTCATTTAACTGAAGCTGGTAACTCTTATTTTCACACATTATGTGCAAGATAGATCTTTGTAGGATCAGGCTGTGGGTTGCAGTGAGATCTGGGCAAGAGTGTTATGTTAGGTTGAATAATTTTCAAAATAGAAACTTCAGTGAAAAGGCATTAGTACAGAGAGAAGGAATAATGAAGCCTAAGATGGAAATTACAGGTTACTGTGAAGAAAAAGGAAAGAATAAAAGAACAAAATAGACAGAAAGGTGTAATAGAAATGGCAGAATGGTCAATAAAAATACATGTGTACTGCATTCCAAGACATCTTGAATGCATGTCTTAGTATTTACAGCCGCGACAGCTCATGGATAACTGTCAGTCAATTTTAGCATGTATTAAATTATAAACCACATAGATGCCATTTTTTGAACCAGTCAGGTCATAACTTGCACTCACAGCTGAAAACTGAACAAATAAAAAGGATACCTCAGTTTCTCCTGCTGGAGCTGTACAGAGGAGCAAAAGACAAAGTAGGAGTGTATTGAGAGCTGGAAACTCGGTGACCACAGTTTGAGATCATAGTCCTTCTGCCTTGGTGGTCTCCTGTGGTTTCCCCACAACAGCACTCAACAGCACTCCCCGGGAACCTGGGCTCAAGTTAAAATCTGTTTTTCAGACTGCTCTATCTGTGTAAGGAAGTATGTGGAGCCATTTGACTGTTCATTAATTGTAATGAACAAGACCATGCCCTCCTGAGACCGGTATCCGCTGTAAGCAGAGTGGGATGCAGCGCCTTTCCGCACGGAAGCTCTCGGAGCTGCACTGCCCCAGCAGCAGTGCAGTGACCTGCTGCAATGTGCTCTACCCACAGCAGAGCATCACAGTCTCTCAGGCATGAGGAACGTGGCAGCTGGGCTGCTTGGGAAGCTCTCAGGAAGCAAAGTGTCATTATCAAGATTGAAGTGGAGCTGAGCAGCTCCTGCAGCCTCCCAGACGACATTCAGGGCTTCTGGTAAGTCCCAGAGGATTCTGGCTCAAAGGCTCTGGAGGTCTCCTCAGGAAGGTACTCAGACTCCCTTTGCTTGGTGTGCTCATCCCTACAGAGGAGGTATGGAGGTGCTGAGGCATGCCTTGGAAAGGATGGAAACAAGACAGAAGGGATCCTAATTCCCAAGTGTGGGATCTGCTCCAGGGGGGACATCTTGGCTGATGGTTTTCTCAGTGAGCTGGATGGGAATGATCTGACACAGGCTACCAGAGAGGATTGCTCTGGGAATGGGTAAGGAGGGGTGAGGGAGTGGAGAGTGAGAAATTATAAGGAGAGTCAACTGGAGCAAAGGAAAGGGGATGAGGAATTAAAATAGATTGAAAAAGTGTACAGGGAGTGTCAGACCTTAACAGGAAATAGGTGGGAAGGAGAGGGGATTGTCCCCGGTGTGTGAAATTCACAAACCAACCAGGAAGGTGGAACTCTGATAATGCTCCCCAATTTCCGTTTTGCATCCCAGACTTGTAAGATCCCTCCACTGCTCCAGAGTCAAGACCAGGGACAAAGCAGCACAAAGCTGCCTTGTGCCTTATCAAGAAGGCAGAAGAACAAGTACGAATTGTGAGGAAACCCATCAATCAGTGTGGTGAGAGAGACACCCATCACACATCCCTGCTCCCTCCCTAGATCACATGCTGGCACCCAGATCTCACAGCCTGTTCCACACACACTCCCCTTCATCTCCCTGGGTACCACCAACATCACAGTCCCCTTTCCTGACTGCCTCTTTCATCCAGTGGTTCCCTTTGATCACTGATGTCCCCAAAGCCACATTGACCTTCAGTACAACTTTTGCCTTCACTGCTGAGAAATCTCACATGCCATCTGTGAGCGTAGCTAACCAACACCAATGATTTTGCTGGCACCTGAAAGAGTCAAACGGTGTGGCCCCCAGGACCACCCCACATGGTATGGGGTGGGACTGTGCCTTCATAACATACAGGGACAAGTCATTTCTGAGTCAGTGCTTTGTGGGTATAGATTGTAAGAAAGACAAATATTTCATCTGCTTTTTTGCTTGTCTAGAACAAACCTTTGACATGTGCAAAAGCTATTTTATTGCTGGCGTGGTACAAAAATCCTGAACCAGTTTCAAGGGCCAAAAAGGTGATTATAGTCTTTAAAGCAGAATTAATTCTCAAACTGTTCCCAAAATATGCCTGACAAACTAACCCAAGCCAGATGAGTTGGCTGTGCTCATGGTAAAAGGAAACCTCTGTGCAGAGGAAACAGCCCTGCTTTGATTTTCCAGAAGAATATCTGCATTTGAAAGAAATAATTTATTGGGAAATATGTACAGTACAGTAAAATAGCAAAATGAGACATTCAATGAGGCTTCTATATAAAGCTGTGCCCTTTGCCTCTGGTGGATAATGAATACAAATGATATAAAGAAGCAATGAACATTCAATGTTTTATATTTAAAATACATTTGTGTGAAAAACAATGTGGCACAGATAAAGGACTGAAGGGTTCTCAAAGATAATGCCAGAAGCTGCGAGATTGTAGCAGCTTTGTCATATAAGTTTCAAGGTGTAGGTTTTTAATTTTCTCTTACGAATCACAGAAGCAGTTGTGAAAACTGTCATTAAAATTCATGGCAAGGAAAGTAAACTTACATTAAAACCTACCCTGTTCTTCTCTGAGTTCTTGGTACTGACTAGGAAGTGTCTGCTTCTCAGCCAAAACCTTACCTACACAATCTGATTTAGTCTCTAGGCTCTGTTAAACTGGAGTTTTCATGTATCACATCCTTCAATCCAGAGTACAAAAGGGAAAAAAAAAACTTAAAAATTGCAAGCTAGATTTTCAAACCAGCAAGCTATGATGTTGAAAGGTTTGATTTGCCTTTTTTTTTTTTTCTAGGAATAAAAAGACAAGGAAAAACAGAGCAAATATGAAGAGCTTTGTTTATAGGTAAATAAAAATAAATAAACCTCCCCTCCCTTACTCCTAGGTATAGATATGCATAATGTATATGTATATGTACACACACTTAGGTATTGCTGCTTTTGATCTAAAAGCAAGTTGACTTTAACAGCTTATTTCTAGCCTCTCCCTGAAGGAGTCAGTATTTACAGCAATGTATGCATGAGAGGAAGGCAGTATAAATGGTGAGCACTTGGTTCATGAGTGGTTGGATGTGCAGAGCGGCTGAGCCCTGCAAGCAAAACAAGGAGGCGGCTCCCAGAGCAGCATTTCCTCATGCTGCTTGTCGCTCCAGTGCCTGCATCCCTGTAAGTGACAATTTGCAGAGGTGGGCTGTGTTTGCAGGGCAGCCCCTGCCCCAGGTGTGGAAAGGATTGGCAAGGCTGCTGCAGTGGGTGAGGGCTCCTGGGTGGGCACCAGGGCCATGGGGCAGCCGCAGCACTCGCAGCCCAGCCAGGATGGGCAGGGTGGGTGGCACTTCCAGGACATTGAAACCAGAGTATGAGTTAGAGCAGTTGTGGGGCTGCTCTTAAGATTGAAGCTGCCTGACAGTCTATTGGTTACTTTGGCAAGCACAGGAAATCAAAGGCCCTCTAAGCATGCTCAGTTTCCACTCTGTATTCACATTTGGCCAAATTAATCACAACTAATTCAGTTAGCGGAGTGTTAGGTTCAAGAGGGTGTTTCTTATCTCTTCACAGAGGCTCATGCACACATCCTCCTCACCATGGAAGATGTCTTTCCTACCCTCCTTCTTTGTGCCTCTCTCCCCTCTGTTGAAAATAAGCCCTCCAGGCCAGTCATTTTTCTTTATATATAGTAAGAGGACAGTAAGGCCTCAGTCCAATGTGCATTTAATGCACTCCTGCCTCATCCCTCCCTCCTAGCACTTGGTCCCACCCCATCCTCAAGTCCTTTCTCCTTCCCCAATTGTAGGGATTTTCATTGCTGTGAAAGGACAATGGAAACTGAGCTGCTATTGGAAAAAAGACTGATTTTTTTTTTCTTTGCTGCGCTGTTTTTGACGTGGATCATTTCCCAACTCAGTTCCTCAGATTGCTTTGATGGCACAACAGAGTGGATAGAGCAGTGAGGGAACCAGGCTGGGGGTCAGGATGGGTTGGAGAGTGGTTAGGCTGCTGTTGCTACAAAAAAAAAGGGAAAGAAAAAAAGAAAATAAAAAAGAAAGAGAAGAAAAAAGGAAAAGGAAAAGAAAAAGAAGAAAAAGAAAGGAGAGGAGAGGAGAGGAGAGGAGAGGAGAGGAGAGGAGAGGAGAGGAGAGGAGAGGAGAGGAGAGGAGAGGAGAGGAGAGGAGAGGAGAGGAGAGGAGAGGAGAGGAGAGGAGAGGAGAGGAGAGGAGAGGAGAGGAGAGGAGAGGAGAGGAGAGGAGAGGAGAGGAGAGGAGAGGAGAGGAGAGGAGAGGAGAGGAGAGGAGAGGAGAGGAGAGGAGAGGAGAGGAGAGGAGAGGAGAGGATGCTAAGTCACAGCCAAAGCACAGTGTATTAGGGGCTTGGATTTAAAAAGTCAAGCACCATCTTCTGCAAGGGTTACATTCCTCTGCACATTTACTTTTGGCCAAATTTCCTGACAGCAAAGGCAGCATTCACCAAGTTTGATTTCTTTAGGCTCTCTCTTGTGGATTTTGTTCTGTGTTTAGCATTAGGAAAATATGGGAAATCCTGAGGCTTCACATAGGTTGTGGATTTTCCCCTTTCCTGGGGATTACTTGCACACAGAGTCAGCAGGGAGCCCTGGGACCCCTTGCAGGTCAGAGGTAACACACACATCACTCACCTTGATGGTCTGGAATAGGGATGCCCAGGAAGCAGGGCAGTCATGGGTTCAGTTATGGAGGGCACACTGAGGTTTCCATGTACTTGGGCTTCCTCAGCTCAGGACAGCTGCTCCCAAGGATTCCTGTGAGAGGGGGACAGGGGTCAGCAAGGGTGCAACCAGCAGGTCCCAAAGCGTGGTCAGGGTGCTCACTGTCACAGCCCCAACTCTGTCACAGTGGATTTTCTGTAGGACTTTTTTGTCCTGCTGGCAGGGACCTCCTCAGGGATGCCAGCAGATGATTCAAGTCACCCTGTAACATGGTTTGTGTCAGTCATGGGTCTGGCCAGCAACAGTGACATTCAGCTAATGCTCCCCCAGCCTCGGAGATGAGAGGGGAGCATGTCTGTCAGCTAAGTTTCAGGTCCTCCCTGGCCCTGCAAACTCTGGGAGAACAATAGGAACCTTTGGCACACATGGGTGGTGTTTTGGGGCAGTGTTTCAAGGAGTGTAGCTTTTGTTTTGGCTGTTTGGTTACATGTCTCCTCTTGGATGTTTATGCTGAACAAAAGGCACTTGTTCTCTCACTGACTTCAAGGAGCTTGAGTCCAGCTGGATTTGTGCTTTAGGTGTAGAGTGCCAACAAATACCCCCATCAGCAGCCCCATGCGGAGAGAGCCTGGGGACAGCACTGGTCTGGGCACACCCTGCTGTCAGTGTGCTCTCAGGAGCAGGAATGAAAACACAATTTGTAAAACAGACTTACTGGAATGGGTCTGGGTACCAAGCCCAGAGGGCAGCTCTTGGGGCTCTCTGCATTGGGGAATGCTTTGATGCTTTGTGTGCCCAGGATGTTCAAGTTTATCCTCTAGCTGCCAAGTAACCTGCTTGTCTGCTTTAATTTGCTAAGCCTTTTTATTTTTAAGAAATCCTTTATTTATTAAAAAACTGCACATTTCCAATTAGTTCGCTCTGCTCCTTTCTTGCCCTTCTCCCACACGTCCTATAGCAGAAGCCTCAGCTCACAAGCCGGAACAGCAGTCAGGGTGCAAATATAAAATATAAAATAGGCCCAACAGCTGCCAAGCACAGACAGGCACATTGAGTGGGTGCCTGTACAGGGCAGGCAGGCTCCAGAGACAGTGATTCAGCGGCAGGCAGACAAACATGCAGGCTCCTGCCAGGTCTGTGTGCAGGGGAGGGCAGTGGGGTTGCCAGGGGCTGCATGCTGGGGTCCCAGGCCCCATGGAGCCGCCCTGGCACTTTTTGTCAGCACTGGAAGATTGTTAAGCAGAGCATGGGCTCAGTTTACTTTTACCCCTGCTGTCAGCCTTCATAAGCCAAGATGTTTTAAGTTATCCTTATCCTCAAATTAATAAATTCTGCTCTGTAAGAGTGTAAACACAGGAAAAGAACTCGACTAGAAAAAAAAACACTCAAAAATTCAGACTGGTGCTGTGCAGTAAGGACGTTCCTTTTCCTGACAGGATATGGGATCAGAGTTTAAAAATATGCATTATGAGAGGTGTGTTGGGGGCAAGGGGGTCAGTAGAGAAATCAAGCCCATTGTTGGCTGAGCAGGAGAGGCTGAGAGAGGAGACAGTTCAGCAGCAGGTGCTGGCAGTGTCCCTGAAGCCATGGCTGCCGGTGGGCCAGGAGGCCGCGCAGGCCTGGCTGAGGTGAGGCTGGGCCGGACTGCAGGGCCACCCACAGCCAGGGCCAGGGCAGCTGTGGGCAATGGCACCACAGAGCTGCTGCCCTGCAGGCACAGGGCCAGCCAGCCTCAGGGGCAGCCCCACATGGTGGGTGCGATGGCCATGAGCAAACAGTTCCTGACCGCTTCCCTCACAGTCGGGGACGCAGGGGATGGACGGCCATGTTATGCCCCATGGCTACTGTGGGCTGGTAAGGAGAGCCTCCAGCCTCCTCAGCCAGCTTCCACACAGGCAGGGGAAGCTCCATGGTTGTGAACATCCTCTACCCATGTGTCCTAGTGACATAGTATCTGCTCCAAATGCAAACCTCCTGTTGGGATGTAGCTGATTTTCCCCCTGGCAGAGGTTGGTCATGGAGAGGGTAACCCTGGTGCGGGTGCATTTTTACTTTTGTCTGCGAGGGTCCCCTCAGAGGTCCCCTCTGTCAGAGACACAGCGCACGCAGGACTGGCTGAGCAAGTGTCTGGCTGCCCCCATGCAGCCCCCAGGCCACACCAGGAGAGAGGTGGGATCCAGGCAGCATGCCTGCGGACAAAGCCAGGAAGCTGTTGCTGGTCAGGCATTTCAGGGGAGGGCATGATTTCCACAACAATAAACACATCTGATTATTTGATTAGAGGGAAGACAAGGTCCCCAGGAGGAGGTCCTCACACACAAAAGACAAATAACTTGTGCTCCCGCTGGCAGTGGCAGGGCAGGAAGATGAGGGCAATGTCCTATTGAGGCTTTGATCAGCCAGGGTCGAGCATGCAAGCTAACATGGCTGAAGAGGTTCAGGCTGCAGTCCCACTGCAGGACCGTGCCTGGCCCTCTCCCAGCCCTCCACTTCTCTTTTCTGCAGTCTTTCACCCCTGTCTAGGAAGCAATGTGGGAGCCTCCTGAGGCAGATTCTGCCTCCCAACATCTCCTGGCTTCAGCAAGGCCATGTCCACTCCGAGCTTCTCCGTGCCGGGCATCACAGCGCATCACTCTACTTCTGCCCCTCGCTCATTGCATGTCTGGGATAGACCAGTGAAAGAAGCTTCTTGGTCTCATGGTATGCCTTTTGCCATGGTGCAAGCGGAAAGATGCTGAGGCAGCAGTTGGAAGACAGGAGAGTGTTAGAAGGTAATTTTCCCGTTCCATTTCTCCTGGACTTATACTTGGATAGTCTGGCCATAGTCATGGGCACTTGGGGATTTTCCTGGCTCCTGGAAGGTTGGGCTGCCCCCTTTCATCCTGCCATAAGAGACCCTGGGGACTCTGCATTTTAAAAGATGGTTCTTAATGGTACCAGCAGCTGTACATCCTGTGATGAACTGATGGCCCAGGATGGAGGTTGGATAAAGTGTTCAGTATAGATGTTTTACAGCTGCTCTGTGCCTTCATAAGATGGGTGGCCCCAAAGCCTCGGTGCCCCAATAGCTTGATCCATATGAGTCCCTCCTGCAGAAGAGCCCCAGAGCAGGAAGGCTCTGTATGTATAGAAAAGGGCTTGAAGATCTGAGCCATACTTTTACTTTCCCTTGGATTGTATGTGTAAAAGTAACTTGTATTTGGCCCACAGAACTGTAGTGCTTGGAAGTGAGAGCAAGAAAGTGATGATTTTGCACTTAGAGACCAGAGCTCCCAAGATCTTTACAAACACAACACAACCCTTTCAACTGGGAGAGGCCCTTGCTGATCTCCTGTATTGGGGAGAGCGCTGGCTGAACACAAAAAATCACTGGTACTCCAGAAAGCAAGGTAAGCAAAGAAAAAAACTTGTTTCAAATACTAGTTTCTACACAGAGTTGTATTGCATAGATGCAGTATATAGATCAATGGGTGGGCAAGCTCTGAGATTCTGGTCCTAGGTTATATTTAAGAGTTTATTTAATATATGAAAAAAAATCTGCTTCTCCCTTCGATATGTATGCTCTGTGAGAATTTCTGTGCAGACATAGATGGAATAGGCTGGAGCACTGGAAGTTTATGCTGTGCATGCTTCATAGCTTCTCTCAGTCCCCAAGCACTTTTCAAGCTGTCTGAGTGGCCAAGGCCACAAGGAAATGCTTGCCAGTCTGTTTGTCATCTCACACCCTCAGTAAATCATCCCAGTATCATCTGGCTCAGAGCTCTTAGAAATCTGGACAACCTTGATAGAAAGTGTGGGTAATGGGCTGGGAAATCCAGCAGAAGAGTTTTAGGGAACATGAGACCACAAGATACGAGTCTTCCCTGATCTGCCACAAGACCTTAGGCCTCTGCCCAAGAGTACAGTTAGAAAGCAGCCCCTTAAATGGATGCCACATCAGAGATATTGACTTACCAGTGGCCTGGGTACAATTACCCATGAAACTTCAACCTGGGATATGAGTATCACTAAGAGACAAACAATCCCATCTGCAGCCTGCCCCTCCGAGATGTCTTCTCTGTTTATAGAAAAGAAGGGGGTGGTGAGCGTCTGTTAAAATGTGTAACTTCCTGGCTTCATCTTTGAGGAGTCATGTCTTTTAGTGGGACTTGTCAATCAAAACTGTCTAATGGCACAGCGGTCAGTGCTCCTCGTAGTAGCTGTGGCAAAGAAATGGGGATGCTGCGAATAACTTTTCTGTCCCAAAATATTTTTATTTATTTGAGGGTCTATATGTAAAGGGAGCACTGATACTTCACGTGGCTGGTGCTCTGCAACCAGCATACCCCTGGGGAAGCAGAGATCTCTGGAAACCTGCAGGGAGAGTGAAGGAGGGAAACCATAACCTCAGGGAGCAAAGAAAATTTTGCAAAGCAAAAAGAGATGCTTGTGTAAACCTCCCATAACTACCACCTCTGAGGCAATTGCCAGAAGAATCACTAGGTTCGGTTTAAGTTAATGAAAAAAACAGGGAAGAAAGTTGTCCTTTCCAACCTGCACCCACATTCTCATTTAACTTGGGCAAAAATAAAACATGCCTAGATATGAATTCTGCACCAGAAGTAGTATTTTACACCAACTCACAGAGGGTAAATGACTTCTTGTGGTATATAGCAGTGGGAATTCAGGCATGTAATGTAATAACAAGAAAGGATTTTTAGATTTGTCTCAGAAACCCTGCTAGCTCAGACATTATAAAAAAAAATGCCAAACTTTTATATCTCTGTGAACACAAGACAAGAGTAAAAGTTCCTTAAAGATAGTGAAATATGTCTCCAGTTTGAGAAGAGCTGTCTATTTTGAAAAATTGCTGCAGAAAACATGGGCAAACAGCACCTCACATCTGAACAGCACATTACTGTTCCTCAGTTCTTTACTTGTGTAATTAAATGCCGCATTAAATGCTTAACCAACGACTTTGCTTAATAAACATTTCCTTAGTCATTTGCATGGGATGTGACAGTACCAGATCTGAGCCTCAATCAGGGTGTCCAAGCAAAATCACAAAGCAATTGGCAAGGAAAAGTCTTCTAGTGCTGCCTCTTGGGGTGAAACAGCAACACAACACAGCAGACCAGGATGGGACATGAAAAATACAGAATGCACTTAGAGCTGACAGCCATAGTGTAATGTGACCCCAGTCACATTGGTATTTGATTAGCAAACACGACTGGGAAACAGCCCTGCTCTTAGGAGAAAGAAATCTTTCATATCCCCTACAATCAAGCCCTCAGCTTTGTTTTATCAGGGAGATGGCATCTGAATGCTTCAGCAGAATAGGCTGTTCTACGAGGGCACATTGTCCCCCGTGTGTCCCTGTGCACAGGACTTTCTCCAGCGGGGCTGGATGAAGGAGAAGCAGCCTGCAGCAGTCCCTAGGAGATCTGTGCCAGACTGGTGGCTTGGGAGCCTTCCAAGTGCCCACTGTGTGCAGGGCTGAGACCATCACACTGCAGAGAGGGAGAGCTTGTGAATTTGTGTGCCAGGCTTTTTAGTTTGGTTATTGGAAGGTGACTGGCAGGTAAGGGGAACACAAAATTTGTGTGCTGCTTCAGGGTCACCAGCCACGCCACCAGTGTTGAGCTCCATCTCTCTCTGTGGGGTCTAACAGGAGGACAACCAACAAGTATTCTTCTCCTTCACCTCCTCCTCCTGAGGCTGCAGATCGTGAGTTCGTCTGGCACAAGAGCACGGACACTTGCTAGCCTCTCTAGAGCGGAACTCAGGATAGCCAACCATCATGAAAGAATCTTTTTAGGGGACAAAATTAGAGGCTCCAGCTTTCCTCTTCCCCCTCCTCACCCACCTTCCCCCCCTGCTGCTGCACCACACGTCTGTAATATTTTATTTCAATCAGCTTTGTTTTGCTTCTGAAATCTGCCTCACTCCCTCTGTCCAGACATTTCATTTCCCTTGGAGACAGGTAAATAAGTAAATAACCGTAGTCAAAGCCCTGTGTGAGTACCAAGGCCTGCAGTGCTAGGAAGCAACTAGTGTGTCTGATTTTGCAGTGAAAGTCCAGGTGCAATCTCGGCAGCACAGCTACTGTCTGCCTTTCAAGCAGATGTCTTCATCTAAAGCCCCCACCACCACCCCACTCCCTTTGTGCATCCTCACAGGGAGGACGGGAGTGGGAGACAATATAAATTAATATCCATTGGAATGACAGCAGCTGGTGCCTTGCATAGCTGCAAACACGTGTCTTAGAAGTAGAGTGATTAGTCGTAAAACTGTAGAGCTGAATGTTTATGCTTGATCAATTACAGGGAAACAATAGATGGTGTTTTTGTCCAAGTGGGAGGAGTGAGGGGAGGGAGGCTTCGGCCATGAGATGATTTTATTCTTTTTTTCTGTAATGATAGCTTCAAAGAATATGGGGTCTAGTTACCAAAGAGACTGGCAAATGGCAGCTTCTGAGAAACCCATTGGTTGCAGGCAGCACTTAGCAGTCTAAAGCTCACACAGATCTTTTTTTTCCAAACTTCTTAACATTTATGAGGAATGGATTCAGGTGGATTCAAAGCATGGAGCATGTGGGAATGAATTAGGCAAAGCTTTCTAGTGCACAATCATGTATGCATTATGTGTGGAGACCTTCAGCTGGAAGGAGTAATTTTATGTCTGTTTCTATACTTAGAGCCTCTCCTACTGCCCCAGTTAAGCAGAAATGCTCCTGTCAGAGCAGTGTCATGTTAGTGGCTGCAGTGTGGCACAGGACTCTGCCTTCGGCTCCAGCTCTAATTCTTAGCAGCACTAATTGCAAACACAGTCTGTGTCACTCCCCACATCCGCAAAAAAAAAAAAAAAAAAAAGGAAAGGAAAAAAAAAGAGTTACATTTTGCAATAATTCTAATGGAAATGCTAATGGGATGAACAGCAATATGAGGCCAGTGGGTGACCCAGCAATTTCATCTGTGCTGGCAACGGATGACCATCTAAACGATGTTCGGGTAATTCTTCCTCTCATTAGCAGCACAATAACTCATACACACAAATCCATAGGCATTTGCTATAATTTTTTAACATGGCTGGAAATAGAAGTAAGCACATGCAGTATGCAAGCGTTACAGCATGTGTTGGCTGTAAATCTGTCTGGAAGTGGCCTGATTCTGTTCCTGGTTAAAGCAGTGGGAATTTTGCCATTGACTTCAATAGAAGCAGGATGGGATTTTTTTGGACTTATTTTAAAGTGAGGCTTTGTTTCTTTGGAACAAAGTTTTCAGATTCACAGCTACATTTCACTACTTGGCTTGAACTCATGTCAATTCACCTTTCATGTGTTTAACAGATGGGGCTTCTCTGCTGCTCACCTTCTGTTTGGTACCAGCACTGTAACCAGTCTCCACTGGGTGAGAACCACCTGTGGCTGTGCTGGGGGACTGAGCCAAGAGCAGGAGGGATCTCACATGGACATCTCTGGGCACCTTTGATTCAAACATGTAAGAGCACTTGGAAGACAAAGCCACTGCTTTAATGTTTTCAGCAGGTGGAAGGTCAAAATATTTCTTAGAGCATCTAAGATTAAGGTGAGTGGTGGTGAGGAGCATGGGGAAACTCTGCTCTGCCTGCAATGGGTCTAGTATTTCTGTGTTGTGTCATGCACAGTGGGGGTAATTGCAATCACTATGGCTTTCCCAAACTACCTGTAGCCCTTAGGGATAGCACTGTGTTGCAAGTGCTAGGATATACCTATATACACTTAGTTAAGTGTGTAAGGAAGAGGCTTATATATGGTATAAGACCATGTATTTCTCTGCTGCTGCCACAGCAACTTTTGAACCATTTCATCAGAAATATAAATCTCTGGCAAGATTTCCAAAAACACCTGGGGAGATAAAGGGACCACATTAGTGCCACCATGGCAGAAAGACCTGAGCTCAACCTTTATTATACATCCATGAATCCAGCCACATGCTAAGCAGCTCTAGGAAAATAGCATTCATTTGTTCCATTGCTCACACAACTAATTGCTTCATCGATTTTCATTTGTGGTGGCCACAGTAGGAGGAGTCCAGCTCTTCTCATCAAAGACTACAGTTTCATACTGCTCTTTTCTAGCATTGTCTCTACTCTCACTTGGCTTCCTTGCTGGGCACTTTCAGCTCCTCCTTCCAAGCTCTGCCTCTGCCCTAGTCCCTACAAAGAGTCATGGGCTCCTCTGCCAGCTGTCTTCTCACTTTCCAGGGAGACACCTCTTCTCCTTCACACTTTGCTAGCAGTGGGATATCTAGACCCTCTCTCTCATTAGTCACCCACAACATCCTCTCTCAACTATTGATGCTTTACAGCTTTTCCCTCCACCACCCCCACTCTGAAATTCCCATCACAACAAAAAACTCAGGAATGAGACAATAAATATGTACTATTTCAATAGGAGCCTTAAAAACAAAAAGCTTTTGCAACAGCTTCCCAGTCAGAACCACAGAGATTATAGTAAGACAGAAAAACTTAAGAAAGAGCAGCTGTAAAATATATTTAAAAGCCTTTATTCTTTCCTATCACAATGTGGCAAAAGAAACTAAATACAGTTTTCCATTTGTTTAACTAAAAGCTGCCATTCCTCAGTCTCTTTGATGATAATGATACCCACAGTTAAAATCAAACTGCAGCACACACATGGAAAACTTTGAGCTCTGTACCAACTTTACACAATGTATTATTAATAGCAAGGTTTGTGAACCCAAATGCTCTCAGGTGCTGAGAGCAAGGGGAAGCCTGACTGTGCTGGGCTCATGGTTGATGCTGATAAATGCTGCACACTGAGGAGGCAAAAGAAAAACCTGCACCTGAGGATTGTCTGTTACAGTAACCACTGGATCCTCTGTGCTGTGCATAGGGAGAGACCAGACAGGAGTGCAACATCAAGCAAAGAAGTCAGGCAAGGGGTGGGAGGGAAAAGGTATCAGCTGTCACATTTTTCTTACATGGAAAGGAAAGAAAGTATGGTAAAGGTCTGGTACTACGCACAGGATTACACTGGGTAGCTCTTGGGTCACTTGTCTGGCTCAGAATGACCAAAAGACCCCACTGCCTCTCCAAATCTGAAGCTGCGTGGCCACAAAACCACCTCTCATTTCTGGGTTCCTGATAACAGTTATTCTAGTGCACCTTTTCTCTTCAGCAGATTCTTGCTGCTAGGCCCTAGGTTTGAACTTCTGAGAAGCACACCCTGAATTTGCAGAGGAGTCATGTGCTCCTAATGTCCTGTGAAGGCAGCTGAGCACAGGAGTGTTTTAACTGCCCTGCTGTAGAAGCTGGCCAGAAAATTGTCTGCTTCCTGACTGTTGTTCTGCAGTCCCAATTCCCTGGAGGATCCTTTGGTGCAGTTATTTGAGGCGTGGACTTCATGGCCACCCTATTGACTGTGAAGCAGCCTTAGCACCATTGATTTCCAGAAGAAGCTGCACTAGAAAATGATTAGGGTCTGTGTGAAGAATCCTGAGGAGAAAGGAGTGACCCTCTTGGGAAAAAATATCTACTCTGCAATGATAAGGAAGCAGCCCCATCCCTAGAAGGAAAGGGTGATGACTGTGACACCAAACATTCACAGAAAGGGAAGGGAAGCAGAGTACGGCTCCCCCAAAATTATGGATTTCTTGTCTAGGAAGTGGCATAAATGTGAGGTCTGACTTGAGATGTGCACTTATGTCAAAGGGAGGATTATGAAGATGATCTTCAGCCTGATACATCCAGCAGAGCTGTCTCCAGCAAGACCATAGTGCCACGAAGAACTTTGGAGGAGGGGAAGCATGTACATAAGTTCTGTGCCAGACATGTTTTGAAATGCTCTCAAAGCACAGGAGTGTTTGGCTGTGGTGAAAACATAGCTCAGCATGGCTTACAGCTATCAGCTGGGATCCTCTAGATCTGTTCTGATCTGTCTTTTATTAGCAGATTATGCATGGCTTTTTCTGTTATGAGATTGCTTTTTGAGGTCACTGACATATGCTAGGTGAAGTCAAGTGAAAAGCAATGGTTCCCTTGACATACTCACCTAAGTGTTCTGTGTTAAAAACCATCTCCAAACAACAATTCAGCAGCATCAGAAGTTCCTACTTCTGATATTGCACAGGCATAGTCAAATGGCAATCTCTCCCTCAACAGTTTACAACTTAACTAAATGCTAAAGTAATCCACCGGCTTGTCATCCATGTTGTATCTGGCTCTTGGTTTTTGTCTGCTTTGTCTCTTCAGATTGTAAACTGTTTGAGGCAAGAACTGTCTCTGAGTCTGTGTTTGGACAGAAGAGAGGTCCTGGTCCTTGCACAGCCAGGTACTATAATAAATACAAGGCACAATAATTTATTTTAAAATGAACATCAAAGAAAATAAAAGATTAAAAGGGAAAGAAAACCTTTCACAGCTCAAGGCTTGCCCCCATGACAGTGCTCCAGAAGAATGTGCTATCTGCTGGAGGGAGCTAACTGCTAACCCCAGTTGCTGGGAGGGCTGTGTGACGTACCACCACGGAAGTCACGCCAGAATGTGCCTGGGATGGGGAGGGAGGGAGGAGGAAGAAGGGTGAGGTCAAAAGCTAAACCATGATAAGAAAAAGAGAAATCCCTTTAAAATACACATATGTGTTTTCTTGCCAGAATCTATCAAGCCAACAGCCAAAGCATGGTAATGGCATTTTGTTTATATGAGAAGAGAAATAGCTTCTGTGCTAAGAAATATTTTTTTTTGCCAAGTTTCAGGAAAAGGGGGGAGGAGAGTGTATAAGTGACTTGCTGGTTTAAGAATTTGTGTATTTTTGAGGAGGTGTTTTAGTAAGACTGGTGGGGTGGCCCTTTCTAACACTGAGCACACAGCCCTGTGAGTGCTTACTACAGACCGTGACAAATCATGGAAGCCAGCCCAGCAAAGGCAACGGCAGCACTTACAGTAAAAGACATCATGCTGGCTTTGCAGGGCTCAGCCACTTGGGTCACATCCAGCCATCAGGGAAGGTGATGGATGAACTCGCACCAGCTTCAGCAGACTTTAAATGAGGCCCTTGGTTTGTGGGTAGAGGTCCACAAATCTGCCCCTCTAATGCTGTCTATGGAAAATTTGCTGTTGACCCTAACTGGAGTGCAGTCCAAGTGAAGCTTCTCCAGAATGCCCATGTGCTGCTCTGTGGGTAGGAACCACAGTCAGTGGGCCATTTTGGGTGCTTTTAGCAGATCAACATATAGAGTCACCTCACACTAGAAACTTTTTGATTTTTCAAGAGTCTTAATTGCACCCAACAGTTACGGTGGGGTAAGATACTTAAGCCCCAGTCAAAGCTCACAGTAGCAAAGCCCACAGAATTTCCAGGGTCTGTTGGAGGAACAGATGGCCTTTACAGCTCCATGGTCTCTTTGCAACTGAGGAGAAGCTGTGGAAATCATCAGCCTCCTCAGAAGCTGGGGGACCAGTGGGTGTTTGGAGAAGGAGCATGCCAAAGCAGAGAGGAACCAAGTAGGTTATGTGTGGAGATGGCTCCCTTCAGGCTTGGGGTTTTGCTGCAGTGGCTTCTCATGCCCTTAGCAAAGCGACATGCCTGCTGCTACACTACAGCAATTCAGGATCTGTCCTTCCAGCCTGGGTCACTGTGTGCCCCCCTCCCCTCCTCCATTTTCTCTTCCAGGTCCATTCACTGTGCCAAACAACAGCATGCAATCATCTTGTGGGGGTTATTTCTGCCTAATATACCCACCCAGTGGGATTTCAGTGAACATTAAAGTGGTAGATGGAGCCTTTAATGAAGTTAACCTGCGGAAACCGGGAGAGCATTTGGTTGAAGTATACCTGAAAGCCCAGGATTACACCGCAGCTGCTTCAAAAGAACCCACTGCCTCCTTTCATACCACTGCTGTATTGAGAAATAATACAGCACCCTTATATTCTGCCTAATTTAGTCAGCTTGCTGAGGTCTGAAAGCTTTCTTTATTAACTCTGAAGATGCAGGGTCTTTCCTCCCCCGTGTCAGTGCCACTGCCCCCCCGCAAAGCCTGCTGCACGGAGCAGGCCCCCGCAGCACCTCTGCACCCCTCCCGTGGCTCAGCACCTCCTGAGCCGGCAGGAATCGCCCTCCCTCTCTCTGCTAATCCCATGATGGATTTTAACTCCACTGTTTTTCTTCCTCCCTGTTTCCTGTTTATGCATTTTCCCCCCCATCCCCTTGTTGTGTATCTTTGTTTCTTTCACCTCTCCCCTTCTCCACTCTTCTTTTACCTCTGCTTTTTTCCCTCCTTCATCTCATTTCTCCTTTCCAGGCTGCCTCGGCACTCCCCTCATTTCCCCTGCAGCAGTCAGTGCTGCTCCCGTACTCTGCCCAGAGCTCCTGGCACCGCAGCAGGGCAGTGCTGGCCCAGGACCCGTGGGTATGCCTGAGCTTCAGGCCACACCACAGCCGGGCAGAGGGAGAGCGGCACGCCAGCAGTGCACCCCCTGTGACAAATATCCGTGTGCAGGAGAGGCAGGGGGAGAAAGCAGCTCTCTGCCGCCAGGAAGATAGGCTGGCAGCTGCAAAAATGGGGGGGACATGTTAGAAGGAAGTGAGCAATTACAGGGTGAGTGGGCAATATCAGGGCAGGAGTGGGGTGGGAGGGCAGTAATGGGATGAGCAAGGACTTGCCTGCTACAGCCCCCGAGAGCTGAAGGAGCAGCCTCTGGGCTTGCTCTGCAGCCGCTGCTCAGCAGATTAGCAGACGTGGTACTCCCCACGAAAAATTAACAGGCCAGCTTGCTAATTAAGCCACCTCTAGACTGAAAGTTTATGGACTTGAATGCAATGTGCCAAACTGCTTTGTCCAAGTTGTGGTAGTGGCCTGCTTTTTTGAGTATGGACAAATTCCCCAGCAAACAGTCTGAAGGCTACAGCTAATGGGATGCTAAGGTAATTATCAGCTATTTGTGGCTATAAAATGAGATCTCGTAATCATGCACCTGATAGACTAATAAAAACATTTTATATTATGCACTTAGAGCTTTTTAGCTGAGGATCTCAAAGCACTGTATGGATGAGGAAAAGTGCAACAAGAAGTCTGCATTTCTGTGAGGAACTGGGAGAAAACCCACACCGTCTGCCCCCATGCCCTGCGCTCCCGCTCCTTGGATACCCTGCCAAAAATGTTTGAGTCCCTGCTCTCCTGCTGACTGACAATACTTATGGTTTTATCTAGGCTGGGTATCATTTTTCCCCTCTCTCATTCCTAACCCTCTTTCAGTCCTGCCGTGTTGTTTTCTCTGGAAGGCTGTCAAGATCTGCATTGGAAATAGTATGTTTTGACGTAAAACTGGGGGAGACACCCTGTTTGTCCAACTACTCTGGAGCCCAGAGAAGGTTACAGGAATACATGATGCCTTGGTTTGAATTTTATTTTCTTTTAAAGCAGGCTTGAGAAAGGCTCTAAGGAAAAAGTTGGGGATTTCCTGCGTTACAGACACCTCCTGATGGTCAGTTCACGGGGAGAGGAGGACTCATTTAGAAAGAGGAAGCTGTGATTGAAAATAAATGAGGCTGCATGATCAATGTTTAAAAGGAGCTGCAATTAGAGGGAGGAGAAGAGCAGATCTGCAGAGTGCCAGGGAAAACCCTAGGTACACAGGCCCTCAGGTCAGCAGCAGGGAACTAGGCAGTGTCTGAGGAGGCTTTCTGCTGGAGGGGAGGAGAGATGGGGGAAATTTCACTGTATCACAGCTCTGACTAATGCTTGGGCTGCAAAATTCCTTCAACCAAATTTAATGCAGATGGTATGTTAAATATTACAGTACCATTAAATTACATATTGTCTCATTTTCAGTGAGGTTTTGTGGATGTTTCTGACATGCAGACATGGAAAAATGCTGCAGTTCCCAATGGGTTTGGTGAGTGCTTACTTGTGGGTTTTAAAAACCCACAGGAGGACTGAGCAGAGCCCTGAGCCCTTTGGCAGAATCAGGACTTCCCATCATGGAGAGTTGATGAGGTCCAGCTTCCCTTGGGGCACAGAGCAATACCCACAGCAGCAGCAGCAGCAGCAACTGCCCTGGAAACAGGCAGAGGTAAGCTCACAGTACATAGCATCACCTTGTGCTCAGTGCCTTCAAACCTGAGAAAGGGTCAGAGTATTACATGCTCCCAAAATAAGTATTTTTTACATTTTTCTACCTGAGCTGCAGTAATAGGTATCACCAGCTCTATTATCATCCTGTCCTGAACACTTGCAGTGGTAGAAACTACAGTAGTGCTGCCTGGTTCTTTAGTTGTGCCTTTTTTTTTTTCGTGACAGTGGCATGTTGGGGAGAGGAGACTCGAGATCCGACACTAAACACAGGGCTGGATTTGTGGAGAGCAATTGAAAAGCAGCTGAGAGAAACCTCTGCGGAGCAGCAGGTAACTTCATTTCCCATCACCATTTTCTTTCCTGGGGTTATCTTCTCTTCATTCAGTAACAGATCAGAGCTGTTATCAGTTCAAGGTTTTGTTTGCCCTCTTCTATTGACCTTAACCAGTGGAAACGGAACATAATGGAAGAAAAATTGCCCCTGTGCCATATGGTACATGAGATGGGGCTGTCTCTGATTAGGGCTTGGTAACCTCTTCCTTTTCCATGCATGTCTTAAGAAAGGAATGATTCACACTGTGGGTTTATATTACACTCTGATATCTGTGTTATGTTTTGCAAGGGCTATTTATACACACAAAAAATCACACTTCGCTAGCTTGATAGTAGTCTAACTATAAGCGAGTAGTAAATAATAGTTACATAATTCCACATCAAAATACAATAAAAAATACAGGAGACACTGTTGCCACTACCTTTGCATTGACTTCAGCGGGTTTTGGAGCATATTTGAGCCACAGAAGATTCAAAATCAGGTATCAAAACACACAGAAGGAAGAAGGATGCTACAGCCCTCAGGGTAGCGGCTGAAATATCAGATCTATCTGTCAGGCCAAATCTGTTGCTGTCAATGAACTTCCACTGGCCTCAGAGGAACTCTAAGCGTTTGTGTTGTGTGAATGTGCTTAAACAGGTTGGCATCGTGATTTCATTGACGTGAGCTGGTAATGCTACTCGTAACTGATAGACAGCAGAGTACAAAATAATTAGTCTCATCACCCTAAATGAATACCAGTGAAATGTTCTTACTTTCCCTCTCACCCACACAATGATGTATCTCACTTCTGCCACATGCCAGTATCTTTTCACTAATTACCAAATTTAAAAAAATGAGATAATATAGCTTTAATAGTTTTGTATACTGTTTGTTTGGAAGTTGGAATCTAAAATCTAGGGACTCATCAACAACATAAAGGAATTGTTTTTAAATAGCTTTTTGGTTCAGGGTTTTAGGGCTCTTTTCACTCGCTTTGAAATTTCACCTCTCAAAGAGGATGGAGGTGTGAGTTAGCCCCAGTTTGCCAGATACCAGCTTTTAAGCCTGTTGTGGTCTGTGAATATAAGCAACAAGTAAACGCATGGTCCCAGCAGTTCCAGCCTGGGCAGAGACTCCCCACCCTCACAAGGCAAAGGCGAAACTTTAGGAGCACTGCTAGGATGACTGTGAACGCTGCTCTCAGTTTGTATTTTTAAAGAGCATCTCGGAGAAAACGGGTTTGGAGCGTGGAAGTCAACTGCGGTGCAGTCCTGGAGGGGGTTTGCATTTGTCCCTCGTAGAAACCTCTGCACCGCACCGAGGGTGCCAGGAGCGAGGCAGCGTGCGCTTCCCGCTGCCTCGCTCCGCTCTCGCAGGCGGCTCTGGTCGAGCCTCGGCGCTTCTGGGTCTCGGCCGGCAGCGGCGGAAGCCCACGAGCAGGGACAATCCTTGTCCTGATGCTCCCCCATCCGACAATTTCTGGGTGTCTCCCTTCGCACAGCCGACTCTTTTGCCGTTATTTCCATCGGGTTTGGTTCCTGCCCGCGCTGCGGGGCCGTCAGCGCCCGGGCGGAGGCCGGCCGGACCCGCGGCACGGCAGCGCGGCTGGGGCGCGCCCGGCTCCGCGGGGCGGCTCCGCGGGGCCACTCCGCGCCCGCGCTGCCCCGGCCCCCGCGCAGCCCCGGCCCCCGCGCAGCCCACGGGCGGGGCGGGCGGGGCGGGGCGCGGGGCGGCGGGCGGCGCGGTGCGCGGGGCGGTGCGCGGGCGGGCGGGGGGGCGCGGGGGGCGGCGCCGGCGCTCGGCGCTGACAGCCACATGCCGCCCTGCCTGAAAAGGCTGCGAGGCGCCGGCGGGGAGGGAGAGGAGGCGCAGACGGCGCCCCAGCCCGCACCACAGCCGCCGCGCCCCGGGGGATGCCGAGGCGCCGGCCCCGCGGGTCGCCCTAAGGGAGAGGCGCTCCGCCGGCACCGCCCGCCCCGCAGCCCCGGTGCGGGGAACGCCGCCGCCCCTCACTGAGCCCCGCCGGAGCTGGTCGCGAGTGGGGCGCCCACACGGGGCGCGGCGCGCCCGGGGTAGGGAGGCGAAGCCCGGCCCCGCAGCCTCGGGTCTTGCGTTGTGGGTTTCGGGTTTTTTTATAATTTGTTCCGGAGGATGGATACGTTTCTTCTCGCCTGGGGATTTCTAGGGCTGTGCTTGCCCGGCTCCGGAGGCACAGCGGAGACAGGTAAGGCGCCCTCAGGAACAGGGGATGTCCCCGTCCGCCCAACTTTCGGGTTCCCGGGCGCGGTCCCGGTCTCACTCATAGATGCTTTGCGTGGGAATAAATTTAGGGAATGCATGAGCGATCGGCCGCGCCACGCAGCTTTCGCAGCACGGGTTTTGGAGGGGCTCATGCGTGTGTCGGGGCGGGGATGGCGCACCCCCGGCAAGGAGCGCAGCGCTTGCAGCCGCGCGGCTCCCAGCGCCCGGCGTGGAGGGGCGAGGGGATGGAGCCGCACTGGAAAGTTGCGTGCTGGTTTTTTGGGAAGCTGCGGGGAAGGGAGGGCAAGCGGTAGGGGCCTGCCACATGTCGAACACCCGCATCCGAATGTCCGCGGCCCCGCGCCGGTTGCAACCTCGGGAAACTTTAGGTGAGAAATTAAAATAGTCTGGCGGGAGCAGGCAGCCGGGGCCGTGCAGAGCTGGGAGCGGACGAAGCGCTGCGGTGGCGGCGGCAGCCTCAGGAAAGGCTGCCCGCGGTACGTGCGGGACCTGTACGCACTTCGCAAACGCTGGGCTGTCCCGGGACAAGGCGGGTTCATGTATCGGGACGCGAGTGTCTTTTTCTGCTCCTCGCTGACGGGCTAGGCTGGACTGTCAGGAGGTGGCGGGATGAAACCCGTCTTTGCGGTGCTTCGGCGTGGAGACAGGAGTGGGGCAGGCTGACGCTGGGCCCTAGGCTCCCCGGCCACTGGGTTTGAATCTCGCTAGTGGGGTCAACAGGGTCCCTATCTGGAATAGTCTCTGAAGGAAAAGGATCTCCCGTCCAGAGCTCTCTCGGGGTTCCTTCTGTGCTCAGAAGCTGCCTGGCAGAACGGTAGTGCCAAGCCGGCAGCTGCTGCGCTGTGGCTTTGCCTTCCCGTTAGTCGGGGCCTCGGGACATGGCTCAGGGCCCTGAGCTGCGGTCTGACCCGGGCAGCGTTAGATGATGGCAGAGTGCATTCTCCGTTCTCCTGCCCCGGAGCGGTGTGGCCATCCAGCTTCCCCTTGAAAAGGGGAAGTGAGAGAGTCTCTGATCCCTGAGAAAATCCCTGTCTTTTGCAGCGCGAAGCACAGACACTGCCGGTAAACATTCAGCTGCTGGTTGGCATCACCTCCTTCCTTATGGGTTATA
The DNA here is from genome assembly GCF_027887145.1 of Ammospiza caudacuta. Lineage (NCBI taxonomy): Eukaryota > Metazoa > Chordata > Aves > Passeriformes > Passerellidae > Ammospiza > Ammospiza caudacuta. The sequence goes on along the minus strand of NC_080600.1, from coordinate 18,889,668 downwards.
AAGGAAAGGAAAAAAAATATCCCATCTTTTGTTCAAGCAGGAAAGCGAATAGGCACTTGATGGGATGAGAAAGGGCAGTGTCCTGGGAGGCCCTTGCTGAGTGCAACAGTCTTTTCAGATGAACCCCGTTGCAGAAGCAGTGTCTGATCCCCTGGAGCAGGTTTTGTGCTGTGGCAGATCGGGCTGTACCCTGAGGCTGGCTCCTGAGGGTGCACTGGCCAGTCTGCTTGTGATCCCTGTGGCCGCTGAGCCCGAGTGTGTGCCTGTGTCCATGTGCTCACCTCCTTCTATCTGGAGTGAGCTCGGCATCAGGACTGTTAGCTAGGAGGAGGTTTGAGCAAACCGTGTCTCTCAGGCCATTCAGGCGCTGTAAGCGGTGTTTATTTGAATGCGGGGTTTTCCCGGCTGAGCAGAGCATCACATGGTGTTTGAACCAGCAAGGAAGTTGTCTCTCTGTGGCCGACACCAGCGGTGGTTTGCCGAGATGATGATGTGTGGCTGCAAGTCCGGTCAAATGACTTTATTGCCAGCACAGTGAGCAAAGGTACGGGGTAATGGGATGCAAACCTCGATCAGGCTACACTCAGCTTCAGTAAATTAGCCAGCCTAGTAAGGGAAACATGCCAGAGGTAGATGGATTTATGTTTCAGTCTGGTATATCTGAAAGCCTTCCCCCATTATGGAAGTCCCTCTTTAGGTTCCCTAAGGGAGGTTAGTAGAGAGGGGAGACGTTTTTAATAGACAATAATATGATAATCCACATGGAAAAAAACCCTCATGCAATATTTCTACAGTAAGAGATAAACAGTGCAGCTGCCAATTTGTATGTAGCCAAGCGAACCCTGAGATAACCATGGAGGAGAGTGGGTGGGAGACCCGTGAAGATAAATCTGAAGGTTGGATGGCTGTGTGTTTTTCATCTTCCCGTAAAAAGCAATGAAGTAAGAAAGTAACAGATTTGAGTGACCCAAGTACTGAGCCGTTCAGATGATGTTTATGCAGCTCTGAGCAAAGCTCACTCTGAAGCCTTCAAAATAGTTTACTTAAAAGCTATTATTTTTAGTAGTGACTTAGAAGATGTAGCAAGGTGGGGAGAGGGACCAAAACAAATTGCTGCCAAGCAAGCGCACGGCCACACATACAAACATGCACACACACACCCACACAACACTGAGTGTAGTGCCTTATGCCTGTGTGCTGTTAACTCGGCTCATACTGGAAACAAAAGCTTTTTTAGACTAGGAATCAGATTCTTGTCGGAGCATCACTGAAAACCACTGATACAAGCTCGGTGGGGGGCTCTGATCCCGGTTGGGATGCTGCATTTTGTTTTCCTAGTTTTACTGCTACAGAAAATCATGATGTGTGGTGTCTGGAGTGACAGGTATGCATATTGGTCCCAGAAGGCTCTATGGAGGTGCTTCCCATATCCCTGCCTTGCTCTTTCTGCCCCCCTGTCCCCATCCTCCTTCCCAGTATCTTCTCTGTGTTTGGTACTTTGTGTGTGGCTTTAGAAGATTAAAAAGAGAGAGCCCCCACTTTGCTGGGCTGGAGAAGGCAGCACTTCCCGTCCTGGCAGGCGGGTGGTTGGTTTACTAGCAGAAACCTCCAGTGCTGCCAGGCACCAGGACATGGTGGCCTTGTACTGCAGATAGCTTGAGAGGAGAAAGCATCCTTCATGGGGTTTAGGAAGCTGTCAGGTTCAGATAAGGCTGGGATCCTATCCTGTGGGACCCCCAGTTGTATTAATAAGGAAAAATTAATTTTTAAGCACTGGGATTGCTGCCAAATTATATGACCTCTGACAGACCAGCTGTGCTAGGAAAATAAATTGTCTACATCTGAGACCCGTGATCCTATCTGAAATCAAAATAGAAAAAAGTTGTCATTTAGCCACAGTGGTGGGGGCAGATTGCAGCAACCTGAGAGCAAACTGGAAGCTGTTAAACTTGTTCTCCATTGTGTAGTGAAGTCACCACCACCGTGCCCCCATGGAGCCTTGGGAATACGGTTGTCTAATCCGGGAAGTGCGGAGAACTGATGTGCCTGCACACACCCAAACTGGGGCCGATGGTGTCAGCACAGGGGTGGGGGCAGAAGTGGGGTGTGAACGTTTCCAGCTCCATCCTCACTCTGTAACAGCCCTTTGACACATTTCTAATTATAATACACACACACACAGACAAAGAGGTAGCTGGGCTATTTTCGAAATCCCTGTCTACACCCTGGTGGAAACCGCAATACTAGCAACAACATAAATCAGGGCTGTTGCTAACAGTGTTGCACACGGCTTAGCGCTACAGTAGCATGGGTTTAATCACATTCAGAATCAAAGGGTCAGCCTGCTCCCTGCCTGAGCCAAAGCGCAAGCTCAGAAGGCCGGATCCTGAGCCAGGCTTGATGCCTGTGCAGTGAAAAGACACAAACTCAGACACGGAGGAGAGGTTTGTCAGCACGAGGTCATCAGGCACGGGGCCAAACACTCAAAATCCCAACTTGGATGTGTAACCCTTTCTATGTGCAAGTGGTGCCCGTGAATCAGGGAGGACAGCTAGAGTAATGCTGGGAGGCTGGGCTCCAGCTACAGCTTTGGTGAGGTGACCTCTTCCCAAGCAGTTTGGGAAAAGGGGTATAAGCAACAGGTTGGCATGCAAAATAGCCTGAAGTATAACTTGCAGGGGTGGATAGCTGTAAGGATTTTCTGTCTGACTGTGTCTTCCCCTGTCTTCATACTTGATGAATCAAAGAAAATGGGTTCCAGAGATAAAGTACTGGGCTCCATGTCTTTGAAACCTACCCTCATTTCTTCCTGTGCACTTGAGACAAAGGCAAGACATCTGCCCAGCTGTTCTGGAGGGTCACCCGGTCGCTGTGAAATGCTGTCTGTGTAAGTCTTGAATGCTTGTCCTTTTCTATGTCCCTTCTAGGAAGATGGTGAAGCCAAAAGGATGCCCTCCTTTTATTCTGCTTATGTTTTATTGAAAGGCTTCTTTGAACCCCCCTTTTTTAAAGGAACGCATGCAGAAAGAGGAAGGAGGAAAACCCCTTCTGTACATAGACACATACACTTATAATCTCCCTGATTCCTCCTCTCTCTTCACAAGCACACAGATCTCTACCTTTCCTCTTACACACAGAGCCACACCAGCCCTGCTGCTGCCACACATGCACACTTCTGCACCCATCCCTTCTCTGTGCCGTCCCTCACAAACCCAGAGGCCCTTGACAACTTTCACCCTCGTGCACACCCCAAGCTCACTGCAGCTTTCCTCCCTTTCTGTTTGACTGCTGAATATGTGCTCAGCAGGTAACAATGTGTTTAAGACGCTCAGCAGAATGTGCAATAACTTTGACAGCGTGCTCAAATCCAGCTGCTGCTGAGCCTCACCACCAGCACCAAAGGCTGAAGCACTGCTGCTCAGCAGCGTGCATGGGGGAACCCATGGCAGGACTCTGTGAGTGTCTCAGGAGGAGCTGCTCCCCTCCTCTCCCATCCATGGGGCTCTTTGCAGCTAAGGCTCTGCATTGTGCTCTGAGGCTCCAGCAGGCCCTCTGGGAGGGAGGGCCAAGCCAGGGGTGTTGTGAGATTGAGAGGCTCTGCCAGCTGCTGTGGGAGTCAGGGGTAAACTGCCACTGCCTGATGGGGAAAAAAGGATTCAGTTTCAGAATGGATTCTGACAGATGAGTTCAAAAGGTGTGAGGAAGCTGGGAGGGTATGGGGGAGATGAGAGATGAGATAAGCTTTTTTTTTTCTTGTTGGAATTTTTGTAATAATAATACTAATTAGTATTTCAGAGGCATTGAACACCTTTCATCAAGCCTGAAGTTCTTCAGAGAGGAATCCTAGGGGAATCTTTTTTCCATGTGTACAACTAGAAATGTCTCTTGTCTCCACGGCCCTTGAACGAATTTGTTATTGACAGCATTAATAGGGGTGGCTCAGCAAATTTTCACCATCATATTTTTTCCTCATGTAGCCTACAGGTAGGGTGGCAGGCTGCCATGCAGGAAGGTTCAAGCTTCTGTTTCTCTGCCTGCAGTACTGGGGAGTTTTACTCAGAAACTGCCTTACCTGCAGCTTGAGGGTCTCCTAAAGCTGCCACCTATTCCTGGGAGATGGCAGTGTGTTTCCATGAGATTTCAAGCCCCTGGGAGCCTAACAGAGAGGCAGGCATGATTTCTCCAAGTTCAAAATGCAGTTATTTGCCTCCCTTGCATGTGTACACACACACACTGGCATGCTCCCCAGGATGATTACTGGAGCAGCCAGGAGTTGTAATTCCAGACCCACAGATTATATTTGCAGGCAATCTGGGAGAATTGTGTGTACACATCTCTATAGGGAGACTATCGCTATTAAGTTGGTTACCCTGTTGGAATTGCATTTGCCTCTGATATAAGATGAAAAATAATAGTTAGTGAAGGTGGATAAACAGGATATAAAATCTCATCAAAGATATAAGAGAGGGGTTGGATAGGATGGACATTTAAAGGTCAGGGTTGTCACTGGCTGAAGTGGTACAGAGCGATGTCAGCCCCTGGAAGGCAGCTATCCAGAACCCCAGGGGTAGAAATCAGCTGAACTCCAGTGACTTCAAAGCAAATTACCTGCATGCAGGATTTGGCCCTCTCATTTTCCATGGTGAAGCTTGAGTAGGTCTCTATTTCAAGGTTTCTATTTAATTCTTTTGTGGATTAACATGGGGGAAAGAAGTGCGATTATCAGAAGTCTCCAAATCTTCTCTCTCTTCCTCCCTCCAACATTCCCTTCTTATTTAAAAATAATTTGAAATTATCTCTTTTTTTTGCAAAGGCTTGGAGCTAAAATCTTCCATTTGCTGAGCTTTCTAGTGTTCCCCTTTCACTGCTGTCCAGTGCTATAAAATGAATATATTGCATCCCTTCCCAGTTGCCTTAGGAAGCAGTCAAATGGCTGCATTCCTCAACTGATGGATTGGTGCGTTCCTTTCTTGCTTAAGCCCAGACAGTGTTTTATGAGCCTGTCTCATGACAGGCTTGAGACACTTTGAATTGAACACAATCCTAGTCCAAATCACAAAAGCAGTCTTTAAATTCTACTTTGCTGTGTCTCTACTTTTAAGTGAAATTTTACTTAAACTGGTAACATTTCTTTTTTTAAATTAAATGTTCTGGGGACTCTCCCTGATTGTGTGAAGTCTGAAGATGTGGATGTGGGTAGTGCTCTGGAATGAAATGTGCATGTAAGAGCCTGGTGTTGTTTGGGTGTGTTTGTCCATTAATTTGTTCAGGAAGCCTTTGAAGTTTTATCTTGCAATCCAAAGCAAACACACTTCTGCTAAAATGATCTATGCTACTGGGGATAAAACATCTAATCTTATTAGCTTCCTCTGCACTTTGTCTCTCTGCTTGGCCAATGGTTAAACTGCATGATTTAAGTCTGAGAGTTCATATGTTGTGTTTCTGCCTCCTGTGAAAGTTGTGCTCTGTGGTTTGGGGTGAGATCCCCTGCCACGTTAGCCGTGCCCAGCCAGGGTCAGAGCTCAGGAAAGGAGGCAGGATGAGCGTTAATGGTAATGAGTCCCTGGCAGAAGAGAGCTGTTTGTCTCCTCCATACCAGGGTTTGGCAAAGTGCTTGGACACACATGGACCTTGAAAAACTCGGAAGAGCTGTGTGATGAACAGAACTGAAACATGGGTTTCCTGCACAAGGGCTCGAGCCAAGTTCAGCAGCTCTAAGAGAAGTTGGTCATGTATGCCAGCACCTGTATTTTGCTGTGCTGTCAGGGGGTTGACAGGGCAAATCTCCTCTGCTCACTGCTGAATCCTGGGACAGTGCTGAATCAGTGCTGAATCCTGGGACATGGAAATCTTCTGCAGTGGTTGAACGAGAGTGTGAAGTTGGGCTGGAGGGCCTCATGCCAAGAAGAGAAATGACAAGGCTAGGCAGTGCATCTGCCTGCTGTGGAACGCCCACATCTCTCTCCCTTCCTTTGCTGTCCTCAAAGGCTGCTCTTTTCAAGCAGCACAGTCAGTGATGCTGCTGCTGCTTGTAAGGCATCCAGAACACCCTAAATTTTGTGTGCAGCCCTGAAAGCTATCCCAATAGTAAACTGACCTCAGCAGGTCAAAACACATGGTAGTGTTGTGCTGGACACTACAAGCTCTGAGAGGCTGTAGTATGTATGTTTGTTGTGAAACGGGCCTCTCTGGTGATGATTATTTTTGTTACAGACAGAGTTGGCTTTAGTTTCTGTGTGGAAGGTCCAACAATAACAGTGAGCCCTGCTCTCCTGGGGTGAGGGAAATCTAGAGGGGTTTAATCTGCAGGAAATTCAAGTAGGAGAATGCTCTGCTCCCGGCCTATGGTTTCAGCATGTGCCTGATGAGCTGCAGAGCTGAAAAACCCCAAGTGTAGGTGAAGGTTCTTGGAGGCTGGCTGTTATTTTTGGGTCCTCTGAGTGATGATTGCGTGTTGTGGCCTGGGAGAGCCAGGAGGAGACTTCATCAGGCTGGGTGTCTCCAGCAGGTCAGGGCACAGAAAGAGGTGTAGTTCCCCTGTTGGGGTGGCCCTGCGTGGAGGAAGTTGCAGGGATAATTTGTGTTATGGTGAGCCTTAATGAAAAGAGGGGTCTGCAGATTTCCCAACCTACCATAGTCTACTCCAACACTGCCAAGGAGTATTGACCTCTCTAACCTCCCTTGAGGAGCCCTGCTGCTCTCCTGTGGCCTTGTTGTTGGCACAGCACTCCACTGGCCCCTCTACTATGTGGACTGGCAGGGGCCCCAGCAGTTTGCTTTGAATGCCTGCATTTTGCTTACTGAGCAACGGGATGTCCCATGCACCTGGAAGACTTGGCTTGTACTTCAGAATTTAATTTTAATTTTATTAAGTGAATTCAGGGCTGGCAAAAGCTGCTGAAGCCCATTAGCTATGGAACACATCTTGCTTCCAACGCGTGCAGACTGAGCAGTAGCCATGCCCCTAACCTTTTCTTTTTTTTCTTTTGCATGCATCAGTTTGTAAGAATCTATTTACATAGAAGCTTGAGCCTCTACTGTATACAAAGCAAGGCCATATTTTATACAGAAAGACAGTGGTTGGCACAACTGCTGAGTCAAGCCCTATGCCCATCAGTGGGCATGGTGACAGATTTTTTTGTTCTCATAGCTGGTACCTGCTCGATACCTGTGACTCAAAAGAGAAAAAGCCCAACAGAACATTTACATATATATTAAAGTAATTTTGCCTCTTCAGATAACTCTAAGAAGCCTTGAGTTCCTGGTATGCTATTGCCCACCATGTGGGCAAGGCAGTGCTATACTGAAGTAGCCCCCTTCATTTCTGCAGACTTCTTGGGTAGGAATGAATGAAAGGACAAAATGTTTCTCTGAGAGACATAGATAAGCTGTCCTGCAGGTCGGCAGGCTTTCACTGCTCCAGGAAGATGGTGACATTTTCCTGCTGAAATCTGAACACCTGAGGGATGTGGCTGGTGCTCGTTGACTTGGGAGGTTCACCTGCTTGCCCTGTTTTGCTGGAGAGGTCTTAGCTGCAGAGAGCTGGGCTCCAGCCCCTCTCACTCAGGCTGTCCTCACTGGCACCAACAGTCTAATTTGGGCACTAAGATGACCTGAAGTTAGGATCAAGACTAGGATTTTCTTTAGCTCAGTCCTACTGAACTGCGATGTTGCAGGGCAAAGGAGAAGTTTCAAGGTCAGAGTAGAACTGTGTTTCCGCTCCTGAGTTCATTAGTTGGGGAAGAGCTGTCATCCCTGTTCACATGACAGTTCCCCTCCAAGGGGTTGAGCTGCAAGGGCTCACAGGGTGCTCACGGTATCTGGCATGAGTAAGGGGCTAGCAGCTTCTGAGTGGTGGGTGATGTTGGTGGTATCAGCCTAGCGGGTAGCATGTGTGTGAAAGCTGGAGAGACGGAAGGGAATCACGAGGTGTGGAAGGATTGACTGTGTTTTCATTGTTTGGAGACTTTGCCCTTTCCAAGAAAAATAATCTGCAGCTTGAATATTTTTCTTTGCTGGAGGGGGTGGACATGTGTGCAAACGAGGTGTGAATTTTTATGAGAAGGTGTGAAAGTGCGTACATGAGCGAAGTGTGAATTACACGGCTATTTGTACATTGATGTCAACAAGTCCATGAATTTCTTCTTTCCACGTGAATGTCTCTTTCTCTCCCTCCCTCCCTCCAAACCCACATAAACACATGTGTGGGCAAATATGCCTTCCTGAGAGAAGATATTTGTACAAGAATGTAGGTTTGTAAATGTTTGTGTGTTGAGCAATCTCTCCTGTGGAACAAAACCAGATGTTTTTTGGTATTCTCAGCTCTTCATGGCAGTGCTGCATTTTTTCCCCTCGTATTTTTCAGGATACTTACAGGATTATTTTAAGAAAAAAGGGAAGGCTGCAGATCTGCCTTTGGGTGTGTGTGAAGAAAGTTATTTTGAAGAATGAATGTGTTAGAGGGCATGAAAAACATGGGGGAAACTGAGTGTTTTTTCACGGCAAAGGAAGCCTCGCTGGCCCATGAAGGGCCCTCCTGTTGCCCGTGTTTTTGCACAGGACACGTGCATTTTCTGCAGGCAGCGTGCAGGCAGCAGGTTGTTTATTCAAAGTGCTTTTTTTCCAGGAAGCATTTTTGCTGAGGGTCCTGCCTGACTCCTGCTGCTTGCCTTGGCGCTGGCAAGAGGGCAGTTTGAGCAGGCTGGGATGTCCCTACCGAGAGCTGGTAGACTTGTGACAGCCTGGCAGGGGACACCCCTGGGACCTGGCAAACCCTGTGGCAGAGGAGCAGAGCCAGACCCACAGCAAGAGGCTGAGGCCACACAATCTACACTGCTTTGCTTCTCCTGGGTGGGCCTGGGGCTTTGCAGTGAGTGCTGCTGTGGAGGGAGAGGAACATCCCTCAGGACCATGGCAGTGGGGAACACTGTGGAACACACCCTTCGCTCATGGAGCTGCTGGGATGTGTGGTTACCCTCCTATATCAAGGGTGATCCTTCTCTGTGCCTTGGCTCCCTTGGGGGTGTGGGTTGTGCTGCAGCCTCCATCTCAGGGTATGCAAATGTGGGTCTTGGGAAAACCCAGTTGCACCCTCCTGCATGTCCAGGGTCCTCTGGGGCTGTGGGGTTAAGCTGACAGTGGGAACATGCCACAAGGGTTTGTACCCCACATTGTACCCCACTGCTTATTGTCAGGGAGGAGAACTTTCCACAATGTGGGACCAGGGCAATCCCATATGCCTGCCAGCCCGCCCTATGGAGGGACTTAGGGCTTTGTTGGGTTTTGCCCATTTTGGTGGGGTTTGTGTATTTTTCCGGGTATGAAGAGGGAATATTATTTTCTGGGGGCAGCTGTTGCAGCTTGTGGGCCTGGGTGCAGATACAAGGGGGTGGCAGGGGAGTGGGGAAAGCAGGACACACAATGGGGGCCCATGGAGAAAGGGACTTTGGGATTTGTAGTGCATTATCAAGTGACCCCGTGATGCAGATTGTCCTCCCAGCACGTTATGCTATAATAAATTTGATTTGCAGCATTCGTGAGATTAAATGTTTTTTTGATTACAAAATCACCCTCTAGGGCCTGTTCTAGCCCAAAGCTGAGAGAGCTTCCTCTGCTTACCACGCAGCCATTGCCAGCCATTTGTGGGCTAGTCCCACAAAACCACCACTGCTGATTATCTGTGTCTGCAGCTCCAGTGCATGGGTTAGCTTGCAAGTCTGCTGAGACGTGTTTGCTGGGGCAGGCAGGTTGGGTGGAAGACACAGCAAAGGGAGAGGGGCTTTCATGGGGTTGCAGGCTGGGGCCAGGAAGGACAGGAACTGTCCTTAGCTCTGCCACACAGTGTGGCTGGGTCTGGGCTCACCAGCATCCCTGACATGCCTCAGTTTCCTTCCCTGGAAACAGCACAGCTTTCTGCCCTCCTGCAGCTGGATTGAATTTGTAGTGTCTAAATTCTGGTGTCTCTTGAGGCAGCTGTGGGAGACTGACACAGAACAGCTTGCAAAGGAGGCAAAAGAAGGGATAAAATGAGGCAGCTACAGATGATCTGATATCAATCTGTCTCTTACTTTATGGCTCTGTAATTGCCTTGGCAAGAGCATTCATTTCTCTTTTCTGGTCTGTGTGAAATGCGGTATGTAAGTGTGGCAGGAGGTGGAGGGGAAAGGAGTGTGTTTGTTCTGCAGAATAATTCTCCTTGGCCAGAGATTAATATCATTATTAGAGTACCAAAAGGACGTCAATGGCCTGGAGAATGGTCTTTATCAGACCACTCCTATCAGTGGCCCCGGGAGGCCTGCTGTGCACACCTGATGCCCAGAACATCTCTCAATGCCTTGTTCTCTTCTGTGTCTCTGCAGCTCAGCCATGTGGGGGCCGCCTGAACTCCAAGGATGCCGGGTACATCACCTCACCAGGGTACCCCAATGACTACCCCTCCCACCAGAACTGTGAATGGGTCATCTACACCCCTGAATCCAACCAGAAGATTATCCTCAACTTCAACCCTCACTTCGAAATTGAAAAACACGACTGCAAGTAAGAGCCTTCCTCTACCTCTCTAGTACATAGTTTCCTCCTCTTCCTGCTTTTGCCTAGTCTTGGGTATGGGTCTTGTACTTCTGCTTGAAATCAAGCATCACTCTGAGCCCCCACAGGGCTGCATCTCTTTGCCTTTCCATAGCAAGGGTTGCCTGTGAGGTTGTAAGATGCTGCTTTGGACACATAGGATGAGCCTACTCTGCAATAAACCTGTAGTTCTTAACTTGGCCTGATACCACCTGAAAGTAAGATCCAACTGGTTAAAAGGTTAAAAGGCCACTGTTTTTTCTGTATTGAAATAGCCTCACTCTTCTTTTAAACCATACTGGGAGAGCAGAGCAATTTCCTGCTGTGTAACTAGGCAGAGGTATGGCAGAGTGCCATCTGGAGACCCAGATTTAGGCCATGTGAGGCTGGAGGCATGGTGGTCTAAGCTGTTTGGGCTGCATCTGACTTCCCATAGTGCTTTTTCTGCTATGTTTGGTAAACTGAGGAGATGAGGTTTTTTTACCTTTTATTCCCTTTTTCTTCTAAGAAAGGACCCAGAAACTAGATGTCTGGGAAAAACAATTAACAACTAGTAAAGAATAATTAAAGGCATCAAAGGGCGCCATAAAAGGCTGAGTTAATAACATGGTCTCAGCAGACATTGAAACCTGTGGGTTTCATCTGGAATCCATAGCCAGCTACAGGGATGCCTGAGTGTGAAGGAGCTTGGGGTCTCCTAAAACAGGCCTGACATAGCAGTCCTGCTCAATACACTGGTCCTGTTGATTAAAAGGGGGTTGCGTATGGAGAGGGAAATTCTGTTTGTAAAAAAGGACAAAGGAACAGGGGAAGCATTTATGGGGCTGCAGAATCAGTCCTGCGGAGAACAAAGAATTCAGCATGGGTTTGATGATGTACTGAAGGTTATGAAGTGCAGAGCTGGATCCTCAGCTATCATAAATCAGCATAGCTCCTCTAACTCTAATGAAGGTGTGCTGATTGATGTCATTGGGGATCTTGTCACCCCCTACAGATAAAGTCTGGGCTAATAAGGCTTTGAACACCATGAACTCTCCCTGAAGTCACTGTGTGTGCAAGGTGTGTAGTGCTTTGCAGGATCAGGCCTGTGTATAAAGAAGGGAGAAGGTACAGAAAGGCTTAAAGTGGGCATAGATGAACACAACAAGGCCTTGCAGTGGAGATGAGAATGATAGATGCTATCAGATTTTATTGCTGCTTGCATAGGCTGAACTGCACAGCCTCCTCATAGCTAATGCAGTTGCCCCAAATTCAGTGATAAAAGCTGTATAGGCCCATATTTGCCGTCTGAAGAGTGTGCCATATGCAACAGGACAGTGTTGCATGCAGGGCAGGGATCAAACTGGGCCAGAGGGACTCCAGCTTCTGCCTCTTCAAGGCTTCAGGCAAGCAAAAACAGGTTGGTCAGAGAGCTGGAAATCCCCATGGGCACCAGGCTTTTCCTCCACCTGTAGGAACGTGCCAGTTTTAGCTCTGATCATCTTGTGCAACTTTTGCCATGCTTTGCTGCCTGTGAGGGATCATTATCTGGTCCCAAGCTGCAGGTGGTGTGTTCAGTAGTGTGCTCAGGACTGCTCAGTTTTGGGGGTGTTGGTTATGCCTTTGCTGCTTTTTGCTTTACTGTGGCAATCTTCTGAGTGGCTGCTGTGTGGTCTCACTATTTCCCTTTTTGCGTGTATGTGCACAAGGAAGCTTTTCTTAAAGGGAAATAGGATTTATCCACTTGCACTTGAGCTTCTGCTGGCCACAGCTGTGAGCTGAGAGCCAAGCTGACTTAGGGTGCCTGCTCTCTCAAGCCAGCTCTGAAGAGGAGTGGGTTTGAAAGAGCTTCATGGACAGTGCTTGATGGGAAGCATAACAGAACAATGAAAACAGTGCATGATAAACATGGCCTGAAAGAAATGGATAGGAGTGAGATTATTTTAAGTGACCAACCAGGAGGATGCAAATATGGACGCTGTGTAAAGCTTGGGCATTAATACATTACATTAATAATAGGTCACCATCTAGTGATAAATCTCATCTGAGTGTCAGAGGGTTTTTTATTAAGAAGCAAGGACCTGATTGCAGCTGCAGGTGTGAACCTTAACAGGAACAAGAGATCAGCATCAAAGACACAGTCTCAGGGCAGAGCCCTCCTTTTGACATCTCATCATTAATATAGAGCACATTCACATCAAGGTGCCAGGCAGATGGACTCCATGGAGGCACTCACTCTCTGGGCAGACAAGGTCCCCTGCTCTGGTGTTGACACCTGGCAGCTATTGGAGCAACAATGGGGCTAGTCTGTGCTTCCAGCTGCCAGAGGTAAACACTATAACCCTTTCCTCTGTTGCCTCTTCTTTCAACATTTCATTTTACCTTATTAGGCTAAAGTTTCTCCCTCATAAAGCATAACATTTACATTCCTAAAACCCATTTGAAAGCCTACAAAAATGTTTCCAAAGTCTTTTTAGTTTTGCTGTGTCCCTTCTGGCCTTCCTTGTATCTGCTGTGGATTTCCCTTTGGGACAGGAGGTACTTCCTCCTGTGTTTTGTGCTGTACCTGACACCCTGGGGATCTCTGAGGAAAGGTCAGTGATTTCCCCTCGGCCAGCAGCTGGCTGGAAGGGGCCTGTGAAAGTGGTGCTGCCTGGATGCCAGAGCAAGAGCTGCCTTCAGAGAACAGCTTTGGCAGCCTGGAGGGTGGAAGCATCAGGCAGGGATGGATGCCCAAGGTGGCAGACAGAGGTGGCTGCTCAGTGCTGCCTGTTACTATTGTTTTCTGAAGGCACACCTGGGCTTTTATTTTTCAGCTGTGTCCAGCTGCATTAAGTAACTGCACTCTATCACCTGCATCATGAAAGGAGTAATTTGATGTAATTGAAGCCCCAGAACATCTCTCTCTGAGTGCTGTGTCTGTGCTCTGAGGAAGTGTCTTGCTTTAGGAGCATGCTAGGTTAAGAAAATTGGCCTCCTCCTGCTGTTGTGGCTGTTGTGCACCAGCAGGGATCCCTGTGGCAGGGAGGGTGGGCATGCTATGACACGGAGTAGGGGCCAGGGCCATTGTTTGTGCTGTCCTGCAGCTGTGGGGCCACAGCAGTAATGCCAGAGCCAAAAGGAAAGTTTGATGCTCTGATAAAAGATCTGCCGAGCTATTCAGAAATGATAATTCTAGTGCCTGGCTGTTTGTTTCCCTCTGTGCTGCGAGTGCAGCTGGAGCTCAGGTACTGCACCCCACATCACTGGTATTGGTTCAATGAACAGGGAAGTGGCATCCAGTGGGAAAGAGCAGGCTGCTGCTGTGGTGAAATGTTTCCGCTTCTGTGTGATATGGGGGTTGCTGGGCACTCTCATGCATGCTGGAGTTTACTTGGGATCCCAGGAGTGACCTGAACCATTTGCAATAGATGGGCAACAGGGACAGCTTTATCAGTCATGTAGCTAAGCTGTCCACTCCTTAATTGCCATTGTGCTGTTCTGTCTGCTCTGCTTGCTTGGAAAATCCAAGTCCAAAACCTCAGCTATGCATGAGTCATTGTGTTTATGACCAACCACCTTTTCTGTTCGTGCCACCCTCCCACTGCTGGTCTTCTCTTTGGAGCACCAAAAGCTCCCGCCTGTGTTTGGCTACTTTCTCTGCCACCCCCAGCCACACTCAGCTGACCCTACCAGAGAGTTGGGCTGGGCCATGCACACGCAGCAGAAGCACGCTCCCTCCAGGCTGCAGTGGACGTGCTCGTGCTTCCTCTGCCAGCACAAGACCTTCCAGCTGAGTCATAACATCTGCTCCAGAGGAACAGTGTTTTAAAAAATCCCGACTGGTAGTCAGACCACGGCCAGTGGATTTTTCTGCGGCCATTTCCAGCACATGCTGCAACTGGGTAGCAGTCGGTGAGATCCCTGCCTGGGAAGGAGTTAGGGGACGGCAGCCGCGGCTCGCAGCCCCCTCTGGTGGCATATGCCAAACGCTGGCTAAAGTTCTGGAGACAGGGGCTGGGACTCCCAAATGGGCTGGAGATGGCAAACTGGAAATTGAACTGCAGTCAGGCTCTTCCTCCTGACTTTGGGTCCCACTGTCAAGCCCAGAAAGTTTCAAGAAACAGGAATTGAGACCACTATCATGAGGAAATTTATGCAGTGGTCACTGTGACTCCCTAAGTGCCCTAATGGTGCCAAGAGAGTTGAATCATCCTGATGTGTGCAGGGTACAGGGCAGGCATGGCAGGAGGAGACACGTCTGCTCCCAGCTTGAAGGCCAGAGTGAGCCAAGGTTTGGCTGGGGAGACAGCACTGTTCCTAGCACCCATGTCACAGAGCACCGCTGGCCAGGGGACACCGGCAGCAACATGCCACAGCACAAAGGGTGACACATGCAGCTTGGACAGCCACTGAAGGCCTCTTATGGCAGCATGGCCATCTCCTGAGCAGCCAAAAAGCTGGGCACTGGAACAAAACAGCTCTGCATTCCTCCCAGAGAGCCACAGAGCCACTGGCTCAAATTCCTTTGAGCTGATGTGGCAGGCAGAGCTGCATCCAGAGCCAGTAGCCACAGCCAGGCAGGCAGCTGGGGCTGCCGCTTTCAGCCTGCCTCTCTTGCCATCTCCTTCAAACAAGAGTGTAATATTGGGAGAAGCCATCCTTCCATCAGTGAGGGTTAAGAGTAGACAAGGCAGCAATCATGGACAGCTAATTAGTAAATGCTTTGAAAAGTATGCATAAGTAGCTTATTAGCAAACATTTTAGAAACAATGCAGTTCATCTAGTGATTAGCAAAATGCTTAGAAAAGAGAAATACATTTGGAGCACTGGAGAATGCCAGGGGTTGGAGGGGTTCTTTGCTAGGATGCAAGGGGAAATGACTGCATCTCCTGAAGTACTGGGGGAGTCGAGCTTTAACTTTGCAGTGAGGGGAAGTCAAAGATGAGGTGTTAAGGAAGGCATTTGCTTGCTCATACATCTGTGGCATGGGTAGCCAGAAGCAACATTTCTAACGTACAGGAAATTATTCAGTCTGGGTAACATGACACTGCAGCTCAACTTGTCTTCAAATGGGCTTCTACTGTTTTTTAACTCCATCCAGCATCCGCTGTATGGTTCATAATTCCCATCAAGCCCGGGTCATTTTCCAGAATGGAACATCAGTGAATGGGTTAACTGTGATGATGTTAACAGCTCAAGGTTGTTCACATCCCTCTTCTCTGCTTCCCATCTCTGCTTTCTCTGTGGCTGTGCTCCTCTGTGCCCCAGAGCCTCTTCCTGGAGGGACAGGCCTGGTCCAGGCTCTGCAGAAAGTGGTGACCCCAAATACACTCTCATGGGGTCTCCTATGACCCACCAGCTCACTAACATCCAGCGCATAGGAGTCAAATCTTGTTTTGCACCTTGCTTCCTCTTGGCATGATGACAAATTGAGGGCCAGCTGGTGACACTGGGAACAATAGGATTAGAGACAGAGACCTCTCCCCCTCCTTCCTGCTGTTGAGGAGGAACTGGTAGTCGTGGTGGTGTACTTGCTTCTTAGTCAGCCTCTCTGTCCAGCAAGGGAAGGAACAAGACCTCACAGCATCTGGAGAGGGAGCCAGCACAGGGCTGGCTGTGGTGACTCCTGAGTGGGTTCAGAATTCAGCTAAAAGTGTCAGAAACATGTGCCTTTTTTGAGCAAGCTCCAGCTCTGAATCCTCTGCATCTTTGCAGACCCTGCTCAGCGCAGAGGCAGTAGGATAGGAGCAGGGCAATCCCACTGGAATGCCTGATAACCACAGTGTTGAGGTGCTCCTGCTGTTTCAGCAGAGCCTGAGGCCTTTGACAATCTTTGCAACAGTGCTCCAGCCCACAAGGTGACACCAGGTGACACCCTTCACAGAGGCTCATCCCAAACAGGTCTCAGAAGCCTAAATAAATGTCTGTTGGACTGTGAGTCTTGGTCACTTTTTTTGTGTGGTACAGAGGGCTTAGCAATGCTCTTCTACATCATGGGTTTGTTGTCTGGATGCAGGAGTTTGAAGGTTTAGTGAATGTAAGGGGAGTTCTAGACTGATATTTTTGTTAAGGACTAGATGCAAAGCTCTGTAAAGGAAACGTGAGATTTTACCTTGATTTACATAGGAGCTAGTTTAGCCTTTTAGTGAGCAACTGTTTGATTTAGCTACTGGCAGCCTTTTTAATGGATATAATCCCTGTTGTCAGGCTGTAACAAGGGACTGGCAGACTCCCCAGCAAATATCAGTTCTGAGAGTTGTGAGATTTGGGTTCTTCCCCTTTCCTGCTATTGATTTATTTTTCCTGCCTTGGTGAATCACTTAAAATTCCCTGTGTTATAAAGAAAAGAAGATCTGGGCATCTGCAGGCATAAAACCCAGTCTAGATAGCAGCAGTGCAAAGCACACTCCCTTCCAAAGGCTGCTGAGCAGCAGCATCACACAGGAGTAGGTCAGAGTGCAGCAGAAGACGACCAGTTTTATTCTCAGTCTTTTCTGGCTGGGTGTGAATTCTGCAATTAAATATGAATGCAAAATAAAAAGAACAGACTGCAAAGAGCAGACTGAAAAACACAAGAAATTTGTGGTTGCTTTTGGCCACAACTCAGCATAGAACATATTTGAAGGAATTGGGGGAGGTTAGGTTTTAGTCTGAGGCAAGTTCTCAGTTTCCTTTAAATCAAGCAGCTGCACACCACCACTGAATGGCATGGTAATAATATGTTGCAAACCACAGTCTGGTGATCCTGGAATTCCTTATAAGTTAATAGCAGTCATGGTCCACTAATCACAGCTAGGACGTTTTAAGCAACTGTCTTTGATATATTAGTTCAAATACACCATAGAAAGCCTTCCTTATGCTGGTTTAGTGAGTAGATCAGTAGGTCATTAGAAAGAGTGAATAACCTAGGGATTTTCTGTTGATTTCTCACCCCACCCCACTGCTAATCCCAAGGAATTCTTGAGATCTACATGAAGCCTTAGTGAGCAACCACAGTACAGTGGTATGGTGCAGTTTTAAAGTAACACTGGGTCAGACATGGAGATATTATTGTTTAATGAATTCCTAGAAGCAGAGCATGAAGCAGTGAGGTCTGACAGCAGAAATCCTCTGCCAAAGACTTCATTCTGTTACAAATGGCAGGGAAACTAGCAGGGTGGCTACTCGTGTTATGTGACTGCCCCCACCTTCTTGCAGCAGTACAGAAGATACTGTGTGAGGAATCTTTTGAGGCAGAGTTGTGCTTTCCTGAGACAGGCAGTACTCATCCACTGGTGATGGGAGAGTGCCTATTCTCAGCCCCGTTCCTGCTGAGGCCATGCTGCATGTAGGGTGTTTGCATGGGAAGTGCTCCACGTGTTAGAAACCTCCAGGGAAACCTCAGAGCTGGGATTGTTGATGGATGTCCAACAAGGAGAAGTGCCCCCCCTCCCCGCCCTCCACCAGCAGCACGAGAGTTTGAGGCATGTGCTCAGCTTCCTTCCTCTTCTGTGAGTGTTGTGTGAGGTTTCATTTACATTGTTATTTTGCAGTGAGAAGGAAGGTGTAATGACAGCCTCTTTGGTAATACCAATATTTGGCTGTTAATCGTGGGTGGGAATACAGTCTGGGATCTCCATCACCAGAGGGGACCTACTCACCATTGATCTAAGCTCACTGCATCTTGTTGTAGTTTTTTTTTTGACCCATTTGATTTCTTAGGTTTTCTTTTGTGAAAACCCTCTGATTTTTCTGCCATTCCAGAGCAAAAGATCTCTCTGTCTTTAAATATGGCAGATGGGGATTTCTTCAGATGTCCAACAACTCAATTGAAGGAGACCTCAGGAGACCTCTCCCCTTCCCTGTCCCCCGTCTCAGCCTGTCTTTTCATCTGCAATCTGGAGATGTAAGGGCTATAGTAATAGAGTGTCCAAGGAAGTAATTGATTCATCACACGCCAAGAGAGGAGTCTGTTGCCTTCAGTGTCAATGGAGCTGAACCAGAGCCTGGAAGGGTAAGGGAGGCTTGTAAACACTCCATGGCTGAGCTGGCAGGACAAAGCAGACACACTGCCACGGCTGAACAGGAGGGTGACACAAGGGTTGCTTGAAAGAAAATCTTTCTGAACAAAGCAGTGTCAGGGTCCTTGTTCGTGGGAGAAACAGGGACAGCCCCATCCCCCTGCTCCCAGAGCACCTTAATGAGAAAAGGTACCTACCAGCCTCATGCAGCTTCCCATTCCCTCATCTCTGTCTCCCTCTTCTATCTTGATGTGGCTGCCTCTCTGACCTGCTGTCCTGGGCTGGGCTGAGCTCACCTCAGGGGTACCAACCAGCCCCTGCCAGCAGCTAATTCCTCCCACATCCCCAGATAGTCACTGCTGTCAAAGAGAGCCATGTGGGAGGCCACTGCTGCTGCCAGTGCACAGCAAGGTGTGGCACGTGTGTGGCACAGCACTCACCCTCATTCAGGCATTGATGTGCTCAGACTTGGCACTGTTTGGTTCAGATGGCTATTGAGCTGCAATGCCCATATTGTGAGGAGAGAAGGGAGTAGGAGATGTTGTGCTGTGCAGTAAGCAAGGAGGGATCAAGCAGGATTGGTGCACTGTTTGCCTCAGAAACAGCTCTTACTACAAGCTGGCACAGCCAAATTGTGGGAATGCCCAAATAGTGGAGGCTGCAGGCCAGTCTTGGCAGCAAAGCTTTACTCACTTGTGCAGCAGCTAAGGCGGGATCTGGGCTGTGAACAGGCTGTGTCTGAGAAAATGCAGGGTCAGAAAGTCATGCTATGGTGGGGCAGTCCCAGGGTGACCATCCATCATTAATGAGGGATGTAGACAGCCAGGAGGGTGAGGGTGGGCTGGTCAGGGCTCTGTTCTTACAACCTCCTTTATACAATTGGTGCTTAACGAGGTGTTTATTTCACTTTTGTTCTGAAAAAAAGCCAGTGCAAATGAGTGATAGTGGAAAGTCCAGCTACCAAGTTCTGATCCTCATCTGATCCCAGTTTTTACTCTTTCCTTTTGCTTTTCACTGCATGTTGTGTCTAAGGCCATGATGACACTGCACCAGCAAGGTGTGATGGGGCATCACTCCCTCCTCTGGGACTAGGGCTGGCACAGCAGGCCACGTTAGTGTTCCCTAATCCTCATCAGCACCCTAGACCTTGGACAGCCTGACCTAATTGGACAGTCCCCACCTATTGCTCGGGCTGTCAGGCACTGACATCAGAAAAGGGAAATCTGTACCCCCACTACCCCCACTGCAAAGAGATTAAAGTGAGCATTTACCCTTGCCTTCTGCCTGCTCTGCTGCTTTTTGGCAGTAAATTTTCCTTTTGTGGTTGTTATCTTTTATTATATTTATTTTTTTCTTTCTGTTAGTGATCGAGTGCCTGTGAGTGGTGACAGTAAAATGACATAGAAACCAAAGTCCAATTTTTTCCACAGATGGATTGTAGCAGAAGGAGAAAAGTGCAAATGCATTTTCTCAAGTGTCCTGCGTTTTGGGGTATGAAAGGGTTGTGAGTTGCTTCAGTTCCCTTAGAGCAGCAACAGAAGGCAGAATGCCATGGAAAGGAGGCTTATTCTGAGCATGCTTTATATATTTTATTCCTGATTTCACCATGATTCTCCCCTCACCAATGAACACCAAAGACATCTTGCAACAAAAGACCCCTGTAGCTAAAAATAGAGTGAGGAATTTATAGAGATGGTTTTGGAGACAGAAATAAAATTAAACAGCCATGTGTAACTCCTGAACAACAGCCTGCAGAAAACCCCCTAAGTGCACATTAGCACATCTCTTTTCTTATGTAACAGTCGGTTTTCCAGAGATGCCCCAGATGAGAGCAGCTCTCCGCCCCGAGGCGCCTTTCCGCAGCTTGCGGGAGCAGCCTGGCATGGATGAGCGGCACAGCGCGGGGAGCCTTTGCTCTCCTGTCTCAGGGGAGGGCAGCAGCATGCCAGGAGCTGAAATTCCCTCCTGAATCACAGCTTGCCTCAGGAGCACTTTGCAGTTAGGGTTTATTCCTCCCTTTGCACGAAGTGTTTTGGCTGCCTTCCCCCCTGGCCCTCCGCATAAGTTAGCAATAACTGCTGAAAGGCTCTTCCCATCCATAGTGCTTATAGGGGGTGAAAACAACAACCTAAAGGGTAAAAAATAGAGCCTTTTCATAGTTTCCATTTTTTGTCTTCAAGGCATTTTTGAAGAAGTTTTCCAATCGAATAGGGTTATTTTTTCTCCTTCTCTATTTTTCTTTTTCTCTCCCTCTTTCCTTTTTTAAACTTTTTTTTTCTTTCCCTTTAACTGGATTATTTTCATTTCTCAGAAATTCTGGTCAGATTTTTTGAGGAGATAAGAAAATAATCCAAAGCACAGTAGAATGATTACAAACCCCCACAATAATGTGATTACACAAGACGTAATTGGATACAACAAATTCAAAACAAACTTCTGAGAAATCCTAAGCAGTTTTGCCTGTGCCATCACCCCCCACACCAGCCTACCTCTCCCCCTGCTTGGATTTTTGTCATTTTAGTCACTGAAATCCAGTGAAATCCCTTCAGATTCAGAGCAATTATAGCCCATTTCTCTCTGTTGTTGCCAGAGTCAGTTATTTCCATAAGGGCAAAACAAGGGCAGGCTCTGTGAGCATCTTTTGACTTAGCATAGGCAAAAATGACCCCAAAAGGTTCAGACTGAGATCAGATTCATCTCTGCATTGTTCAGACACCCAAAGCCCAGGTCTAGTCAGTAAGAGTGATTTAAAGTATTTCTGTTGTCAGTGCAGAAGAACAATTAATCCCAATCCAAGCTGGATGTGAGAAATCTGCTTCCACTGAGAGTAGAGGACGTTTCGTTGGCTAAACCTAGATGTGGTACAGGCTTTTTAGTTCTGTGCACAAATCCGTATCAGAGCCTGTGTCTATGAGGACTGATTCTCTTCTCACACCAGGATAAATTAGGAGTGATTACCCTTAAAATGATGAGTTACACATGTGTAAAACCAGTTCAAGTCAAAGGAGAATCCAATTAATCTGCTGTATTTATAATTAATTACTCTGATTAAGGGCTGGCAGCTAAGATCAAACCCCATTGCTCTTGTTTCATCAGACAACAGAGGCGCTTGCCTCTGCTATCATGGCTGTAAAAAAAATCATTTAGAAGTCCTCAGTAGCTTCTGGAACAATTTAACCTTTGAAGGGCATGTCCTGCAGTTGCTCAAGATTGTGCAAACATCACAGAGAAGTTTTTTTTGTCTTTTGCAATGTAACCACCCATGAAATAAGGATTTGGTTGGAAGGTGGCGTACAAAAGAGCATGAAGATGAGTGGTGACACAGAAAAATCTACTAAGCCAGCTAGCATATAATGGACATTAATTCTAGCCACCTCTTGATTGCACAACAAGCACAGAGATGCTGGTTCACCATTTCTTAACTATTACTATACTACTACTGCTATTTAGTTTCTAAGAAACTGTCTGTTCTTAGAGAATGTTCAAAAAGCCTCATGCTTTTTATAAGAATTTCTGAGAAATAAGCCTCCCACCACCTTTTCAAAGGGGTAACAATTCTATTTACTAGCTGCCTTTGTGGCTAAGCACAGGCCTTGCCCAGCTACCTGCAGAATATTAACACCTGCTGAATTTCACTAGAATTGCAGTTTCTCTTCCTCTCCTCAGCAAATGCATTCAAGACACAATGACATATGGTTCAAGCAGATCAGAGGTCTTGAAGGCTCAAGTCAGCCCTGGGCATTCCCAAATTTAGGGTTGTTGGCATGCAGTCTGTACCTATTTGTCTCCCTGTCTATCTAGGCCAGATTTCTCCAATAGAATATAATCTCTCCAGTCAAGACTGGCTTCTATTCTTGGCCCTGCTGCAAACTTCCTGTGTGACCTTTCAGGGCAGAAGGCTCCTCTCTGCCTTCCTACCTCCCAGGGTCTCGTGAGAATCCCATCATTACTGTTTGCCAGCTGCAGTCATGAGCCCCATGGAAACGCCTATAAATAATAGCTCCAAATTAAACACTGGGGAGGTTCAGGTTAGAGCCTTGCCTCTCTCTCCAGTCCTGGCAAGCACTGGAAACAGGGCTTTGCTGAGTGCAAGTCCTCACCTACTTCAAATCATAGCTCTAGAGAGAGACAGAGAAAGCTGCCAGCTAGGTCAGAGCTTGGCCAGTCCTCCTTAGGCTTTGAAGCAAGGCTTGCACAAGTTTATGCATTCAGAGGTCGAGTGATATGGCTGTGAACATGTGAATAATTTGTTATGTTTCCTCCTATGCTAAGCTGGTGTCCCTGTAATGCCCTTGAAGTATGTTTCAGGGGGAAGGACTCAGCATCTCTTGGGACCTGGGGGTGAAGGTCAGTGGGGTTGATGATTTTGTGTTCAGCAGTATGGGTCTCTAAACTGTTTGTGCTGGGTGTCCCTCTGGAGAGGAGCACCCAGACGAATGTCACAGGCTTTCTGGTGCTGCTCCCCACATGGGTTGTAGCATTTATGGAGCTCAGCAGTGCCTGAGTGGGCACCTGGGAGGTCTGCCCTGGCCCTAGGGGATCATGGAGCACAGCTCAAAGATCAGGGAGCAGATTGCCTATTTTGCAGCAGAAAAGGATTGAAAAGCTGGAGGTCTTCTCATAATTGCTACAGCTGGGGCTTGCTGCCTTTGTTGCACCTCATTTTGGAAGCCAGCAGCAAAGTGACATGGGAAAAAGAGAAAGGAAAGCCTGGGAAGCAGAGAGGTTGACTGGAGGAAAAAGCAAGCAAACAAGCATGAATAATACAGGCTGTAGAAGTGCTTTACAATTAGTTTATAAAAGCTCTCTTAACATCAGCAAAGCACTTTCTACTAAAAAATCTGTAATAAAAATGCAGCAATATTTGTAAGCATTGTACATTTTTCATTTAATTCTGTTAAACAACTTCAAGAAGACCATCTAAGCCTTGTGTTTCCCTTTTCTCAGCCTCCATAGTCTGGGCAGTTAAAAGCACTTCTTCATTGCCTCCCAGCCTCAAAAGTCCCTGGTGAAAAGCAGTTTGAGGTGGTTTCAAACCAACTCACTGGCATTGTCACTCAAGTGGCAGCTCAGAATATCTTGCCATTGTGCCATTGGAGGAGCAGCCAAGTGTGCTCACCTTCCCTGCAAAAGAATAGTTGGTTAATCAATCCGTTATACCATGGGTTACAGAGGTTGCACCCTGCCCTCACATGTTTATGCCTGGCTCGTTGGAGCGATGCCTAGGTGTGGAGAGGTGGCCATGAAATGTGCTGGGGAGGTGGCAGCTTTCCCAGTGGAGGTAATGCCAGAGAGGTCAGCCCACAAGAATGTTGGTGCATGTTGACTGAAACAACAGATTTGGTTATATGAGTGAAATGCAAATTGCTGGGCACTGTATGAGACAGTTTGAACACCACTGCAGCATAAATGTGTCCCACTCAGCTGTGCCCTAGGCCATAGTTATCTGAAAATGAAATGGTTAGAGTAGAAAGCATGGTTGGGTTCTCTTCCAATTTTTCTTCTTGTTTTTCACAAGGGAAGAAGAAAGTCTAGAAACCATATTTAAGCTTAACAGGAGCGAAGATTTGGCCAAACTGGATTGTAACTTGACCCAGAATGAGGAGAATGGAGTTTATCTGTTTGATGGAGGGCCAAGGCATGGACATGCCTAAAGCTCATGGATCCAAAACAATCTGTGGTGGGGATTAGCTAGCATTCTTGCTGAAGTTTGGAAGTTTAACAGTTTTGATTGGCTGTCTTTAGTGTTTCATTTTGAAAGCCTAAAGCTTAATTGCTGTGATGGAGAGGAAGTAGGGGCTCCTGCTCATCTGGGCTGGTGCTTTCTCCCAAGTGTAGTACTTCCTCAATTCACACTCTGTTTACATGGCCCAAAGAAAAGGTTTTGCCTCATGCAGAGCAGAGGACTTGGGCCAAGATTTTTTGACTAGGGAAGAAAATTCTTACACATTTCTATTAATTTTACATTTGGCAAAAAATTTCCTGACCTTCTCTTAAAGGGCTTTTTTTCAGTTGTTTTTAACATTTGATTTATTCAGGATTAGCTCCAGTGTGAGAAAGCTAAGTTAGATGCTTGAATGAAGCCAAATAGGGCTTAATTTAAAGAGGCAAATATTTCCTGATGATTTACTTACTTGATTCATTCTTTTAATTTTCCATTTGCAGATTGCCCAAGAGCAGATTGCAATATTCCCTAATTGTATGTATTACTGGAAGTCTGTCACCCATTCAATAAGCAAAAATTTCTTGGTCCAGAACCTGCTTCTGAAATTCCAGGCTCCTACAGAACTGGGTGGCTTGAGGAGCCATGTGGACAGCACTACGATATTTGTTGTGCTGGCCACAGCAGAAGCTGTGATCATTGCAGTCAAGCAGCTGAAGCCATGTACTGTGTTGGCAAGGTACAACCCCACAAGGGCACAAACAGATGTGGTTCCCTGGGATGCAGCTAACCTCTGCCTGTGCATGAAAATGGCAGCTTCTACAGTCCACTCCATTAACTGTGTTTTGCCAACATTCACGTTTTTGCCAAATTAATTTTTTGCCACATACTCAAATTTCACTAGTAACCAGTAGTTCTGCAGCACAGATGTGCACTTCAGATGTGGAAGGGCTGCAAGCATGCTGAAAGCAAGTAGTTATTTAGAAAACAAAATGTCCCCACTGTTTGCTCAATACTACTTTAAACAAATAGACAAACAAGGAGGAAAAAGTTCTACTTAAAAGAAGCACTAACACTGCCTTCTCTGTTCCTCCTCCCTGGAGAGATGGTAGGATGAACTCCACATGATGGACATTAGTGGGGTCACGCAGGGTGCTGCTGACTGGTGTCAGGGTAACAAGGGGTCACAAGGTGATAAGGGGCTAGGCCGAGCTGAGGAGAGAGCAGGGGGAGCAATCTTCATTTGCATTGCTGTGTGTCCACACACCAGCTAAGCCAAATGCTCTTCCTCTTCCAGTGCCACTTCTCAAGACCGCTTGGATTTCACCTTGGCCAAGCCAATTGAGTCTGTAATGAAGTTAAAGGCTGGGCAATTGCAGCTAGTTGAGTGCTCAGTCCAGCGTAGACAGGATTTTATCTGCAGGCATTTTCCTTCTGGCTCTCAGCCTGATTTAATCCCAGAAAGGAGTGAAACCAAAGCTGTCTGGGCCATCTTTCTTTGTGGAGGAGCACACTAAGTCCCTGTAAGTTTGTTTTGAGGCTGTTGCTCGCCCGATATGTGCTTTGCAGAACGGGAATGAGTCACATGAGGATCATTCTGTATCCAGCAAGCTACTTCTCCTTTCAACTCTCCATTCTCAAACAGAAGATCTTGTGACAAAGAAGAAAGGCAGATTCCTGACAGCCTGGAAATGCTTTTTTCCTCCCTGGCCCCTTAAGAAGAGCTGTAGTATGTTGTTCAAACAGGTTGATACAAAGCAAATAAACAGTCCTAGAGAGATGGTCAGTTTCTGTAAATAGCAGCGTGCTGGCCACACAGGAGAGGGGCGGGGAGAACGTGGGTGTTAGAAAGCAGCTGAAGAACAAGATGTACACGTAAAAGCTGTTTGTTTCTTCACAGCACACAGAGCCTGATACTACTACCTTGCCTACTCATGGCCTAGAAAATATGGAGGGATCTGTGGCAGTTTCACCTTCCAGCCAAGCTTTGCAACAAGCTTTTGTCTCTGCAGCAAGAGGCAATTTTTCTAACCCTACGCATTCCTCCCCCAGACCAGTCAGACACCCAGGCCAGTAGGAACATCTTCAAGTAGGGTTTAGCAAAGGCAGGTTGCATTTGCAGGGTGTACAGGATCAGCAATAATTAGTGTAGGTACCCAGCTCTTACACAAAACTTCTTATCCATGGAAAATCTTCATTAGCACTTAATAGAAGAGGATTAATATTAATGTCCAAGCACTAAGTGAGTTTACTTGCCATGCTTGCTAAAGGACCAATGTGATATCAGTGCACAAAAGAGCTACCTGCTCACATGGATTGAACACTCACAGTCTCACTTGGTACGTACTTGCCCAAATCCCACATGGATACTGGAATAAAGCAAGCTCTGCCAAACAGCACAATGGCACTCCAGAAGAGAGCTCAAGGGAGGAGAGCAGCCTCAGGAGAGTTGTGTCTGAGCTTCTCCCATGCCAAAGGAGTTTTGTGGAAGTGGAGGTAATGTGTGTTCTAAATTTTGCATGTTGGCTGTGAAGGTGAGCGGATGTATGTACAACAAATTAATGACGTGAATGACAGCAGAGGAAAGGACCTAAATGTAGTCAGACAAAAGAGAAAAAGTGTTTTGGGATCTGTGGTGTGGTGTGCTGTGAATAAGAGTCCCAGGTACCTGTCTGGAAGACGTTCTGTGAAGTATGCAGATACTGAGAGTGGTTTCTGTTTGTGCCTGGCATCCTGAAGCATGTCCCTGACAGATGGTTTCCCTGCCATTTCACCTGCCTCCGCAGGTACGACTACATCGAGATCCGCGATGGGGACAGCGAGGCGGCAGACCTGCTGGGCAAGCACTGTGGGAACATTGCACCTCCTACCATCATCTCTTCCGGCCCCTCTCTCTATATCAAGTTCACCTCAGACTACGCACGGCAAGGTGCCGGCTTCTCTCTGCGCTATGAGATCTACAAGACAGGTGAGTGTCTGAGTCAGTGCCTGTCTCCCAAGCTGTTTGACACAATTATCTTTGTCTGGAGATGCCTTTGACCACCTTTTCAATGTGATTTCTAGCATATTTTCCAGAGATAAAGGACTTTTTTCTTTTAAGTGAAGCAAGTCTGTGCAGCACATTTCCAAGAAGGTAATGTTAGTGGCACATGACAGTGAATTTTTGGATCACAGGGTGCAATTAAAGCAGGGTTCCTCCTTAAATACTCTCTTGTATTCGAGGACTAGAAACATATATCTTTACTCTCTGGCATGTGTGGAGCTTGTTAGGGCTAAAAAGGGATTGTCCCTCTGATAGAAGTGCATGGAGCTCCCCCTCCTGTGGAGCTGTGATTCAGGGTTGATCAGTGATGCTGTGTTTTCTCTCCACGGATGTGGGGTTTGTAACTGGGGAGCTCTAGTCTTCAAGTGATTGCTGTCAGCAATGCTGTCAAAGTCTGAGGCAGCATCCTTCCAGGCTGATATAAGACAAAGTGTTCATAATTCTATTTAATACTTAAATTACTATAGAGGAAAGAAAAATCTGCTTAAAGCCCTTTTAGTAGTCTCTCTATCTAAATATTTGCCAGAATTTTGTGCCTGGGAAGAAAGGCTTGAAAAAATAGCCTGTGCTCTGTGTGCATGTGAGAGAGGTGTGCCTGCATGCTGAGGGATCAGGAGAGTGTTTTGTGTGGGCACACAGGCACCTGCCATGTGCCCACATTCCTTTGGTGATGTGTTAGAAGACAACACACGTGGCTTTCAGTCATTGCATCCAGTGCCAAAAAAGAGATGTCTGTGCCATGGGAAGAACCAAAAAGGAGCACAAGGTTGCTGGTCCAGCATCTCTAAAGAAAAGATGGGGAGCACAGGCAGCAGTGCCCAGGGGCCCTAGGCCAGCTGTGCAGCAGGCAGAGTTGCACAGACAGCCCACAGCCTGGCTGGAGGTAGATGTGAATGTTGAGACTTTGCTGCAAGAGAATGAAACTCCCTAAATTCATTGTGAATCAATGAGGACAGGACTTGTGTGAAGGTTCAGATGGATGAGGAAAGTGCTGTTGCTGGTGGTTGCCTGGACTGCATAACTGGCCATTGAGATGCTGAGCAGCCAGCTCACCACCACTGTTAGTTTATGGTTAGGATGCAGATTAGTCCTGAAAGTTTAGTGATTCAGCCAGACATTGCGGTTTGCTAAGGCCAGTTGCCATCAATAAAGATGGCAAAGAATACAGGTGAGAAGACCCACCTCAGCCCCCCTGCCTCTCTCACCCTGCTCACACCTCCTGTGAGCCCAGCAGGCTTGCTGGGTTGTGCCTGACCTCACACTCCATCCATGCCCTGACTTAGAGCACAAAGCACTGTGGGCTGATCCAGCTGGCTGAGGTGGCCTGGCCATGCAGTGGGAAGGGATGGCAGACAGGAACCCCGTTGGTCTGGCTGGGAGCCAGTAAGGGACCAAATCTGTGAGGAAAGGAGAAGTTGTTACTGGGAGGTAGAGGAGTCAAGAGCTGATCTGGAGGAGAGCAGGTATTGGATGGAGGCTGGAGCTGAAGTGGTGCTGGCTCATTTTGCCACCCCCACCCCTGCAGGCAGCCATCCTCTCCAGATACAGCCACGCTTTCTTACAGCCACAGCCCATGAAATCAAGCCTGGCAAGGCAGGTTCTGGCACAGGAGTGTGGGTGAGCCCGTGATCCGGGAGCACTCCCAGCCCACATCTGCCCGGCCCCAGTCCCTGCCGGGGCTCCAGAGGGGGCCGTGGGCAGTGCTGGCTGCAGCGCTCCTGCAGTACAAGCAAACCCTGCCTTTTGTTGGCAGGCAGGCAGGCACGGGCCAAGTTTCCATCTGAGCTGTCAGGGTAACCAGCAAGGGTGTCACCAGCTTTAAAGGTCATCGGATCGTCATTGTCCACATCAGTAAAAGCAGCAGTGGCTGCAGATTCCTTCTGTCTTAAAGGTGACCTAAAAAAACAACTCTTTTCAATAGAGCATTTCTTTCCCCACCTTGTGCTAAATTTCCCTTATCACAGTGTGAGAGGGAAGCAATCTGCATACAAACAACCACATACCAGTCTTTGAATGCCCTGATGGGTATCAGCCAGCAGTCTGTGGGCTGACAAGAGCTGCCTGCCCCGGCTGGTCCAGCCTCCCTGCTGCTCCCTTTGTGAGTTAGTTTCGCAGGGCCGGCCTGAGCTCTCCAGCGCCGTCTCCTCTCAGGCTGGCCTGTGCTGCAGAAGTCAGCATGACTCCCGTTGATTATCTGCAGCTTCCTTATAAAAAGCTGATCATTGTGTTTGCTGCTATTAGCCAAAATGTAGACAAAGATGCCGAATGTGATAAGAACGCCACGGGAGGAAACTGTTGTCTAATGTGGTCTTGCCTGTTGCTAGAGGACAGTCCCTGACTCTGGGTTTAGCCCTTCATTTTCCCGCGAGCTCAGAGCTCGTGTTATTTTCACTATTTATCTGTTAGTCTTTGAGGTTGTTTGGAACGAAGTACACCCTTATCCCTGCTCATGGCATTATGCTGTGATTTGTGTTGGCTTTTTTTTTTTTTTTTTTTTGTGTCTGCATTTTACCCCACAGGTTCACACCAGAAAAGCTGGCTGGTTCATTAGGTAGTCAATTAAGAGCCTCTCCTGAGTAGCTCTCCAGCCAGGCACTGCATAATGCAGTGCAAGATCCTGCTATTACTGCAGGCTGCTGGCCTGACTCTGTAGGTTAATGCTGAATTGAATAACAAGTCTGCCATTAGTCCTGGGAAGGCTGGTGCTGCCTGGGAGAGCTGGAGCAAGAGGGTTTGTAGAGGAGAAGGAGAGTGTCCCAGTGAAAGTGAAGCAGAAGCCTTTGTGAATGCTAGTGCCAGGTTGCAGCAGTGGCCAGCAGCCTCTCTAACACCCCCTTTCTCCTCTGATAGCTCCAGGCTGCAGATTTCTGTTGCCTATTGTCCTGGCAAGGCTTTCAAAGTCACCGTGGTATGAATATGACACAAATTCCCCCTTCCCCAAGCAGCCCGAGGCACCTTGGCTGTATGAGAGGGGGCACTGAGCTGGCCCGGCTGCAGCCGAGGCCAGTGCTGAGGTCAGCAATAAATAAGAGGCAACATTGTCTGTCCTCCCCACCACGCAAAGGTCTTCCTTAAGGATAGAAATAACTTGCATTTCTGGTGTGGATGGCTCATTCTGTGAAAAAGAGGGCTCTGTTCCTGCTCTCAGCAGAGACCCCCCCTGCCATGGCCTCTGTTATCCCCACTATTAATGTGGCCACGTTGTGGAGACGTATGCTGGAGCTGGCCCCTGTCCCTTGTGTGGGTCTTTGGGGCAGGAGTGGGGGCTGCAGGCTAACTGTGCACTTCCCAAGGGTTTGCAGCAAACAGTGGAGACATTGGCACCCTCCCACAGGCCCTCACGCTGTGTAAATATTTGTGCTTACGGATTTTCCCAAGAGGAAACTGAGGCACACATATCTGTGCTGGAAGGCTGGAGTTTGCAGGAGACTGGCCCATGGGAACAGCCTTTCCAAAATGAGTACATCCCAATACTCCTCTCTGCCCTATCCCAGGCAGCTCCTTCCCCAAATGGGGCTCCTCCACCAGGCTGGGGTCGCTGTGACACCTTTGCCTGCATGGCTGCAGGTAGCAGCTGTGTCATGACTGCTGTGGATGGAGGCTCCCTGTGTGCCAGCCAGCCTCTCTGCAGGCTCTGGAGCAGCACACAGGCCTGCCAGGTCAGTTTGGGGGTGGGTTACAGTGGAAAGTGCCAGCTGAGGAAGACAGGCCAACTTGGTGTGGCCTCCCTGTCCACCACCATGGGTGTGAGGGACATGGCATGATGCTGGCCTGCCAAATCACAGCAATGGCTTTGGATAAAATCACTCTTCTAGTCCTGGTTTTGAGGTAATTGTCAGGAGGATCAGCAGTGGTTTACAGATTATGTCTGCAAAGCTAAGGGATTTTGAACCATGTTGTCCACTACAGTACCTCATGGATCTTGTCTTTCCACCTGTGGAAAGCTTTGAAAATC
Source organism: Ammospiza caudacuta (assembly GCF_027887145.1). Lineage (NCBI taxonomy): Eukaryota > Metazoa > Chordata > Aves > Passeriformes > Passerellidae > Ammospiza > Ammospiza caudacuta. The sequence continues at coordinate 18,858,481 of NC_080600.1, read as the reverse complement.
ACCTTCTCACTTCTTGCAGTAATTCCCACAGCTCTTGAGCTGCAGGACATTTCCAGAAGTGAATACACAACCCTAAACTCAGAATGGGGTTTTCACAGTGCCAAGTTGTTGGCATTAAGCTTCGTTGTTGCTAAGGCTCTGGGTTTTTCCTGCTGCTACAGGCTCCGAGGACTGCTCCAGAAACTTCACTGCCTCCAACGGCACTATTGAGTCTCCAGGTTTCCCTGACAAGTATCCACACAACCTGGACTGCATCTTCACCATCATAGCCAAGCCAAAGACAGAAATACTCCTCCACTTTCTGCTTTTTGACCTCGAGCATGACCCACTGCAGTCGGGGGAAGGAGACTGCAAGTATGACTGGCTAGACATCTGGGATGGCATCCCTCAGGGTAAGCCACGGGGTGCTGCACTGCTTTCCTTGGCCCTTCCTGGTGTCACAAAGCTCCAAAACTGTGCAGTATGTCTGAACACCAAGGGTGCCTAACCTCAGAGGTGGCTGCAGCCTGCAACCTGCCTTTAGGGCACACCATGGCCAGCTTGGGGACAGTGTGCCTGCTGAAGGCTTCCTTCATTAAACCACAAACTACTGCTCTGTTGTAACCACTGATCTGAAAAGCCCCATGGGACACTCCAAACACCAGCAGGTCTCCCTCAGGGAAGGGCAGTGGGTTCATGCAATGATGGGAGGACTTCCCTACCTTATAGCAAAACCGAGAAACAGAGCATTTTGGAGCATTTCCCAGCAATTGCAGAGCAATGCCTGCTGCAGTGGATATTTCTGCACTGCATGGCACCAGGCCAATAGATATAAAAAATAGCCCATCTCTGAAGCCTATCTTTTTTATCCTGATCAGCAATGAGCTGGTGACCCAGGAGGCCAGCGGAAAAGCAGGCATTACCTTTGCTGCTCTTTCTTTTCAGTTGGCCCCTTGATAGGCAGGTACTGTGGCGTTAATATGCCATCGGACATCCGCTCGACCACCGGCGTCCTCTCTCTCACCTTCCACACGGACCTGGCAGTGGCTAAGGATGGTTTCTCTGCTCAGTACTACTTGATCCACCAGGAAGTCCCAGAAAGTAAGTTGGAAATGTGTGTGTAAGACTTAGTTGTGTCCCCTGTGTTTCCCATCTTTCATTTGGCATATGTGAGAGTAAAGCAGGCAGAAGTGTGTCCAGGGACTGGTTCTCCACCAGCAGTGCAGACAGCAGTTTCACTTAGGTCTCTTCTCTATTTTGATAGAAATAAGATTTCAAGTAAGAATTTAACTTTCTGACCTTTTCTTGACTTTTCACTTGCTTGTGAAGTCTTCTCAATACCTTTTGGGTTAGCATCCTTCATGTATGTACTGAGCCCAAAAGATTTAGGGGAAGACTTCAGCCCAGCATGTGCAGCAGATTCATTAAAGCATGGGGAAAAATATGCGCACTCTCTCTCTCTCTCTAGTTTTCCAGAAATTCACAGTCCCAAACCACAAATTGGAATTTCTTGGCTGTCTAATTAAAGATTGCTTAAAGCTCTAAGAATTTCAAGCCAAATTTTGTTTTATAACCCTTAATAAGGGAGGTAAATTGATATGGAGCGAGGAAATAAGTTGTGTGTTTTGAGAATGAAGAGCATTTTGATTTTTTATGATAATGCAGGCAAGGAAAGATTCCATTTGTTTTCCCATGATATTTTTGCCTCAGAACTACTGTTCTTGACCTCTGTTCACAGTGAACCTTTGATACAACAGAAGAAGCCTTCAGGACAACCCTCAGTCCCAGAGAAAGACAGGGAGTCCCTGACCTGCCGCTGAAAGCCTGTGACAGAGAGCAGGGTAGAGTAGGGGTTGTGCAGCACCAGGGCAGCAGGGTTACAATCTCTTACTCTATGATTGAGTAAGGATTGTTCTGCTGAGGCTGTGAGAGTTACAGATAAGCATGAGCTCTTCACCATTACCTATTGCCACACTCCGTTGATCTGTTCCTTAATCCCTTTTCTGATCTGGATTTGTAAATAAAATGTTGAACACAAAGCTTGAGAAATCAAGCACCAGAGCCTTTGTGAAAGTGCCAGACCTGTTTTCCTTTATGGTGGTGTAAAATGAAAGTTTAGTAATAGCACTGACATCCTAACTTGGCCCATCATTTCCATCCAAGGCTGATTTGACCACATTAAAAAACACAGGCAGTTTGGTGGAGCCCTGTTGGTTTACAGCAGAAGCATGCTTGGACCCATGCAGTATTTTCTATCACTGCTTTCTTTGGTATTGTTTTTACAGGACAGCTGCTATAAAATGGATGAGCTGTGCCATAAAGATGAGCTAATTTTGACTTCTAAAGCCTTAGAAGTGAGGAGATCCAAACAAAAGCATAGCAGTGTCTTTCATAATCTTGTCTGGTTAATCCCTATGGGCCTGATACCACATACAGTGCATGCAGATAGACACAGACACAAACACACCTGCATCCCTGCTCTCACATGCTCACAAAACCTTTAGAGATGCCCATTCCAATCCTTGATGTTCCTGCTGGCAACAGTAAGCACCCTCCTAATGTGTCTGTCTGTATTCCTTGCTTTGTCAGTGCTTACATTTCACCTACAGCCTTCAAAATAGGAGCTTTGTGGCAAGGGTACTTGGAACATCTTGGTGGAGATGGAGGGAGGCAAGGGACATAATTGTGTCAAAACTGAACAAAGGTGAAGAAGATGGAGAAAGGGACAAAGATCCAGACTGTATTAGTGTTCAGAGGGCCACGCAAACACAAAGCTGCCCTATCTATAATTTTTCAGTGCCGTCTGTGAACACACACAACCTGCAAGATGGTGCAGATCTGTTCATCTTTCCAGACAGGCAGCTTTGCTCAGGGTTAGCTGATGAGATTAGTTCAGGGCTGCCTTTCACTCGGGGATGAAGTACTGAGAGTGTAAGCCAATCTCTTGTGTATGTGTGTGTCTGCTCTAGACTTTCAGTGCAATGTGCCTCTGGGGATGGAGTCTGGCAGGATCTCCAACATGCAGATCAGTGCCTCCTCCACCTACTCAGATGGGCGATGGACCCCTCAGCAGAGCCGGCTCAACAGTGATGACAACGGCTGGACCCCCAATGTAGACAGCAACAAAGAGTACCTCCAGGTACCTTTCCAGCCCCCTCGCCTCTTCCCCCACCAAATGGAGTGTCACGCTCCTAAACTGACCCGTGACCATAAGGGCTGTTGAATTTTTTATTGCCTCTGGCTCACGGGGAGCAAGCAGCAGGGGAGCTGCAGTGCCTGGTGAAATGCAGCAGGCTGGCTCTCCCATTAGCTTGCCCGCACAAGGACTGACTCCATCCGCTGTCTCTCTCCCAGCCCCTCCTTTCTGCCCAAACCTTGATGGACTTTCCATCAGTCTGACAGAGACTGAGAGACCTCTGCCACTTACAAGGGCCACTGACTCCACCACTGGCCTGAGGACCAAAGTCTCCAGGGGGTGAATAGAAAAACAACTAGAATAATGTTTATCTCATCAGCGATGCAGGGAGCGTGAGCGGGCTGATGTCAGGCGGGGGGCTGACAGAGCAAAGGCTTTCCCTGGGAGCTGGTTAGAGCCACAGTGTGTCCACACACAGCTTCTGGCTGTGTCACATCGCTGGGGGACACTGCTTGCTAAAGGGCACTACGAGCAGGAGGTGCTGAATGTCATTGCCTCTAGCAGACGTCTCATTCTTCATTCATGGCAGGGCTACTAAGCCAGCTCTGCTGACCTTTCTCAACCCATGTTGTAAAACAAACAGGAAAAAAAACCAGCAGGGCAAAACCAAGAGCTGCAGCACTTGCTAATTGGATATTATGCTTTTATTTTACATGGAAAAAGTCAGTCTCTGTCCTGCTTTAATGGATGTGCGCTTCTGTGCAGATCCTATTGCTTGGTCTGAGGCAGGAAGGCGGCTTTGTGATGGTCCCATATAAACAGACATCAAGATCCTTAGCTACTCTTGTCCCAGGGTTCTATCCTGCTGCAGTCAGCCCTGGCAAGGGTTGTGGATGTTGAACTGTGCACCCACAGAGAGTGAGACAGGCTGAATTTGCACTTTTAATTTTTCAGAGACAGAGAGAGGAACTAATTAGCCACTCTGGACTCTCAGGTGATCACCAGTCTCTTTCTCGTCCCTTTTTCCCCTTGGCAAGGTGGACCTCCAATTCCTGACTGTGCTCACAGCCATTGCCACACAGGGTGCCATCTCAAGAGAAACCCAGAAGGGCTACTATGTGCGTACCTACAAGCTGGAGGTCAGCACCAATGGGGAGGACTGGATGATGTACAGACACGGGAAAAACCACAAGGTAATGTCCTTTTTGTCTCTTCTTCCTGCACCTTGGTGAGTCTTGCAGCCAACAAGAGGGAAGAGAACAGAGATTTTGCAGGTCCAGAGGGTTTAATCTGTGAGGGACCCTTTTTCTGATAATGGCTAAAAGACTGATGATGCTCTGAGCAGAAATAGTCCTTTCTCCTCTGCACAGCAATGAGGAAACACTATTCCTTGGAAAACCTGGCTGCTGCTTCATATTTCGTGGTGGTGAGAGTATGTTCTTTGACTGCAAATGAAGGAGAAAATGTTTTCACAGCCTGTGTTTTGCCATATAAGATTCATTGAGCTTTTGTGGTCGTAGACCTGTCTGCATGCTGGGTTAACAATCACAAAACCACATGAAACTGTAGTTCAGGAGTTACTGAGGCCTGGAAATGAAAGGGCACAAATCCTAAGAGGCAATTGCACCATCCCAGAGAACAAAATGAGCAATAAATAATGAGAAACAATTCAGGCTGCCAGAGCTGTAAGATCTGCGCTAAGAAGGCATGGTGAGAATGGGTGCATTGAGCCCTGGGAGCTGTGCATGCTCTTGCTGTGTTTCTGGGACACCCACAGAGGTGGGAGCAAGGAGGAAGGAGGGTAAATATGAGTGTTCATCTGTTTCACACCATATGGATGCTGGTGTGTGGCCAGGAAAGATAAACTTGGAGTGGTCTGCATGGGAAGTATATGGAGAGGAGGGTTAAGGTAGCCATGGTGCCAGGCTGGCTTTTCTGTCTATTGCTTTGGTCATGTGGTTGTTCCTTGGTTAAGGGTGCCTCAAGAAAGTGCTTCTCTGCTCTTCTGTGGCACCCTCCAGCACTGCTGCTGTGTTTAGGTGCTCCCTGCTGATGTGCCATAGTGTGTCTGTGTGAACTCTGGCTGGGTCCCACACACCTCCCCCCACACACATGTCCCAGTCATTTTTGATTGCTCAGCACTTCTATTAAATTAGCTGTCCCTTCCCTTTGCTGGCACGAAATGCAGTAGCCTGCCTTGTCCAGGATTCATCCAGACATTTCCTTCCCTTCCGGGCTTCTGCGATTTCCCCTTCCCCACAAGTGTGTCTTAGGTTCAAATTCCCTCTGCTTCCCAGAATGAGTCCTCACTGTGCAGGGGTACCTATCAGGGTCTCATACCTGCAATATTTGGAGTATTTAAGCTCCTCATGTGCCAGTGGGGGAGTGTTAGTCCTATTTTAGAAGCAGGGAAATGGAGGCACAGGGCAGTCCGGCCTCACATAGGGGAGTCCTCAGCTGGGCTCCCCCAGACCCCAGGTGCGCTGGCTCCAGGACAGTAGCTCATGGCAGAGATCATGTACAGCCCTGACACGGTGCCCATGCAGTGGTGTGGAGCCTCTGTGCTCTCCCAGGACCCACTGGTCACAGCAGACCTTTCTGTGAACCAGGGCCATCTCTCCTCACCCCAGGTGAGTTTGGGTCTCATTGGGACCTTTTCTGTAAGCTGAGTCAGGCAGGACATACTCATCATGCTGGACAGAGAGATGAGCTATATACACAGTTCAGTGTTCCAAATAACCACGGGCAATAAATTTGCCTTTTAAAGTCTTAGCTGGAGCAGAAATTGGGCCTGGGGGGTGGTTTTAGTTGCAGAGGAGAATAAATATCCCATTTTTGCAGTCCTGGGTGTTGGACGCTGCATCCTCAGCCAGGGTGGAGCAGGACAGCATGTCTGGTTTCAGTGCTGCTCAGCCAATTTACGTTGCTCCAGCAAGACCCTAAAGCCTGGCTGGTGTCAATCCAAAATAATCTTACAGCCATCTGAATTGTCACCATTTCAGGACTTGGCCCTTGATTTCTGTCAGCTTTTTTCTACTCTGTTTCCTCTTTTCATTAAAAAAGTGGAAAAAATCAAACATCTTCTTTTTTACTCCTCTGTTCCAGTATCTATTCATTCCCACATTCTGGCCTTCATGTAGCAGACACCTCCCAAGGCTGGAGGATAAGTAATTGCTTTTTGGTGGCTCGCCTACCCCTTGCATCCGGGTGACTGCTTTCCTGCCCTGCCAAACAACTGGCTGCCAGCTGCTGAGCTTCAGCAGGGCCAGGCCAAGGCCACTTGCTCACAGACCTGGTGCCGGGGGGCGCTGGTCCCACATTCCGTGCCCACGCTAATCCTGCTGTTCCTGTGCTAAGCAAGCTCCCAGATGTCTGTGATGTCTGTGCTCGGGGTGCAGCTCCCTCCCTGCATCAGTGCGGAGCTCGGTGCAGCCCGGGCTGCTGGAGCAAACCATGCCAAAGGGATTCATCAAGTCTGCCGCAGCTTGATTTGGTGCCATGAGGAGCAGGGAGGGAGGGGAAGGTGTGGCCAGACAGGCACTCTCTATATACATGCAGATATATATATATAAACATACATATATGCACACGTATATATGCACATGCACACATAGACGTATGGGGTGTACCAAACACTGCTCAGAATTTCTGCCAGCTCTGTGGGCCAAAAGCAGTGCTCTGCCACGTGTAGGTGGGTCAGCTAACATTCACATCTTCATCAGGGAGCTAATGCAAGAGAAAACCAGCAAGTGCAGGGGGGTGGGGAGGGGATGATGCTCCCTGCAGAGGATGGGAAGCTCTCACTGCCTCTCTTTTGCCCCCTACTTCCCCTCCCTCCGGTGTTTCAGATGACAGTGGGGCCAGGGTGTTTCCCTGCAAATGTGATGGCTCACCTTTGAGTCCCCAGCTGCTGGCACTCAGCAGCAAGGGAAACGGGAAAGGCAGGATGGAGCAGCGGAAAATGTGATTAATATGTGCTCACAGCAGACAGGGCTGGCTGGGCTGTTTCCGTGCCGAGCACTGCTGTGTTTCTGGGATGGGGAGGCAGTAGAAGGGCAGCTGGCAGGAGTGGAGCTCCACACATTCCCTCCCCTTCCCACCCCATCCCTGCTAGGTTTTCCTCCTTCCTGGCAGCCCAGTCCCCACAAAGCCTGGCCCAGACATCCCCCTGTCCAGGGGCTGGTGCTCCATCTTTCTCTCAGGCATGGGGCCAGGGTGGGAGGCTAACCCAGCAACCTGGCCAGAGGTTCTGTGCTGTCTTCTTGTGTGTCCCTGAGAGGGGAGACAGGGAGGAGAATGGCCACCACAATGTGCCATCCTTACCAGCATGCCCCTACCAGGGGACAGGGCCAAACCAACCCTGCCACAGAAAAGCTGTTCTGGCTCTTGCCCACTCTGTTTTCCTCTACCTCCTGTGACCTGGGACCTGGGACCTGGCTGATGGTCTCTGAGGTTTGAGGTTATCTTCCAGGCATCAGCCCTGGTGTTTGTGCGGAGATCTTATCTAATGGCTTGCAAATGTCTTTAGAAAACAACAACTCTTCTTGAACCCAAGGAAGGAAAAGAGCACCTGGCAGGATTTGACCTTTTGTTTTTGGCCGTTTTCTTCACCTGGCAGGATTTGACCTTTTATTTTTGTCCATTTTCTTTGGACAGGCTCAACTATGAGGATTTTATCAGAAAACTAAGCTCCCATCCATTTTGATCCTCTTCCTTCTTTGTAGCATCTTGGGTTCCAGCTCCCATGTGGTGTGAGCCGCTCCATCTTAGTAACTGTGGAGATGAGCTCATAGGAATCATCTAGTGTGGCAAGGGACTGGGGATAGGATGGATTTCAGGATTTGGAGTGGGTTTGGGCCATGATGAGTGCTGCTCCATTGCTCTGTGTGTAAAATTTTCAGAATCTGTAGAAGTCAATGGATGAGAAATGGCAGCAAGATCCAGCTGATGTGTATTTTTCATTTCTTCCTTATTTAGATGGCTTTGTGCTTGTTATTAGTTAACTTTCCTGAGTGGCATTTCAGGTGGTAGCTGCACAAAGATTGAATTGCTGCAAGGAGCAGTGTCTCAGCTGTACACTGCAGCTGGGAACATCAGAGGTTTTTGGTGCTGGCAGTGAATATTGAGGATGACTCTTTGTGCCTTCCCTTAGGAATGTTCCTCTGTCTTTTCAGTTCTTAGGTCTCCTGTATTTACTCACCTGAGGAAGGAGAGAAAAGCTTTTAGTCCTGTGGCTTTTTTATCTGGAAAACTAAGGAAAAGCTGGCACAATGAGCCAGAGGGCCACAAGTGTTTCTGCGCAGAGACATCATGGTGCAGAGGATTTGCCCAGAAACATCCAGGTCCCAGCCTGCTTCTGCTGCTTTCGCAGGCAGGACAAAGACATCAGACTTTGCCAAAGGCAGACTTGTGCATTCACCCTTGGTGCAGTACCTGGGGAGAATTACAGCCCTGGATTTCCTAGCAAGGCTGCAGCTTTGTATTTCTGGGCCCTCTATCTCCTTTGCAGGCTAGCATAGCACCACTCCTCGTGTCCCTGATGACTCCCAAATCTGAGTGGAGCCTCTCAAAGACACAGAGCTGGCAAGCCCAGCCCAGCACAGTGTGCCTTGCCCAGACACAGTGCTTTGTTAAGTGTTGCCAAGTATCATTTTTCTTTTAACTCCTTGTTCCTGGATTTAATAAATCCAGAACTATCCACCCTCCACTTGAGCCAGAATCCTCCCACCATCAAACATGCCCCATTTTATTCCTTCCCTATCTGACAAGGAAAATAATCTCCCCTACTTTTCTCCTTCATGCTTCTCTGTCTAAATCCTGAAGCCCTAATCCTGTTAGCATGCTCTGTTCCAGAGCTCTGTCTCCACAGGAGTAACATAATCCTGCAGTAAATCTAGTGGGTCCAAAGAGACATACGTATGGATGAAGGCAGGGCTGCTGCTGTCCTTGGCCTTCTCCTCTTCCTCCCTCAGCCACTTTCTTCAGCACCCCAAGAAATTACATAGTGGCCAAGCAGCATAATAAATAAAGCAGGAGAAAGGTTACCTCTTACCCCCTCCCTGACTCTCTGCCTCTTCAACTTCATGGCACTTTTTGTCTCCCTGTCCTTCATCTCCTTCACTCCAAGCTGCCAATGGCACAATTCCCATATCCACTGGAACTAATGTAGCTTCAGCAATCCCCCCCATCACCCTATGATGGTTCCAACATGTCAGAAATGCAACTTGCAAATGCTGCCGTGGATCTTGCATGTGTATGCACACAGAAAACTTTTGCAGTCCTCCTCTAGCCTAGACATCATGTCCCCTACTTTTACAGCCTCTCCCTAACCACTTGGTTTCTGCAGCAAATTAATTAAGCAGAATTAATTAAGCATTGATTATCAATTTAATTTCACATGCAGACCTGCTGTCTGGACTAAAATGGAGGTAAACATACAGTGTATGAGGAGAAGATGGGCAGCTCTTTGATGCAGCAGTGAAAGGGAGTTCCCTTTACTGTTTCTTGGAAGGTGCTTTTAATTTGTTAATGGTTTTCCCATTCGTCTTCTGGCTCCACCACCCTTCAGTGTGTGTTCATGTGCATAGGCATGTGTGCTCTCCACTGAGTGTATATCTATTTATCTATCTATCTCCCTAGATCACAGCCAGGTATTTTTTTTTCTGCTGGTGTAAATTACTGTGACTTCTTATACTTCGATGGTGATATGTTGATTTACACCATTCGAAGACTTGGCTCAAAATATGTGCTGAGTGGGATGGAAAGCAGATAGGACGGGAGGAATAGCAATGTTCTATTTTGGTAGAGAGGGAAGAAATCTTTGCTTTCTTGGCACTCCCAGTTTCACACATTTTCTTGCTAGTTCTTCCTATGCTGTGAGTGCTAATTTGAGGCAGGATGTGGAGCCTGTTGAAGTCAATGGGCCTCTCTCCACAGTGTGCTGGGGCTCTGGGGTCAGGATTTTCAGTACAGGGAAACCAGACGGTCAGGGTCAGACCCTGGTCAGCAGCATCAGGACCTGCAGGCTCACAATGCATTTCCCCTTGGGAAAGAGGCTGAAAGAGCAGGCATGTGGGAGTACCTCAGGTCTCTAGCAGCAGCAAGCACATGCCCTCTGGAAGTGGCCCCTCTGTGTTATGCTGAACAGAGTGCAAAGCAATGACTTGCCATGATCAGTTGGGGCTGTTTGGAAGCGAGGTTCAATGGAACAGATGATCCTACCAGTGCAGCTGATAGCACAGCTGGAAGTCAGGTGCCAATTCTGCCCTCACAAGCTGGCAGTCTGGAGTGTCATGGCCCAGATTCAGAGTACATAGCTTGTTGAATGTGATCTAGCTTGAGTGAGTTGCTGATTTCTTAATCTAAAGCAGAATTGAAATTGCTCTTCTTGGAAGCAAGTAATTGAGACCAAGGTCGTCTAAGAGATGTTTTCAGTGATGCTATAGCAGTGATAAAGTTTTTGGGCTCAGTCCTGCTTCTGCTTTCTGTCAAGCTTGACTGTGCAGAAGTCAGCAACAAATTATGCTGGTGTAAATTTGGATTCTGGCCCCTGATGCTTGTATGTGTGAAGTGAGCTAAAAAAGAACAAAACTTGAAACATGTTAAATCAAAAAGAGCAGCAAACTTCGTCAGTGACTGTTAAACATGCTGGTCCATATGCAACCTTTGGCTCCTGGAGTCTTCACACTGCTGACGGTGGGAAGCAAATAGAGGTTGCCAGGAGAAGACTGGATTTGGTGCCCTTGGACATCTGCTGGGGCCAGCATTAGGCGCCATCCTCTGGGACAGAGAGACCTTTGGTCTGACCTGACACGCTGCCCCTTATGCTAAAATAGTTGCACTGGCTCAGATAAACATTTCCTGTCCTCCGGTGTTAGGTTCAGAAATAAGGTGTTGTGTGTCAGCTTCTGTGTTGGCATAAAGCTGAAGGCTCTGCTGTGGTGTGGAAATATATCCTTTAAAATTGTTTGTGTGTGTGTCTGTGCCCGCGGGTTTACAAGGCACACACGCACATATGCCTGGAGAGTGTTTCACAGTAACCACTCTTCTTATAGCCCTCCTGCTGGAAAAAAAGGGTATTTGGTGTCTGCTGAGCAAGGAAAAAGATGGGAAGTGAGGTCAGACAGGATAAAATAGGATATTAAAAACACATAAACCATGCTGTGTTGTTAAACGGTAGCAGCATGATATATATTCTCTAGATTAGCATTTCTGCTCAAGTTCACATCAACCCCTCATCCCAATTACCAGACAGATTTGCAAGTGATTCCCTCTGTGCAGTGGCTGCTCCATCCACTGCTGAAGGAGTGGATGGTGATGGGGCAGCCCAGAGCTAGCTGGGGTGCCATGAACAGCCCTGTAAACACCCTCTGCACACCCTGCCGTGCTGGATCCTGGGAGACGGGAAGTAACATGTGCCATCTGCAAGCCTAGAGCCACAGGAGGCTCACAAAATGCTTCCTAGCTGCTATTCAAGGCAAGGGGCCAGGATACTGCCTCACCCCTTCTTCTGTCCTCAGTTGTTTGACTCTTGCCTCCCACAGGAGGCTGGTGCCAGAGATTACACTCTCCTGCTTTCCTGAGATAAACTTACTGGGAACTCTTGTGCTTAGTACACATACACAGGGTGGGAACTTGCAGAAGAACCCAGCCAGCATCTCAGTGTGGATGTGGTTCCTAGCTGAGATGGGAGAATAGTCTAGCCCTGTCCTGAAGTGCTTGGAGTGAAAGCAGGCAATGCCTGCAGCCTTGGTCAGTGATCTCTAGTGCTTTATGCTGGGGCAGAGAAAGGGTTGAAAATTATCCTCCCCTTGGGTATTTCCTCTTTCCCTCCCTTTTCTTTCCCACTATGGCTTTGCAGCCTAAAATAGAAACACATGTATCCAGTCCTTGTCCGGCCTATTAAAAAAATGGGCAGAAGAGGTGGATCTAACATCCATCTGGTAGTTATTGATTATGGCCATCTGGTAAGGCAGCAGCCTTTTGGTACCATGTGGGATCATAAACTCCCGAAAAGCTGTCTCCATGTGGCAGGCTGCATGTGCACAGGAGAGGCAAAGGCAAGGGGCTGAGTGAGGCAGAGCTTGTCACCCCAGGCAGAGGTGCACCCTTCCTGCTCACACCACTGCTTGCACGTGATGTTCCCAGGTGGAGCTCAGTGTAAGGATGCATCAGGGGGTCAGCCTGTTTGGGGGCATCTTGTCACTTGTGCTGGAGCAGATCTAGGTCTGGAGGCAAGCTTGAAGCAGCTGGGGCTGGATAGTCTGAGGTGCTCATGGTTCTCGAAGTGCTGTGAGAGGCAGTCAGGCAGAAAGCTCCTGGCCCTCCTGCCTGGTAGGTGAGTCCATCCACCATGCTGTCCTGTGATATATGAGCAGCTCACATGTCCCTCCTGTCCTCTGGTGCTTGGAGGCCGGCCCTGACCAGAAAGCCTTTCCTTGGTTTTCCCTGCTGAGATAATTTTGACTGCTTATCTGGTGAGGATGTAACAGTGTGTGCAAATGTACATTTGTGCCTCCCTTCCCTTGCAGACATTTCAGGCCAATGAGGATGCCACAGAGGTGGTTCTCAACAAGATCCACAGCCCGGTGCTCACACGCTTCGTGCGCATCCGTCCCCAGACCTGGCACAATGGCATCGCCCTGAGGCTGGAGCTGTATGGCTGCCGCATCACAGGTGAGGGTCCTCTCCTCTCCCTGGCTTCAGTGCTCCTCTGTCCCCACAACAGCCTGTCCCAGGGGGCTGACCCTTGCCACTTCATGGCTGCTTGGGGTGGCAATGGTGACACTGACTAGCATGGAGGCATTCATCACAAGGGAAGCACTTGGAGGGGCAGGACTGCAGCTCCTGCAGGGAGGGGGAAACGCCCTTTGGTGTTGGTTTAGTGTCCAGAGCTTAATGCTGTGAGGAGAACCAGGAGCACTTCCCTTCAATGACCCTGACTGTTAATGGCCTTTCCTTCCCTGCAGATTCACCCTGCTCCAACCTGCTGGGAATGCTTTCTGGCCTCATTCCTGACTCACAGATCTCTGCCTCTTCCATCAGAGGCTATGACTGGTCTCCCAGCATGGCCCGCCTGGTGAGCAGCCGCTCGGGCTGGTTTCCCCGAGTGCCCCAGGCCCAGCCTGGGGAGGAGTGGCTGCAGGTGGACCTTGGTGTCCCCAAGAACATCAAAGGCGTCATTATCCAGGGGGCTCGTGGAGGGGACAGCGTGACCACCACTGAGTCCCGATCCTTTGTGAAGAAGTTTAAGGTGGCCTACAGCATGAATGGAAAGGACTGGGACTTCATCCAGGACCCCAAAACAATGCAAGCCAAGGTAGGCACTGCCTGGAGCAGCTGCAAAACAGGATATTTTTCTGACTAGCTTCAGTCTGCCTGATGGGGTCTTGGGAAGTTGGCTGTCCACTCCCACAGAGACCTTGGGAGCTTGGGGTTGTCACCATGAAATCCCAGGTTGTGTCTCTTGGTGCTACTCCAAACCTGTACTGGTGGCCATAAGTTCCACCTTTCCCCAGGGATAGCAATTTCTTTCCATTTTCTATTGTGGATCAGGCATGGACATCACCTGCTGCTTCTCCCAGCTCCTGCAGGTCAGAGTCCAAAAGATGGTGTGTTTTATTTTGTTTTGTGTAAAACAATTATGTTTTACATGAACTAATTACATATTTTAAGGGGAAAGTTGTGGCTGTTGTTGTGTGCACCTCTGAAAGAGGAAGATGAATCACAAATTTTCTTTTGGAAATTTTCTATATCTAAAGTCCCTTTGTCACACTGGTGTGACCCTGAAATTCCCATATTTTTTCTTTATCATTGGAGTTCCCCATAATCTTTCTGCTTAGTGCTATGGGATGGCAGGGGGCTTGAGGAACAAATAAATTCTCTGCTACTGCCTGTTCTGTTTTTATGCATACTCCTCTGCCTAAAATTTGGGTAAGTTTTAATTTTTCCTGATCCTTCAGATGAGGGCTGATGCTATCTATAGCCCTCTGTTTATTCCCCACAGACTTTAGTTTGTTCATGTAAGCTGAAAAACAGCAGTACTTGGACTGTGAGGAAAACCAACCATTTACACCATCCTAGAACATGCAGTAGCTTTATTATCCAAGGATAAATCTGATCTCACTTATATGTCAATTTAGTGGATATTCCCTAGGCTTCCCGTGCATGGCTTGGATCAGAATCTAACCCCTGGATTCTGAGCAGAGGCCAGGAGAGATTGTGCAAGTTTCTCAGAAATAGCCTGCCTGGTCCCCTTGAAACCGAGAAGGAACCGCCCAATTTATGCTCAGCTGGGCTCAATGGCCTGGGGTCACTCAGACTGTGGCCACATTCTGCCAGACCCAAAATATCAAGTCTAGTTGAGAGCATGTGAAATGCTCACAATGCACACATCTCTTGCCTTTTCTCTCTCTCTCTTTCTCTCTCTAGCTTTTTGAAGGCAACATTCACTACGACATCCCCGAAGTCCGGAGGTTTGACCCTGTTCCTGCCCAGTACATCCGAGTGCACCCGGAGAGGTGGTCCCCAGCGGGAATAGGAATGCGCCTGGAGGTGCTGGGCTGTGACTGGACAGGTAGGAACCCCTACACCTCTGCCCACTGCCTGCTCTGGGGCCAGGCACTACACCAGCAAGGAGCAAACTTCAAGTTATTTCCTGCTGTCCTGCCTTGTCCATGCTGTGGCAGGGAGGCTGCAGCCATGAAGGCAGTGCCTGTATGGTGGCTTGGCCTCACTTTTTATTTCCACCTTGAAAAAAACTGGCCTTGATACAGGATATAGAAGCAATGTTTGGACTCCAAGCTTTCACACAGGGCCCCATGCAGAATTTGTCCTCCTTTCAGATCTTTTGCCTGGACATTGTGCAGTCTTTCACAGCCTCTTATGTTAGAGGACATTTGGGCTTTTTAGTGCAAATAATAAGACAAAAAGTAGGAGGAGGAGCAGAGTTGCAGTGACCAATACTTCGTACACTGAGCTGCCACAACAAGGCTTTGCTGTAAAAACAGCAGTCCCTCTCTCACTGAACCCAACGTGGAAACCTTTTTGCAGACAAGGCTGGGAAGTCAACTCTACATCCCTAGGACCCAGGAAACTTGGTCACTTTTACCCACCTGTTTTTCACACGTAGTATGCCTTTCAGCCACCATTTTTAATACAGAGATGAAAACTAACTTCACACACTTACTGGGATCAGTAGAGGTTGTGCCTCTGACCCTCTGAGGTTTAGTGGTGATTGATTTCTCCACAGTTTCAGCCCCAAAAGCAAAAAATGTACCCAAAGGGTCATTTGGTCTGATGCTAACTTTGCAGTGCCAGCGGCTAGTTATCCTCTTTTTTAATCTTTTATTTTTAATAATCTGCTTACATATGAATCTGGAGTCCAGATGTCAGTGATAAAGAGGTATGATTTCCATTTTATAAACACATCTGTAGAAAGCATTTTTTGTAAGAATTCCCATTCTAGAAAGCTTGAAAGACACAGATCTTTTTTTACCCTCTTGTGCAGTCTTTAGTACCATTTCCTCCTGTGACGTGCTGCAAGATGCATTGCAAACACTTAACAGCAAATCACACAACATGTACACACTATTAATAATGATAATTTTTCACATTTGAAGTCAATAGTAAATATCCCCCTGGACTGGCAATCCATTGTAAATTATCTAAACTTTAAATCGGATTCGATCTTAATTTAAATTTTACGACATCTTAGGATATTGTGGGAGAAGCAGGTGCAAGAAGCAGGAGCTGAGGATTTGTGCAGACATGGTCAGGCAGCTCCCACCTTGCTGCTTCCTGCAGCTCCCAGGAGTCTCCAGCTGCCAGATCTCTGTAGACTGTTGCTGGATGGTGCATCACAGCACTGCATCGCTGCCATAAGGGGAGTCAGGACCTCCAGCCATGTGCATGCCAGCCCTTCCACGCACTCCTCCAGCTTAGAGAATGAGGGGTTTGTTGTCTTTATTGCCTTGTGCTATTTTTGGCCCAAATTTTCTTTTACATGTGTGTCCATGCTCATTTTCAATATCAGTAGCAACAGCACATGTTTTCTCCAGGCAAGGTTCTTTATGGTCATTTCCCAGCCTGGGTAATAATTTGCACATTGTAATGTTTAAAACTCAACTGCCAGGTCATAAATATCCCTAGCTTTATTAATCTACAGGCATTCAGCTTTGTAATCAGAGCAGGGCTTGTAATCTTGTGGATTCACCATGTTATAAAGAGCATTTATATCCCTGATGCAACCTGCGGAGCAGAGATAGCCCATGGCATTATCTGCATGCATAATCCAGGCTGGCTATATGCAGCAGGCTTGACAATCCCCAGAAAGGGCCCTCCTTTGCTGGGAGGACCCAGGCATGTTACAAAAGTGGCTGCGAAAACGCAGGTAATTGCACTTGCTTGGGAACAAGATTAAGAAATGGATTAAAACAAGATGATTAAAAATATTTTCAAGAGAGGGTCTAAGCCCATGTTCATCCTGCCCAGGTGTTTCTACTTCTTATCAGCAGCAAGCATCTTAATTACTGAGTTAAACACATAATAGCCTGAACTGGGCTTACAAACTAGCTGGCTACTAACTCAAAAATTGGGAAGCAGGCAGTCAGCAATTGGCTTCTTTCAAAGACCTGCCAAAATTTTTCCTCTGAAGAGTGGAGAATGATGAATGTTCACTAGCAGCTGGGTTTTTATCCTTTGAAGTTCCAAACATCTGGTTTCAATTGCTCAGTGACTTTGCATTTTGATTAGCAGTTACCACCAGTTGAACAGACACTTGCAGGGCCAGGGAGAAGTGAGAAAGCGAGCAAGCAAGACCTCTCTTTTTCACTTTCCATTTCACACATGACGCTGTCCTGCCTGTTATTTTCATTATCTCTTGTAACCATCGTGTTGCAGCTCTACCATGGTAACTGATTTTTCAAGATATATTTCTGCGGCTAGTCCAGGGCAATGCAACACTGTTGATTTACATCCGCTCAGCATCTGTGTCCCATATGGGACTTGCTTTCAAGGTCCTTCTACACTGTCACATTTCAGCTATAAATCTTGATATACAGGAACAACAACCTAAAAAAATGTACCCACTCTAAATAAGTTCCAGCTTTCAATATGTTGCTTTCACCTGCTGCTTTTTTTTTTCTTTTTTATGACATTTTTCTGTGGCTGGCTGCTTGCAATTTGCTTCTTGGTTGCATTTGGAATTTTATGGGGTTGTAACAAATTTGAACTTACAAATTAAAAGACTTTGAGGCTATTTGGTATTTTATCTTGAACAAAAGACAGCCATTGGAAAAAAAAAAAAAAAACCAAAAAAAACCCAGAGAGTTTATGTACAACATGTTTAATAACAGGAAAATAAAAGGGCATAAAGGAGCCTATGGAAAATATTCAATGTATTTAGCCATTTCCTCCTGCTTCTGGCTTTATTAAATGATATCCTGAAGAGTGCCAACAAAGAAACGCAATCACACATAACTGAGCAAAGCTGCCTCTTTCTAAAAGTGGAAAGAATCAAGTCTGCTGTACTCCGCTTAATGCACCCATAAAAGGAGAGTTTGCTGGAACCTAATGTCATTTACTGTTGATCTTAATATCTTTCACTTTCTTGCTTAAATTTCCCCTGACACCTGCTTGGAGGTTGTTACACATGGGCCACGTTAGAGAAAGGGAAATTGGACAGAGACCCTTTGAAAGCGTAGTCAGGAGCCTGGAGTGTGAAACCAGATGCTTTCTGCAGTGAGCCAGAGCTCACTAGGGGATCCTCTGGGTCCGTTTGCGGTTACATCATTTGTGGGTTTGAGTGACTTGTTTTATAAATTGGCACAATTGGTGGGAATGTTGTGTGTGTTTTTTCAATGTGTCATATGGCTTTATGAAAGAAAAAGATGTTCTGCCTGTGATCTCACTTATCCAGTAATGACAGCTAAGTGGATTTCCAACTACCCATGTAGATTGTAGATTAAAAAATTAAGAGAAAAAGTAGTGTGCATGTCTAGAGAAGAGGCTCATTCAGTGGGAACTCCAAATCCATAGAACTCCCATATGGAAAGACAGTTCACTTGAAGTTCAGACCATGCTGACATTTGTAGCATGTGGAAATCTCATGGCATACTTGTTCTATCTCTTCCTGCCATTATAAGAACATGAAGAAAGATATTTTTGCCTTGTTTCTACTACCTGGGCTTCTTGTTCTGTCTGTTGCAAACAGCTTCTCTACTCCATTTTTTTCAGATGTCAGGCCCACTGCAGAGACACTGGTGCCCACTTTGAAGAGTGAAGAGACCACCACTCCCTACCCAACTGATGCAGAAGCAACAGACTGTGGTGACAGCTGTGGAGAAGACGAGGGTATGTATCAGAGCAGCACATCTCTATCTCAATAACTGATGGGTTAAGAGCTAGGAAAATACTCTTATCTTCCCATTAGCGCCAATACATGGGGCTGATTCCTGGAAAGCTTAGAGTAATATTATTAGTGATGGGCCAGGATTAAAAAAAAAAAGAAACCAACCCATAAACAAATCTGCCAAAATCTGATAAGTTCTATCAAGGAAGGATGGAAGAGCAAGAGATAGCAGCTAATTCAGTCCCTGGCGTACAAGAGATGAAGAGCTGGTCTCCCAGCTTCCTTACATGACCTGAAGAAACTCATTTAGTGCCCTGTTTGGAACCATCTCAATTCCAGATCACCTCTTGGCTGTAAATCATAATTTCAGAAGGTGATTCAGACTGCCTGGTATGCAGGGCTCCTTTTGCAGAAGTCACAACTGTGGAAGTAAATCACAGCATGTATTGAAGACTGATGTCCTGAACACTTATCTGCTTAAGGATCATCTTCCCTAATATCAGCAGCTTAAAATTTAGGAGGACAGTCTGGGCTCCTTGTGTGGGCACTAGATAGAGGGGAACACTAACTCAATGCAGAATTTCATCTACCCAGTCTTAGATGGCTGTCAGACATACGTGAAATGGTTTGGTAACTGTAGCACTTGGCTACTTCTTCTGAGGGTGGAAGAAGCTGAATGTTAGCTTAGACTCCATGCTGTGCTTTTTAAGGTTCAGTGCTGGGGGAGGGCTAATCTTCTCTGCCTCAAATCCCTATCTGTAAAAGCAGACATCAAATTCTTCTGCTTCTTGCAAGGGGGATGTGAGCATCTAAAGGTTGTGAAATGTCCAGATGAAGAGGAGAGGGCTTGACAGAGCTGTGCAAGGTTAGTTGTACAGTTGTTCAGGAAATGCATTCCCCTGGGTGCAACAGCAGAGCCTGGGCCTCAGCACTGGACAATGTACACGAGGACTTCAACAAGAATCTCACAAGGAAAAACTATCCTCTGAGATATCTCCTAGGACTTCTGTCACTTCAGCTTTCAGTCCCAGATAAAAAAAAAAAAATTAATGGGTTTTAAAATAAATAAATTTATAAAAGAATATTAATTGGCTTTTTCACACCTCCCATGGGGATTCTGCTGTACTTTAGTTCTAGAAATGTAAGTCACAGAAGTAGCTCAAAGGGCCTGATTCTCATTGCTTTGCCTTAGTGGTAAGCCTGTGCAACCCTGCAACCATTGAGGCACTTGGGAAAGTGATGGAGGGAAATTTAGGCCAGTAACAGTCTCTGCAAGAACACAATTCCCGGGTGCAATCCAGGGCAAGAGAGCAAGCAGAGTATGCTGTGGAGCGTGGAACCAGCCTCCCTGTCAGCTTCCCTCAGATTTAGCAACAATTTTCATTCTCATACTCCATAAAACAATGAGTGTGTTTCTCTGGACAATCAGATTTATGACAGCCAAACAGAAACAATGCTGCTCTCCAGGGTATGAGATTAGATTGGAATAAAAGGATCCATGATCTACATTGTTTTGTTTTGGAGTGGGAGCATGTAAAAAAAGCCCACTGCCCTTTGCAGTGAAGTTCTGCTGATGCCTATCACTTGAGTCACTCACCTCCTTCTGGCTATGGCTCACTTTGTGGGCACTGTGATTTAAAACTTCCTCTTTGCTCAGGAAAATCCTGGCCTATAATTAGGCTCAGACATGCATGTCCGCTGAGTGCCTGGTATGGACTCAGCCCATTTCTGCAGCCTCCCTGCACGTGACTGATTCCCTCTGCCGAAGGAGCCAGCAGCTGCCTCAGTGCCACATGCAGCCCCTGGCATGTGCCCGCCTGCCCACAGCCTGCAGAAAAGCTCTCCAGAGCTTTCAAAGCTGTTGTCACAGGGGAATTAACTCTGCTCCTGTTTCAAGATGGAAAGTTAAAGGACTCGCCCAACGACCATGTGGTGAGTCCATAGCAGAGCTAGAAATAGAGGCTGGCTTCTTTCACTCAGAATCCAAAAGCTTGAGCTTATGGTGGCCCCACATTTTCCCTGGTAACATTTCCATGAGAAAGTAGGAAGCAGTGAGTGACAGCTCTCCAGGATGACAGACAGCTCCCGTCTGGTGCAAGTGGCTGGGTCTGTCACTCAGGAGCTGGGTTTCTGGAGCACTTGAGATTTTCCTTTTGGAGCCAGGCAGGAACTTCTGAGCATGGGGCACTCAGGAAGGACTCTTCACTGACATTTAAAAAGGCATTTAATTTTTACCACTCTAGGGGAGGAAGAGAAGGTGCTGATTAGAGTTTGGACACATTTGGTTCATGCTTTTATATTTGCTTAGTTTGGTGGATTAGCCACAGGACGTGGTGTGAACATTTTGATGATGCAGAACTTAAGGCTGATCCTTGGAGCTGAGGAAATGTGAGATAGGTTAAAAGCATCAGTGTGAATGAGATTTGATGCTTTCTTCAGTTTTGATGGCTTGCCAGCTAGTTTAGTTTTGGGTTGTTTTTTAATAGCAACCCTTCATGGGTAAGTCATTTTTTAATCTGACTTTATTTTGCTTCTATTTCTTTTTGTAAGATTTCCAAGTCCCTGCGAACTTCAACTGCAACTTTGATCTTCCTGAAGACCTTTGTGGTTGGTCACACGACTTGGCAACTGGCTATACGTGGTCTTTTCAGCCTTCAGGCACCTGGATTGGCAACTCTGAACAAAGCTCTGACACTGTGCCTGGTAAGATGATTAATACCAACCAAAGCAGGGAAGAGAGTGCTGATGGGTCTTTGTCCATGTGAACAGTATGAATGATGATTGCATAGCTATCATGAGTTGCAGGGGCTATGCAGAGCTGAACTTCTTTTATGGAAACTTTCAGATGCTTTACTGCATGGTTCATGACTTATTTATAGGACTGTGACCACTGGCACTGAATTATACTAACTGTCCTCTTGAGGTGGACTTGAATCAGACACTGAGCTTTGAATCCTGTGGGACTGTGAAGGCTAGCCCAGGCTTTGTTCCACATCCTGATCCAAATGCCCTCTGTAGGATCCAGTGCTTTTTCCCCAGAGTGCATTTCTTCCTCTCCCATATGTTACTCAGATTGCCTATACTCTTCAGCTATTCTGCACTCTGGGCTTGCAGAGGCTGGATTTCAGTCTCCTCCAAGTGAAGGATGAGCTAAACCCTAAGAGTGCTGGAAATGCCAGCTTCTTGCTGTTTGACTTTTGCTCTTTTTCTCTTCGTTCTTTGGAAGCAGAAGATTTGCATGAGTGTGACAGAGCCTAATTTATGGAGGACCTCACTGAGATGTGCTGGCATGGCTTGCAAGGGAGCCTGCCTCTGGCAATGTGGTTGATAGATCAAGTTCTTCAGCTTCACATCTTGGAACTCACGCCAGGACTAGTGTGCTTTCCTTATCCCTCATTGACTTTGTGGCATGGCTGGCACGAAGAACATTTGCCAATTTCCTTATAACAGTAGGCTGTGTCACTGTAGCACCGCTTCACTCTCAGTCATTGCTTGTGAAAGTCAAGGCTCCTGCAGGAAAGCTGGCTGATCTTACCTGTCCTGGGCTCTGCCCTGATGCCTGGTGATTCCAGTGTCTGTGAGTCCCATCCCCGTGAATGTCTGTGAGTCCCTCCTCGCCCTCCCCTGGGTAAGGTTGAGTCTCAGAATGCAAACATGCAGGCGAACCTGTTAGCCACCTGGCAGAGTCGCTGGCCAGATTGGCAGTGCCGCCAGCCAGTTGGAAAGCCGTGCAGCCAACACCTGGTAGGCAGTGCTAAAGAGGAAAATATGTATTCCAGAAACATATGGGAAGAGGAGAATCTGCTACATCTCCACACACAAATCACCCCCACACAAATGCACACATCATTTCTCTCTTCAGCTCCTGAGGTGCTTAGCTTTTTTCTAAGAGACACAGTAATGCTGTAAGTGCAGCCCATATGGACATCTGAAAAATTCTTTGGCGTGACATAGGGATACAGTGTCTGCTAGGGAGAAAAATATTTTCATATTTCAAGTGTTTATCTCTTCAGCATTTGAGTGCTTCAGAAGATTAATATCTGGAGCTCAGTGGAGCCTCAGGCAACAGGAGAGAACACTTACAGCCAGCCCCAGACTTAATAACCCTCCCCATCTCATTCACTGTAATAATGTTTAATTAATATAAGTCTCCTGCAAGTAGGATAAAAATTACTTATTTTTATAACTCAGACTCAATTTTTCATTTCATTTCCTCTCCCCTGAGTCTCTGTACAATTAGTTGGTCATAGTTTCTTAGAAGATCCTGTTGTAGCCCAGGAGAGGCTGGTACTGCCTTAGACAGCAGCATGCAGTCCTTGTTTTTCCCCTCTTCTCCTCTTTCTCCTTTTTCTCAGTTATGAGTCGCACAGTTTCACAGTTGGGGCTGGGGAATGTTGTCCTGCTGAGTTCAGTGGTCTGTTTTTGTGCCAGTGTGGAGAGCTCTCCCTTAGGGTGCTGTGCAGTCAGGCACTGAAGCACTGAGGGGGAGCAGGCAGGAGCTCCAGCACTGCCCTGCAACTCATGGGCTGTGTGGGCAGGGGAGGGGGAGGAGGGGGTGGCTCCAGGGGGCTGGAGTGACTTACCCATAGTAGCAGGGGAAGCCAGCAGCAAACACCAGCACAGGCTGAGGGGTCACCACTGGCACTGGCCTCCTGTCTGGTTCAGGCAAGGGTGTGCCATCCTGGCATCTGTGGGCATCTCTGCCTTGCCCCCACAGGGCTGCAGAGGAGCTGGAATTCAAAGGCATCACTGCTGTGCCTCACTTTGGTCCTGCTCTTAGAAATTAAGAAGATATGACACAAAAAGAAGCAACTATTTGGTTTTTTTCTCCCCAAGGAGCTTTTAAGGGCAACTGGAGAAACATGAAAAAGAGGCAATGCCAGCTCCTTGGTGGGGACAGAATCAAAGCATTGTTTGGTTCACACTCCCCTATTCTTCCCCTGCCCTTCCCTCATGCTCCCTCCAGCACTTTGTTTCTAGTTAGAAAATTCACGCTCAGACTCCAGGGAGCAAGGAATGAAAAGCTGTTGTTCAGGGTGGTCTTTGCTTGTGAATTCCCCACCCTGGGGTGAGCAGTTGGGTGAAGGAGAGCAGCTGTGCTTGGTTAGAGGCAGGGCAAAAGTTAAGGAGAATTCAAGGCTTCTGGAGCCCAATTTGCTCTGATTTAAAGGTGCTGGCCCAGGCTAGAGGCCATGGCTGCTCCACAGTAGCAAGAAAGTGTGCTGTGCATTTAAGAGCTATGTGGAATGTGGTTTAACTTCTTTTGAAAATGGCAAAACAAAAATTAAAATTAAAAAGGAAAAAATAATAATGAAGGGAAGAGCCCTGGCTCAGTCTGCATAAGAGAGAGGAAAGGAAATGACCATGGTGAAATATCCTCTGTGAAGCACTTGATTAGAAAAGTCTGCTGAGAGACAGGCCTGAATTCCTCAGATATCTCCCAATTTCATTTTATGTGCTGCATGCAATTCCTCCTTGTCTTTGGCACGGAGAACTTCTCAAGACTGACAAGACACCCACTGCTCTCATTCCACTATTTTTATTTCCAAGATACTCTTTCAGGCAGCTCTGCATTTCTTTTTTTAGCCCTGTGTTCCTTGGGCTCTTTGCACCATGGATTAACTCCACGTCCTCTCCTGCAGGCTCCCATTACATGTCTGGGGACCTCATTGGTGAAAGTGGACCCAAAGTGCCCAGCTCAGCAGAAGCCCAGCATGATTCCAACTGCTACCTGCCTTTCGCAAGCCTAGAAAATACCATTGGCTCCCTTTTCCATGCCCCCATAAGAGATTGTCAGGATTTTTCCCTCTATGCTCCCCATCTGTAGAAAGATTCCGCTTAGCTGCACCTAGCAAGCTTCATGGAGCAACAAGTTCAGGTTTCAATGAGATTTCATCCCTCCTCCTGCTGCACGCAATGGCAGCATGCCATTGGTGTCAAGATAAAGGTCTTAAGACCTGAAAATAAATCTGGGTTAATAACTTGGGCACCTCAACTTTTCACCATCTTTGAATTTCACTGGGGTCTTGATCCTGAAGGGTCTAAAGATCCTGGGTTGTATCCTTAGCCGGTCGATGTGATTGTATTGCTCTCAGTGATGCTACACTAATAAGCCAGTACTGAAGAGATGAAATCTCCATGTTTTGCCCATTTTTTCCCCCTTCCCTTTTGGGTGAGCACAGCATCAGGGTCATCATGAACCCCGTGTTGTTCGGATGCTGGCAGCTGTATGTGTGCACAGAAAAGGAAGCACTTTTTAACCTTGCATCACTCCTGACCACACAGCTCTTGGGCTGGGCTGCAAAAACCCACTGAGAGCTTCTCTTGTGGGCCATGGCCTTGCTGGCTTGGAGGGTCAGGAATGCTGCTCACTTGGGTTGCAGGCACTGCAGGGAAAGGTTTATTTGTTTCAAAGTGTTTTCAGCAGAGGAGTATTTATAGTGCTCTGAAGTTTCGTAAGAGCTTATTTTTTAAGAGAAACAAATGTTAAGCTGTTTTTAAGCTGATGGTGACCCCCTACCATTCCTGTGTTTTTCCCATGGGATCTTTAAAAGGGAAAGTTTCATATTTTTCTTGCAATCCATGAGAACTGCTGTCGGAAGGCCTTGATTCTACTGTGTCCAAAGTAGTAGAAAGGTTTTCATGGTGTTAACAGGGCAGGGCTGAACTGAAGTGGGTCTGCACTTACTCTCATGCAAGTCTCAGGGCTTGTGCCTTGGGGACACAGTTTGACCTCAAGGGTCAATCCTGTGTCCTTTGAAGTAGGAAGGAGTTTTACATGTGGGGTGGTATGAAAGTCAAGCATTTCTATGCAATGAGTGAGCAGCTGCACACTGTGGGAAGGAGACCATATATCCATCTCTGTCTCTCTTTGCTCCCCTCGTGTGGTGCAGATTGCCTGTCAGCAAAGCTGTACATGTCTCTCCTGACTCTCATTTCCACAGTGAGGGCAGCAAATGTTAGAAAGCCTTCATGCCCTGGCTGCCCACAGCACGGCAGAGCTGGGACACCCCAGCACCCCAGTCACAAGAGGTTTGCGGAGCATCAGCTGCTCTGTGTGAGTTCCCTGGCTGCAGGCTAGGGCCAGGCTCTGGCTGTCCATGTGCCCATACTGTCATGCATGATAGAAGGAGGTATGGCCATGGTCTGTTCCAGCAAAGCTCCTGCTTGCTTGGGCTGGGCCGGAGGCAGAGGAAAAGAAACCATTTCTCTGGGGCTCACTGCTTGCCTCAGTCACTTTTTGGACCCAAACACCCGTGACATTCCTGCTTAAAAAAGCAGGCTGGAATGCTCTCTGCAAAGCAAGACACCATCTCTCAAACCTTAGCTGTGTACCACCCCATGGCTTCGCAGCAGTGGGTCACAGAGCAGGGCTGGGGAAAGCAAGAGTGTGTGCAGCACCAGCCTGCTCAGCTCTGCAGCTGTGCAGCCCCAGCCTGCTCAGCTCTGCAGCTGTGCAGGCACAGATGCTGGGCTGGTGGGGCTGTGCACACCTTTCATGCAGGGGCAGGCAGGGTGCCCACCACGCTGCCAAAGGACAAGTTTTGGTGGCTGGCAGCTCACGTAGCATAAATGTCAGGCTCTAATTGGGATTTGATTTGTCAGGGACACCGTGCCCTGCCTGCACTCCCTGGGGAAGGTGACAGGGCTCACAGTTGCACTGTGCTGTTGAGGGCAGGAGGCTTAATTGAGAGGATGTAATGGGGGGTCCATTAGAAGGGCTCCGGAGAGCAGGCTGAGAGCCTGGTTCTGGGTAACTGTGGGATTTTATGCCTTTTGATGGGCTGATTTAGAGACTGAAATGGCAAGGACTTGGCAGGCTAATTAACACATAATCAAAATTGAGGGGATTTTCCAGTAGATGCAGTGATCTAGTTAATATAAATATTAGTTTTATGGAGGATTGACTTCCCATCCTAAATGAAAGTCTGTCATTGAGGAGAGGCCTGTCATGAAATTATAGTGGCAGCCTTTTGAGGTGAATTTGCATGATTTGCCAAAAAATTTTAAAATGTGGTAACTATCCAATTTCAATCTGCATATTCATGCAGCTGCCATTCCCTTGCTATCAGACCACCCGGCAGTCATGAGAGCATCTGAGCTGATCTGCTCCCCAGGAGTGGCAAGAGCTGATGCAGCTTCCACTTCACATGCCCCAGAAGAACAGCAGGATCATGCCTCACTGGGATGTCCACTTGGCCATGACACAGTGTGGTTGGGGTGGCGTTTGGGGCTGTGCAGACAGTGCCCACAGCAGTGTGGTCACCTCTGGAATTTGACAGACAAGAGGTGGCTGCAGCTGGGCTGCCGTGCTGCCAGCTAAAGCACACCGTGCAGCAAAGGAGAGTGCAGCGACCTTTGGAGGGATGTGAGGGCACTTCATGTGGTTCCTCCACAGGAGCAGCAGCTGTAACTCAACAATATCCAGTGAGAGGCAAATGCAGAGGGAGTCTGAAATCTCAATAATTGCTTGTGTACATGCTGCCCGACATGTTTTGCTGGAACACCTCCAGATGTGCTGCTGAGATCCATGAGGGAAGGTGCTTTCCTTGAGAGAGGGTGTGAGATGTGCAGGACCCAAGCACAAGGCAGCCTGACCTTGCAGAGGGGATGCTGCTGTGGCTTGTGCTTGCAGTCTGACCCAAACTGTGAGGCTTCATCCCCCATTGCCCCTAATGTCCTCTCAGATGGCTTCCTAGCAGGAGGGGGCAGGTGTGCCAAGAGAAAACCACGTTGCCCAGATGGTTGGTTTGCAGAGCCCAGCTGGTGATTTATCCAGGACTCACTGCCATGCACACAGGAGGGGCTCTGCCATCATCTGGCTGGGGTGGTTTCATGTTCACATTACTGGCTCCCTTACATCCAGATGATGCCATAAATTGTCCATGAGATTTATTCCATAGCATCAGTTGCAAAACAGGTAAAATGCCTGAGTGGGTTTTCCTGCCTTTTTTGAGCTGGTGCTTTGAACTAGCAGTGCCAGTTCTGTGGAGGATGTAGCTATCGTGTTAGGAACAGAGACTGCAAAGCAAAGTTCTGGGAAAGAGATTAAAATGCATTTCTGATCCTGGAAGAATTGATCAGCTCATCATTGCAAAGCTCCCTTCAAGTGTTTTAACAGGGGAAATCAGCCTTTCAGATGCTTTCTGTGCCAAAGGCTTCCATTTACTGTATCAGAGTGACTACTGGAGCCACCAGGCTTCCACATGCTGTTCCAACAATTACCTCCACAATGCCCTTATTCAGTCAGTCTCAGCAAATTTGTAGGGCTTTTCCAAAGGTCCAACTAGCCATTAGAGTGATCCAGCCATTTAATCTTCAAATGACATAGAAAGTCATGCCTGCCTGCACTTGGCTTTCCACCCAGAAACTGGTACTGGTACCAGGAGCAAGAGTGCATGGTGCCCAAACCCACTGCTATTTGCAGGGGGAGCAACTGGAATCACCACCCAAGGACTGAGCCTCCTTGGGACTGACAGTAGGTCCTGGAGAGATCTCTGGGCCCCAGCAAGAGTTGGGCAGGGAGCACAGGAGATGGAGGGTTCCCGAGTCTCTGAAAGATCCTGTGTTGCTGAAGGGAGCATTAGTTTTGGCTGCAGTTTGAGAGTTTGATAGGAATGGGAACAAACAGAAGGTCAGTGTCAATCCTGGCAGGAGGGATGTGACTCAGGCACACAGGCTCTTCTGCTGAAGTGGCAAGGTAGCCACACTGGATACCACTGGCTTTTGGGGTGAGGATAATGGGTGGTTTCCAGCTGCACAATTAGAATTGTCAGTCCCCTCTAGTCAGCTCTGGGCTATGGGCAGATCCAAGGATGACTCAAAACCCTGCACTCAGTCAGGCTGCTTAGGTACTGGCACCAAAGGTTGGTCCTGAACTTTGAGGATATGGATTTGATCATTCTTGAACCTGGCTAGTGCTTTTACTTAAGATTTGCCTGTGAGACCATTTCAGCTGTGAGATAAGTGTATGACTTCAGTCTGATTTGCTCCCTTGTTTGTTGCTGCTGTTCTTTTCTCGTTGCTGCTTTTTTTTATTTGAAGAGGCTTGTAGTGAATTACAAAAAGAGGTTTTTAATTCAGGAGACCTTGATGACTTATTATGCCTTATCACTCCTTAGGCATGGAGTACAGCTTGTTCTTTTTTTTTAATTCCTCCACTTGTTTATCTCCCACATCTCCTCCTCCACTACTAGCACTCTGAGGTAAATCACAAGAACACTCCTCCATTAGAAAACGGCATGGTACTTTTTCAAGTGATTCACTCAAGCAGGAGTGGGCAAACACTCTTTCATCCTTTTTTTCTGCTACTGTTTGTTGGCATAAAGTGCCAAGTGGCACAGGGACATTTCACAGGTGCTGGAAAATTTTGCTAAAATGTTGCTGTTTCTTTATGTGGCCAGTTGGGAACAGATTTGTCCTTCATACAGCAAAATCAGTGAAAGTTCATAGGAGTGGATATGCTTTTGAAGCATTTGATCACACATGGTAGGAGAAGAATGATGGCAAATATTCCTGTTATCTTGTCCTAAATTTATTTTAGAAGGCTGCCTAGCTCACAGTGGTTGGTTTCTGCTCTCTGGCACTGACAATCTTGCAGCAGGGCCAGCACTGTTGATAGATCTCCCTTGGGCTGTGATGTCACCTGACTGCTGAGCAGCAGTGATGTCAGCTGCTGTTTTCTGTTGGGACCTATCTTTCCATGGATTCCTAGTTCAGGTCTCTCTGGTTTAAGTTTTGGAGGTGTTTGGAGCACACCCTGCAAACATTCTGAGTACAGACACTGCTCTTGCCACTGCTGTGGGCACTGAAGCCACACGGGGAGCAGGGGAGGCAGGGCCAAGCTGCTGCTCAGAGCTTGGCCCATCAGGCACAGCAGGCTAAGATGTGAGGGAAGGAGCTAACAAACCCTTCAGTATAGTTCTGGGGCAGAGATAATCATCTTGTGCCTGGGCTGGCATATGCTGGCATGAAGCACCAGTGGCACTTGCCCACTGTGTAGCAAAAGAAAGTGTGCACATCCCTCTTTTGAGCAAAATGCAAAATCTAGCAATAGGTGTCTGGGTCACCTCACCTTGCTCTGCAGCTGGAGCGACCCAAGGGATTCCATCCTGACATTGGTCATGACGGAGAGACAGGTAAAGATCACTTCAGCTACACACCGGGCTTTCAGTCTGTGCTAAGGGACTTCAGACATCCAAGCTGCAAATGGGAAACTCCTTGAGGAGGCTTTTCATCAGAGAGGGCTGGAAACCACTGATTCCAGCTAAAGTCAGATGTGCCTCGGGATTTGTATCCATGTGCTTTTGCTGCTATTGGTATTCAGATCAAATATCTCCAGTTCCAGCCTCAGCCTTGAACTTCTCCTGGGATATCAAGTGTATCAAATCTCTCCTCCCTGAGGACTGACAAAAAATGTGGCACACTTTAAATGTAATATTAGAGCAAGTGAATCCTCTGTTGTGTGTATTTCAGCTACCTTCAAGTTTGCAACCACCCAGTTGTCACCTATGCACGCTTCACGCATTGGGTCCATGTCCTTCCTCTGTGCTGTGCTTTAGAGGCTGTTTTGCTGCATTACAGAAAAACTGAGAGCCAGAGTTTCGTTTTGTTGTGCTTATCCTCAAAACAAGATGAGTTTCCAGCACTGGCATTTAGAAAAACCCACCTCAGGCTTGTTCACTGAGGAAGCTCCCAGTAGAATAAACACACATACCCCCTGCCAATGCAATTATCATGGCATCACTTCCTCTGACAATAACTTGCTCCAGCTTTTTAACTTCTTCTAATTATGTCAGTCTTTTTCTTAAACACTTTCTGTTGTTGGTCTCCTACCCAGGGAGAGGGTGGTGCCTGGTGAGGGAGTGTGCAACTCGATGCCCTGCCTGGGCTGCACAGGGCACAGCAGTGGCTCAGCTGGATGAGCACACAAAGGGTGCTGGGTGAGACCCCACTTTTGCAGGCATGGGGCTGCACTGCCGTGCAGCACTGCCAAAGCCACTTGGCAGTAGGTGAGACACTCATTGCCAGTGGCTGCAGAAAACAATAGAATGGTGTTTTTCTCTCTGAACAGATGTCAAGAATTACCTGCAACTGCAAAGCAGCGGAAGGCGGGAAGGCCAGCGAGCCCGGCTCATCAGCCCCACCATCTATTTGCCCCAGAGTGCTGTCTGCATGGTTTTCCAGTACCAGGCTTGGGGCAGCAATGGGGTGATGCTGCGGGTCTGGCGGGAAGCCAGCCAGGAGCACAAGGCACTGTGGGTCATCACGGAGGACCAAGGGGAGGAGTGGAGGGAAGGCCGCATCATTTTGCCAAGCTACGACATGGAGTACCGGGTAAGATGTTTGCAGAAGGTGTGCTGAACTAGGTAGACTTCTCCAGCATCTTGATCTCAGTGTTTCAGAGCCCAGGCCCATTCATCACTGGGAAATGTGGCTGTTTTCATTGTGTTTCTCAAGTTACCATAGTAACTAAGCTACACTGTTTGTTATTCTGAGAGTGCCTGTCTTCTGCACAGACTTGGGCCTTTGTTCAGCCTGTTGCCTTTCATATTCCTCAGATCTCCCAAATATTCTCCCTTTTTCTTTTTTTTTTTTATTTTGTTTTGTGCATTTCTTCCCCCTCCAAGTGAAGGTCATCAGATAGTCTGACCAGAGGCAGATGTGCAGCTCCAGGGAGCAAATGCAGCAGCCAGGAGAAGTGGGAAGCTGGGAGGGAACACAGTCAGCTCTTAAGGGTGGGCAGCAAACAGCCATTCTCCAGCCCCAGCTGCAAGTGTTGACATAGGAGAAGGAAGAGGGAATGCAGGCTCATTTGCGAATCCTCTTCTCTGATGCTTTAGCCTAGAAGAGAGGGCTCGGTGCTGGGCTGTAAGATCATGGCCCTGTCCCACTCTCAGAGATCAGTGGAAGAGAAGGGATGAGCTGGAGGGAGGAAGGAAGCTGTGCTGCTTTGCCACGGCCAGCTGAGCCCCTCTGGCACAGCTGTACCAGCCTCCCATGGAGAGGCTGCTGCTTCCAGGAGTGTCTTTGGCACGGTTGTCCCTTCCGGGCAGCGTGCCATTTGCCAGGGAGACAGTGCTACTCTTGTCACTTGTTAATGAGCATCAGCACAGCGTCCAGCACCCTCCAAGGCAGAGGAAATATGGACTCCCAGGCTTGAGGCAGCAATTTAGACTACCCTGGTGGGGAGCCTTGCTCCAGCCAGCTCCCAGCCCTGAGCCTGACCCAGGGAGCTGCTGCTGTCTGGCCACTGACCCCTCCAAACTGCTGCCTCCCGCATGGGTTGATGGCCTGAGCTTGGGACCCACAGCCCAGACATTCCATCGCCTGTGCAGTCAGATACCCAGCCCTTCAGGGAGGTGTCCTTGAAGGCAGGCATGGATCCCAGGCACCTTAGATGAAAGAGGTCACCTAATATTGGGAGAGGAGGTTTGTGAAGTACGTAGCCGTAGGAAATCATTTGGACCCTTGGAATCCTAGTATCACTAGGGTTGGAAAAGGTCACCAGGATCATCAAGTCCAATCATTAAACCCAGCATCATCATGTGCAGCACTAAACTATATCCACAAGTGCCACATCCACATGCCTTCTGAACACTTCCAGGGATGGTGATTCCAGCACTTCACTTGGCAGCCTATTCCAATGCCTTCAGAGTAGGCAGGGGGATATAAAGCTAAAGCTTTGCACTGGAGCTGTCTGACTAGTTTGTTTGTATGGGTTTGGCTTTTTAATAAAATACCAGAAAACAAAATATGCCTACAGATAAGAATGATGGGCACTGGCTGACTACTTTTTGTGCTAAACATGAATATACCAGCATGTGTATAATGGCGTCATTATGTAAATATTGCAAGTGTCTCCACTCAGCAGTTCTTAGAGCTAACGACTCTACTTATTTTTGTAAATATATTTTGCCTGTGATTAAGTAGGAATAAGCTGACCCCTCTCCTCTGACATTTCAATACTTCTTATGTAATGTTGATGGGAACAGCACTTTACAGTTAATGTAGCTGTGCATATTGTGTCCTTCCCTTCCTTTTTGTGATCTCAGCTCAGTTAATACCATGGGCCAAAGCTGCTGCTGCAGTAACTCAGAGTTATGCCACTGTGCAAGGGCTAGGGGGGTTCACTGAGTCTTTATTCCTTATGAGAGGCATTTAACTGAAAAAATTGCAAGCCAAGAGCTGCCAGGCCAGGCAAAGATGTCTCTGTTGAACCTGTCCAGGCACAGCAGCTTTCCCTGGGAAAAGGCTGGCAGAGGCAGGGCAAGAAAGCAGGACTAGTGTCAGGTGATCCACAGGTCTGTGGGGAAAGCCTGGAGCAATTTCCCACCCTTTCCTCTGGGAGCGGCAGCCACTCTCCGTAGGTGGCTCTAAGCTGGGAAGCGCCCAACTTAGCACTGACATTTCTGTTGTGATTTCCCACAGATCGTGTTTGAGGGATTCATCCGCAACGGCCACTCGGGAGAGCTGGCCCTGGATGACATCCGGCTGGGCACCGACATCCCGCTGGAGAACTGCATGGGTACGTGCTGCATCCTGCCCGGGGGCAGGCAGGGAGGGGGCAGCTCAGGCTGCAGAGCCTTGGCTTGCACGCTGTCAGTGGGACGCACCTCCCCTGGCCGAGTTAGCAGCAGCTTCTGGATCTCCGCTGGGACTTTGATTGCCCATGAAAGAAAGGAGGGCGACTCAGCCTCTGGGGGACAGGGCTCTGCCTGCGTTGGTGTGAGGAGAAGGAAGCACATGTCTCTGCCACGCAAAGCTGAAAGAGCAGCTGAGGGTTACTGAGGACTATTCTGTGTGATAAGGACATACACCAAATTTAAAAGGAAAGTGCTGAACAAAAGAAGCCTGCTGTCAGTCAGTATTACACACTTAGAGGGGCCAACGAGTTCAAAAGGAGTCTTCTCTAATAAGAAAAAAAAAAAAAAACTGCAGAGAGGTTTTACAGCAATGTTAACAGAATAACAAAAGAAATTTTTGCCCTAGAATTCACCATTTCCCAAACCAGGCCAAAAGCCAGGTAAAAACAGAAAGGACTTGGGGGGAAAAAAAGGAGCAAAAAAGTGTGTTTCAGCAGTTTGCAGGTGGAGCCATTGCCTGCACTTTTCCTCTAGCTGGCATATCCATGCAATCACACTGATGGCTCTGGCTGCACACACCACATCCTGCTTGGGTGTGTATTTAGAGGTATCCCAGCTGAGCATGGGACCAGCAATATCTAAATAGTGGGATCTGTGCTGAGAGCTGCCCAGAGCAGCGAGGCCCTGCTCTTGTGCATGTCCTGGGAGAAGCATGTTTCACTAGGAACTCTGACCCATCCTGAAGCAATGGAAAAAGCAGGGAAGAGCCTGTCTCCCTTTTGGGCTTTGAAAGGCCCCATTCAGTGAAGCTGCTCTCCTCAGCCCACCAAGGGATGATCCTAGTGCCTCCTAACCCAAACAGGACAAACACTCTGTCCCAAGGGGTGTTTCTCAGGGGAGGAAGCACCAGACAAACCATGCTTGGGAAGAGCTGCTTACATTGCTTGCCCCCCCCTATGTGGGCAGGTGAGGGTAAAGATGGTGCAGAAACCAGCACTGATAATAAAACAGAGGACTAGGAGTGCCCCAGAGAGGCTCTTAAGCACCGTCAGTCCCCGTTTCTTTGATGCTTTGAACTCTGCTGGTCTCCCATCTGTGAAAGGAGCTAATACTTCAGATGTCAAATTCCCGGTATTTAAGGCTTGACAGTGGTGTTTTAATCTCTTGCCTTCTATGGCATTAAAGAGAAGCAAGACCCATGATTAACACTAATAGTATTTCCTATTTAACTTCTTTGGAACTCAGCAATTCACCTAGCTCCAGTCTTATTGTATCTTGGGCCTCATGAACCTAAAGCTTAATATTTCAAAAACAAAAGCATTAATAAATTATGATGCTTCAAGCATTTTCAGCCCAAAAAACACACCTAACTGCTACACAAAATTATTTTTACCCTGTCTAGGAAGTTGAATGTGGATCTTAAAACCCATAAGGATTGTTTCAGATCATTTCCAGCAAAGGGTTCCCACTGCAAACTTTAACATAACTTAGGGGTCATTTCCAGTTTCACCAAAATAATTATGAAATGGTAGCAATACCATGCTGCTCTCTTTCTTTCAGAGCCATGAGAATAGCTGACTCCAGCACAGGCTACTGTTTTTGCAAATATAATCCTTGGAAGTAATCTGATCCCTTTTTAGCATGAAAGAATGCTAATAAGTCACAATAATTTTTTCCTTTGACAAATGTGTCATTTGCATTTTGAACCCAAATGATGATTTCATAGCACTCAGTAGAGCCAGAGTCTGCTTCTGTGACTCACAGGCATAATGCAGAAGTAATCTAAAAATAATCAGAAATCTATTACTTCTGCAAGAAAGTAATCAGTAGTAAGTACCGATTATTGCTTTTCAGATCCAGTAATTTGTAATAGATTACATCTTCAAAGTATCTTGAAAGAAGGAAAACTATCACTTGCCTTTGTTTCTTGTCACTGTGAGATAGAGAGGAGCAGGGCATCACTGCCCAGAATTCACACAGTTCCCATGTGAGAACCAGTGCCAGAGCTGAGCCAGAAACCAAAACCACTTTTGGAAATTTAGGGGGTTTCAGGGTTTCATCACTGGGCCAGGTGAGGCTTTGTCATTGGATGACTCAGGCCAGCCAGGCTGAATACAAATGACCCTCAATCTCAGACATATTTTCCTCTCAAGTGTCTTTGAGTCAAAGCTTTTTGTGTCTGTTTGGTCCCCAGCTGGGGCCAGGTTTCTCATGGTGCTGGCTGAGGTTGGCTGGCTCCCTGTGCTGCTCCCAGCGAGTGGCTCCTGTGGGAGCCTGCTTCACTCAGCCGCTGCAAATCAATGGGGATGTGAACTGGGGGCTTGGTGTGTAATATTCCCCTCTCTAACACGAGCTTTTGTTTTTCCTCTGCAGAACCCATCACAGCTTTCCCAGGTGAGAACTCCTACTTTCCAGGTAAAACTGCACTCCTCTCGGTGGTTTTGTTCTGCTGGCATGGGCTTTTACATCGAAGGAAAGCAATGTGTGTGCTTGTACAAACAGCAAATGTTCTGAGCACTGAAATGGCAAGTGTGTACTAAACCTCCCCCACCACAGCAGCAGGAGATGGCATCCTCTGACTTCTGCTAGGTGACAGAACACAGGCAAGCAGGCAAGTCCCCCGTCTTGGGACTGAGTAGCTTTAGGAAACCTGCCATCATGAGAAGCACTTAGCTCCTGAAGAGCAGCTAAGCCTGGGAAGGCTGCAGAGTAAAGAGTAGTTTTCAACTGACTTAAATGGAAAAAAAAAAAAAAGAGTAGCCAGTTAAAAGTGAAATCTGGTGGCAGTAATTCACATTGTTGTGAGGGAAGGTGGTTCTCCAGTTCACAGATGCTCTGGCAGTGGCATGTTCAGTGCTGGCAAAGGAGGGTGGGGTGAGTCTGCTTGGAAGGGGAAGGGAGTTGGGAGGTATAAGTGATAGAGCAAACTGCCGTCAGAAGCTCTGAAGGTGACAGTGAATAAAAGGAAAACAAGGTGAAAATGGTACATTTAACAGCTTAATACTAGCCTGGAGAACAGAAACCAACACTTCTCTGATCAAACCTGCAGGGTAGGAGAAAAGGTGAGGAACTCCAAGGAACTGCCTCTCTCTTTTTGGGGGGGGAGGTGCTGTTTGTCTTGCTCTGGGGTGGGAAAAACTATCTACTTTTGCAGACATCAGTTTAGTCTGAGGGGTTTACATGTTTTTTAAATTTGGATTTTGTTTTCCTGCCTACCTCTTCAGGAATATGTCTGGGCGTTGTGTTGTGATGAAGAGCAAACTTGGAGCTCCCCTTAATTTTGAGAGTTGTTTTGTCAATTGAATCAACATGCCCTTTGCTTTCACTGGGACATGATGTCTGTACTGTGCTGGTGAACTGTAAGATGTGGCTGGACTGTATCCTAGAAGCAGCTGCATTTCCATGTGGGCAGAGCTGTCTCTCCTGGGTGTGTGCATTGGGAGAGATGGCAAAGTAGGTGCCGAGACTGAAGGGACATTCAGGCTGTGGAGTGTTACCAATGTGAGGGACAAGTGCAGGGTCTAACACCATGTTTTACAGTCACACCCATACTGTAACAACTAGGAATTCAGTTCTGCTTGTTTATAGGCTTGTTTATCTGATATTCAGGCTTGTGGTGTTATTGAAAAGCTGCTGTGATATTCTCAGGTGGCAGTTAAAGCCTCACAACCATTCATGACTTCCACCATTGCTCTGTATTCTCCTAGGCCTAGTCTGGTATCTATTTTGCAAACACCATCCTTGTCTTTTGAGACTTGTTAGAGTGTGAACCCCTCTCTGGATCCTCACATTCTATTCTAAAGTCTATCCTAAAGTCCTGCTAATTCGTATTGCTTGTCTTCCCCTTTGCCCCTGCCCTGCTGCCCGAGTGCCTCCGCTTCCCCATCGTATTCCCCAGGGCACACTGGCTGGGGAGAAACAGTGAGGTCCCTGAGCACTACAGGCAGATGCTGTTACAAACACACCTCCCCTTCCCCCTGGAACTTGCCAGCTTGTTCCAACAGCTTCTGCCCATTCCTGGCTCCCTCAAGGACATCCTAGCATTGGTCGTAACAGGGCAGCAATTTCAGCAAAAGGTTGAAAATATTCCCCTGGATGACAGGCAGGAATAGATGGCACAGAGGGATGGACTGACTGGGAAAAAGTGAAGTGCAGAGGGAAAAGATGGGGAAGTGGAGACTGGAGACAATTACATGATAATTAAAATGAGGGAGAGACAGACATGCCCAACAGAAGGGGAGGGTAAAATGAGGGAAAGAAGTCCCTGGCTGGAGAAGAAAATGGAGCTGGAGAGAAAAATTACTGAGATGTTCTATAGCCCCCACTCCTGCAATTACATGATGAGCTGAAAAAGTTAGATGCCATTAAAAATAATAGCAAATCCTTCCTCTCCTGGCCTGGGAGCAAAGCTGAAAATATGCACCTTACAGGCTCCAGGATCACGAAGCAAATAATAAGAGAATTTGTGTAGGTGGAAGATGTTTCACCCATTAGGTTGGGATCTTACAGGACCAGGAAAGTGTGCTTCAACTGTACTGCATTTGAGCATTGATGCGTTCCACCCTCAAAGAAAGGGTAAACAAATGTCTGGAAGCAAGGAATTAGATAAATACCAGGTGAAAAATAAGAGATATATTCCAAATAATGCATGGAGAAAAACCACGGGGAGAATTTGCCTTTGGGACTGGTGGATTCTCTCCCTGCCAGTATCCTAAAGTCAAGATAGAGATATCTCCCTGGAGCAATGACAGGTAGCAGTTATGGGGTTGAGACTGACACTGGTTTTGTGGCATTCACAATAGATGAGTGAAATACTTGTTTTCATCTGTGTCATCTACGAAAAGTCCAACAAGCTGTGTTGCTTGTCCACAGCAGTTAATGTCAGTGACTTCAGGAAGGAATATGAGCTGTGACACGGCTGTGGCAGAGCAAGGCAGGCAGCCCTCCAGGCAGCTTTCTGGAAAGGATTTTCTCCTTTTTCTTTCCCAGATGACTATTGCTTTTCCTTCTTTGGGTTTTGATTGTCAGTGCAAAACTCCAAAACTAGTCCCTATAGAGTGTTCCCTACTGGAAAGAGAATGGGGCAGTACCTGGCCAGGTTGGAGGTGTGAGGACCAGCAGCACAACCACATAAAATATCCACCCTCTAGGGATTAAATCAGGTTTCCACTGACTGGTGTTCCAAGCTGTGCCATAAACACAACAGCCACAAACTTGACAGCAACAGCAGGAGGCAGTTCTTTATTAAGATGAGAGCACTAGTGAATAAATGAGGAAGGGCAAGTGTGTGTGTGGCAGAAGGCAAAGGGGAGTGGAAAAATTATGAAGTTAAGAAGATGGATTTTTTTTTCCATCTCCCTGAGCAGTGAACTTTTCCACTAATATAACAGAAAACTTCCAGAGAGCAGCAGAGCCAGTAAAAACAGAGCAGATAACATCAGCTCTGTGTGTTGAGTGGATGGGCAGCTATATTTAGTGTCTGGCAATGTAAGGAAGAACAATCATTAATGTTGGGAATTGGCTTCATTAGGGCTTAGATACAACTGAGTGTGATTCCTTAATGACTTCAGTTGCTAAATGAACTCTCCAGACTTCTGCTATCTCCTCAGCAGGACCATGCGGTGCGGAAACGGGGGTTGAGGAAGGGCTCTGCACCACCCTCATGCTTGAAGCCCTGGCTGGGACATCTGGAGTGGGTCAGGGCCAAGCAGGGGCTGTCCTGAAGCTGCAGCCAGCTTGAGTTCCCCAAGGGATCTTTCCCACAAGCAGGACCATCTGCAGTACGTCATACTGCTTCCCTCCATCCCCAGGCAGGCAGAGATGCACAGGGAAGGGCAAGGGCTGCAGGCTGGGCACTGTGGCACATGCTCCTCTCTGGCCAGACCCACCCTTTGCACACTCAGCCTTCCACTGGGCAATGTACAGCCATCAGGAGGAAGCCTTCCTCCCGCTCTCTTGAGACTCAGGGGCTGTTGTCACCCCTGACACCTGCCCCTCTCCCCATCCCAGCTCCCACCACGGGACCTGGTGCATATCAGTGCTGTGAGAGGCTGTTTGTTTGTAAATCTCTCACTGAAACAAGGTGCTATGTAAGCAGAGACTGTCACCAAGTGTAAACACAAGTGGCCTCTCTGCAGCAAGCAGCCCCTGGGGGTTTCCCTGGGGGTCAGCCCAGCACCCCCATGCTGTCAGGCACAGGAGAGGTGTTGCTGATCCATTGGGGATGGTGCTGGGTCACGTTCAGGTCTGGGCCAGCTCAGCCAGCTGGATCTGTGGAGAGAGACAATGGGGGGTTATCAGTGAGGCTCAAGGCAGCACTGAACATGCTCAGCCTCCCAGGGAGCTGGCAGCAGCCCCCATGGCATGTCCCACACTGCCACCCCCATGCAGACAGGTGAGGGGCAGCAGCTGCTGGGGAGGCACAGGGATGTGCTGCTTTCATTCCCCAAACCAGTATGGCCAATGGAGTTAGGGAAGGAGGTCAGAGGGCTGTCTGCTCCCTACCTTTGCCATCCTCAACACACAGCCCAGCCTGTATGCCCCTTCTGCAGGCACTATTGGGGGGCAGGAGGGACAGGGCCACCCCCACTCCTGATGGTGAGGGGCAGCTGGGGTGAGACAGGTTGAGAGCAGCATATCTGCAGTGAGGCTTCTCCTGAGACATCCGAGTTCCTTGCCTACAATGACAAATATGTGGGTGGTTCCCAGCCTCCTGCTCTATAAAAGCAGGATTTGTCTTGCTTGTGTGGTTTTTTCTAGCTTTTGAGGTGGGTTTTTTTTGTTGTTGTTGTTGTTGTTGTAGCTATTCATCTGGCTGCACTATTCATTCTTGATTTTAGTCCCTGTGTCCAGTTTTTGAGGAATGGGGACAGGAGAAAAGCCTTGTGAGTGGCAGAGGAACGATCATTTTGCCTCATCTCTTGCGCCACTAGCAGCAAAGCCGTCACCATCCCAAATTTCCAGCCAGTGACTCTGCTGTTAGGCAGTGTTTGCAGGGGAGGGCAGAGGCTGTGCTGCAAGATGCCCTTGCTGCTGGCAAAGCTGAGCGCATCCTGCACTGTTTTGTATTTTCCCCTTGGCGTCCTCCAAGCCTGCTCAGGAAACCAAGCTGGAGTTTGGTTAGCACAGAGCTCAACAATGTGCTGACCCCAAACCCAGGAGCCCCCAAAGTTCTGCAGGCCAGCACCGAGCCAGGGGGCTGCCCCCCACTAGCCAGCCAGGGGCAGGAGCAGAGGGTGAGCACAGGAAGGGGGGCTCAGTGTGTCCAGCAGCAGAGCAAACCCTCCTGAGAATTTCCCTGGGGACTGCAGCCCCCTTGAAGTAACCAGTAAACAAACAAGGTGCAAAAATACATCCCTCCCTAGTTATTTGCAGCTCTCCCCCACCCAGGAGCGCTGCCGGGGAGGTGCAGAGCTCTGCACTGCTGCTCCTGCCCCCGCCAGCAGCGTGAGCAGCAGCAGCGCGGAGCGGTCCTGCCGTGGGCGCTGCCGGTGCACGCAGGCTGTGTGGGCCCCCTGAGCCACAGATGAGGGCAGGATGTCCCCGAGTGACCCAGCCAGGGACAGCAGCCCGGCAGCCCTGCCCTGCAACACGCCACAGCTGCAAGAGCAGGAAGGGCTGGCTGTGGCTGGGCTGAGTGTGGGCACTGCCTGCCCGTGAGTTCAGAGGAGCCAGGTGCTTCTCCAGCCCTCCCGAGGTGTGGTGCTTTATCAGCATGAATCCATAGTCCTGGCTTGCTGAAGCTGCAGAGAGCATGAGTTTCTTGTCTGAATATTGGGTTGAATTTTGCAGCCCATGCCCTGTTAATAATTATTACCATCCCTTCCTGCTTCAAGAAATAGTAAGGTAATCTGTTTAGGTCTGTGAATGGGGTACCTAGTGAGACTAGACCTGTGTGCAGAGCACTTTCAGACAGAGAACTTCTTCTCTGTCTTTGCAGTAAGAATGACAAATCCTTCTCCTTGTAATCTCTTTCCCAATCTCCTGTGGTAACTTCCTTGGCCATCTGAGATTATGCTTTACTTCCAATTACGAACATGATGTGTTTTGTCACTGCTTGACAACATCTGCCATGTGGAGACAAAACCAGGTGGCTGATCTGGAGATGGCCAAAATAAAGAAGGGGAAAAAAACATTAATTGATGCCAAAATTAACAGTAATAATAGTCCATATGGAATTTGGATTGCATTCCAGTCAGCCTGATTAATTAAAAGGGAAGGGAAAGGCCCTTGGAAATGTGGGCTCAGCAAATGCCAGGCTGTGCCCTCCCCTAGGAGCACGCCCTGTATCTGGAGGCGGCTGTGGGACCTCGTGTTGCTCCGTGCTGTACTCTTGAAAGCATGTGTGTTTCTTTTTGTGCGTCTGCATGCCTCCCACCTAGAAACCCTGTTCTGTGTCTCCTCCCCAGGGGCAACCCTCCTGCCAGGGACCGAGCCCACAGTGGACACGGTGTCAGTGCAGCCTATCCCAGCCTACTGGTATTACGTTATTGCCGCCGGAGGTGCTGTTGTGGTGCTGGTCTCCGTCGCGCTGGCCCTTGTGCTCCACTACCACCGGTTCCGCTATGCGGCCAAGAAGAGTGATCACTCCATCACCTACAAAACCTCCCACTATGCCAACGGGGCCCCTGTGGCCGTGGAGCCCACTCTAACCATAAAACTAGAGCAAGACCCCAACTTACGCTGCTGAGAGCCGAACAGGAACAAGAAAGCAAACAAAACACAAAACAGACAGACAGACAGAAACTAAGACTTCAAATACGTTGCCTCAGTTTTGCACTTTTTTCCTTACCTAGCATACGTGTGAACTCTTAGATATCTCCATCCCTTCTCCGTCCCCCAACCCTCCCCAGATCTTTTACAAACTCTAAACTAATGCTGCATCTTGGATCGCCAGAAGAGACACACCGCCCCTTCACTTCAAAAGTGAACACTCCCTTTCTGTTACTTTTCAAAGATACTTGGGGTGTCAGGTGGGGGTTTGTTTTGTTTTGTTGTGTTTGTTTGGGGAGTTGTTTTTTTTTGTTGCTGGTCAGCTTCTTTGGGTTCTGGGATTTTTTTCTCCTCCCCGTAGGCAACCTGCAAGGGAACCTGATGGTGAGCCTGGAAGCTTGTGTGTGAGGCTCGTGTGCATGTGCTAAACCTGCGTGTGTGAGTGTGCATGGGACTGTGTGCGTCTGACTGACTGAATGTATATTTAGTAACAGCCCCTTTTTAATTTGCTTGTTGTTGCTTCTACTTGCACAGGGAATGCTTTTATTTTTGTTTTTGTTGTTGTTAATTTTCCCTCCTTCCCACCTCCTCTCTGGAAGGTCTGGGACGTGTTTATGGTGAATGCCCTGATTTGTTTACCTGGGGAAGAGAGCAATGCTTTTTTGTTGCCTTATCTAGCTTTGGCTGGGTTTCTTGTTTGATAGTGTTAATGTCTTGGGTGCAAATTGAGGAAAAGCCAGGCTGGACAGTAGGAATGTCCGCCTCAGGTGGCTAGAAGAATCCAGAGAGGTCCATAGACATTCAAAAAGCAAGAGATCTCTCCATTTTATTCTTTCTGCAGCCAACATGAAAACACAGCCATTGTTTGGAAGCGGGAGGGGAAGCCCTCCTCTTCCCCCACCTGCAAGTGAATCTATTTAAAGTTGCCTTATATCAGAGAAGCTCATAATGAATGTTTTGTTTGTATCTGTTAAAGCCAGCCTTAGGGTAACACGTAGACTTCAGCAGGTCTTAGTGGATGCTAAATACTGTAGTTTCTTGAGAACTGAAGGTTTATTTATTTAATAAGTATCCTCACTTTGGGTGCTGATGGTTTTGCTTTTACACAGGGAAGGGGGAGAAGGCTCCTCCTTGTCTTTCTTCTAGAAATGTTCAAGGGAGAAGTACAGTTCCCTTTTCTGGGTTTGGTTTTTTTCCTTCTGCCTAATCCGTAGCTGCTGAATCATAAAAATTGCCCGTTGACTTTCTAGAATGTCAGTTTTGCGTTTGTTAATGTTCTGCTTCTTAGAGCAGCAGTAACATCTAGCAAGCCAAGCCCAGCCAGTGCACCTGGGGGGCCCAGCAATTGCTGCTGCTTTAACTGGGGAGGCAAGGAGGAGCCTCCACACGCCTCTGACTGTTGAATGGCCCAGTGTATTGTAGTGGAAATGCCTTATATAAATTACTGAATGATGACATGCAAAAGTGGTTTGAATTTTTAACCCTAATCTGTTTGCAGGCAAAAAAAAAGTACCTCCAGTGAGCAAGGTTCTCCGTCTTGTTTGTGTCCATCTGTGATGACTGATCAGATTCCCTCCCCCCTTCTAAACTTGCTAGTGCCCATCCCTCCTTTTCCTATTAATATTGCATAAAATGAATCAAGATGAGCAGCTCTGTTAACTTCCCTGCAGTCTTGAGCTGCCTTTTGGTCTGGGAAAAAAAGTAAAAATACAAACTGTGCTGAAGTGGTATTGGCCCCTGTTGCAGCACAGCCCTATCCCAAGGGGATCTCTGTCAATGGGGGTGTCACTCTATCCCCATCCTTGCCTTAATTTTGTGCAGCCAGTTTCAGTTCCCCGTGCTGGTTTCACAGCAGATTTCAGTGGGTTCCTCTCAGCTGCAGCAGCAAGTGGCTGAAGCAAGGAGTGCAGAAAAGCCCAGGGTGATGTGCCATGGTGAGCACATTAGGCGTGGTGGGTGCTCATGGCACCTGGGCCTGGCTCCCACACGGTTTTGGAGAGCAGCAGGGACATGCCTGTCCCACAGGGCCAGAACAGACCCAGGGAGCTCCTGCCACCTGGAAGGCAGTGCCATTGAAAGGTCCCTGGAGAGGGGCTCCAGGGTAAGGGTGCTTTCAGTGTGAGCCTCCTCATCACACAGCACTGGTGTCACAGTGCATCTGGTTTAGGATGTGGATTCCTATCCCCCTTGGTCAGCTGCAAATTAAAACAGATGTGAAATACTGGCATGTGCTTACTTTCAGGTCAGCCCAAGCCATGTCAGCAGGTGATATTGTCCCGTTTCCAAAATCAGCTCAGTCTCCCTAGTTCAGATGATTTCACTTTGACCAGGTTCACCCCCACAGACTTAGCAAGTGTACATTGGTGTGTCAGAGAGGAGAATGTGGCACCCTGTCTTTTAAACCAAAATCACCAAAGACAAAACAGAAGGTCACTTCGAGATTTTTACTTCCAGTTCTCCCCTGCTCCTTGAGCCCTGACATCCCCAGCATTGCCCAGTTGCCTGTGTGTGAAAAATATCTTGTGGAAATTTGAAATTCTTTGAAGATGTATTGTGTGGAATGTAATAAAATGATGATATTTTTATACAAATATCTGGGGTTTTTCTTTCTTCTTCTTTCTTTGCTAATGAGAATGCTGTGGGTTGAAGCAAAGCAGAGTTCCAAAACTCTCTGGAGCATCAGGGCTATTCCTTTCAGCCAAGTGGAGCTCCAGTTCCTGCTGCATGCAGACCCAGCTCCCAGCAGCCCAGATGCTATGGGCTCCCTGCCTCGCTGCACTCAGGATCGGGCCATTAATAGCAGCTTTTAGATCCATTACATTTGTACCAGGCCTTATGGGAGTTTCAGGAGGCTGGACTGACTCTTGGGATTGTTTGGGGATTTCACCAGCGTTGCCTAAGTGCTAAATTGCTCAGTGTGATTATACAGAATTTCTCCAGCTGGGGCCCCTGGAGACAGGACATCC
The DNA here is from genome assembly GCF_027887145.1 of Ammospiza caudacuta. Lineage (NCBI taxonomy): Eukaryota > Metazoa > Chordata > Aves > Passeriformes > Passerellidae > Ammospiza > Ammospiza caudacuta. The sequence goes on along the minus strand of NC_080600.1, from coordinate 18,813,754 downwards.
GACTTTGCAGGGCCCCTGGGGCTGGCCTGGCTGCCAGCTCAGCTGAGCCACATGCTCTGTCCCTGAGCTCAGCAAAAAATGGGCAAGCCATTAGCAAAATTAATAATGAAAGCAGCAATGCTTTCCTTTCCTCTTCTGTGCAGTCCCTGTTTCTACGTGTCAGACTGTGCAGGGGACCTGTACACGAGTGTTTGGACAGGTGTAGGTCCCTGCTTTCCCTCCACCTGAGTCCTCCCAACTTGTTACAGGGACCTCTGCTGCAGCAGTTCTGCTTCCCATCTTCCCTATGTGCACCCTTTACCCCTTCAGCAGAGTCAGCAGCATCACATTTCATGTGAAATATATTTTGCTGCAAGTTTGAGAGGTTTTTTTCCTTCCCTCTTTATTTTCCTTCTCTCATATTCTTTACCCTGGCATAAAGCTCAGCTTTGCAATGAAACTTCCTGACTTTACTAGGAATTCAGGCCATCAACAAAAAAATAATTCATATGTGATCCTTCACACTGTCTATTCAAACACAAGCAAAGCTGAGTACCCATGCTGCTTTTTTGGGAGAGGGCTTTTTTTCCCTGTAATTGTACAGCAAAGCAAATTACACTTGTAATTTGCATTTTGTACACTTCAGCGACTGTTCAAGCAAAATTCAAAACAAATATGCACATGTGAAAAACAGGGAGGGAGAGACTGACTGATGGCTTCCCAACAAGGAAGAAAAAAATTCTGTTAAGTAAATAGACGAAAAGGGAGAAATCGTTCAGGATTAATTATTCCGTATGTTCGCCACAGACAGATTGGCCGGAGAGTTGGGTGCTGCTCAGGCTGCAGCGCATCCTAGGGAAGAAAGCAGCTAAAATTAGCATGCTTTGTTTAAGGAAATAAATACAGTTTAGTGTGATTTTGATGCAAACTCTTCTGCCAGTAACTTCAGGCATTTAAGTGTCTACTTAAAAAAAAAAGGAAAACTTTTTGGGGGAGCAGTGGGGGCTCTGTTTTTCAGGGGACAGCATTGTGTCCTGTGCATCACAGGAGGCTTTGGGCATGGCTCCCTGGTGGTATGTGCTGTGATGGTGTCAATCTTTTTATCTTATCTCTGCAGTTGGTGTTGTGCTGAAGGAGCAGAAGGGGGTGCATGAGCGCTCTCTGTAAGCACTGGGGCACAGCCAGTGCCTAAGGGGGATGTGAGAGAGGGAGCACTGACCTGGCAAAGCAAAGGGTGCCGTGGGAAAGGCGGTGCTGTGCCTTGGCAATGTCAGCATGCCTGAGACGGCTGATCGGGCAGGAGCATGCTGCAGAGCTCAGTCACCAGCCACACAGTCGGGGCAGGCACCTACAGGATGGCACGTGGCACAGGGACCCCAGAGCTGCTTGTCCCCAGGCTGTGGGGGTGAGGTTGGCTTTTCCTGGCCTGGTGGAAACGCCTCTGCTGCCACGTGCAAGGGAACAAGGTAGAAACCAGGCTGTATGTGGGGCTGTGTTTGGATTTTTGTCCCTCTAGAAACCCTGTGAAAACCTGCTGACTTTACCAGGGCCAGCCCCCACTTAGCCCGTGTCAGGGGCAGAGTGGGGCGTGCAGACAGCAGGCGAGGCCCCGAGGCGAGCTTGGACAGCCGCTTGGCTTTCTGCCACAGCTCCTCCATCAGAGGCTTTGGCGGCTCTCAGCAGAGACTGCAGGCGTGACTGCCAGTTTGAGGCAGCCACTGCACTGTAAAAACAAACAGCAACAACGGGCAGGGTGATAAACATACCAGGATGCCACAGGGCTGCCAGCTTCTCCCCCAGCTCCCTGGCAGCAGGGCCCAGTGCCGCCCTTCACCGAGGAGATGCTTGGTTTGGGGTAGTGCAGAGCGCAGAACCTGCATGGCAGCTCCTTACTTGGGCTCTCCAGAGCTGAGAGGGGGAGAGGGAGAGGATTACACTGTGTAATGCCACAGTCACACCATACACACACGCAACCACCACTGTTTCCTTGGCCCCGTGCTGCTGCTGAGGAGAGGTGCAAAAGCAGGGCTGGAGAAGGGGTCAGGCTGCAACGGGGGATGTGTCTGCTGCAGGGAGGGTTGGCAGGGTACTCATTTTGGGTGCGTGCAGCAGGGCCAGGTGCCACAAACGGAGGGGCAGCACCAGGGCTGGAAATAGCTGCCTGCTCATGGGCCACCTCCACACCAAACACCCAACCTGGCTCCATGTCTCCAAGTGCTTTTGGTGGGGGGTCTTCAGCTGCCCAGCCATATTTTCCCACCTTATCTTCATATGGGAAGCTCAAGGATTGCAAGAGGTCATCCATGCCCCCTAGTTTGACAATGATTTTGTGGTGGTCTGAGGTGTGCACAGTTGGCCATCACCAGAGCAGCCCCAAGGCAATCTGAGAATAAGGTCCAGCAGTTCCTGCACTGCAGAGGGAGACCAGGCCAGGGAGTGGCAGCTTGTTTGCTTTCTTTAATGCTCAACTGTAGCCAAAGCACTGTTTTAATTTGAAATTTGGCAGGGATTTATCCCTTTTGTAAACTAAAGTAGTCCTGTGTTTCTGGAGGAGTGGGAAAGAGAGAAGTGAGGTGGATTTTCAGCTGGAAATAGAGCAGTGGGGGATTCAGAGGGAGTGTTTCTTCTTGGAGCCCATGCTGCTGCTGCTGTGAGCAGTGCCCCTCCATGTGCCGCGGGTGGGAGGTGCCACCCCCAGCCCGGGGCTCCCAGCCAGAGGAGCAGCGCTGCGCCGCGCCAAGCAGAGCGGTGTCAAGGCGAGGCCACGGCGGCTGCTCCGCCATGTCAAAACAAAGTGATGTGTGTTGGAGTCACACTACTGCTGTGGAGAGAAAAGGACTGGGAATGAGCAAAGAGAGAAAAGCAAGGATGAGAGCAGAGCCGGGGCTCTGTCTCGTTATGCCAAGACTGGGAAATGTCAATTTCTGACCCTGTTTTCCTAGCTTTGGCTGTATTTCATGTTTCAGACCCTCACGGGCACTTGTTTGGCAGCAGAGCAACAGTGTACCTTCTACGCTCCCTTCACTGGGCAGGACAGCACTGGCCAAGAGGGATGTTGTAGCAGCCCAAGAGAGGGGTGAGCATGTAGCTGGCTGCCCTCGAGTCCTTTCCACAGTGGGGAAACAACCATGTGCTGCTTATTTCCCCAAAACCAGCAATTTGTTTTTCTTCCTCCTACACACTCTGCTTTTTCTGTCCCAGCAGGCACAGCCACAGATATTACTGGGAATGAAAGACTGTAAGGAGCAGAGCACATAAAGCACCCATCGCCTGGTGCACAGCTTTCAGCCCCAGAGCTTGTGGACCCCTGCAGAAAGTGGGGAGCAGGAGCACAGGGATGGTGGGAATGCATCCTGGGTGCTCTCCAGGCCAGGCTATCCTGTGCCAGAGTGGCTCTAGGCCGGCAATAAAAAGAGCTGGAAATTACTGCAAGTTTGATATATTGTTTGGGAAAGGCACTCCTGCTGAGAGGCTCATTTTGTTCAGCCAGAAAGACTCCAAGAGACACCACAGATAATCTGCAAATGCCTGTGTGTAGAGAGAGATGCCAGGTGATAGAGCTCTGCCCCAGGGTGATTGAGCTCCCCTCAGAGACCTGGTAGGAGGCAGCACCTGGTGCCTGGACATAAACCAGACAAAGTCAGGCTGGAAAGAAACAGCAATTTTTTTCTTGACAGTTGTCATTTGCCTTGGAAGAATGTGTCCAGGTTCCAGCAATCAGGGCTGGGTGTTCTCTCCAAAGCAATAGTTCTTGGCTTGGTGTGGGGGTCTGTGCCAGAGGTGGGGGTGCTGCTGGTAAGGCCATGCAGGAAGGGTGGCATTGAGCACCGTGGTGGTGAGACAGCTGAGCTCAGCTCTGGAGAGGTGGGCTGCCTTGGGCAGGTTTGGAGAGCTTTCCTGCAAGGGGCATGAGTGTGTCTGTGTGGGACACCAGAGAGCCTTGTCTGCTCTTCTGCCCCTCTCCTCCACCCTGGCACAATCCCTCCCACCCCTGCTACTATTTTCAAACAGATGTACACTGAAACTCTTTAATCTCTGGAAATACAAATTCTCTCCCGCTCTCCCTCCATGTGAGTTCATACAAACATGGTATTAAATCAGCCCTTGTCTGATTAGAATTTTATCTTTCTTTTTCCAGGTCCCATAAATTAGCCTTTTAGCTGGCAGTGCTCTCAGATCCAACAGATAACAGCCTTTCTTGGCATCTGGCTGTTTCCAAAATCATTGCTAATATCATCTTTTGGCCAGGACTGGCTAGGTGCTCACAGCTATCATTTGGCACACGGGCTTTAAAAATGGCCTTTCACTCAGGAGAAATCATTCCTCATATTTAATTACAGTTTCCCCTTAACTTTCTTGTCTACCTTTCTCCAGAATACTTTTTGCCTTTTAAAATGCAAGGTAAGCTGTGTCTGAAATCTGCCCTTTAAGGAAGCAGCTTTCCACAACACAGAGTGATGTATGTTTCTCCCATTCTGCCCACCAGCTTGCAGGGCTTTTCTGGGGACCACTTTCTAAGGGAGTTGCCTTCTGTGGCCTGCTCCACTTGTGAATGTATTGCTGGGACTTGTCCCAAAGGAGCCTAACTGATGACAAACAGCAGGCTAGATTCTGTGACAGGCTAGATTCTAACTCATCTCCACCAGGAACTGAACTGAGACCACCAGCTTCAATTCCCACAGACACCCACACAGCCTGAGCTGATTCAGTTAATGACTCGAGAAGCCCTAGTATGGAAAAAGAAACGTTGAATTGCATTTTTCCAAAGCTTTCCGGAGGGTGTAGAGCCCTGCATGATAACATACAATCAAATAGCAATGAAATGGCATGTGGGGAACAGAAAAGTGAGGGCCTGAGGAGGAAGGAAAATAGGCAAGTAGGAAGATATCATTTAAGCAGGACTTAAGAGTTGTATTAGCATGGGGAATTGAGCAAATCACTAGAAGAGTAAACAGATTCTAGGCTGGGCTTTTTGTATAAATGTTCTCTCTTTTCAAGTTTTCCCAGTGCTCCTTCCTTTCAGGCTGGAAGAACTGGTGTTCTTTTGAAAGTGTTGATTAACCAATACTTTTTTATTTCTGGCTTTTCCCTCAAGGCTACCCTGGGAAATTACAAAAGGATCAAATTGCTAACTTGTTCTCACACAAAATTTAGAGCAGCTACAATATGGAATGTCAAATGACTTCCAAGAGCCTTTCTCCACACATGGACTCCTCGGGCAGACTGTCATCTAATTTTGACCTCTGCTCATACAGTTTTGAGCAACATACAGTTTCTGTAGGGTTGTGTGGGTGACATGGATGGCAAATCTCACTGCTTGTCTTCCAATGGGTGACTAGCAGCTCAGACATCTCCACGTGTGAAATGCTTTGCAAGTTATTTTTCCACTTGTTTGGATCTAAATGTTTGCAAGAGGCCCTCAGGCAGTTCTCCCAGCCCTAAGATGTTGCCATCTGGGCCTGTCAGTTTGAGAACTGTTGAGAAATCATGTGACCTCACCGCTAAAGTGAGGATTTACAGAAGGCAGTGTGCACCTGTGTTTCTCCGGCAAGGTACCAGCAGCCTTGAGTCAGCTTAACTGACTCACTCGATGCAGAGCTCGTCGGCAGGAGGGGCGGGCGTTGGGCTCTGAGCCTTCCTGTTGCCAGGTTCACTTGCAAATTCAAAGAAATCCCTTCATCCTCTGGGTGCAGATACAATTCTGCCTGAGGAATGAGAAGGTGTCATTATTCCAGCAGAGGTCAGGTGGTGTTGGGGCAGCGTGGATTTCAGCAGAGACCCACTCTAGAAGCGAACCTTGAAATGTCCCTGGCATGCATTGCCTGACACAGTTGTCTGGGATAGCAAAATAGTGTATTTGACAATTCAGGAGGCCTTTTCAAGTCTTAAACATCCATGCAAATATGCAGAAATGTTCTTTTATAAGGTTTTGAATAATTTCTTTGCATGTGGCTTTTTAGGTACAAGTTACAGTCTTTAATTTTGGTTGTTTGTAAGTAACCTCTTTAAACTCTTCTTGCCATTTTGGGACAAGGCATAAAGTAATCTTGGTTCCAATCACAACTACTTCCAAGGTGTGACTTCTATCGCTTTCTAGTCCCTGATTTTTTGCATTCCTGATCACTTCAAGACACCTTCTCAGTTGAGTACCCCAAGTTACAGTCAGCTTTGAAAACTCTTCACAGATTGAAATGAAAAGACATTTTCTTTTGGAAAAGTGGAAAAGAGCCATGGTAACTGTACGCAGAGAAAATGATAGGAAGACTGCACAGGAAAATAACTTACTTCTGCTCAGATTATAATATGTGCATTTGGTTTCTAGTCCTTGGTCTGTGCTAAACAATAGAAAGAGATGTCACCACTAAAAGGAATTTGGATCAGGGAAATGTTAACATAAGGGCCTAGATATGGCCATTTGCCTCTCTCTCCATTTCAATCAGCTTTTGTATTAAAACATATGATGAAGACACATAAATTCCTCAAATTACTGTGACTTTAACTGAAACCCAAAGAGGAACTGGGTCATTGAAGGTCTATATCCAGTCAGACATATGGGAAAATATGAAAAGTAGAGTGTGTGCTAAATGGATCCAGCATTAGTGGCAAGTAATGACAGGCACTAAGATCCTACTCAAAGGTGTAAGGGTAATACCCATGAGCATGTTAATAGTGAATTATGGCCATTATTCACCACTGGAGACACCAATGACAATATTTTAGTGCTATTCAAGGTGTCTGATTTCTTTGCTTTTTGCTCACTCTCTTTTCTTCTTAAAAGCTGGTGATCTGGTGGTTATGAAATGTGACATAGTGTGAAGATCCTCTTCTCTCAAGTGTGCAAGAGTCTTCATTGACTTTGGCCAAGGGAAGATAATGAGTTCCTCCTCCTTTCACAAGGAAGAGCCTTGTAATAGTTTAACAATTACTTTCTTCTGGCTGGTCTCACAGTCCAGCTACCAGTGACAATGATGCTGCCAGAAGGCCTCTTTTAACAAACAGTGCTTCCCATTTTGTTGTTCTAGTGAATTTCCCGAGAATGGAGGATGACTTCCCAAGCTCTGAGCAAGACTTTGAAGACAACGACGATCTAGGTTGGTATGCAAATGGACATGGACATGGACATTGTCCATACACACGTGGACAATTCAGCTGTGACAGCTTGTATTTCAGTATCAAATGCTCAGATTACTCACAAATCTCAACTTTAGTGCTGTTAGGAGCTAGAAAACACACTTGAGAACAAACATTGAAGTGATGGCTTAGCATTCAAAGGCATTGGTTTTCTTTTGCTGTTTTCCAACAGCCAGCAACCTTGCGAAGTCAATGTATTGTATTTGTGTTAGGACAAGTGAAACTGATCTTTTAAGCATTAATTGCTGCTTGCATGACATTTTGACTTGTAAATGAAGAAAATTAAGTCTGAGACCTGTGACAGATTGATTCCATAGTTTTGAACCTAGTGGCACTGGAAGGGCCAGAGTTTTGGTGGGTTAGAATGCTTGCACACTATGTCAATAGTCTGATGTCTAAAAGTGAATCAGGGTGCCTAACTTTCTTGGCAGTTTGGTGCTTCACATGATTTCTAGACCTGGGTTAGTGAATCCTGCTGAGATAGTCCCCTATATATACTTTAATTCTTGTAAAGCCGTCACAACTCCAAGTAAGAAATGTGAAAAGGTGAGGGGGGAGTAAAAAGTGATCCCTGGATAATAAGTGCCCGTTCCACTGCAGATTACTTTGGATCGGATAGGAACGACACACTGTTCTCTACTAACTCTCCAGGAACCGGGAAGCTGGACAAAGAGAAAAGCTGGCTATACACCCTGGATCCCATCCTGGTGACCATCATAGCCATGAGCTCCCTGGGTGTCCTCCTTGGGGCCATCTGCGCGGGTCTGCTGCTCTACTGCACGTGCTCGTACGCCGGGCTGTCCTCGCGGAGCTCCACCACGCTGGAGAACTACAACTTCGAACTGTACGACGGCATCAAGCACAAGGTGAAGATGAACCACCAGAAGTGCTGCTCGGAGGCCTGATGGGTGCCTGGGGATCACCCTTGGCATTGTGCCCGGTGAGGTGGGCTGGCAGGGGGGTACTTTTTTGCTGTTTTCTATGGGAACTGAATGCCATAACAGGGAATGAGGGGAGCAGGAGTGAGGAGAGGCACTGCTCCTGCCACCAGCTCTTGCTGCCGGGTCACACTCCACCAGGACCGAGTGGCTTTCCTGCAAACCAGACTGTGCCAGGCGAGGGGGACTGAGCCCTTTGTTTGTTGGTTCATCTTCATTTTCTGCTGATGTGAATGGCTGGGATGTGGTAAGGGAGCCTGGTTTACCTTTTGGATGTGAGAAACTAAATGTTGATTGTTATTTCCCACCTCCTTTCTCTGGTAAGTTGCTGAGAAGGCTGAGGGATTTCTTTAGAAATAACACACACACACACACACACGGAGCCCCTGTCCATTTTAGTCTCCGTCCAGATATCATTGTAGGGATTTGTGCACTTCACACTAAGAACAGGAAGCTGCAGTTTGCGGTCCTGAAAATGGAAGCGTGTTGTTACCTTCAACTTTCCTTCTCCTGGTAGCAGGGGAAAGGTGGGATACTGGCTTTACTGTCAACAGTAACAACAGCACTTTCTGAAATCATTAAGAAAGAAAATAGAAGGGAAACCCTATGTGTAGAAGCACCTCTTTGAGAAAAGCTGAAGAGCCTTAAAGTGATTTGTGAATAAGAGCCATTTATTAAATCCATATCTTTGATTGCAACAGCAGAGGCCTTCATCAGGAAGGCCTTTATTTGAATCTCCCACCCCTCTTGAGCCTGCCATTTAATTTTTGCTATAATGAGAAAATTGCAGCAAAGGAAAGATAGAGCCTGTCGGGTTGGTGGTGCTTAGGCAATGGCTTTGGGAAGGGGGCTTCACTTGGGGTTTGACTTAAGGTACAGTGCTGAGGCCTCTCCAAAGTGCCAGGAAGGGAAAATGAACAGGGAAGGAGGCTGGAGCCATGCCCACAGCCCTGGGGAGCCTGGCCATGGTGCCCACTGGCACCCCCTCACCCTCCTGATGCTCTCCTTGTCCCTGGAGCTGGGCGGTGTGAGCTGGTGCCACCAGCACTGCTGGACCAAACAGCTGCCACCACATCCCCTTTGGAGCACAGCTGTGCTGCTCCTGATCAGTAGCAAAACCCCCAAGTTCTATCTGTGAGCCGTTTGTTTTTTTTACTTTGAACAAGTGCCTTAGAAGTATTTTTCCTCCAGCTGATGATCAGTGCTGTAGCAAATAGCAAGTGAGGCCTTCATCCTTCCCCACAGAATGCTCTTCTTCACCACTCTCTGCTGGTTAGAGCCCAGCAGAAATCTGGTCCTTCTACTTTCAAATGGTCTGGCTACATCGTGTGGTGGCTGGTACCTCTCCACTTACCACTGTGCTGTGGGACAGGAGTGTTATGAAAATAACTGAATGGAGAAAAAAAGAGTTGAAATGCTGAACCCCAAAGCAATGCCTTCATTTCCAGTTCAGTACAGGTGGATCACCTCTATCAGCTTGCACATAGATAAATTAGAAACCTTTCTGTCATACTGGGTATGCTTTTCCAGGGGCTCTTTGGTAATACCTGGCATGTCCTGGTTTTTACATTTTACCTGGCAAGTAGTTTGGGGTGGGGATGGCATCATTTTCCTCGCCAACTGCTATTGACAAAGATGTGATGTGCTGTGAAGCTCAGTTTGCCCAGGCTCACAAACACATCGTGCAGGAGCCCAGGTGTTTGGGGACACGAGCAACATCTGGAGAGGAGATGAGCATGGACACATGGGCAGTGCCACAGCTGCTCCTTGGCACTGTGGGAATAGGAACATTTGACTGCTGTTTCATGAAGAGCTCCCTCAGACAATAAGATTTTAGGGAAAAAACCCCTTCTCTGCTGTGAGAAAGGTGCACATGTGCTGGGGGAGCAGAGAGAGCAGCTGCGTCACCAGCACCTCCGCGGTCAGTGTACACACGCAGAGATGTGCACACAAAGCCTCCATTTCTCTAATTCACACTGTGCACCCGACAAAAACAGCAGTAAATGTGTCTCTGATTCTCCTTTCCCTTTGGCCTTTTTCACAGACAAATTCCACAGGGGTGTTATTTTACTGTACAAAAGAAACAGAGGCAGTGAGAGGAAATGTACCAGACCATTTCAAAGCTGGATTGCTGCTGCTCAATGATTTCATTCCCTTCAAATCACCAGAGAGGGGAAGGATGAATGGAAAAGGACCATACAGTAGAAAAGCCAACTTAGGCAAACAATAGGTGAAAATATATAATTAAAAAGGTGATGTTATGGTGTCTAGTAGGCGTACAGAGAGAAGAGTTCATATATAGATATATTCAGAAATAGTGTGTTTGCACACGCACGTGAATTCTCTGTATGTATCGTGTATGTGACTTATTCCGTGGGACTGACTCGTGTTAATGTATCTCTTGATCTGGGGCAGGGGAGTACTGCTGACCTTGGCACTAAGGTGGCACAGGCCCAGCCCGTGTGTCCCGCTGGCCCCTGGCAGCTGGGGCAGGGCCCACGTGTGAGCTCGCCAGGCGAGAGAAGGCCGATCATGCTGCACAGCCAATACCTCACTTACCTCTGCCGGGTGCTTTACTGTTCTATGGAAAACTGTGTTTGATTGTAACTTCAACAGGGAGGGGGGGAAAGGTCATTGGTGCATTCAATTCATTGCATCCTCCTCTGCAAATAGATTAGGTTTGCTGATTGCAATTCCCTCTGTGAACTTCAGAAAAGGAAAAGAAAATCGGCATTAATGCCTTTGCTTAAATGGGCTGTTGCCTCCACGCACTTCCCATGGCAGGACATGTTGCTAATGGGAGGGCTGTAGTTCTGGGTGACTTCATTTTGTGGGAAGGTGCTGGAGGTGAGCATGGGAATTAAACCATTAAGAAATTATATGCAGAAATGGAAATTCTCTAAGGTTTGCAGTTCAAGGTATTTGACCATTTACTGGCTGAGCCAGGACTTACGGACTTAAAGAGCTTTTACTGTGATTCTTCGGTGTAACAAACAAAACAAAACAAAAAATAAAACTGTGTTTATATGATTTGTATAAAAACCTTTTAAAATTACTATTTAATAAACATTATGGTAGAGATTATGTTTCAGTGGCTTTTTTATTCATGAAAGAGCAGCAACAAGGAAACCAAACTGAAGAGGGCTGTGGGTAGCAGAAGCCCCAGCAGAATGAGGTGCAACTTGAGGCACGCAGGGCCATGCCCACTGCTCTCCTTTGCTGTGCACAGCTTGTCCCTTTGGATTACCCCAGGCTGAGTGGCACACCAAGGTGACATGCAGTTTTAACACAGATCCAGTGCACACACACAGCATCTCCTATCAGAGCTGGGGATGGCTGGAAGCTGCTCTGGCCCAAAAGCAGCATCTGAGAGCAAACCCCAAAGTGGATGCAGGTCCTTTCCTGTCACCCTGTACCATGGCCTAATGCTGCCAGTGATCCCAGAGAGGATCACTCTCACCAGTGCAGTTTTAGGCTAAAATTCATTTAGAAAAAATATTTAGAACTAAAGTGCACTGGTAGGGGCCAGCCTGTCACAGTTTATCCATCTCAGGGTACAGGTGCTGGTATCCCAGCGTGTCCCTGTCCTGATTCTATGAACCTGCCAAAGTGGGCAGTGACTGGGATGGGGTGGTGTTCTGCAGTTCAGCCCTGTTCATCACAAAGACAGTGGGGACTCCTGGCAAACCCCAGTGCCAAGCCTGGCTCCACATACTTGTCTTCTCCACCCTCCCTCTGCTCTGTCACACTGCCCTGGTGGCAGCCCAGGCCAGGGGAACCTCGTGTCTCAACTTGTCTCACAGGGGTCCTGGTACCCTGTAGCAGGCAGCCAGGAGCCACTGCAGGGCTGCAGAAAATAGAAGCTGTGGGGCTGCACCTACAGCTTGGAAACTCTTGTTTATTTATGGGTACCCTGACAAATGAGAGCCAATCCATCAAGCTCTGAGCACCTTGAGAGCAAATGAAATTTTGCTGCCATCTCAAAGACGGTGACCCCCTCCCAAAGCGTTTGTGTTAAAGAGGGTCTTTAAGCGATGAAGGGTGGCTGGCAGCTTAGATGAAGATGACAGTGTAGCTGTAACCTTGACAGCTCTCCTCTCACCTAGGAATAAAGAACTGATGTGCAGATTGATACCTGGGGGAGAGGCTGTCAGGGAGCAGGACGGAGACGGCAGATAAGCGACTCAATCAGTGTCAGAGCTGTCCTGCCGTAACACCGCCTGTAAATCACTGCAGTGAGGGGGAGCTAACGCAGGCAGCAGAGAGCAGGTAATAGAAACACGGCCCACAAAGCAGATGTGTGCTCTGGCTGGGGTTAGACGCCTGTGAGCTGGGCTGAAGCTGCTGCCTGGGCACCAAGGGAGCCAGGTACCCACTTCAGGAAATTTAAATCTTCTGGCGTTTTTTTTTTCCGCACAAGCTGGGATTGCACGTGGATGGGGCTGCTGTGGAGCTGGCAGGATGGGGTGGGACCTGGAGCGCCCTGGTGCATTTGCCATGCACACAAAGGTACCCACTGCAAGCAGAGGCCAGACTGTGGGGTGCCATGGGGGGTGTTTCACATGGCACAGGAGTAATCAGGGGCTGATTCAGGCTAATGAAATCTATTTCATCATTCTTGGGCTGCTCCAAGATGGGGATCCAGGCACTCCTGCACATCCTCTACAGCTGATTGCAATCGTGTGTGCACCCTTGCTGTTTCTCTTGCCCCTTCTTCTTTCAAATATTCCTTTTCTTTTGGATTTAATGGGAAATCTTTTCAAATAATGACTTGCTCTCTGGACAGCTGGGGGCTTGGCAGTAAGGGGAGCCATGGGGCTGAGCTAATGAGTGGATTCGTAATTAATTAATTGCAGGCAGGTGCAAGTAGAGCCTCCCGTTGCCTCACTCTCTTCTGTCTCACTGAAGAACGCCTCTGTCTATCACCAGCCATCCAACGGGACTGAGCAAAACCTGGTGCCAGCTTTGCTGTGGACAATGACTTTGGCAGGCTGACTGGTGCTTCACCTCCTTCCTGAAGGGACCACAGGGAGCCTGTCCATTGCCTCCATAATTTCCAGGCCCCCTGAACCCTGATGACAAACACCCATAAAGGCACATTCTCTCTATTGGGAAGCTCCCAATGGCCTCTTCCCATGAAAGCTGGATGGCTCTGTTCAATAGCTGCACTGAAATAATAGTTCACTTCTTCCCCCTTTACACCCCAAATGAACAAACCCACCTGGCCATGAGAAGTATTGGTAAACCCCCAGGTGCTGACTCCTGGTGAGCTGAGCACTGGGAACCTGACTGCACCCAGTGCCACCACTGCTGCGTCCCTGCTGTGTCCTTTCAGCCTTACTGTGGCTGCTCAGCAGAGCCCTGTGGTGTAAATACAGAGGGTGACACTGAGTTTTGTTCTGAATGCATCTGTAGCAAAATTTGCATTGAATTCAATAGGTCTGTGTTGTCGCTCACACTGATCAGGTAGGACTAGGCTTTCCTATCAACTCCTGTTACATGCAGTGACCCATTTGAGGCAACAAACTCACTGTGTCTAAAGCAGTTTAATGGGAAAATAACTAATCCTGAATGTGTTGAGAGGGAATGACTCCTCTCCCCGCTCCTGTGTCATAACTCAGCTGCACTACTAATATCCAAAATGGAAAGCACTGCATTAAACACTCAGCAGCTCTGCCCCCGCCTCGGCCCGGGTGCCAAAAATCAAGGGAAGAAATACAGCTCTGCTTCCCTGTGCTGCAGCAGTGGCTGGAGGGCTGCAGGGTGAGCCAGCCCATGCTGGTGGCTCACGACTGTTTGCTGCAATAGATTTTGCTAACATTTCCTTGGTTAAATGTTTACAAACCTGGAGGAAATAGCTGTCCCAGATGTTGCTGATAATTTCCTATCAGATCCCTCCTGGCGCAGTGCAGGGCTGCTTTGTCACCCTTTGGATCAGCTGCCAATCTCATGCTTAATAACAGACTTGATTTCTCTACAAAAACTGCCCAAATTTCTAGCGCTGTTTTTGCCCTCCTGGTCTCTGGGGTTTATACAGAGTAGCTGTGTCCTGGCTCCCAGCCCAGCTCTCTGTGCAGCCCTGGAAGCAGAGTGCCTTCAGCAGAGGCACAGGACACGTCGGTGATGGGCTGTGTTGAGCAACACAGCTGTTGCCAAATGCATTTCAACCTCATATTTTAAGAAGACGTTCAATGTGCTTACCAAGGCTGAGGAGCCTTTCACACCACAGCAATAATCCAGCACTCGGCCATGAAATCCTCAGCACAGTGTCACATCCATCCCTTTCAGCAGAGAAGTTTCATTAACTTAGAGTGTGAAAAGTTTTGGAGAGCAAAAGTCTCTCTTCCCTCTGAGAGAAATAAGGATGATTTAAGCAGTCTGGGTGCATTTGAGATGGAGAGTGAGTCCCCCAGCTGACACATCAGAGGGAAAAACTGTAAGCCGAGGCTGCATTTATTAAAGAAGGAAGCTGAGGCTGTGCAAAGCCAACCTTTCTAAGCGCTCCACGAGAGCATTTTAATAAAAAGCACAACAAGCCCACAACAAATCATGTCTTGAAAGAAAAAAAAAAAAAAGTCAATTCCTGTCAAGGTTTGAAGAATCGTTTGAGCTTAAGGAAAAGCGAATTCCTGCTCTGCTCGCCTCCCCTGGCCTCCTCTGCCGCGCGCGGTGCAAAGCCCCGGCAAACGCCGCCTGTGACACACCGCAAATCACGGCGGGAGCGGGGGGGCGCCCCAACCTCCGCGGGAAGGCCCGCACCAGGATTGAAGCTTAGAGAAAATGGAATTTATAGTCAAAGCATTAAAATATTAAAGGGCCTTAAAGAACAGCCATGAATCTGATTTCGGAGGGGGGTGGGACACAAGTCTGTCATCAGGCAGAGACAAACGGCTGCTGGACTTGACAAGTCACATAAATCTGGTGGAGGAGAAGAAATAAAGCCCAATCAGACCCAAAAAAAAAAAAAAAAAGGTGATGAAAAGATTTTAGGGCAAGAAGTGTGCAAAGGAGAAGGAAAGCTAAAGAAGATAAGGAGTTGAAAGCAGAAGAGTGATTATAAAAATAGTAGCAGAAGTACTGAGGGAAGTAGAGGAGAGAAATTATTTAAAATGGTCAGAAGTGCCCTGGTGGCATAGGTATTTTTGACAATCTTGCCCAATACTGCATGATTTTCTTGCACAGCAAGAATTTCTTGGGATGGCTTCAACAGCTCAGGTCTGCTCGGACAGCAGGAGGAGGAGCAGCCCCCACCACGCAGAACAGCAGCTCTGAGCCCCCCGGCAAAGAGGGGTGGGCACAGGCAGCCCCATGCGGCCCCAGTGTCTCCGGGAGTGAAACCCCTCCATTTCCAGAGGCAGAGCAGCACTCACCAGGCCAATCCCCACATCCTGCCCCCCGCAAGCAGCAAACCCCATTCCTGAACTGGAGATGTTTTCCCCTGGGATGTGCCTCCAGGCTGATCTCAAGAGCCACGGCCATTGCACGGGCCAGGCTGTGGAAGGTCTATTGTGCAAGAAGCCAGGCAGCGGGATGAGCCTGCCCGGCCCCACACCCTTCACCACACCTCACTGGGGACCCCTCCCGGGGGTCTCCCCCCGAGGCAGCCGTGCCCCACTGAGAGTGGCACAGCTGGGAATCAGCCCCTCAGCGCCTCAGGGGCTGCTGCCACACTGTGTGAGGAGAGACCGCAAACCCAGCCAGGAGCCGCAGCCAGGACCCGCTGTAAGTTGGGAAACAGTGTGCACTGAGGACTGGATTTATGCAATGCTGTCTGTAAGCCAGCCCTCCCTCCGAAACACTAAACAAAAAACAACATTCAGATACATTTCGGAGGAAAACACAAAGCATCTGGTTCCCTTCGCTGGTGTACATAGCAAGAGAAAAGTTGGCAGTACATTTGCTTACCATAAAAGAGAGAGCTATGCAAAAAAAAAGCCACATTAGAGTAGCGTTGCCCAAAACAGAGTTAAATGTCTGCCTTGTTTTGAACGTGCTCATGGTGGAAATGTGAGCAAAGGTCAGTCCAAATTAATGAGAACTGAAAATGAATTGGCTGTGCTGGGACTGGCACCCTGCCACCACATCTCACCCGGCAATTCTTATTTATCCATTTATTTATTTTGTTGGATGAGGAGACATTCTGCAAACACATAGAAAACCAGGCCTGGCACTCCCTCCCTATGGGTGACACACACAGTTCCAGCCAAGGAGATGTGGCACCCATCCCTGTGCTCCCCACGTCCCTCCCTGCACCCACACAGGCAGTGATTACCTGCTGAAGCAGTTAAAAACTTCTGTTTGTTGTGGTTTAGAGGAAAGAAGAGGGAAGAAAAAGCCAGTTCCAGTTCTGGCTTTCTTCCTGGAAAGTGAAAGCCATCTCAGTAACTCTTGCTTTGCTCTACTTCAAATACACAAGTATTCAGTGCCATTCAAGCAGTTCCTTCCAGCTGCAGCAGCAGCACACTCCGAAGGGATGGACAAACATGTAGGAAACATGCTGAAGTGGCCAAAGGCAAAGGCAGCTGCACAGTTAACCCTTCTCCATGGAGCTGTGTGCCTTGGGGATTCAGGGAAGGGGATGGTGCAAAGCACATTAGCCCACTTCCCTGGGATGAGGAGCCCCACCCTTGTCCTCACCAGCTCTGTGGAGGCCAGGTGTAGATACAGGTATCAGCAATGAGAATCCTAATCTGGGCCTGGTAGCATTATGGAGTGAGTCACAGAGTCTCACTTAGAATTGTTTTTCAAAAATAATATTTTTTTTCTTTTTTTCCAAAGGAAGAAGTTAGACCCTGAGCTTAGAAACAATGTTAGCCTCAATTTCAGAGGAAGAGATGGGTAAGAGGCCCCTTTAAGGCAGTTTCACATGTCAGCCACAGCCCATCCATGCTGCTGGCATTGCCCCAGCCGGGGCCACAGGCAGGCACCGGGCTCTGGGCACACACTGGATTAATTATCCCCAGGGGCCATCTTCAAACAGCCAGGGCTCTGCTGACAGTGCCATGGCCAAAGCTCATTAAAACAGAACAGTGCCACGCCTGGGAACAGCAGTGTGCTGCTCTGGGATAAAACAATTCCAAGAGTGATCTGCAGTCCCTGCTATGCAATGATGCCAGACCTAGGAACATGAGCAGGGGGCTCTAATGGGACCTGCAGCTGAGCAGCTCTAAATCAGGATCTATTTCAAGGGCTAAGGAGGACAGTGAAGCTGGCTGGAATGGTGGAGGGTTTGGTGGGTGATTTGGGAGGATGGGAAGGGCTGCTGTATCTTGCATTTCTGGATATCCAGTATCACAAACAGGACATTGCTCAATGACTTAAAAAATTAACACCTCTGCCTGAGGTTATCAGCCTCAGGATGATGACAAGGTTGTGAGCACAGCAATGTTGCTGGAATTGAAGAGATTCTGACTCGGGAATAAGATTTGATGCTTTCCTCAGATACTGGAGATGAAGGAAAGATAATGCTGATGAAGTGCAGGGAGCCACACACAGCCACAGTGACTCATCACAGCTGCCCAGGTGACTTTGCAGTTTGGGGAAATATTAGCACAAGTTTTAACAAGTGTTCCTCCTGATACCAAAGGATGCCCTGATGAATTTGGATGGTAGTAATAGGGTACTGGGCTCTTCTAACCAGGCAAGGGCACAGAGTTCTCCTCTGGGCATACAGGGATATTCACATCCTAAAAACCTCTGGTTAGGAGACCCAATGTGCATTATGACACTATCGTGACAGAAACAAACACTTCTTATTCAAACAAGCTGCCAATTATAAACTAATTATAAACCACCTCCAGCTGGCATCCCCATTTAGCCCAGGGGGACACACTTTGGCTTGGCCTGCAAACATGGACAGCACTGCCAGTCCTTTGCCTGTGCCCAGCCTGGCATCCTGCACCTCTTCCCTAAACACAGGGAACCACAGGATGTGGCCCACTGCAGGACAAGGGCAGGGAGACCTGTTCCTCCTGGCTGTCCCCCTGCCCCACAGTCCCCACGTGGAGGGGCTCCACAGACACAGCCCAGGACACCCACCTGCATCCACACAAAGAAGTCACAGCCTGCAGGTGAATATCCTCACATGGGGAAGGAGGCTTACAGCAGCTGCTGCATCATTCATGGTGAATGGATGGTGAGACTGGAGCTCACATCTCCTGGACACACTGCCTAATATCTGAGTCAGAAATGCTAGCTAGGCTCTTAAGAGTAAACTTTTGTTTGCACTTTCAGAGGAAGAAGATACAATTTCTGGTTGTATCTTAAAAAAAAAAAAAAAAAAAAAAGGAAAAAAAGAAAAAAAGAAAGAAAAAGAAAGATAAATACAATCCATTAGCAAATTAAATAAAATCAAGGCTGGGATTGTGTTTTGGTAGCACTGGCTTTTGCAAGAGCCCCACGCTCCAGCCTCAGAGGTCACTGGCAAGGCAGGATGCTGCCTTTGTACTGCTCCTTTGGTGCTCTGCTTTACAGTGGAGATTAATTTAGAAAAAAGAAAAAAAGGATCATTTAAAAAAAAGCTCACCCCTCTCTCTCCTCCACCACCCTCCCCAAGCAGTGATGGGGGATAATGAACTGCTGGGACTGTCATCCAAAGAGTGCTTAATGACAGTATTCACTCTGTGTGTGTAGCATTGGCTGTTCTCAGAGCTCTCATTATGAATAGTTTTCAAGCTGTTTTGACTATTTTCTGTTACAAAGAGGAACTCACTGCTGGCTGCCTATTTTCATCACTGAAGCTGGCCAATGTAATCCACACGGAGCTGAGACACCATGGCCAACAACCAATGCTCCCATTCTCTCTCCTCCAATTTATGGCGGTGGAGAAGGGCCAGGCTCTCCTTCCCTGTCCCTTGCCTTCTCTCCACTGCTTCTTTTTTGGGCTCACACTCTGGTTTTGCAGGTGATGCTTCTCTAAGCTCTCTGCCTGCAGTGTCCCGAGTCACATCCCCTCGTGGTGCTGGACCCATGGGTGCTCATGGCACTGCGGAGCCTGCGCCTCCCAATGTCCACTTTTGGGGGCTGAGAGTCCCCACTGCAGGCTTGGCAAGGGGAAGGGGACCCAGCCTGAGCTTCATCTGTGCCGCAGAGACACCAAGAAGATGCGCTAAAGCAATCTGTTCTCCCATCTTTTCGCAGGCCCTTTGCCGTGAGACACAATATTTCGGAGGGGCAGCTGAAATCTTGCTGGTGTTAATTTAGTTTCGGTCTGCTCACTGTTAACTTCGGGCTCGCTGCGCTTTTTGTGGCTCCCTTTCTTTAAAGAAAGCTTATTTCTCTTCAAACAGGGCGAGAAGCAGCTTGGCACCACAGACACTTTAAAGATGTCTGAACATTTGCAAGAGGAAGCAAACACATTTTTTAAATATTATGAAAAGCACCTTGAACAACAACTTCTCAGCAAGATCCTCTCTTGGGCTCCATCCTTTGCTGCAGGAGCCCATCACTCAGCCTGGGAGGAGCTGAGACTCAGTGCATCCCTCCACACTTCTGTGCTGCATCTCAGAATCCTGTTCTGGGCAGGCCATCCCCAGGGCCAGCACAGGGACTCAGGGCACAGAGTAGGAGATAAGCTCTTCTGAATCCCAGTATTATTAAAAATTATGAGGGATAGTCCACAGCAGCTCCTTTCTGCATCCATACTCAACTGCCATCCCTGAGGCTCATAAAATAAAGACAAAAATTAATTCACAACATATTCCAGCATTGCCAAGCGAGCAGTGGTTCCTGAGCCACCCCTGGGCCTCTCTGAGGTTTTCAGGTATTGTTTCACTGTACATCATTTTGTGTACTTACATAAAATTTGGATATGACTTGTCTTTGTCTTTCCCCAAATGAGGCTTTCATATCAAATCCTTGATTTCCTGGTCAACATAAAACTTGAGGATTGGTTTTATTTGGAATGAATTGTGAGGAAAATTAGGGGTAGCCAAGCACAAAAAATTTACATGCCTGCTACTGTCCAGAAATAATATGGTTTTTTTTCATGAAAAGTCTTTTTCTGGCTAAAAGCCTTTCCTTTCTAGTATTCTAACTCTGCACATACACATCAGTCTTCACTTGTCATCCTGTCCCTTCTGACACAGTGCCACGTTCCTCGTGTTTCTCCACTGATTTTTCTTAGTAGAGCCGTGTCCCTGCCAGCTGCCTGGACACAAGCACACAAATCACAGCCTGCAGGCATGGGAGCACTGATGACCAGCAGGGACCATTAGATCATCTCACCTGACCTTCCCTGATGCAGGGCTGGGTCTGGCATTCAATTACTTCTTACCAAGCCTGGTAACTCCTGCTTGGCTTGAGTGTGTGGGGCAGAAATGTGTCCTGTCTGCATCCAAATATATCAAAGGCAAAGGAATGCACAGCTCTCCTGGGTAGTTTAATCTTTATTAACATTCCCTTTTTAAAAGGTCTGTTTGATTCACAATTTGAATTTGTCTGGCTTCAGCTTCCAGGTGTGGGCTTGTGTGATGCCTTTCTCCTCTAGATTAAACAGCCTTTTAATACCTGCCTTTCTCTCCCCATGAAGGTACCTCACACAGCACAATTAAGTCACCTCTTAATCTTTTTAATAAGCTAAACAAGCTGAGCTCCTCCAGTTTTGCACTGTAAGACATTCCCCCAGCCCTTCCTAAGGATCAAATCTCTAATTCTTCCTGATCCCATGCTGGGGGGGATGTGTGGTGAGGCAGCCCTGTGCAGCTGATGAAATTAGGCAGCTTGCAGGAGATGGCAGCTTGTCTCTGCTGCCTGCTCCCCCAGCCAGCCTATATTTTTGGGGAGACTGCTTAGGGGTGTCCAGTGACATTTCACATCCCTCCAGGGACACCTCCCACCAAGTTCCCCAGCTGAGCAATGGGAAGGCAGTACCACAGCTGGCCCCACATGTACATAGTAGATGCCAGACAACCAACAAAATTTAAGGCTGTTTCCTAGTGTGAGGAATTTGTGATGTTCCTAGAGCCACTACCGCACCAAGCCTTCCCCATCAACATTAGCCATGGCTGAAATTCACAACTCTCCATGGTTTCAAGTGGCTTCCTCAAGTTTTAAGCCTTTTCTCATTCAACATTTACCGGAACAATAAAACAGCATAGGCAAAACATGGAAGCCAACGCACACACAACGCTGCACACACATTATTGGCAACAGTCATAACTTTTGATCCATTTTTTAATATGTTTCCTTCTGAACTGGAGCCCAAGTGCCCCAGCCAGTGCGTGCAGGGACGGGGATATTTTGGATGATGCAGCTTTACAGCCAGCCAGCCCACAAGATGGATTTTAGCCACAGGCTTCAGCAATACGATTTCACACAGCGTTATAACATTTTAGCTGGGAGAGCAGGCAGGGCCCCTCGCGCTTTCCACCGGGTATTTGTCCTGCCTGCGAATCAATTACAGCAGCCACGGCGTGCATTAGGATTGCTGCTTGGCACCTATTTCAGCCCTGATATATGTTGCTGTGCTCCGCAACAAACGACTCAGATAAACCTCCAGGAGGTCGTGTCTGTCAGCAAGGTTTTTATTAGGTGAGTCGTGCCCGTTCTCACAACAGCAGGGCTACCTGGCAGAAAATTGTAAGCGGTTTCCCTTGGAGGGGGCGAGCCCTAAATGAGCTTCCTGGTCTCACTTTGGGAGCACACTCAGATATTAAAGGGACTAGAGAGTATCATTACTGCCAGGTGATAAAAACAACCACTATTTGGGAAGACTGATGGCCTTTGTAAAAGCTCCCAACAGAAGCTTCATTCTGCACAGTGGATAATAACAGCCGTCTTGGGCTGAAATCCCAAAGCAGCTGCATTTTCCAAGGCTACAAAAGTGACTTCAGGATTTCTGGCGCCACATTGCTCAAGCATCACTTTTTGGCAGTCAGAAAGCCCAAGAGCAGTTAATATTCTTCAATGATCACAGATGTCATCTGCTCTCTCCCCACTTGCAGCTCTGCTTTCGGGATTGCTTTCCTGTCTCAGCAAGGGTGCAGGAGCAGAGGCTACCTGGGGCAGGAAATCCAGAAAACACATCTTGCCCCTTGCAATGGGAGGAGGAAGGTTTAAGTCTAACTCTCTACCACTAAAGTAGCTGCCAGCTTGCATTATGACATCATGAGGACATCACTGCACCACACTACAGACATGACCTTGCACGACAGCTTGTGCTCTGGGAGCAGGCTACACCATCTGGTACCATCTCCAGCCCATTCTCACTATGTGCAGTGCTCTGCCTGGCAATCACACCTCCCTGACCACTGGTCCTGGGGCAAGGCACAGGCTGGGACATCTCATTTTCCTTCCACTCTCTTGGCCATGGCCACGCTGAGCAAGCTGTCCCAGCTGAGAAATAGCCAACCTGCATAGGAACTACTGGAATCTTTCCAGGGTTTTGCCAGTCCTTCGACCAGGGCTCCTCAAAAACACAGAGCTGCCCCCAGCTCTCCTGGGTGCTGATCAGATGCCCACCGATCTACCAACCAGTTTAACCATGCAGTTAATATCTACGGCCATTTCCTGCACCCCTTTCCCTTCCCACATCCCTGGCCCCATGGGTGACCCTGTGAGAGCCCAGAGGAAAGGTGGAGCAGCACTGGGATGTGGTGAGGCCATGGTGTGCCATCACCCCACCCATGGGGCTGTCCACTGTGGCAGACCCAGCAGCCTGGAGAAGGGTCTAAGTGACAGGGATGCCTCTCATCAGTGCCTCAGAGTAGAGGCTGAAATGGGGGCAACATTCACCAGAGCACAAAAAAAAAGCCACAACACATTTCCACTTTGCCCCACTCATGCCCCCCTTGTCAGCACAGGGGTGTCAGGTGTGAGGGTAGGGTAGGCCAGCCCCTTGCTGGGCTGGGGGCTGGGCACAGCAGCCACAGACTGGCTCCTGTACCAGAGCTGCCCCACATGGGGGACTAGCTTCAGATTGCTTTCACAACAAGGTGCCTCATTGCCAGTGTCACTTGCATTCATCCCTGACACCTATTCATCCAGCTCAAGTGCTTTCTTCTACATTGATTTTCTTGGCTGTTTTCTCTAGATGAAGATTTTCTGAAGACTGCTGGTTCCCTTTGTAACCTTTCAAGAGTCCTCTCTGTATGAAGTTCTCTTCACATCATCTCCAAGAGATGCAGGCAATAAAGTCAGAGCAGATTTACGAGTTTGAGAATCTCATTATATCTATCTACCCATCAGGAAAAGGAGCTGTCTTTAAGAGGCAGGGGATGGATTTTGCCGTTACCTATTGTTTAAAAAGATGAAGAAACCCTCTTCAGTCCTTCCCAAACACCACTGTATAAAAACATCCTCTGAATTCACCAAGCATAATGCCCGCCTATGCCCACATCAGGACACAGTGCCACAGCTCCTTGGAAAGGTGACAGCACTCAGCTCCACATCTGTGCATCTCAGCCAAGCACCTCAGCTGGCTCCAACTTCAGGCCCAGCCACAATGCTGCTGTGGATGACAATCATTCCAGGCAAACTGTGCTCCTGGAGCCCTGCTAGAGACAAGTTAGAACAGCTTGTGAAGGACAATGGCAGCTCACTGTCTGCCTGTGTAGGTGAACATGCTTAGCAAAACTCAGGGTGGGACAGGGAGCTCCTCACATAGTGCCCATGCCCTTACGGATCCCCAAATGCATGACACCATGTCCATAACGCTATGCTTTATGGTTTGGCTATGGAGCCCAAACAGGACTACCATCCTACCTCCATCCATCCCATCATAGACCCCACAGTGCAGCCATCCACCCTGGCAACAGCTTGCCATGAAGGACAAAGGCTGCAAGCAAACCAGGAAGAAGAAAGAGCACCAGGGAGACTGAGTTTTCAGAAGTCAGGCACCAGGAAAGAGGTGACAATCCCCTGACCCACCCCACCCAGCATTGAAACCACTGCCGTGGTGAGCCCTCACAGCAAGCGCTCACTCCCAGGCTCCGTGGGAGCAGTGCAGCCAGCTCCCTGCCTGTTCCCATGCTCTCCACTCTGCTTTCCCAGCAGCCAGGCCAGCTCTCCTCCAGGGAGCTCCCATCTGTGCCTGTGGGGATGGGGGTCTGCACCAGGAAGGGCTGACACTGGAGACACTCAGAGGCAGAAGCTCCTGGGTAGTGCTGCAGAGGGTTAAACAAGCGCATTAGCAGGATACAGCCTGGCGGATCATGGTAATGGGTCATGTGTTTGCCATGTTCCTCGACCACATCAGTCAGGGATTTGTAATGGCTGAAGTCCCCACTTGGGAAATACATTTTCCAGGCATGGTTCCAGCCAAAAGGCAGCTCTGCAGCCCTATTGTGAGCACAATTTTGCAGCTTATTTGCAAACGGTCAGAGACCTGTTGAGCATTTCTCCCAGCCCAGATCATTCCTAAACTGCTCAGCAGCCCCTGCTGTGCTCAGTCTTGGAGATGGAGAAGCCCTTGGGCTCATCCCCAAGTCTGTGCTGAGTTACTTTGTCCAGAGCAGGTTGGGAGGGGGCAGCAGGATGTGACAGACATCTGACATGAAATTGTGGCTTCTGCAAGGTCAGCAGGGCTTTGGTCACCAGCTTACAGCCACGTTTTCAGCTTGAAAATGCTGGTGTTGGTGTCTAAGGCCTTCAGACACTCCCTGCTCTGTTTCACAGACCTGGAGCCTCTTTCTCTGCAAACAAAACAAATCAGTTTTGATCTTTGCCATCAGCCTCTTTTGCAAACACACATCCCGTGTGACATCTCTGCTCATACATCAAAACACTTGGAGAAACAAAGCAGAAACCTGTCAACTAAAAAATTAATTAGGATAGAACCCTGATTCTGAACAAATAAGTAAAAACCCCACCTCCCTCCAGCTCTTTAAACAAAAATCTCCATGCAGGGATTAACTGCCAGTGAGCAGTAACAGCCATTTCACTTGAAAGGTGACTAGTCTGTAGCTGAAATGTCAGAGTTTACTTCACAAACACTTTTCTGGTTTTTTGTTGTTTTGGTTTTTTTTTTTTTTTTTTTACAAAAGAAGAGGTGAAAAGCCCACCTGTCACAGCATATGTCACAGTTGAGACTGCCACAATACACAGAGTATCACCATACAATTTCAGAAGGCTTTAAGCATTTGCCCATACAGGGTAACACCATACCCCATCAGAAGGCTTCAGGCATCTGCCCATAGAGAGCAACATCATACCACTTCAGAAGGCTGCAAGTGTCTGCCCTTCTTATTCTTTAGCCCAACCTTTTATACCCTCATGGTGATGCATTGTGTGTGCCCTCTGTTCCCTTTGGTGATTGGTCAGTGCACCTGGGCACTCCATGGCTCATTACCTTCAATGCTGTTCACCTGCTGCTCACAGCTGCAGCACATTGGGGATGAGGGCACAGCCCCACTCCCAATTACCACAAACTGTGTGCCTACACGGTAGGTACACCCTTGGCCATTGCAAATCCTCACTGTTGTATGAAGCAAAACACTACGTCCCATCTGAAAATATTAGTTTGTGATGATATTTTGTCTCATGCTGATCTAATTTCTGAGCTGTGGTGAGGCACATCCTGTTCAAAAAGTCACTGTATGTGTAGGACTAAATCCAGGCCCTGATGGAATGGGACTCCCCATATGCAGATCCCTGGCCTTGGCTGGACTCTGTGCTGAGGATGCAGCCGTGCTTTAGCACCACCCAGACCCTGCAGCCCAGAGCAACCACCTTGCTCTTGGGCTGAGTGAGCCTGCAGCAGATGAGAGGCTGGCCGTTCACAGCTACTTTAACCCCTGCAAACCTCTTGCCAACAACAGCAGGTGAGGCCAGGAGCATTTCCATGAGCCATGCCAGAGGAGGAAGGCCTTGGAAGGGAGTGGCTGTGGGGCACTGGCTGAATGGCAGCCGGCAGCAGAGGTGCTGGAGCACTACGAGCAAGTGCTCAGCACAAACCCAACAGCCGCCCAGCCCAGCTACTCCCAGGCTACCATGCCAGCAAATGGCCCAATGCCACAGTGTGGGACTCCACAATGTCCCCGTGGTCCCAGTGATGGGACAGCAGCAGTGACATTGGAGCATCTTACTGGTTCTGAGCTGAAAGGAGACAGGGAGTTGTGGCCCACTGTAGGCTGGCAGTGACCACTACCAGCACACCAGCTTCTGCCTCTTCCCTTAGCACAGCATAAAATACAGCTGATAGAGGAGTTTTGGTGCAATCTACAGACAGATTTCAGTGCAAGAGTCAGCAAAAATGTCTTCTGCTTGGAACAAAAAAAAGCCAATCAGGAGCAGAGACAAAGTCTGATTTGGAAGAGAAGGGGGAAAACCAATCTACAAAGAAAAGAGACAACGGTTTTGGCCAACACACCATGGCATCCATTAAGTAAAACAACCTGTCATTTGCATTCACTTGGCAAGTGACTAGACCTGAACTTGGCTGCACACTTGATGATCCACCATTACTTTCCAGGGAGAAGGTTGAAATATTCCTATTCCTATTCATTAGGCCAAAGTAATTCTCTTAATGCCACTGAACCAGCCATGGACAAGATGCTGCACATAATGTCATTGGCAGTGTTGCTAAATGAAATCCCTCTGCAAGCAGTCAGGGGAATCAATACTCACAGTAATTTGTCCTTCCAAGTTTTCCTCCCACACCATCTTATTTGTGGTGTCAGCCTGTGCCAGCTCCATCTATCTCAGCCATGTGTGGGGCATGGAGGGTCCTGGGGCTGGGTGGGTGCCCCAGTTAGGTGGTCTGCCTCTGCTACTTTCCTCCATTTAGGACCTGCCTCCCAGACTCATGGGCAGCACCTCTGTATGGCCCAACAGGTTGTTATGGGGCAGGCAGGCTTTGTTTTAGGACTGATCAGAGCCAAAAGAGAGAAATTAGGCGCTCTCCCCTGGCTCCTTCCAGTACAAAGGGCTGATTTTATAACACATATCAGAATAGAATATGGCTTTTTCCAGTAATTGGAAATACAACAAAGCCTTCATTAAATTATTAGCCAGAAACTCATCTTCTGTTAGACGATGCTGCCACACCACGGCAAACATATCAGGCCATCAGTGAGCGCAGGGCCCAGGGAGAACCCAGCCCTCACACATTAGCTGCAGTAAATCTTTATTGCTTCCTGAGCCCTTGCTTTGGAACACATTAAACATCAATATCGCAGCACTCAATGCCGCCCAATATTATATCAAATCATTAGCAAAAGGTTAATCATTACAAGAAGAAGAGGTCTCAGATGACAAAACACTCATTTCCTATGTGAAAGCACTACCATTAGCACAGCAGCACAAAGGTTTGGGCTCGGTGGCACTGCACACTACCTGAATGTGCCATCATGACTGGTGGGTGTAGGTAGGAGGGCTCCTGTCTGTCCACAGCCAGAAGAAGGGACATGCCCAAGGGACAGACAAGTTCCATCCAAATCCCCATCTTCCCCAGCCAGCGTGTGAGCCAGCTCAGTGGCAGAAGCCTCCCCCAGGATTTGGCCTGAAATGGGATTCCAGTTGCAGCCGCTGTCACCCTGCAGCGCAGCCAGCCAGGAGCCCTGCAAACCCAGGGAGGTCTGCACAGCAGGAGGGCCCCTTCAGAGTTCTGTCCTGTCATAAAAAAATATATATTACCAAGTTCAAACCCTTGTGTTTCTTTTCTGCTGGCATAATAACTTTGAAATGTATTATTGCTGAGACACTCGCCTCTCTCTCTCTGCCAACAACTCCCTGGAGAACAGCACTAGCAGAAGAAAAAACTTTTTACAGCTTCTTCATAAAAGAAGTCAGCAATCCACTGGACCTAATCAACTTTTCCTAGAGATGATGGAAACAGAGCTTCAGCTGCAGTACACAAGTAGAACCTCATTGGTATGCCACAGAGAAGTCTCCAAATGTGCTCTCTGTCTTAGCTGGTCTCTGCCATGGAAGCAAAAGTTTGTGTTGCTGCCTCCTCTGCCAGCTGTGCTAGGGAAGGGTGAAGGACTAATATTGAAGTCTAGGAAGAACTAATAGGAATAGAGAAGCATTTAAGTAAAACCATTCACACTATAGATCTCTCCTCACCAGGTCAGCCTGCCAATGCATCAGCACAGCTGGATGGTATGTGTGAAGAGAACCCACAGCTGATTTAGGATAGCAGCCCAAATCAGGTGGTTTTAGGCTGCTCTTTTCACTCAGCCACAAAACACTGGTGTCAGAAATCTCAGAAGAGCCACATTAGTGTCTGGTCTTTCCACCGCCAGGAGCTGTGTCGTCTGCAGGAGAAGACTTCCATTTCAGAGAGCACCTGATGGCCTCTGAGCTAATCTTCCCCGCTCCCAGAGATATAGGCAGCCACAGATGTGCTTAGAACTTTGATTATTTTTTTTAAATCATTTGAGAAATCATCTTGCCAGGGAACAGTTGGAAATGATAGTCCTAAGCAGCTCAGAGGCAGCTCAGCTGGCAGACTTCAAAACAGGGCCATTGTATTAAGCATTTAAACTGGAAAAATTAATGGTTTGGCAGTGAGGTACTAGATCAAAAACTGATGCTGTCCTGGGGTTTTGCAAGTAGGCAAAGACCAAGGGCACGAGGTGAGGCTGAGCTGGCCCAGCATGCTGCTCAGCTCTGCAGAATGGGGGCTGAGCCAGGTAGGGTGTCCCTGCCATGGGCAGCTCAGACCCCAGCCAGCAGCACCCTGTGTCACTTGGCCTTGCTGAGTCCTGGTTCCCCTCATCTGTCACCAGGGACACCAGCACACTCTTACCTGGCAGCACGCTGGGGAGTGGGAGAGCATCCCAACATGGAGTGGGAGAACATCCTGCCCAGCAGGTCAGGGATCTCAACCCATGCTGCAAAATCTGGATCCCAGTGTCATTGTTTCTGGGGTGTGTGCAGCAGCAGCAGTGGGCAGCTACAGGCACCTGAGAAACCAAGTGTGTGAGGCAGTGGTTTGGGGCAGACCACAGGGGACTACTTCTTCCTTTCCTCCAATTCCTAGTGGAGAAATAGAAAGGCAAGTGTAATCAATTTGGCATGTATCTATTTACTATGAGCACATACAAAAGACTCATAACAGATCTCCTCCCCCACCTTTGGCAGCCAGCCTACATGTTGGCAAGCAAAAGATGTTATCTTAAAGATTCACTGCAATACCCTGAGTCATGCTGGAAGTTTGAATCCACCAGGAAGCCTGCTGAAGTCAAGGTCCTAGTGCAGGGACGCTGCCTTCCTTTGTATTGCTCACAGCACCGGGTGGGGGGCTCACGGAGAGCAGCACTGCACCTGCTCGTTCCAAAGAGTGGGACCAAGATTACAACAGCACCGCTTCACTGAAATTCTGCCTCAGCCAACTGGGCTTTAACTGGAGCTCCAGCTAAACCTCACCTTGCTTTGCACGGCCCCAGGGGGCAAGGCAAGTGAGGTTGCTGCGGTGGCTGCCTTGGGCGCCAGGCTGTGGGAGACGCTGTAGGCTGGGCTATGTGGCAGAGTGCAAAGGCAGTGGAGCTAAACTGATTTACATCAGCCGAGGAACAACCGCTCGGTTGGGCAGCAGAGCATAGCCACTCAGGGAGCAATAGCAAATTCAAAGCCCAGCATTAACACAACGCTCAGCTGAGCAACTCAAGGACTCCGAGGAGAAGAAATTCAAACCATGCAGCCAGCTGTCTTAAATCAGGTGGATTTGGAAGCCAAGAGCTTTTTCATGTCCTCATCAGGCAAATTCAGACTTAAGCAGCAGAAACCTGAACTTTTCCGGGGGAAGAGGGCTCCTCCTCCCCAGCTGTAACATTTTCTGTAAAAGCAGGTATTTGTTGCCACTATTTCAGTGACAGTCACTTTCCAGAGTAGCCAGAGCTCAGCAGAAATGAAGTCATACGGCCTCTGCAGATGATGGGATACTGCATACCTCAGTAGTCCTCAGAAGACAGCAGAGCCTGGACAACAAAACATGTTTTAACCAGACTGTGCAGCAACAAGTTTTCAGCCATCCCTGGACAGAAAACCAGCACAGCAAAATGCTGCATCACTGAAATTCATTTCAGGGAAAGGGGGCTCACAGGGGGCTTTGCAGTCTGCAGTGGCACAGAGGGCCTGGATGTCCATCAGAACCACATTGGGGAAAGGCAGACACAAAATGTGTCACGTTATGGTCATCTGCAAACAACCAGATGGAATTAGCACATTTGTGGCTGTGTTAGTTATTGCAGGGAGATGTATAGATCTGAAGGCTAAAGGATCAGATAAAATAATTTCATGTGAACTCCTGCAAGACACAGGCCACAGAAACACAAGCCCATAATTTCTGTCTGACCCCAGGCTTGTCTCTTAGAGAGATCTTCAGTCTGGATTTGAAGATATTGAAAGATGAAAATTCTTCCATCCTTCCAAATACATTAGTAGGGAATCTTAAGAATTAAAAAGTGAGACACCCCGTTTTCATCTGTCTTTATCTTTCAGGCATTGTATATTGTTATGCTTTTGTCCTCCAAATTAAAGGCACTCTGCTCCCAGAAGGCTTATTTCTAAATAAGTACTTAGAGATGATGATCCAGTCACCTCTTAACCTTTCCTTTGTTATGCTAAATTACTTTAAACTTCCTTCATAGCTCCCTTCAGAAAGAGATTTCCAACCTCTGAACCTTCTTCTCTCCCAAGGCAACCCCTGGCAACCGCTCCATTCCCATTGCCCCACCAAAGGAGCTGCTTAATTGAGCAGGAAGCCAAAGCTGATTAAGCAAATCACTCTGGAAGGTAAGGAAATATGCTGATGGACACACCCTTGGAGTCCTGAGGCTTCCACAAAGCCTCCTTGTCCCAGACTGGATATGCTGATACCAACCACCATCCCTCCATGAGTGCCCTGCCGGTGGCACCCTGCCTGGTGCCCCTGCTGCTGCCATCACCCCAGCCACATGGCCCTGGCTTCCCGAGGGCACCGAGAGATGCTGTGCACAGCCAAATCTGTTAAGCAATTAATTAACGGTGGTAATTAACCTCTTCGATTACTTTTATGCCTTCCCAGCAAAACTCTGGGGTGCTTTTGTTTACTTGCTGTGTGGCAACTGCCTGATGGATTTATATGAAGTAAATTAATAAATAGGAAGTACCCATGGAAAGAAATAATTGGAAGGACTTAGTGTCACTGATTAAATTATCCATTCAAAAAGCAAGCTTTTCAGCAAAGCTTTTTTCTTCTCTCCTACATCTGCACATCAGGAGCTCAGTGCCTGCCAGGCCACCTTTCCCTGCGCCGACGCGTCTCTGCTTAAAGCCATCACAGCCACAGCGCTTCAAAGGCACGTGGCGGTGCCTGACAGCGAGCATGACATTTGTCACGCTGACCTTCAGCGCCGCATCCTTCCCCCTGCTGTCCCAACACCCGTCTTCTGCCCACGCCTCCATGGCTGCCTCCCCCGAGCCCCACACTGACATTTCCAGCTCGCCAGCGCAGGGACTGTCCGGCCTCAGCCGGAGAGCGCAGGGCGCAGCCCCGGCTCCGGCCGGGCCGCGGGGCTGGGGGGGCCCGGCGGCCTCTGGGGCCGGCATCGGCAGGGCCCCTCGGGCTCTGGGGCTGCCACCGGCGGGGCCCCGAGGGCTTTGGGGCTGCCACCGGCGGGGCCCCTCGGGCTCTGGGGCTGCCACCGGCGGGGCCCCGAGGGCTTTGGGGCTGCCACGGCCGGGCACGGCGGGCCCAGCGCGGGGCCCGTTCGGTGCGTGAGCCCCGAGCTCCATCTAGCGGGGCCGGCAGGGCCGGGCCGGGCCCGTCTGTAGAGCCCCGCGCTGCCGGGGACGCCGCTGCCCCCGGGGGCTGCCAGCCCTCGCCCAGAGCCCCCGCCGCCGCTCGGCTGCCCACAGGGCCCGTGTCCGTGCAGAGGAGACCAGCGCCAGCAGATGTTTCGGGGGGTTACTCTCTAAGATGAGCCCGTAATGACAGGAGAAGAGAGCCCGTGGTGCCGAATGAGCGGGCAGCTGGCTGGGCAGAGTGGTTTGCGGTGGCAAGGGGCTGTCCCCGCACAGGCGGCCCCAGAAGGAATGGCTCCTAAAGGACCATCCACAAACATCACCCCGGGCACACGCACATGATGCAACACTGCATCCCCTGGGCCTTCGGGCAGAGCTGGCACCGGGGCTGCTGTTGCGAGGTGTGATAACATCACCCCCGATGGCTGCTGTACCTGCTGCAGGGCAAGCACATCCCAGGGTCAGAGTTTAGCCAAGGAGTTCAGTGGGGTGAGGAATGTTTGCATCTTCTCCTTCTTTCTAAACCCCAGTGCTTGAGTGACATAAAGCCAGCACTGATACCAGCTGCAGGCTTTCTAAATCGCTCTTCTCTCTGGCTCTTTCTCTCAAAGATTTCTCACTAAAACACTCACGGAAATGTTCACAGGTTGCTTTTATGAGTAAGTTATTTATAATCTGCTGGCTGTTCATGTATAGTCCCCTAGACTTTTTAGATTTTATTTTCTCTGTAAGCTTAGAGAAGGGATGCAGACAGATTCAAGGCCTGGGTGACATTTTCAGACACTGCTCTGCTCCAGAAATCACAAGGTCTGAGCTTTTGCATCCCATTCTCCATAGGGAATTACCACGTCCCTCCCACCAAAGAAAGAGGGCTAGATAGTCACTTCTAGCTTTACTTTTGCCCAAAGGTTGCAGTATTTAGTGTTCCTGTGGAGTCCTGAGAGCACACTTGGCATGGGGTGAGAGAAGCTGCTGCCCAAACCTAGTGTCCAGGTGGTGTTGAAGCTCATACTCCAGATGAGAGGGATGGGAATCAGCCCTCCTTTTGGCTGGGTCTCCTTCCCCCACCATTTACCAGTGCTTAAAGAAAATAAGTTTGCAGCACAGAACATCGTGACATTTGCCCTAAAAATAATAAAGAAAGCAACAGAAGTTAACTTACCCTCTTTATTTAAGTCAATGGGGCAAGAGTTCAATTTTTCTCTGCAGCATTGAGAGCAGCCACCTTTCCCTTTTGTAAGGAAGAGCAGAGTTGGTCACTGAGGCTTTAGGGAAAGTTCAGCTCCTAGAAGGACTGGTAACAGAGGGACCCTACTTCCTACAGGATGGAGAAGAGCTGCAACCAGCCTCTGTGTTTCTCCAGTTTTGTGTTGACATTTTTATTTTGTGTTGCTCCTTAACAGCTCAGGGCCAGCCTGGCCCACAGGCAGCTGATGACATTTCCAGTCATCGGCATTTTTCCAGTTGAGCTGAGATTGAGCCAGTGTCTTCTCGTTAGGACTTGGACGTTAAAGGACTGAAAGAGTGCTAACAGCCTCATCAACGACCCAGGCTTTCGTGATCTCGCAGTGTCCCTGCCTTCGTGCTGCTGTGTTTCAGAGCTGGTGCCACCTGCACCTGGAAAGGATCAGGGAGGGCAGATGGCCAGGCCAGCAGGGTGCTGTGCTGTGCTGTGCTGTGCTGGCACACAGACCACAGGCACTGCCGACACCATGGCTGGCTCCTTCCACCTGGCCAACCAAATGAGTCCAGACATCACCCACCTCTTCTGCCAGAAAAAACAGAATAAATTGTAAATCAGGGGCTGTGAAAGTTTGGCCAGCAATGCTCCTGCCTGTGCCCTGGCTGCCCACCTGTTGCAGCAGGGTTGGCTCTGACTCTCTCTAGGAATAACATTGGGCACCTGATTCCCAAATTGCATTCGGCACTCCAGGGCAGAGGTCCATACAGAGGACGCCAAATTGTCTTAGTCAGCTTTTCTGCACCTGGAAACATCACCAGTTTAAAGTCTTTTGTGTTGTGGCTTTCCCAGGACGTGTCAAGAACTTGACTCAAAAGAACACAGCCTGCAGCCCAGTGAGACACCAAGCCTTGGACATATAAAAATGTATGGAGAAACACATTTCTCCATGTATTGAAGCTTAATTTTATGTGGTCTGGACGTTGTCTTATGGAGGAAAGGGCAAGACAGGTAAAAAATGACAGTCTGATTTATGGATGTGCACACACACACCCCCAACACAGCTGGCTCAGTTCATTCTGAGAAATCCCCTCTGAAGGCCCCACTCTGGCACCCTGGCAGGGAAACTGTGGCTTGCTCAAATATGTGCCCACAGATTCACAGCTAACAACCTAGGTACTGGTTTAGGAAGGCAGAAAAAATGGCATGTGTGTCTTGGCAGGTGTCTGTCATAACAAATAACAGTAATCATAATAACAAAAATTACAATAATCATAAGAAACAGTAATAAAGAACCCTGCATGCTGCCAGCTGGACTGAATTGCCTGTGCAGTGTCCATGAGCACTCCTCGCTCAGAAAGCAGAGATGCCACATTATCAAACAATTCCTTATCTGGAGAGAGCCAATGAGTGTGGGCTGCTTCCTCTGGTCTCTTTACCCCCAGCAAAATCTTCCACCAGCAGTGAAAAAATCACTTACATCATAGGCATTCACCAGAAATCAAAGCCCTGGCAAGTGATTATTGCCCTGACACTCTTCCCAAGAGGAGGTTAATGCCAAATTCTTTATCCCTTCTGTATTCCTGCTTTCCCTGACAACCTTGTTTTTTTGCATTTGCAGGCAGTTCTGCTCTATTTAACACAGCTCACCTGCCTGTCCAATGTCTTCACATCGTCCATCTGTCCTGCAGAGCAACCGCCTCCTCGGCAGCTCTGCCTGTCCCACCTGTGTGCTCAGCCTGGTGTTTCCTCAGCAACTCAGCTTTGAGAACACATTTCCTTCTCATGCAGTGCAAGGGACGAGCTGAAGCTGTGCATGCCAGCCTTGCACAGCACTGCCCACAGCTGGACCGTGAGGAGGTGGCAGCCTCAGCCCTCTCTGGGAGGTGAGGGCAGCTGGCATCCCTGGCCAGGCACAGGGCTGATCTGCTCAGGGGCCAGCCAGCCTCCAATGCAGGAGGAACTGCAGGCACTTCTTCAGCTGTACGCCTGTGGTATGGAGGGCAGAGGAGCTTGGGGATCAGGCAGCTGCTCCTGCTACAGGATGTTAGAATTAAAATTAGGATTTGCCATGTGTTGTACTCCATGTGTCCCTGGGGCTTCTGGCTCCTGGCTGGGCAGCAGAGAGCCCAAGAGACAGGCCAGTACCATGAGCCTCGCCACCCACCCACAAACCAACCTGGCAGCTGAGGTGCCTACAATATACTTTTGTTTCCTAAGAACAAAGTTTCTATTTCCCCAGGAAGGTTCCCTGGGCCTCACCCCAGCAGCCCCACTGACAATATCTTGGGGATGCCGTGGGCAAGGCTTCAGCAATCTACTGCCTTGGCCAGCCCACTGCTGAGGCTCCTGTTGTCACTGCCTGTCTCTGAGGGGCACAAAGGTCCAGGGAGCAAACTCCATCCATATTCCCCCAGTGTGACATCCCACTGGGTGGGCTGTGAGGGCGTTAGGGTTGCCTGAGCTCCTGCCAGCCTGGGAGCATTGTAGGAGAGCTCTCCTGCTGACCCGAGCCCCAGGACATGACAGAAAGCCATGTGTGCTGACAGAGCACAGCAATGGCCTTCCTTGTGCTGTCGGGATGAGGGTTTGAAGCTGCTATGTTTTCTATATACACTGAGACCAAAATATGAGCTTTCAAAATGACTTGAGATTAGCTGGAAGGAAACAACAGAAAGGGAGTGCAAAGCACATCCCTGCTTGATTTAACTGCTTGCACACCACGCACACACTGCCCTTCTGCCAAGCCCAGCCCAAAGCCCAGCCTTGTGGGCTCTGGAAAATTGCACCCTTGGCTGAGGGCACATGGATCCTCTTCATAAGTGACCAAGGCTGTTCTGGACTCAGCAAGGGCCTGGCAGGTCCCCTGGGCCTAAAGTTCCCCTTCTGGCTCTGGTACAGGGTCTGAACTGGGCTAGGATACCCTGAAGCGAGGTTCAAGGTGATTCTGAGTCCTCAGCTGAAGAGAACCATAGAGAGCTGTTCCCAAAGGCACTGGAGGACAGGGGGAGAGCAGGGGCTGCTGTTTTGGCAGGGATCACCAATATCACATGCACACCACTGGACATGCTGAGGAGCCATCCCCACCACGCTGTGCACAGCCACACCAGCCTGCCTGCCCGCCCAGCAGCTCTGCAGAGCACATTCCAGCTGTTTACATGCTTAAGATATGCAGATACATGAGGCACAGGCCTCAGACACCAAAATACCTCATTGTACTTGCAAATGAAGCATCTCAGTATTTAAGTGCACAGAATTTGCAGGTGCCATTAATTTCCCCCACAGTTTGGTGTCTGGTGTTAACTGGAGGCAAGAGAGTTGTCAACAGGAGAGCGCACCTGCAGTTTTGAGGCTGCCTTAAAATCAGTGACAAAACAGCTACTAAACCCAGAATCAAACTCAGGCAAGCTGATGAAACCTGCAGAAGAGCCTTCCCAGCAGGACAGGGCAGCTGTTGTCACCTGTGGAGCCAAGCAGGTCCCTAAAAAGTACCATGAGACCCACTTACCTGACAGCCTGTTAGTGCTGAAGCTGCTGCAGCCAGTCTGTTCTCTTTCTTGAAGAAGAGACGAGGTGATAAATACCCAACAGGTGCTTTTTCACCACAAAAGAGGAAAAAAATAATCAGCAAGTGATACACTCTCCCATCAGACTGTCATGGGTAACTGCCAAAAATGTTCATACTGGAAGATGAGACAAGGAAAAGCTTAGAGAGGTTCATTACACCTGAAAATGAGATACATGTTCAGAGCAGTGGTTAGGAAAGGAGTAGCATCAACATTGCCTGCAAATTTCCAGCAAATTAATGCATCTTACCCAGTGTCACCAGCAAAGGGCCAATGCTTCCTTTAAGATGCTATTCCAGACAATGCAAGTGATGACTTCTTTTATAAAACTTGGCCATAGAAGTTACATTAACACAGGACAGGTACTACAAGCTCACCTGTGGAGATTGCCATAAGCCTGCAAAGCCACACATTACCTTTCAGAAAGGGGCCTGTAAACCAGGTGTATTTTAAAACGTCACAATTGGTGTTGTAAATTGTGTGCTGACACCCAGCCTCCAGTGGCAGACATAAGTCCCAAATAAAATTCCTCCCTAGGAAGGACATGAGAGATGATAGAGATGTCTCAAGGAAAAAAGGTGTTTGCAGAGATGCATGAGTTTCATTCAGTGATTCTGGAGCTGTCAAAATCCAGGTTGTCAGGATAATTGAAGAAAAACAAGTTCATAAAGAGTAATGAGCTAAAATAAAGGAAATGTATTTCCTCAGCTCTGGCAAGGGGATATACTGTTCCACATAGTGGAAGAGCCTAGTGAGACATTTTGACATACATACGCAGGCATTGAAGAGCTGCAGCCTCTTTAGGAAATTAAGTAATGAGAGTGAATAGGAATAAAGGAAAGTGCCTCTTTGGAGCAGATGCAAAGACTCCAGATGTGTACATGGCTGTGACTGCTTCATATTGTTTGGGACTTTCAGTCCTGAAAACCAGAGAGACAATCCCAACAAAATATGTTTGTCTTCACCTGAATGCTATAAAGACAGAATCAAACCTAATGTTAAAGCTCAAATACAGAAAGGAAATGCAAGAGGAAATGAAAAGTGAAAAAGAATCTCCCCTTGAAAAAAGTAATAAAGATATTCTACTTCCCTGTGCTCTCCCTTATCTCACACCATTGGGGAGCATTGATTCTGCTCACATGTGAGCTTCTGCACACACTATGCCACACACTGCAGGATGTAATTTCTTGGTTTGAAAAGAACAATTGGAACTGTCGTGCTTGTCAGCATCCCCAGCTCTACAGGTCACACACACACTGTCACTGTCATTGCCACCAGGTGCTTCCTGACAGCTCTGTCGTGGCCACTCTGGAATAAACCCAGCACAGGACAGCATCTACCTTGGGTTGATTATTAAAAACTCAGGCTATACTTATATTTATAAAAACCTCTTACAATGCTCCTTACAGAGTTAGGGCAATGAAATGAAATCAGGAATGCAAAACTCAAGATGATGGACCAAGCAGGTCTAGTACCCCTCTGTGGCCCAGCCCATGGCCATCCTCCTGGGTTCTCATTATTTGCTTCTTCCAGGGCCCACCATCATGGGCAGCACTACCCACACACTTGCTGGGACTACCCTTCTGAGGCCCCTTCAAACAGCCCTGTCGGGCTGGCACAGGTCTGGTCTGGACGACACAGCTCCATTTGGGTGCAGTTCAGGGCATGGAAGGACTAAGCAGGAGAGCCCCTGCCAGCAAGGCTCATTCAGCCTGAATCTCAAACAAGAATATCCTACAGCCCTGCCTCAGCTGTACTGAGTCTGTGCTGGCAGCACTCTGCACTCTCCCACCACTGCCCCTTCTCTGTGGGCACAAGCAGGCTGCTCCCACCTGGAGAGCAATTCAGCAGGCACTGATGCCCAGGCCCTGCCCTGCAGCTGGGGCAACCTCTGCAGATAACACTGCTAACATCAGATTACATCCTGTGGGACACCAGGGCCCTGCTCCATCACACACTGCTGGGGTGACTGCAGAGGAGAGCGCCCCTGCCTTCATTCTGCACCTCCACCCTGAAGAACAGCATTTCTCTCCTGCACAGATCATGACAGTAGGATTATTAGAAGGATGCCATGCACTCAGATAGGCCATTAGCAAGGAACAATCCCTAGGTAAATAATTAGCAAATTACCTGTTTGAAAACAAATGGAGAAAACTTAATTCTTGATTGTTAACAGTCTGGCATCTTTCACATTACAATTACAGCCAATAAGCAATTTCACATGTGGGCCTTGCACAGTAATATTTTCCTTTGCCAAGCCATTTTCCCACAGTAAACAAAAACCTCTGAGAACGCTTATCTTAGTATAAAACCTTGCAAGAAAAATAAACAGAATTATGTCCAAAATGAAAAATAAAATGGCCTGTGTTGGTTTTACAGCATTGGAAAAGCCATAAAACTTAATACTCCAAGTACAAGAGGTTGAAGCTGTTTGCCGTCATTTGTGTATCCCTTCTATTGAACACAATCTCCCACTGCAAATCAAGTCCCTAACAGTTGATGGAAAAACAAGAGGCAGAAGGAAAACAAAGCTGAATTGTGAAGTATATGGATGATTTTTCTTTTTCTTATGGCATTAGAGATGAACAAAGTAAAAAGAGGAGTTTCTTTTGCAGTTCTGATGTATTTTAAGAATTTTGCACCACAGACTACATTTCAATTACAGGACCAGAGTGTAACAGCAGATGGGATATGATGCTTAAAACCCCTCAGTTTTCCAGACAGGAAGTCTCACAACAGGATGGCCACCCATATAGAACAGGGTAAGTGATGTGGGCTGGGGTCTAATAAGGCAGCAAGAGAATTAAAAATAACTGTCACAGCTGCATGGACTGCAAACTGGAGCTTTGGACAAGAAAGATCTGCAAGCAAGGGCTGGATCCACTGGGATAAGTTGGGATCTAAGGCAGCAAAATCTGCAGTGTGTCCACCAGAGACAGACACTGAGCAGCACAAAGACAGAACAAAGACAAGGAGGCAGATGTGGAGCAGAGAGTACACAAGGTGATGGTGAAGCCAGCTGTGCTGCCGGGTGTCACAGGGATGCTGAGGTGCATGGGACAACAGGCAGCCTCTGAGATGGACTTCCAAAGTGCATGGAGACACCAGAATGGAAAGATAGCTGAAAGAGAGGCTTTTTGTGTCACTCACTGATTCTGAACAGATTGAGTTACATTGAGTCACTGGCTCTTTTCTGCTTATATCCTCCATCATTTTCTGCGTAGTTTAGATTATATTTAGAGTCATGAGAACATCTATGCATTGTTTGTTTCATTCATACTCAGCTTAGACCAGCCTGATGGGGATTTTGGCATTGGTTAAGAGCATAAAATCCAGCAAGAAGCAGGAAGAGACAGATAGAAAGCATGTGGATAAATATCCTGTGTTACTGGGGTGAAATAAAGGAAAAGAGTGCCTGCAAGTATTCAATTAATTGAGATTTAAGATGCCACCCAGCAGCCTTGTTCTCTGTCACCTAGCAAAGGCAGATGGCATCAGTGCTGCCTGTGGGCAAAGTGTGCCCAAAGCCAGGGACATACTCAAAGATACACAGCACAACCTCGGTGAAACACTTTGCTCCCCATAGCACAGGGCTGTGTGAAAGCAGCCAACATCACAGCAGACATCACAGGATGAGCAGGACTGGTAGCCTTTAAAGCATTCCTAATGGCAAATGGTGTCTGATAAAGACATCATCTTTTTGGCATGGCATCACAGAAAATTTGCTACAGGCAGTCAGCTTACCAGGACAAGCAAAATATCACAGAAGCTTTACTGAATTTTTCTAAGATTGTTTGTCAACATCCTCATCCCCATCACCTTTGAAAGGGCCAGCTGAGACCTTGCCTGATTCTAATTTCGTAATTAGGGATATTAGGAATAGCTCTGCCAAGTAAGGTCTCATACCTGGGCAGAGATGGTAGAGATAAAAGAAATGAGTGATGAGGATAAGGTTTGACAGGGAACAATTCTGAGTTCTAGGAATCTAATTTTGCTTACCAGAATCTCTTCAGCAACAATTTTAGTTGCAGTCTGAGGGGAAAGGAGATGGAGAGGACAAGACAGAAACATTGTACGGAATGAGAAAAACACTGGGGGAA
Organism: Ammospiza caudacuta; assembly: GCF_027887145.1. Taxonomy (NCBI): domain Eukaryota; kingdom Metazoa; phylum Chordata; class Aves; order Passeriformes; family Passerellidae; genus Ammospiza; species Ammospiza caudacuta. The sequence continues at coordinate 18,773,193 of NC_080600.1, read as the reverse complement.
AAAAGTAGGAGAAAAAACAACCTAAAAGCTATATTAAACAGTAGGACCCAAGGGAGAACAGAAAAAAAATGAGATTATTAACAGAGGAAGCTGGCTGGCTCCACTGAGCAAACATTGGTAAACAGAAAAATTAAATTCTGCAGGATTAAACAAGGCATTAAACTGGTCGGGAAAAAAAAAGAAAAACCAACCAAACCCAACAAAACCCCAATAATCACATGCTCTCAGAAATAAGTCAAGTGGTTTTACTGACTTAAACACTCAACTGGACTAAAAAAGCTCTTTTACTAAAGCAACCATAGCAAATGTATGCCTATTGCTAAGAGCACACATTATTGAAAAATGCACATTTAAGGAGGTATCCTCTCCTGATGCCAATAGTTGTCTCTTGATTCAGGCAGCAAGTTTAAATGTCTGCAGCCACAGGCAACAGGAACATGCAGAGAAGAACCCCATATGTCTTGGATTTCACCATCATCTGGGCACTTAAAGAATCACCCCTTAAACTTCTCTGGCCATCCAGCTGGGTTCTTCCTAATGAGATGATGGCAAAGAACATTTTCCCCTGGCAAATAGCAAATAAAATCCAACAAAGGTTATTTTTAACACCTGCCCAAAACTGGTTGAAAGAACTTTTAGTACCCCTGGAACTCAGGCAGCTCTCCTAACCCTGAAAGGGACTGGCACCACCATGGAGAGATACAGGGAAGCTGTAACCATGTACCACATGTCCCACGTGGAAATGGCAACAACAGTCACTTTGGGAAATTCTGTGAACAATTCCAGGGTCTGGTTCTGCACAATTTCCACTGGCACAAATGTGGGCCAGCTCTGCCAAAGTGGCAGTATTATAACTGAGACTCACAGCTTGAAATCAAACCTTGGCAGAGTACTGGCCCAGATCTGACATAAATCAGCCTCTCAGTTCTTGCTGCTGCTTTGGCACAAGGTGGCTGAGGAAGAGTTGTTGCTACCCCTTAGCTGGAATTTGGACCCAATGCATTCCTTCCTGAGTGCTGCCACTCTCAGCACATGCAAAGTCTTGGTGCAAGAAAGCTGCAGCTTGAGAAGAAAGGTTTCAACACACTCAAAATCAGGATTTTTTTCATCTGTGAAGTTCTTTTTAGCATGAGCTGTATGCTGTTATGTTGTAGATGCTCTGACACAGGACTAGACAGACAGGAGGGTGCCCTATCAAATACCAGCTGTGCTCCTGACACAGGCCTTTGCCCTCCCTGGCTCACAGCACAGGCTCATGGCACTGGTCAGAAGCTGGGAAGACCCTTCCCTCCCAGTCACCAGAGCACTTTCTTTCTCTACTGCTGCAAAAGGCCAGCACCACATCCAGCACAGCTGCAATGGGGAAGCTGGAAGTGTTTGGAGCCCACGACACCCTCCCAGGAAACATGGGCTGGCTGAACACATGGGAGCTGTGAGAGGCACTGCTGAATGTGGCAGCATTTAGGGCCGCACCAGCTGCCCAGCCAGCATCAGCTGCCTGGCAGGCACCACAGCAGGGCCCCACAAATCAGATTTGCAGGAGTGCCCTGGGGCTGGCTGATTACAAGGGGGTTTTTCCGCCAGAGTTGCACAGTATGAAAGTAAACACTTTGAACAGGCAGGAACCTGAAACTGGTGCACAAGCTGAGCAGAAACAGAGCCAGACTGAGTTACATTGCAGGACTCTCCTCTACACCATGGAGAAGTTTGCCTCTCCTCTACACCATGGAGAAGTTTGCCTCTCCTCTACACCATGGAGAAGTCACAAATGAGATGTGGGCAGTGAACAAGGCCTGAGACTCTTGGTCCTAATGACATCTGTCAAGGGAGGTATTGGATGTAGATACAAAACTCGTGTGCCACTGTTCCCCCACAGAAATACAAGAATTCACCTCAATATCAAAGATACTTTGCCTTCAGGGACATGCCTAGCACAATACTTTAATTTTTTCCTTAGATTCAGTGGTACCATTTTTTCCTTAGATTCACTGGCACTTTCCACAATTTATAAATTAGCAATAACAATAAAACAAGGCAGCCATTCCTGGGCTGAACCTCATGCCAGCAAATATGATACTGATCTCTTAGCCCCTTAAAAAAGCATCCTGTATCTCTAGTTCAGACCTGAAAGCTGCAGAGTACCAACCCCGTGCTTGAGGTGTAGGGTCCAGGGGATACTGTGGAAGATGGCCCCCATTCTTTCCTGCCTGTAACTACGGTGGGAGACAGGTTGTCTTCACCTCTGTAGTAAGCCAGCTCCCAAATTTAATCAAGGTTTCTCCTTCCAATTGCTTCACCGAATACCAGAGCAACACTTGCTCTTGTAACAAAATGTCACTTGCTTTTCAAGAACAAACTACATGAGCTTTCCTGAGAAAATAATTGCCAGCTATTAAAAAGCTACTGTTGGAGCTTGAGAGGACTATTAAAATACAAAGAGAAATGTACCACATTCTTCCTGAATTGATACTTCAAACAAAACCTATTTTTGTTTTGAAATGTGGCACTAGAACAATGACCAGTTGCTTTTGTATTTCAGACTGAGAGTCATGCAATCATTTTCTAACAGCAGCATTTCTGTGTTGTTCATGAAAATAGTGGGGGGAAAAAAGCCACAGGTCAGTCAGTCTCTGCCTTAGTCAGCAGAGGAGTCTCAATCCATCTCCCATCAAGTCTCTCATCACACTGGGGAATGTCCTGCTCAGGACCAGAGTGGACACATTTGCTTCTGCCAGGGAGTCATCCCCAGGGAAGAGCCCCCATTTTCCTAACTTCCACCTTCTTAGTCCTCATTACAGCCTCAAATCTTACACCAAACAGCAACTCACTGTTGCTGTTTTCTTAAAAGCAGACTTTAAACAAGTATTTTCTCCATAACTGTCTATTCTTCCTCTTGCCCTCTTGAGTGCTACTTGAGATGGAGCAGTTTGAAGGATCAGCTTTGTAATATCCACATGCACAGCCAGAATTGCATCAGTAACAGACCAGAACTGCCTCATCTCTCCTACCCCTAGAGCGTCCAATTGTGTCAGGCCCATAACCTTGAGAATTCCCTAGAAAGGACAAGGTTGAGGTAGATTTTCTCGAGCCATATTGCACTGAACTTACACTGCTGTACTGTCCTTTAGTTGGCTTTAAGCATCTGTTCTTTTCTGTCATGACTCTGTTTTGATAAAGGTCTGGATGCAGCACTTCCAGTGCACTCCCATCTCCCAGGAACACGAGGTATTAGAGCAGTTTCATCTTTGCCACAAAACCTTTGCAGCACCTGTTGGCATGAAAGACTACACCATTCACTGACATTACTTGCCCCTCAGCCTGCATTACAACCAGGTACTGTGAAATGCTGCCCTAATTACGCTGTCTAGAATAGCTGGGCCACTGTTCATTAAAAGACAAGTCAAATTACTGAATCTCTCTCTCATCAATCTCTGTTGGTTGTTATTCTGATGACCAGGTCAGCATTGAGACTGCTAATGAAAAACAGAACCTGGCAGATGACCTCACCAAGGACACAGCTGCTCCCCCACAAGTCACAACCTTAAACACACTGGAGATGGAGACAGACAAGCAAAGCAAACACCACTGAAAGCACAAACTCTCGTGTCAGAAAGCAGAGAAGAAAGACTTCACAAAACAAATGGTGACAGGGAGATGCAGCAGCCATCTACTTACTGTGAAGTGTCCAAGGGGTAGTTCTGCCTAAAGAGAGGACATCCTTCAAGCTATTGTGGAAAAGCCACTCTGGGAGCTCAGCCTTGGCACTGGAAGGGCAGTGCCAGCCAAGGCAGCCCTGTTGGCACAGGGTGGCACAAACAGCTGCTGTGTCCAAACAGTGTGGTGGGAATTCCCAGTGTCTGACCAGTGTAGGTCATATCCATACCTTGGCCTGGCAAGCCTGCCTGAGAGCTGAGCAGAGCACCAAGCAAGATCATTTCTCATCCACATGCTATCACCAAATAACGCCAAACTCCAACTTAACCAGTTTTGTTGATGAAGCAAGTATATATATTTTTAAATCTCAGAAAACATAACAACATACATGAGAAAATTCTATTCTATATCCCTTAAATTATACTTCCTCAAACTGGAAAACAGGATGAAGAGGATCTGGTCCCCAGACCAGTGATCCAGAGCTAGAAAGCACTATAATTAGAACCAGGACTGCGACTGAAGACCCCAGGTTGTTAGCAAAACTAATTAGCTAATGTCATTAGAAAGCAACAGAGAATAAGCAAGAGCCGACTCAGACTCTACAGCAATCTAAGCAAAGGACAGTTTAATAACTGTACTTACGATATGTTTTAAAAGGAAAAAAAAATCACTTCATGGAGTAGGTTTAATCCTGGGCAATATCCATACACTTGGACTTGGCAAAATGGCTTGGAGAAGAGGGTTTCATCATAGTAAACACAGCTACTTCACAGCAAGATTTATTAATACATCCAAAAGAAAGAAAGAAAATCATTTTGTCACACTATATACAGATAATACATACAGTGTTTTATACACATATTACATCAGTTTTTACACAAGAAAAATATACATAAAAATGTAAACTTTTGTATACAAAAACCCTTAAACAAATTAAACAAGGACCAGATAACAAAAGGAGACCAATCTATTATCATTTAATTGATTTTTTTTTTAAATGGTAATACAGTACATTCATTGAGAAGTATGAGGAACATGTGAGCCAACCTTTCCTATTTAAAGGGAAAGTACAAACACAAGCTTTCCTCCCCACCCCTGGAATGCTGTCCGTGAGCCTCCAGCACTAGAGGTGGTGTGAGTTGCCATTGCTGCCAGGGCCCCTGAGGGAAGGAGCCCTTGTTCACCACACTGTCCCCAAGGGACACATGCACAGAAGCGAGCTGGGCTGGGCTGTTTGTGCGTATCAGCCAGGCTTCCAGCTAATACCATGAGACGGGACGCGGCAGTGCCCGTTTGTATGTTCCCTTTAAGCAGTCATTCAGTGGATTAGCCTTGCTGGAGGAAGTTGCTTATTTTTCCCAATGTATGGTATGCTGAACACATGTGTCAGATATGAGAGGGAAGAAGGAAGGGGTGTAAGAGACTGCTAATCCTTGCTACCATGCAGTTACTTCAAAATCAGGTACATTTGCAAGCTACAATTCACTGGTTCAAAATACACTGCCTCACCTTTGCTTTCCCACTGCAACTTGTTTACATTTTAAACTCTAGTGACCGAACAACTGTATGAGGCTCTTTGTTACAAGGCTGTTTCTGATATCAAAGCATGATCAAGCTACCTTTAAAATGACACCAAACACAAACTTCTCGGAGACAGCCTTAAAAAGAGAGAGCATTCCCTCTAAGCACTTCATATTGTCCATTTGCCACCTTATTTTATCAAGTCTAGGATAAATATATTTACCCTGAACTGGAAAAAGGATATTGGTCGAGCTTCTGATATCTCTTTTGCTCCATTTGCAGATAAATATTTTTGGGAATTAGAGGGAAAAAATCCCAAAAAACAAAGCCAAATTTTAAAACCTCAGGCATAAAAGTAAGAAGGGAATTATTTAACATGTTGGTGAAAAAAACAGTTGCAGAAACTTGAATTTGTTGGAAACAAACGGACGATAGATTCCAATGAAGGCTTCTCACATTAAATAAGTTAGACGGGTTACAGACATCTTCAATAAAAACATCCATCCTCCACAAAGTATGTTAAAATGAAACACAATAGTGATGCACTGGTATTTCTCCTAAAAAGGACAGAAGGACATGAAATCTCCTTAGTGATATCAGTACTATTGAATGTAGGAGGTGAACAATGATTTACAAAAGTAATGAGGGGAAAAGAAAATCATGAATCATTTATTATAATTGGACAAAAGGGGGATGGGGCAGAATGTAATTACTGTATGCCTCAGAAACATCTAAACGAAATAAATACTTAGAAACTTGTGTTTCCATTTCTTTCACCTAAACGAGGGTGAGAATAAGGGCTTGTCTGCTTGCTTTTGTTTTTTTTTGTTTCCTTTTTTTTCTTTTCCTTTTTAAAATAACAACCCTTCTAGTAAAAATTCAAAAGACAATTACAAATGGCTTTAGATAATTAAAAGTCTCCTTTTTAAAATAAAACTTTGATAACACATTTCTCCATTTCTTCTATATAATGCAGCTTCAGTGAGAATAAGTAATAAGGGACAGCAATTTGCAAAAAAAAAAAAAAAACTGAGAAAAAAAAATGCCAACCAAATTTTCGTAACATATACACATGTATATGCAGGACGTCTACACTCTATATACATATTTAATATAGGTACGCATGAGCATATATCAGGAGATAACCAACAGGTACATTCTCCACATACACAAACTGAAATAGCGTAATAGGCGTGTGCGTATCAATCCACACTGTCCACACGCAGTACACAGACATCCATACAACGCCCCAACATATGTATCATAGAAGCCATGTGTGACTGCATGAAAGCTCAGATGGAACAGTTCACCAGTTACCTTTTTCTAACAGAAATGCAAGGAAGACAAAATTCCATGGCTGAATTGTGGCCAAGAAAAATTGTGTCATAGCCATATTGAAAACATGGAATCCAGTATGGCTCGATGACAGAACTGGAGCAGCATTCTCCTCTGAAACTGAAGCCTAAGATACACAGCACTTCAATGTGACTGAGCAGGTTGCTGACAGCTGCTTTCTGCTAAAAGGATATAGAAGATCCATTTAGCCAGAAAACAGAAAATAAAACACTTCAGCCCATAATTTACTTGCATAAGCAATATTACCCAATACACAACTAGATGCAAAGTGCTAGCATGTTAATGGTCAACTCTGCACTCCATTTTAAAATCTGTTTTATGATAAAGTGTAACAAACTGTGTTTCTTTTGATATGTTTGATGACAACCCCATTGCTCAGAACAGAGCACAGGGCTGCCTTCTGCTTACTTCCTGTGTTATGGGAGATACAAATCAAACTTCTTTTTTCTCCCTAGGGTTGAAAATTGGAAGGTAGTATTTGGTGGGTGCAGTTTTCTCATTTTGACCATTTAAATATAATGCTGGGTTAACCTTTTAATATGCTAGGAAGCTCTGCATCAGGTTCCATGAAAAGTTTGTATTCATCTGCAAATCAATCACAGTCCTACTGAATCACAATTGAAACTGGGGAAGTTGCATAAGTTCCAGCAGATGCTCAGGGCCCAATTCAGCTACCACTCCAGTCACCAAGAGAATTTCCCTCATGCATAAGCAGAGCTGGATTGGGCCATTAAAGCTGATTGCTGCTAGCAAGAGAAACTGCAGAGATGCAGGGACAAGGAGGAGCTGGAATGGAGGCAATGGAGCAGGGAAGCAGAAGAAGTTGGCATTTTGCAAGAGGCCTCAAAGAGACTAAATATAAAACAAAAGCAGAGACACAGAAAGGAAACTCCACTGCGAGGGCTGAGGTAACACAAGCCAGTGGTGGCCAAGCTCAGATCAGTCTCTGAGTCATCCAGACCTCTCAGAAGAATTTAGAACAACTTGTCTGGCACAAGTGCTTACCTGTTACACATATGTTAGGTGGACAGTCCTTCTCTTTAGCTCACACACTCACTGGTGTTACAGCTAATGCACAGGTGTGTGACACAAGGTATATTCCACCTATCAATCTGTATGCATGTATATATAGATTTAGATTGATTGCATTCATACATATTTATTGTACTTCATGAGGGCAAGTCCACATTCAGCAAAATGCTTGTTATCTCATATACAGATATACCTCTCTGTACACAAAAATGGGTCTATTCTCCTCCATAACGGCATAAAGATTTATGCTCCTAATTCCCATTACCACCAAATAAGCAGAAGAAAAGGCCTCTGACAACTTCCACCACCCTAACCTTTTGCCTCTATGCATATGTGTCAGAAACAAATTGTGGAGAGAAGGAAAGGGAGAGAGATGCCTGGGGGAGCATCAACATCATGATATGGAGGGGAATAAAAGAAAAATTGCAAAAAATTTCAAATTTCCATTCAATACTAGAAGCTCTGTTTTTCTAAAAAGGTTTCTAAAGTCACTGGGATCATCATAGAAGTGATACTGTATGAATAAATAACAATTAGGCTACTTTCTCCAGCCTAAATAGAACAATATGAAGAGTAAGCCAATCTGAAGAACGTTTCTGACTTCTCACAATTTCAAATGAGAACTCCCATAAAGAAATCTTTCTTCTCCAATTATGAAAAAAGGTAAGTGGTCAAAATCAAATTCAGAATTTTACAGCCTAAATGAAACTCCCTTGACTGAATGCGTATTTTGTTCTGCAATCCCACAACAGAAGTTTTGGGGCAAAATTGATACACACAAACATCCTCAGAAGAGAAAAAAAATCTGCTTTGGAGACAAGATCCTTTTAGGAATGGAGACCACTGCACAAACAGCACCCCTTACAATCTAATTGGAAAACACAAGAACACTGATTGACAACATTTTCCAAGTCAGACCGTAGGAGATTCAGGTATTAATTTGCAAAGATACAGCAATTCTCATGCCTCTCCATCCCACTGAATGCAAACCTTCCCATTCAGTTTGTTCTGGAAAACTCCTTTCTTCCATCATTCCTCCTCCCCCATTTGTTTTATTTAAAGGCTGTCTTTGGGAGCTTGGTATTTTCATGGCATTTTAAACAGGGCTCAAAGCAACTCATTTGAAAAACAGTAAAATTGACATGATATCAGAGTTAGCCTCATAACAGAAGATTATATAGTAGAGAGTTTCAGTTATTTATATAACAGTGAGGACATAACAACCCCCTACTAAATAATCACATTTCTACAATACATTCCATCACCTCTTGACTACTTTTCTCTTTACAAAACTATGACCTACATACAATATACACATTCGTATCACACATACATCCCCCCCCCAATGCATATTTTTGTGTGTATATATAATACATACATGCACACAAGCAGTCTAATTCTATTTATAAGTCACAGTGGGAATTCCTTTGTGAGGAAAGGAGGGGAAAATTCCTGAATAAGACACTGTAGATTCCTAATGTTCCAACTTTTCAAATTCCAACTCACAGAGCTAACTGGAAATAAATACATTTAAAAAAAGAAAAGGTCTTACAAACTTGGTTCACAACTCCCAGCTACAGTAGTTGGATTTTTAAATTTGATCTATTTACCCTGTAACTAAATTTCTAATCATAGGTACAAACCACGGATAAATTATTGCAGAATGTAACACTCAAAATTTAAAAAGAGTTATAGGAACAGTAATATAAGGGTTAAAAAGAGTTCTATACTTGTTGATACAGGATACCATTTTATTTTATTTATATATATATCTATATATAGATATAGATATCTGCAAGGTAGCAAAGAATAGCTGTACACCTTGACACGGCAAAGATCCAGTGTAAAAAGGTGCTTCACTAGTTTGTTTTTCCAAAAAAGCTTGTATATAATTTTATAGCTATTAAAAACACATATGCAACATAATTCATTACACTCAATACAGCTTTAGTATAAAACTTATAATTTATGAGGTGATGTTAATAGCATAAATTAATATACCATTTCTCTTAAAATCTACAATAAGTATTCTGAAAGCTCATTAGGGAAGGGTATCTTTAAATAAAAAGTTTAAAGCTGAGCGTGATGAAAAAGATTCTGTATGTTGAAGTTGAGATGAGAGCCCCGAGAAGAGAAGGAGTCCGTAAGCCAGACACTGTTGACTATAAAACTGAACAAAGATTTCTCCTTCTTGCGCTCTCACTTAGGTGACGCTCTACTTAAATTATTATTTACTTTTAAAACTATTAACTTTTTTCTTTTTTTTTTCTTTTTTTTTTTCTTTTTTTCTTTTTTTGTTAACTGCCCTTATTTCCACAAGGAATCCCTGAGACATACCCAAAACTGTACAGTGAAGGTCATCACTGTTCAGAGAAACTGGTTCAACCCCTTCTGGTAGGATGTAGCTATTTTGCATGAGAATCAAAATGTCCATCACTTCAGAATGAATCTACTTGCACCAGAACCAACTACACTGTTTAAGATGCAGGTTAGAGAGTCATTTCAGGGTAAATCAGTCCACTCCAAGGTAGAAGCCAATGCCATCGCAGTTAGCTACATCAGAGCAACCTGCACCAAAGTTAAAGTTTCCCAGAGGATATCTGGGAACGTTACCTATCCCGAGTTCATCTCCGTGGGCACCAGCTGACAAGGAGAAAGCAGGTTAAACATTAGCATCACTGGACCAAGTTCAACATGCCTATGTGCTCACACATGGGTAACTCTGGACATCTCACTGTGTGTGTGTTTGGGGGACTAGCAAGAGGAAGAGGAGGAAGAATGCATTTTTCTACAGCAAGTACACTTTACGGTCAAAAGCCTAAGGTTCATCCTATTCACTTTCAGACCAAATTCTACGACCTCGAGTAGACTAAAAAGGTGCCAACACTTACTTCAAGGAGACAGATAAAGAAAGCCTTTCTCAACTATTGCTCTCAACTTACAGCCATGCTCACTTTGTCCTTTCATGCTTCCACTACATTACTTCATTCCACAGTAGCTACAAAAGGAGGAGAGTAAAACAGGGCAAAGCAAAGAACTCAACAACCATAAGAAGTACCAGACAGCAAAGGGAAAATAGTCAATACCATTTGGGATTTTTTTTTAAAAAGAGGCTGAAGACACAAGTGAGAGAATTGTTTTAAGATGCATCTTTTCTAACTCCTTCTCCTTCCCCAAACTTTTTTTCCTAACAGTGCCTTTGTCTAGTTTTAAAGACAAGATTAAAACTTTAACTGATCAGAACTAAGGTCTCCTGTGACCAGACCTCTCCTGAAGTCCAAAAGTTGAAGTTTAGTGAACGCAAATATAGATTTTTGTCACCAATCCTCCTTACTTTTATTTGGGCTTGAGTGTATTAAGAAAGAGTAATTTAAATTTTAATTCGTGACTTTCTACTGATACACATCTCAAATGAAGAGGAACTTCTCAGAAGGTAAAATCTTGCTAAAAATGCCTCAGTGTTCACTGCTAGCATGTGCACTCCCATGATCAATGTTGTACCCTCAGTATCTAGTTCATGACATATTAGCATGCTGTGAAACATCTCCCTACTCACTGATCTGAAAAATACTTTGTTCTATTGCACTGTCATTCCAGCATCCAAATACATGTTATGAATTGCAGAAATCTCTCCTCCAGTTCATCTTACAGTCAGATTTGCTCAGAACCACAGAAGACTTACCAGCTGGCATAACTTACATTGGAGAATGGGAATGGGAAAACAGATGCAAGAATGATGAAGAATGTGGAGTGGAAGGAAATAAAGGAGGTATGAGAAGTAGCCCACAAATCCCCATCATTAAATGTTACCCAGAAGATCAGAAAGACCTTGTGGTCAGAAGGTGAGAAAGACCTAAAGATCCAGCCAGCACACTAGCCCCAAACTATTCCCTCAGTTACTCTTTCTGCCACTACTGAACCTTGCAAGAGGTCTGCACAGGAGAGTCCTTCACATGTAGAAACACAAAAGGAAAAATACCCCAGTTCCACCAGGGAAGCTGCCTGGACAGCCACACAAATGTCTCACTGCCCAAGGTCACTACAGGTAACTTTTCTATTGTTTGTTGGCTGAAAGCACCTCCTACCATTGTCCTGCAAGTCTTGAAAGGTTAACTGCAGGTAGCTGATCATCTAAAAACGTTTCCCTCTTCTCTGCCCAAAGGCTCATACTGCTGGAGAATTCATGAGCAGATTTAGCTCACTGCAGCACAAAGACAGGGAGAAATACCCGTGGAGGCCTTGCAATGCCTACAGGGATATCCAGCAGCAAGGAGGCTGCAGGAGCTCAGAGAACAACTGGAGCTCAGAAGCAGCACAGGTAGCCACCAGGGCCAGCTTCTCAGGGAAGAAAACTGCCCACTGTCTATTGTACACCTTTGCAGGACTCTCTTGGCAAACAGATTCAAACCCAGAATGCATGTAGATGTGGTTACAGCAAGACAAAGTTTCAAACTGAATATGGCTGCTGGTTTGCAGGCTCAGTCTGAGGTCTTCTTCCTCGGCCATGCCCCTAAAGCCAGTGACAGCTCACAACAGAAAATCCTAATTTTTCAATACTCATCTTCCTTTTATAAAAAAAATAAAATAAAAGGCCACTTCTTTTGGCTTCTCTCTGCTATTAGGTACAATTCTTCTTTGACAATTTATTTTCTCTGATTTTTTGCCTAGCAGGCAATAAGCTTCTCAGGGCTTTCAGTGCTTTCCAAACCAGAACTGCAAATCCCCATTTTCAGTTGGAAATCTAGCTGTTGCCATTTTCCCCACAGTGCCTGAGGCAGACCTGCAACTGTGCTACCTCTCAGCATTATCAATTTAGTGCCTTTATGCTCAGCCATACACAGAAGCATGCTACTAATGAGAAGGGATCTAAGCAAGAACCCAGAGGAACTGGAAGGCAGGAAGAGACAGAGTTCTTGTATCATAATTATGAAGCCAAAGAACAAATCAACTTTGAGGTATCTAAGTGCATATGGTTCCCCTCAAAGCTGGTGTAAGGTCTTCTTGGGTGAAAGGAAACGTCAAAGCATGTCTTAGAGAATGCCTTATGCACCAGAAGAGCATGAAGCTATTCCTGACAAGCCTCTGTACATTGTCAAAATTAATCTTGTGTTAAATACTTTTGTACAGAGACTAATTGAGGTGCTATTATTGCCAAAATTATGTAAATTATGTCTTAAATTTTTTTCATTCTTTAAAACTCCAATCTTATGTGAGGGAATTGACTTTTAGGTTCAACTAGCCTTATTCCATTTGTCAACACATAAAGGGCACAACAGGTATTGAGCATCTGAAATTGCTACACTGGCTCTTTGGTGAAGAGGTGACAAGATGCTAATTGCTATAAGAGCTGATACTCAAAAACATTTGTGAGGGAGCATGGAATCTACTTGGGAACCACATAAATAACAGCCTCGAGGACCACCTTAACCAGGCCAGCAGGATTTCCCAGAGGAAGAGGTGTGAAATATCTCTGACTACACATACCTCTCAATTAGATCTCTTGCATCCAACAGTAAGACACTGATGGACTGAAGTCAGCATGTTGTGTGGGGGTAGAAAGCCACCTGGAATGATCCATCTTGTAAAGCTAAGATCAAGACCCGTAACTGCTTGGCAGCCATGAAACCATGAAATCGGTGGTAGTGAAAAAATGAGAGGTGAACCAGGAAAAGGCAAGGGCGGTGGCCCGCTTCAGAACACTGTGGCAGACAGGACAGGGAGATTCCTATTTCAATTGTATACAAACTGAAGTTTATTTTTGAAAGTGCAGCTTTATTGCAAACTTAGTTTGCTCATGGAAAAATGTAACGCAGTCAGTTTTCAGAGAAGAGTCATCAAGCGATACACAAAGATTGAAATCTAAGTGGGGAAGAGACTTGATGTCCCAAGCTACTTTAAAGAAACTCAGGCACATAAACGCCATTGATTTCAAATGGTAATAATGGACCTCCATTGCTCTGATAGCTTCTGAAATTCCCTGTCTAAATCAATGCACAGATTAGGAGCTGGGTTCTGTTCTGAGTTAGACCAGTACAAACTCACTGTGACCTTAGACTGGAAAGCTCCTCTGTAATTTACACCAACACAACCAAGCAGAACTCGGTTCTCAGCTCCTATTATCCTCTCTTCCCTCCCAGCATTTGCTAAGAAAGAGAAACATGGTGTGGGGCAAATATACTCTGCACTAGCTGCAGCTTCATTAGAAGTTTGATGGGCACAAGAACCATTTCAAGACCAAAGTCCTGAAACCAATACATAGAAATTAACACCCTCTAAAATTACATGAATTCACAAGCAGATTAAGGAATTAACCATTTGGTATACTAGTTCTCCACTTTTTTTCAGTCAGACATCGCAGCACATTGAAGAAGGTAGATGAACACAACAAAAATCATCTGCAAATCAAACAGTTGTCTCCTCAACAAAGTACGGGTAACATAATATAAAAATAAATAAAAGCCTTGTCAGATTTGCCTCATTCACAATTATCACTGGGCATTCCTCAATCAGCAGGACAATCACAAGCAGGATTTCATAGGCTTCAATTAAACTTTTTATGTGGTTTAAAAACATTTAAGTGTTACAAACATATTTAAATCACCACTTAAAATATTCAGCTTATATTATTAAGATCTATTTTACCAAGTATGAAATAATGACTTCATAACAACAGAAGCATGAAAATAATTTTTGTTTCTTCCACCCATATACAACTGCAATTTCAGAAAAAGACATATGCATCATCCATACTCTTTTATATTTAAAGAGGACAGATCCTTCAAGAAAAGAGGGATAATATGATTGCTACAATCGTTAGAAGACACAAGACCTATCCCATTTAAACTCTGTTCCTTAGGAAGATGGAAGGAGAGGTTTGGGTCAGATATTTTGGTGTGTGCCTGACTGCTAACAAAATGAATTTCTATAGCAACTAAACTTCATTCAGTGATCCTTTCCTCAGAAAATTTATTAAGCCCTCCTATTACATGTGCTTGGTTCTCTTAATTTCCTGAAATAGACTGTAATTCACACAGGTAGAATAAAATCCATTGTCTACAGTACAAGACTGAAATGTAGAATTTTCTATTGTCTCTCATCTGCATCTCTGAAACAAACCAAGGAGAGTAGAGACTTGTATTAAACAGGAGTTACTTTTACAGTCAAAGTCAGGTACAGTAGCAAGTTTGAGCCCTAGAGAGTCATAAGCAAATTCCTTCTTGATAAGGAGATACAAGTAAACACCTCAGAATTTCTGCTGCTATTACCTCTTGGTTTAAAGAACAAAATTAAAAAGTAATAACTATTTTAAGAAATCAAAAACCTAGCTGACTACTTTATTTAGGAATTGCAATTACTACGGAAGAGTGAATAGTGTCATTAGCAGGTGATCAGCACAAACAAAACCATCCTGCAGACAGAAGAAATTGTTACCTATTTTGCATTAGTGATTTTTCTTTTGGTTTGCCATGACTGGTGATAAGTACCTGCTAGTTCCTTACATTCAGCTTCCCAAACAGAGCATCAAACCCTACAAATGTTGGAAAAACTATATGGCTCTCAGGGGATTAAAAACTGTCCAAGAAAGTCTCACTAGTTAGACATATTGTGAAAAATGCATCCATTTGAAACTTACAATGGGTCTGACCTAGACTTGTGTGGATGGGCAGAAAACCAACCTAATTCTTCCTGTTTCAGCTGGGAAATTCCTGTCAGCCTGTCAGGCGAAGAGTTCTGGACAAAGACACACTTGAAAAGGCAAATCATCAATGCTACAAGGCCACAGTAATTCAGCAAGGAAGGAAATTTCTCACAGGAACCTTCTCTAATCCATGATCTATATTTCAATCCTTCTGTTTCTTTTTGTTTTCCTGGGCTAACTTCATAACAGCCTTCAAATTTATGGGCAACCAGTCAACTCATCTCTTTGTTACTCAATGAATTACAAATCGTGATAAAAAAAAAAAAAACAACCAAAAATCAGCATGCAGTAAGAACAGTGACCAGTTCTGGAAGGGGACAACTACTTCTTCACCAAAAGAAGAAAAGGAATCGCTGCTCCCTGCACCCCAAACACACACACACACAGAGGAGGTCAAGAGACTATGTCAAGAAACTCATCCTTGAATTGTGATCTTGATTTAGGACTTCAGTGCACCACTCTCAAATCAATGTGTGCAGCCAAGTTTTTCTATGCCAAATGCTACCTTTGGAAAAAGAGTAAATAAAAAAAAAAAAATCAAGAGATTTCTTCCCACTGGAAAACCTTCTACCAGATGCTAATGGGATGGCAAGCACTGATCCGAACCCTAGGGAACAGTAACATGCATCACTGATCTGAGGTATCTTCCCATTTCTAGGTCTTACTGCTAAGATCATTTACATCCAGTAACTGTGCTGTATCCTTAAGGAATTATTGGGGAACAGTGAACCTGCCTGCAATAAATGAGCACCGGTGCCTGACGAGCACATGTGAATGCTACAGCAAGGTTCACAGAGGGCTAACCCTGGTCAGTACTGAAGCAGGGGTTTTCTTCTCAACCCCCTCTTAAAAAAAAGGGAAGAGAAGACAGACAAAATAAAGAGAAAGGAAAAAAGGAAAGATAGAAAACACAGGTCCCCCATCTACCTGCAGGGAGCCAGGCAGACAAGCTCAGTTGGAGGTGGTGAAGGGCGCAGATGCGTTATTGGTACTGGTAGTGGTGGCACCGGTCACTGCGAAGCCCGTGGGAGGAGCTATGGAGCTGTGGCTGGGCTGCAGGTCCTTGGGAATGCCACTGTGGGAGCTCAGCTGGTGCCCAAAGGCTGCGCTGAACTGAGGGAGCTGTTGTTTGGGGGAGGTGGAGCCCATGAGTTCAGCGGAGGCAGGACCCATGCCACTGAAACTGGTCTGCGGTAACCCCGGAAGCACACTGGAGCTGTTGGGGGTCACAGTGGCGAAGGCAGGCTGTGTGGTCTCTGAGTGCGAGGTGGTAGGTGGTGTGGACAGGGAGGTGGACAGGAGGTGTCCATCTGCACCAAGAAGGTTGCTAAACGGAGAGGGGTCCCCAAGATTGACCGGAAGATTTCCCCAGTGAGTTCTGGGGTTGACCACCCCGCTAAGTGGCACATCCAGCTGCGTTGGGAGCAAGTGCTGTGCCATCATGGGCATCTCTGCTGAGAAGGTAGCTGCCAAGTTATCACCAGAAAAGGATGTGGTGTGAGGGGATGTGATATGGTCACTGTAGGGAGACGGCACATGCTCACTATCATAATGGCTTCCATGGGGTGAGGAGTGTGAATGGTCACTGCTGTATTGCTGTCGTGAGGTGATCAGGTCATCTGCCTTGCTCAGCAGCTGGGCAGGGTGGGGCCTCTGGGAGGCATGGCTGCCATCATGAAGTCCATGAAACTGTCCCGGGAAGGCTCTCTCCCCAAGGCCACTCTGGCTTATCAGAGTGGCAGAAGTAAGGCCAACGTTGGCTGGGGCTGAGAACTGCCCCTGGATCTGCCCTGCCAGGGGCGTAGGTGGGTTGGACAAGGTAGCAGAACGGAGCAAGTTCTCATCCAGCTCCAGAGCGGAGAAATTATCGTGTACTATACGCCCATTCAACAGCTCCCCCAGATCCGTGTTAACCTCTCGACTCAAGGACTGCATTCCTGGAGCTCCAGCACCTGTAGAGAACACCCCTATCGCTCTATCTGCCAGCTCCTGAACTGGCACACCATCTGTCTGTGTAAGTACTCCAATGGTACTCAGGCACTCAAGAGAAGTTACAGCCTGCAGGGCCCGTTCCAGTTCTTCAGCTTCTTCTGTGGTTGGAAGAAGATCTCCATTTTTACCTGCAGAAAGAGGGACACCACCAGTTAGTGCACTGCTCTCAGGTGAGCCTGGCCCTGGCACTCAAAGGATGAAGATGTACAGACAGTTCAATACAGAGCTGCACTGTATGATAACCTTCCAGCATGGCTTCCAGTACACAGAAAGTGTCATTCATCAGTGTTCACTAAACAAGCAAGGTAAGAAAACCATGAAATTACACCTTCCTCTTCAATTGAAATCCCCCTCTGCCTGTTCCCTTCCACATACTATAGTAGGAGATGCCTCTTAAACTTACTAGACTTAGAAGTAAAAATGCTTAAATAAGATTTTCAATGATGCAATAACACATGGTCCTCTTTCTACTTACCACATTACAGCCTGGGCCTAAAATTTACAGAGACAGTATAATTCAGGTTAATTTCAATTCAAACACAGTCTGATGTCACGTTGTATCAGAAAATGACCAAAGAAATCACGTACCCAACTCCAGGCTGTTCTAATTTTTTTGTTATAAGTTACAGGTACTGAGCTTTAGAATGCAGGAATTCAAGCACATTTCTGATCAAAAGCTAGTTTCAAAAATGTATTTAAAGATTTTATTCTTACTCTCTTCTCTTTTTATCAAAGGCCAACATTGACTGTGATTCCAGCCCCACTCGATGGCAGAAAGATGCCATTACTGAGAACATTCTTGATTAAACTGTAACACTGACAGGCAGTAAAAATGTAAAATGAATTATTAAAATACTAAACCAATTATGGTTCTCAGACCAGTAATTACATGAGCAAGCAGAGAACTATGCACACAGCCTTCTTAAAGTCTGCTTTACTTCAGAGCTCCCAAACAATAGAGCAAACGCACACTTCCTTCTCTAGAATTTATTACCTCTGTAGGAAAGCAAGCAACTCCTCAAAATGCAGTTTAGAAACACTCAATTCTTCAGTTCACTGACTGTTCAAGCTAGCATAAAATAAAATGGTACCTTCAAAGAAATCAAAATCTTGCAAGTCATCAGGCAGCCGTGGCAGGACATCAGAGAAGTCCTCCTGATTCAATTCCAAGTCATGTGGAATGTCTGTGATTTCATTGGCGATATCATCAGGCAGCTCATCGGCACTGAGCTCTGGAGTGGAGGGGCTCCTGAACAGAAAGGAACATTAGTCCCTGGTGTTCAACTCTGCTTGCTCCAAAGGACAACCTATCAGTGCACATCCATCTACAATGCATGCTTCCCCACACAGTCTTTCCTCCATTATCTAGGGAAAAAATGCTTTTAGGTAGCGTGTTTAGGAAGCTTACACTTAGGCTACTCATTAACTACATAAGAGGCAACATCAGGAGTAAAATATTTTATCCATCAAACCCAATCATTGCTCAAAACCAAAATGACCCACCACTTAAAGGTTTTTTTCAACAGCCACATGGAGATGGAATTTTTAGGCCTGCTCCAGATGCTGCTTGGCAGCTTTGTACAGAGCTCACTGGCAGTGCTCAGGCCAGCAGTGGGAAACTGGGCAGGAGCAGCACTGACCGTATGTGGGGTATCTCTACTGGCAGTGAGACAGTGGCAGGCATGGTGAGGTTCCCTTGGGGCACTGCAGGAGGAATGGGTTTCTGAGGCCGGCGTGGGCCTCGCCTTCTCTTCTTCTTGTGTTTTTTGGTAAGTGCAGGTGGCTTCGTTTTTTTCCTGGGTTTCCTCTGCTGCTGGTGCTGAACTTTACGGGAGCTGTCCCCTCTCAAGAAATTATCCTTTGGGAGCAAAACAATACCAATGGGAGCATATTAAGAACATGTATTACTTTCCTAGCTTTTTTTCACCCTGGTCATTCCACAGACATGTGGAATGTAATGCAAGAGGAAGTGTTACCTTACACCCAGACACAGTTTCAAAAATTGAGCTGTTTCCTTCCTCAGTGACCCCAATGGCAAAAATAACATAGACCAAGTTATGAGATATTGTGAACTGGAGATTGTGCAGTGTCACTTTAAAAATTATCATAGCAAACCCTAACTAAAAAGTGCACAACCATAACCTTTAGCAGCACTCCTGTAAGTATTAAAGACAAAACGCTGTTGTGAGGTGGTGTTAATGTGGATAATGTGCAGCAGCTGAAGCCACAATCCTCAAGTGCCTGCTGACATAACAGAGGGACAGCACTGAGGAGACAAAATTAACACTGCTGGACTAGAATAAGGATGTGGGTAAACAATTATGGCCTCATTGCTCCTGAATAGCAATCACTGACACATCAAAAAATAAATCAAACCACCATCAGTCTTCAGTTGCCACCATACTAGGTATGGCAGAGGATTATATTTGTTACAGAGGTAAACCTTGAGCGACATACTGAAGATTGCCTAGAAAGGGGGAAACCCCATGCAGATCTGTGTAGCACAAACCCTCACATTTTAATCAAAAAACTCTATCATTCACAATTATTGGAAAGGCTGGGCAAAAACAGTAACAAAAAACCTTTTAATAACCCAACTAAACAATAGAAAAAAAGAAATTTTACACCTAATTGAAGGTAGGACAAGAAGCCTTGAAGGAGGGGCAGGACAGAAGTGGGTTTGTGAATTATCCTAAAAGTTTTGTTCTGGAAGATTGGTGTCATAAAAAGGAGAGCAGAGGACATCAACTTCATTTCTCCATTCTCTCAGGCTGAGGTAGGCCACTGCTTTTTCTCTGGGATCCATGGATCCCTGAAGGAAGTTCAAGATAAATTCTAATAGTTACTAAAAGGTAAATAAAGTAGCAACCCCATTATTTCCATCCTTGCAATTGCTCTCTACATTACCTTTAGAATGTACTTTGGGCCCCGTGTACTGAGACTGTTTAAGATGCAGTGTTCTTAATATCACACTTATATTACATTCAGATCCAAGGACCAGGAGTGACCCCAAATAAAATGACCACAGGATCTCTCACAATGATCTTCTATTTCTCAATTTAAGACAGCAATCATATTTTCTCCAGTGAACAATATTCCCATGTATACTTCATTATATCCTCAAAACTACATAAAAGATTGTCACAACATACTTTATACTAACTGGGAATATTTGTCAAGTTTTACCCTTTTAAGAAAAATAATAGCAAACAATCTCTTAAGTTCATAAACTTGCTAGTGGTCAAGGAAGACTTCATAGGAAGACTGGGGTTAAAACTCCTGATCATGCCAATACACAAATAGATACAATGATGGCTTTGTACTTACCATTTTTTTGGCATGCTCTTCGCACAGAGGTGTTTGATGTGTAATGTCAAAAACTGGCACAGAGCACTGCTGACCATCTGCAAACTTGGCTGTGCAACTCGAGAAGAGCTGCTGAGAACGGTTCAATAAGATATCTGTGCATTTCTGCATCAGGAATAACACAAGACAGTGGTGGAGGAACGCCCTTTGATTTATCAATCTGATAAAGATCAGAGCCTTCAACTCTATCTGTCCAAGGATACTATTTTTAATGAGTGCCTTAAATTTGCTATTCAAGTTCAAAGCTAGGTAAGGCTCAAACCCAACTTTTAAAAGTGAAAAAACTGCATTCATGCAGAATCTCTAATGATTTTATTATATACTGATAGTTTTATAAAAGCAGCTATTTCACTAATGAGTTCTTAGCAAAAAGAAGCCTTTTCCTGGAGCCTTAATCAATAGATCAATAGTAGCAGTTGGAACAGTGTAGTCAACAGGACTATTTCCTTACAGACTAATGACAACCCATACTGAAACATTAAAGAAAGAGTATTTCTTAATTCAATCTTTTAAGGTACATTCTTGGCATTTATCTTTAGAGCACAGACAAAAAAGTTTCAAGATCCTTCCTGCTCCTCTGAAAAAAAAGATGTGCAAGCAGACAGAAAGGTCAAGTAAATCCAAACGTAAGCTTGCTGAGATTTCCTTCAGAAAATCCTTAGCAGGAGTAAAAATGTTTCCAGACTTACAGCAAATCAAACAGATATTTCATTGCGTCTTTTTTCAAACAGCACTAGAAGCACTCCTTCCATCTTGAATTCTCAGACCTCAACATCACTGTGTATGTTTATAAAATGTTAAAACAAAAAAAAAAAAAAAAGGACAATGAAAAGGCTGCAGAACAATCCAGATAGCAGACTTGGATGGATGGGTCAGAACCAAGAATCTGTTCATTTTAGAGAAGAAAATGCAGAGAGAAAAAATGGACATATATGCAAAATCACTAGTCTTGACAATCCTGCTCTACGCACAGCAACAAGAGAGACCACTTAAAATTAAAAACTACCCAAACAAAAAAATCCCATCAGAACCATGAGGCAAATCCCAAATACAGCTGTATGCCATGGTGCTCTCTCATAGAGGTTTGGAACTGCTCTGCAAACTGCTTTTAAGCAGCCTGCAAAAAATCAAACAATAAAAACAAGGCATCTGCAAAACAAAAAGATTGGAAAGGTGCTGCAGTCTGACAGTAGCTGGGTGCATCAGCACTAGTCACTTTTAATACCAAAATCAAAAGTTCCAACAATAGGAGTCACGCCAACAAAAGCACCAACAATTCTTCAGCTAAAAACAAAAAAAAAACCAAAAAACAAAAACAAAACAAACCAAAGTCTGCAGTAATTTTAAGTATTACAGGTCATAAGTCTGCCTTTTTATAGTCTTCAGAACCAAAACTCACACCTGTTGTGCTCTCTTCTTTCTGAGATTTTCAGCCATTGACTTCCAACATTCTTTCCAGTTTTGTTTGAGATTCCAAGCACAGGGAACCCTTCCTCATCTGGACTAAGAGGTTCTGTGACTCCTTCTCTATTGCTTCTTTAAACAAAGCAAAGTATGATTGCTATCTTTCTAGTCAGTGTAAGCCCTCTTTTTATACTATGTATAAAAACCTTTTTCCACGAAACTGGCACAGGAAGGTGGTCTATTGGAACCTACCAAGACCTGTATGAAAGCCAGGAGGCTGAAAGTCCCATGGTTTGTACCAAGTCATTCTGAAGGATGATCATTTTGTAAAGGTTTCTTGCCCACACTAAATAAAGCTCATAAAGTAAAATGATGTTCCTATTACAAATACCAGTAGCAGACTACTTATCCTCAGTGTCTACACACCTAAATCACACAGCCAAATGAAAAGCAAAGGAGTTGCTTTTGTTAGTATGATGACATACTAACAAATAGGTATTTCTTTGAGAAAACTTAGTTATCATGCAAAAATCTAACAAACAAAAAAAAAACCTCCTAAAACAGAACAGCCTCCATGCCTGAATGCCACTCCCAAACAGAGTTAAGAGGATACGCTGAAAACAGTGCCTGGTGAATGGAAGGGCCTTGTTAGTGCACTGCTCTCCCTTCGAAGTCCCACTGCAGATTGTTGGTTCTGCATCTCTCTGCCTTGCTTGGCTTGTGCTGAAAAGAAAGCATAAAAGAGTTTACAGAAGTCTTGTGGTTACTTAACACAATTATTATACTGAATGTAGCACAGTAGATGAAAAATTGTAACACACATGTGTGTGTCATGATCCAGATGGGTGCACACTACTAACAAGCTCTACACAGGGACACAGAATAGATGTCAATGACAGGTGAAGGTGTGACTGTAGTAACAGGATTATTTCTTATTTCACAGGGCCTTAATTGTAATGAGAGGTGCTATGTGCTACTACCATGTAAATATTACAACACCTTGCAACAGAAAGGGCAGCAGCAATAGGTGAGTGTCAACACAGGTAACCCTAAAAATGAGGTCAGTCTTTAGAATTCAATGTACTGGGTATGCCTAGATGGGAGTCAAGTGCACTTTCAAGCCTGTTCATAAATCCAAACATGCCGAGCATCCCCAGAGCTTACATGCAAGCATGTGCTCAAACTTAGACTGAGCTCTGGAGTGGCAGAGCCTGAGCGTGCTCAACATGGATAAAAGCTCTCCTTCATCAACGTGCTACAGCCCAATCCACCAGCAGGTGCCCGGGGCTCCCCCAGCACAGCCTGTGTGCTCTGAGCCTGAGCTGCAAGCAGGCGCCAGGCAGCGGTGAGGACGGGCACTGAAGCGTTACACAGCTCGCTCGGGTGAGCCTGCTCTCCAGGCACGTGTCACCTTCATGGAGATAAAGCTGCCGATTCCAGGGCTCACTTGCACCTCTGGACACGTTGTTTTCTAGGTTGACAAAGAGTTGTCTGTAGCCTGACTGTTTTCCTTCAGCCATTTCTGTCATCAACTGTACTTTGACTGAGCAAAATTTTAGTTAGCAGTATTACTCCTGTGAAAAATTTTCTATCTGAAAAGACTCTGTGGTTACTTAAATTGACCAGAGCAGTGATGACAGGCATACCTGGCTTTGCTGGTCTACCCAAAACAATGTAAACTTTTTTTGTTTAATAAAAGGGAAAAATAATAGGGGAAAAAAAACAGCAAGAGCTTGTCAGTTTAGGTGAACTTTTGCTGTAGTGTTTAAGTTTGGAGAAATTTATACACAACTTTGTAAGCCAGTAATGGAGACTTCTACATTACACCTCAGAGGAGTTCTTCAGAATCAGTCCACCTCCCCAACAATGAACACTTCAATTGTCATGAACCACATCCCACTGAACCAGGAACAAAAGCATCCCATTAAACACAATATGCTCATAGTACCTAGCTCCAATCTGCATCTCATACTATACACTGCACCCCACAGTCACACATCCTGTAAAGCAAAACCCCAACAGCAAAAGGATGCTTCTGATACCCCAAATGTAACACCAGGGTTCAGACTTAGTCTGTTCCTGCATGAATATGAATCAACCAACTCTCCATATGCTGAGAGCTAGAGGGATGTTGACATTATCTAGAAAGAATTCCCACAGAAGATAACCTTCAAAGTTGTTAGAAGTTATGTATTTTGTTGCCAAGTTTTATTTAATGTTAGATTGAGTTAAATCTAACAAAAAGCATGAGCTTAAATTTGGTTTGCTGGGAAGATAATTAAGAGGAGGTACAGACTTTTCAAAAAAGCTGTCTGAAAAGCAAAATCTGAATTGGAACAGTGAACTACAGACCAGACTGCACACCTTCTACTGGCACAGTAAAGGACCTGATATTTGGACACAGAAACTGCTGAACAAACCATCCACATTCTACAACATAAATCTGGAGAAGGCCTGTCTTCATGGTAAACTCTACGCCACGTTTCTTTTACTCCACTGACAGGCACTTATGTGTCATGTTCTCCTGCCTCGTGCGTGACTCCTGTTTCAGAGCTCATCCTTTCAGCTGCAGGATGCTCAGCCCGTGTCCCCCTGGCCAGCCCCAGGCCCGTGCAGCGGCAGGGCAGGTCTAACCTGGTGCAAGCACACGCTGCCCTCCGGAGCTCGTGCAGGAGCTGCCCCGCGCGCTCGGGCTCCCGGCTGGCCGCCTGCAGCAGCGCCTTCCGCAGCGTGTGCCGGCATTTCTTCTGCCGCGACTCTGCCCGCTCCAGGCGGCACAGGTGCTTGTATTTCTGCTGAAAGTAAGTGCAAAGTCTGGTCACCCTGGAACTCCTGTCATCTGCATTGTCATCATCGGACCTGAAGAAGGGAAAATAAAAACAAATATGCTTTAAGATACTACTTTTTTCCCCCTGCTAAGCTAATTTGTCATTCTAATAGAATTGTTAAATTGGCATCCCTCTTCTAGCCACACAAACATCCAAATGCTGAATCAGGCAGTGTTACTTGAGAAATAGCAAGAGCAGGATCCCTTCTAAATTCTAAAGGTATTTGCCCTTCTTAGTATGTCATTATTAGAGATTACATCAATTTATCAAGTCTGACACATTTAAATGTCTAGAGCCTGCTGTTCAAAAAGAAATCTATACTGTTAACCTTTATTTACTGTAGATGTCACAGCAAATGAGACCAATCTTAAATCAAAGTGCAATTAATGGAGAAGACAAGGGTAGGGAATTGTGTAGTGGAAATTTATTGAGGAACAATCATGCTGGAGAAGATGGTCAAATTCTAACAAGTACCTAAGCTTCTGACTTCTTCCAATTCCTTTTACTCTTCCAGGTGGTATATTCCTTTTTAAACCAAAATACACACTATTAACAGCTAACAGATGATACTGATTTCCCCTTGCTGCAGAGCTGCAGTTGAGTTACAGTACAATAATAGAGAAGAAATTCATATTTAACTCAAAGATACTGAGGGAAAGATCAAACCACGGCCAAGCAATGACCAGAAGAAGGACTAATCCAACTCTCTGTTGGCTTAACAAAGCCCTTCTCCATTTGTCTTGGCTCTCTGAATGTCCAGGCACATATAAAAAAGACCATCAAACCATGTCAACACATTCAGTTAAATGAAGTAAAAGTCAGATAAATTAAACAGAAAATCATCACTGGAATTTGTTAAAACAAGGTCCATGAAGCTACCCTGAAGTTCTCCACAACAAGCACTAGTTTGCAGAATGAGGTTATTTTTTCATGGAGCAACAAAATGCATGTGCTAAATCTAAACAGACTCTGTTTTTCCTCTAATTTTTACAGGAGTAAAAAAACTCATGAGTCTTTCCTCTAATTTTTTTCCTACAGAACAGAGAAACTTTTTGCCACCTTTCCTATCTGTAACACAAAAAAGGGCAGGGGAGAGAAGAGAAATCCAAACAAATGAAGCAAAGCAAAAGCTGGCAGTGTTCAGAGCCCGTGGGACTGCATGAGCTGACACCCAAACCTGCACACAGCAAAGGAGGCCACCACTGAGACACAAGAGATGTGAAATACCAGAATACTAAATAAAGTAAGATCCAGAAATGCAGACAGCAGATCTGTCCCTGAAAGGCAGTATGGTGAAGACCTACTTTCTTTGCTGCAAAGTCTGACTCTTTTTACACACAGGCCAAATGGAAGAGACTGCAGCCATCTCCACTAAGGCTTTCCACAAAAACTCTGCAGCAGCAAACACTGCCTTTGACACAAATGCATGTTTTTGTGAAGTTTCATGTAAATTCAACCATACTATGTATTTTGTCTGTTAAAACAATTTACAGTTTATTTTCTAGAAGCATAAATTACAAGTAATTAACTTCTGCAACTACATGCTTAGTGGCAAATACAATCTATGTTAAAAATATTTAACATATGCAATGTTTAGAATATTTTTACATTGAAAATTAAAAGAAAATACACTTTTAAGATCTCTTAGGAAAGAATGCTTCCTGGGGAAAACTACCTGTTTAGAAAAAATTGACTGTGGGCTATTTAATATAGATTTTCTTTTTCCAATGTATTACTAAAAGAGGAAAACATAGATAGCATATATATATATTGGTAGGTTTAATATCTTAGATATTTCATTACTGCTCTGGGCCAAAACTTTTAAACAAAGTTACTGATTTAATTTTAAATATGGTTAAAAATTAACTTTAAAAAAACCAGAAGTATTCCTTAGGGGAAAGAAGCTTCTTTCATGTGGAAAGAGTGTTTTTTAATGCACATTTCTCTATATTTGAGACTTTTTACTTCTCTCACATTGAAAGAGCCAGAAAAAATGACATTGTAGGCTAAAATATTTTTGACCTTCAGTTTATGAGATCTTTTTAAAAAACAGATGAATACATATATCAAAGGTATAGAAAGAAATCACGCCTGCAGTGGGCAAGGGCTTATTTTGAGCCACAATTCGAAAAGCCAGTTTCTAAAAGCCTGTTCAGAACTTTGTTCCCAGGCCAGTAAGATTAGCCAAAACATTTATATGTTCAAAGAAACCTAAAAATATCAAAATAAAACCTTTTTTCTTCAGTAGGCATGAAAATGAAAGATACTTTTATTGTTGTTCTTTCATAAATAAGTTTGCCAAATTCTATTTAGTTTATTCTCCTAAGCTGCATATAAAACTTCTGAAGTTCAACTTAACGTGTGGCATTTCATTTTTACAAAGAATTCTGAAAGTGCACACAAGCCATTTGATAATCCAAAATGCTTTCTCCCAACCCTTCCCTTTCAGACTGTCATGTGGAAACATCAGGGGGATTATTGCTGAGTGTTCCTGAAGAAAACAAAGACAGCACAAAGCAGCAGAAAGAAGAGCAAAAGGGTGAGCAGCCAGGCACCACCAGGGAATGAGGAGAACATGCTCTCTACTCTGAGACAACCCAGCAGCTACACTTCAAATCCCTCCTTACAGAGCGTTTTGAAGAATCTTCCCTTCTTTCTTTTAGTTATTCTATTTATTGGGAGTTATTAAATCCAACTTTTGACAACACAGTGTTGGTATTTAATCCTTTGAGGGAGGTGGTATGAGGAGGGACTCACACTCCTTTTCAAATTTGCTACTTGAAACGTTTGCTTTATCTATATTTCAGAGAATGAAGTGAAAAAATACTTTATAACAAAGTTATTTGTTTTCCAGCACTTTCTAAGATACCAGACTCAGTAATCAAATAATCTAGGGGGAAGCTTCAGTAATCTGCAGCATGGAACAGCCCCTGCTTGCTCTCCAAATTGCTGCTCCCACAAGGGATTCCTCCCACCCCAGCAACCTTCTCTGCCAGCGGCCAGCCTGCACCGTGCCCACTGCCAGCTCCTGTGCTATTGGAACTCAAACATTTGTGCCTGCCTCGAAGCACTGTGTCCTGAACTCCTGGGACCACAGGAAGACAATTTTTCAAAATTAAAGCACAGAATAATAAAAGCAAACATTTGGCCTGCGTTTCCACAGATGATTGCAACAGTATGAATTTTACAGATTAAAAGGCCAGAAGGCAAGTGAACCAAAAAATGTACTATTGTTGTCATGGTTTAACCTCATCCAGGAACTAAGTACCACAGTGCTGCATGCTCCCTCTCCCTGCATGCTCCCTCTCCCTGCTCCCACCAGTGGGATGGGGAGGGGAATCAGGAAAAAAACACCTTGTGGGTTGAGCTAATAATAGCTTACTAATGAAAACAAAGTAAAATATACTACTACTATTTATTGTAGTGGATAATAAAAAAGAAAAATAAACCCCAAGAAAAACAAGTGATGCCCTACAGAGTAGCTCACCAACCCACTGACTGATACTCGCGCCTACCTCAAGCAGCGATCGGCTCCCCCCAGTTCATGTCCTGGCCATGATGTTCCAGGCTGTGGAGTATCCCCTTGGCCAGCTGGGGTCAGCTGTCCCAGCTGTGCTCCCTCATGGCTTCTGCTGCACCCCCTCTCTGGCAGAGCACAGGGAACTGAAGTGTTCTTGACTTAGGGCTAGCTCTACTTAGCACAGCCAAACCATCAGAGCATTATCAATGCTCTTCTCCTACCCAACCCAAAACACAGCACTGTGCCAGCTGCTAAGGAGAAAATGAACAGTATTCCAGCCAAAACCAGGACACTGTTAAGACATTAATTTAAAACAAATCTGGTGAATTTTTGGGAGTTTAAGAGCAGCTAGAGTATCATACAAGAAGTTCAACAGAGGTTTCTCCCACAATCACACAAGCAGAAATGCCGAGAAGCAGCTGCACAGTGAAGCAGAAATTAACTGTTCACTTTCTTTCAATAGTCTACTCTGAAAAGCATTCCTCTCACTGTCTTCCATCCAGTCAAAAGGAAAAAGACAGAATGCAGTCAGCTGGTGGGGACCATAAGCTCAGACACAAACAAACAGAAAAAAGAGCTTTAATTTTACTATGAAAACCAGCAAGTAAATCCCTTAAGTTTAGGTTTTTAGTTTAGATTTCAAAAACAAAAAGTTTTGGGTAATAATCTCCATTAGTTTTCTGGTAAAGTAAGTCCCCAGAATTCAGAGCTGTAACAAGTCACTGGCTGACTTTAGGAGGCACCAGTCTGTAACACCAGATCAGCAAAACAGAGTCATTTTGACAAATCAGATCTCCCCAGAAACAGCCTGAACTAATTCATCTTCAGCAGCAGGCAGACCATACTGCAAAAGTGTCAAAGTGAAACATTTCAGGTAATAAAAACCACT